>NC_091438.1:77676431-78367513 GCF_964237555.1 Oryctolagus cuniculus
GACACATGCCCAAGCTGGACCAGAAGCTGTAGCCCAAGCGATGAGATATTATATTCAATAAAAGTTGTATCAGTACCCATCCCTGTAGCCAGAGAAGTGCAGTCTGTTATTAGCTGCCATTATTAGAGTTGTAAAGAAAATATTTCTTCAAAGAGAGATGCCATTCTGAGCTTCTAAAATATTTTGAGACTGCTAATATGCAATGAAAACTTGAATGTCCATAATCATTACAGTAGTAGCAGTAATAACATTTAGTAAATATTCACCCTGTGCCAAACTGTGTAAAAAGTACTTTATATGTGCTAGTTATTTAATTTTTCCAACTACCCTATAAATAAGATATTATTAATTTCTATTTTACAGATAAAGCAGTTGAGGCCCAGAGATGATAAACTAATATTCATAGGTCACACAATAGGAAGTACTGATTTGAGTCCAGTTCTGTTTGGCCACCTTTTTTCTTTTAAAGATTTATTTATTTGAAAGGCAGAGTTATGGAGAGGCAGAGAGAGAGAGGCTTCCATCCACTGGTTCACTCCCCAGGTGGCCACATGGCTGGAGCTGCACCCATCTGAAGCCAGGAGCCAGGAGCTTCTTCTGGGTCTCCCACACAAGTGCAGGGGCCCAAGGACTTGAGCCATCCTCAACTGCTTTCCCAGGCCATAGCAGAGAGCTGGATCAGAAGTGGAGGAGCCAGGACTCGAACCAACACCTGGACAGGCAGCCATATGGGATTCCAGCACTGCAGAGGGCAGCCCAACCAGCTATGCCACAGTGCCGGCCGCTTGACTACCTCTTAACCACTATCCTTTATTTGAACACGAGAACCACCAGAAGCTTTAAAATAGATCCATCCTTTGTAAATAACTTTCGGGCATTGTGCAGAAATTTGATTTAAAAGGGGAATAGTGCCAATAAAAAGGACATTATGACAGCAGTGCATTTGAAGCTCAAAAAAGGAGAGGGCTGGAGCAGGCATTTGGCCTAACAGTTAAAATACCTGCATTCCACACTGGAGTACCTCAGTTCAGTTCCCAGCTCTACCTTCCCATCAATGCAGATGCCAGGAGACAGAGGCTGATGGCTCAAGTGGTTGGATCCCTGCCCTCCATGTGGGAGATGTTGGCTGAGTTTCCAGCTCCTAGACTGAGTTCACGACTCCCAGTAGATAGAAGCTGTGTGCCTGTGGGCATTTGGGGAGTGAGTCAGTGGATAGGAGCTCTGTCTCGTCTGTCTTCTCTGTCTCTCTGCCTCATGAATGAATATTCTTTTTTAAATTTTAAAAAGGAGAGGACTGATATTTAATGGAAAACTGTACATCTAATCAAACCTTGATATTCCAGTCAGGTTGATTGACTGATGCCCTTCATGCCTCTCTCATGCCAAGGACATTGGCACAAAAAGTAATTATAATTGAATTAGAATATATTCAGTTATATAATCTTAGTTATTCACATCTAATTCCACAAAATTTACACATGAAACTTGAACATTCGAAGAATTTCTAACAAGGGAAGACATGACTGAATAAAAAGGAGCCTTTTATGGATCTTGTTTCACTGTTGTTATCAGTTAATAATGAATGTAGTTAATACTTATCTCTAATGAGCTAGGATTTTATTTTCAACTTTATGTTCCTATTTCTTAATTTTTTATCTGTTGTAATATTTCAAAAAAGTTATTTAAAACTCTTATAGCGCAATTATATGGATTTCTGGTTTTGTGAGACCGTGGAAGAATTTAATGCTGTCAGCGAGGGGCATTTGAAAGTTCCCAGTTGATCAAAACATGGACTCTTTTGGGGAGCTATCCAGGGTACTGGATTGTCACTCCTGAATCTGATATGTGAACCAGATGCTGCATCTCTTTTTTGACCTATTGGTCTGCCCTGAATCTTGCCTTTCTGATAAGCTGCCTGTCTCAACTATAAAGCATATTCATTCTCTAGATAAGTACCCAGTGGACTTTAACCATTAACTTTATCCTGATATCTTCAAATCTTCAAAATAGAACTTTCTTCTTTTTCATTATTATTGCAAATAGCCTACTTAGCTTATTTAACAAATATTATTATTGAGTGTAGATAGAAATGTAAAATACAGAAAGAGATAAGAAGAAAAATCTATGTGGTATGACTTTAGCAATTAATTTTTTAAAGATTTATTTATTTGAGAGAGTCAAGGAGAGAAAAAGAGAGATTGATTGATTTATCTTCCGTCCACTGGTTCACTCCCCAAACGGTTATGATGCCCAGGTCTGTTCCAAGCCAATGCCAGCAGTCCAGAACTCCATCTAGGTCTCCTGCATGGGTGGCCCAAGTACTTGTGCCATCTTCCACTGCTTTCACAAGCACATTAGCAAGGAGCTGAATTTCTAGTATTGGTGCTGTGTCTAGTGTTTGTTACATGAATGATTGGGTGAATCTGAGTGAATGTGTTCATCCCCCTTGCCATCATACTCCAAGGACTAGATTAGCATTCACAGAAAGTGATCTGAGGATGGAAGTGCCTGTATGTGTAGCCTCAGAAGCTTCAAGTGTCACTTTCTTTTAAACAACTCAGTCAATTTAATTTGGGTCTCTTTGGTTCCATTATTTAGAGAAGAAGCAAGGAGAATACTTAGATGTACATATTCCACAGTTTGCTCAAGGGTAGGGCAGGGTTTTCAATTAAGTTTTCCACTAATTTTTGTTCACAACCCATCTTTTACTAGGGTATTGGCTGTAATCGTTTGAGGAATACTAGTTTAAGGGGATAGTTAATAATGACTTACAAAGCCATTATTCTATAAATATACCTATATTAAATGTTACTTTGCACTTGTTCATACTGAAATTCATCTGATATGTTTCTGCTCAACTCTCTGTCTTACAATAGCTCTCTAATTTATTCTCATGAGTTCAGTTTTCATTACAAAGAGGAGCTAAGTGTCACCTACCTGTCACTTTCTCCTTTTGAATCTCATTTTCTTCATTTGTGAAATAGGATAATAATATATTACTCATGGGACAGTTAAGAAAATTCATGTAAAATATCTAGCATGATATTTGATATGTATGTAGTAGTACTCAAGAAATGTAACTTTTCCCTCCCTTATTGAGTTCCTTGACAATTGAACATGTCCACAGTTCCACTGTTTCTTTTCTTCAATTTTTTTTCCTGATAGAACAAGTCAAACTCCTTGATGAACTACAGACCTATTCAAGGGTGGTTATTGCCAACCATATGTGTTTGAATATTTAGAATTAGATAATTACAATTATATTGACCTAATATTTGAAGATAACATTAGAGTCAGTTAAGTATACATTACAACTAAGGTTAGGAATTAGTCAATACAGCAATTTGTCAGAATCTTTTCTCTCTCCAACCATAGACAGATTTGACTAAACTATTCAGCACAAAACTTCAATTATATTGATATTTGAAGTACATAAAACTTGTAAATAAGTAACATCAATTTTACCCAAAAACAATACTTGTGCTTTCTCCATGCTTTTTTTTCCCAGGCTGGTAGGACATATTATAATGATTGACCGGCTGCTCACATTTTCAAAAATGCATTTTCAAATGATCTTTTGTAGCTGAAGTTTTATGGTTGGTACCTATTGTGCCTTGGCTACTATTAAAATTTCTAAAAGGTTATAGTGTATCAGTATTTTCCACATGCTTTTCCGATTTCTTTTGGGTTGCTTCTAAATCCCTAGGAAGGTTTTGCTTTTACATATTTTTTGTTTGGCCGGCGCCGCGGCTCACTAGCCTAATCCTCCGCCTTGCAGCGCCAGCACACCAGGTTCTAGTCCCGGTCAGGGCGCTGGATTCTGTCCCAGTTGCCCCCCTTCCAGGCCAGCTCTCTGCTGTGGCCAGGGAGTGCAGTGGAGGATGGCCCAAGTGCTTGGGCCCTGCACCCCATGGGAGACCAGGAGAAGCACCTGGCTCCTGCCTTCAGATCAGTGCGGTGCGCCGGCCGTGGCAGCCATTGGAGGGTGAACCAACGGTAAAGGAACACCTTTCTTTCTGTCTCTCTCTCTCACTGTCCACTCTGCCTGTCAAAAATAAAATAAATAAATAAATAAATAAATACATATTTTTTGTTTGGTTGTTTGGCTTAAGATTCTCTTTAGAAAAAAGGAACAAAACATTACAGACAAGATTGAAACCTTGTGCTTAAATTTTTATTTACTTATTTGACAGGCAGAGAGACAGAAGCAAACAATCAGAGACCTTTGATTCTCTGGGTCACTCCCCAAATGCTAGCAACAGCCAGAACTGGCACAGGCCAAAGCTAGGACCCAAAAGTCAATTCAGGTCTGTGATGTGAGTGGCAGGACCCAGTTACTTTGAGATACCACCTGCTATTATCACCTGCACATTAGCAAGAAGCTGGACTGGAAGCACAGTACCCGGAAATAAACCAGGCCCTCCTACTCGGAATGTAGGCATCCCGAGCAGTCTTAACCACTGTGTCAAATGCCCACTCCAGGGTTTGCTTTTAAATTGTTTAGTTTTGTTTTTGAACATTCAATCCTTGAAAAAATATAAATGAATGAAAAATTTACAGACTACAAGTAGAAAGGCAGGCCATAAATATTAGTCAACAGCCATAGTTAATAAGTTTGGAGAACTCTAGGTCTATGTAACTTTGCTAAACTGAACTTTATAGCCAGAATTGATTTCATTAAGGACCTTTTGTCAAATGAGCGACCATAGTTTCTATGTATGTCTCATTCTTGCTTTCCCAAGCTTTCACTTTGACTCTAGAATGGGTGATTAGTATATTAGATTTCACAATAATAGGAAAATTATTGGTCTGAATTTTGTTTTACAGCACCAACTGTTGTGGTTTTTGCTTCTTTTAAATCAACTATAGTGTATCTCGTCAAAACAATACCTTGGGACCAGTAGCTCTTAGAGTGAAAATTACTCCTGTGCAGATGGCAGTGTGAGGGATCACTTAAACTCTGGATGAATAAATACATATTCAGAGCTGTGAATGGAATTAAGATTCCCACAGTATTAACCCACCTTCAACAAACTGTGCAAATAAAGAGAGGGAAACACAATCTGTTCTATATATTTTTCAGAAATCTCAATTGCTGTAACATGAGGAATATTCTTTAAGTATGGAAGTCCTCAGTTGCTTTTAGGCCATAGAAGTCCATCTGTTTACAGCTGGGGACTTCTCTCCACTCAGCATATTTAGTGTTCTTATGGACAATAGTTCCACTGTTTAAATTAATAGATTTTCTATCTTTGGGAGTAAAGTGATTAAGAGTCATGGCATGACTTTTGCTTTGCTCTTGATTTTTCTTTTATTTCTAAGAAGCTTCTGTACAAGGATTTCTTTGTTAACAGGCACCATTTTCATTTTAATACAACATTAGTTTTTCCTCTATATTTTCAGAAAAGCCAAAAAAATTGTTGTATGAGCCAATAGCTATCTCTAAAACATGTTTTTTCTGATTCTAAAATTTTGGTGTTATTTCTGAAATATATTTTAAAAATCAAGAAATAAAACTTAGAGTAACATTTTGATGTTGATATTTTCCATATCAAATATTTCCTTTAAAAGGAAGAAAGGAATGTGATATTGGTCTAAGAATCGATTAAATAGATTGTGAATATTTTCTTTTCTAATACATATTTTAGAAATTACCAGTAAGTAGCTCCAATGAACCAGAAGTGAAGAGAGAAAGTGATTTTCTTTCTTTTTCTTTTTTTTAATTTATTTGAAAGGCAGAGTTACAGAGAGGCAGAGGCAGAGAGGTCTTCCCTCCGCTGGTTCACTCCCAGATGGCCACAACGACTGGAGCTGTGCCAATCTGAATCCAGGAGCCAGGCTGCTTGGGGAGTGAACCATCGGAGGGAAGACCTCTCTCTCTCTCTCTGCCTCTTCTTTCTCTCTAACTCTGTCTTTCAAATAAATAAAATAAATAAATAAAAAGAAAGAAGTGATGGGAACTGCAAATAGGACACAGACTCCAAAAATTAACACAGAGAGAAACAAAGCACATCCCTGCGGCCACTGCTACTGCTGCCACTCCTACCCCAATGCTCAAACCAGGAGACACCATCTTGCCAGGAAAAAGAGTCTGCATGTGAAGTATTAGGACTGAGGAACATTTCGGTAAACACTGATGAGAACTACAAACAGCACAGGCTGAAAACCAGCAGAGAGAACAAGGCACACCATTACCACTGACACTGTGGCTGCTACCAACCACCACTCCTACCTTACTCCCCAGCTGGATGATGCCATCTTGCTGAAAAACAGTTGTATATCTAGAATACTAGAACTGAGGAGACTGAGGGGGAAGTGTCAGCAAGGATGGGAGCTGAAATTGTGGTGCATTGGGTAAAACGGCCTCTGACAAGGCTCCTGCATCCGTGTAGGAGACTCAAACGAAGCTCCTGGCTCCTGGCTTTGGCCTGGCCCAGCCCCGGACTTTGTGGCCATTTGGGGAGTGAACCAGTGGGTGGAAGATTCTCTCTCTCTCTCTTGTAAATTTTATCTATTTATCTATTTATTTATTTATTCATTTGAAAAGCAGAGTTACGGGGTACGGGGGAGAGGGAGAGACAGAGACAGAGAGAGTTCTTCCATCCACTGGTTCATTCCCCAAATGGCTATAATGACTGGGGATGGGCCAGGCCAAAGCCAGGAGCCAGGGGCTGCTTCTGGGTCTCTCATTGGCTGCAGGGACTCAGGCACTTAGGCCATCCTCCACTGCTTTCCAAGGCACATTAGCAGGGAGCTATATCAGAAGAGGAGCAGCCACAACTCATACTGGTGCCCATATGGGATGCCAGCAATGTAGGCGTTGGCTTTACCTGCTATTACACAGTGTCAGCCCCCAAAAATAAATCTTTAAAAAAAAAAAGATGGGGCCAGTGCTGTGGCGTAGCGGGTAAAGCTGCCACCTGCAGTGCTGGCATCCCATATGGATGCCAGTTTGAGACCTGGCGGCTCCACTTCCAATCCAGCTCTCAGATATGGCCTGGAAAGCAGTAGAAGATGGCCCAAGTCCTTGGGCCCCTGCACCCGCATGGGAGACCCAGAAGAAGCTCCTGGCTCCTGGCTTCAGCTCGGTGCAGCTCCAGCCATTGAGGCCAAGTGGGGAGTGAACCATTGGATGGAAGACCCCATCCCCCCGGCTCTCCTCTCTCTGTGTAACTCTGACTTTCAAATAAATAAATAAATCTTAAAAAAAAAAAAAAAAAACATTAGTAAGGAAGACTTCCACGAGTCCTGGAGCTATGCTTGCTTGCTCTGTGCAAAGTAAGAAATTTCCCCGTGGCTTCTTGGGACTACTTGCCAGCAGTAGCCCATATACAATCCCAGGGGACCAGACCTAAGGAAGCCAGGTGCCAGAACTCCCCAAGTAACTTGTGCTCACCTGTGAGATCTAGAGGACCCTTTTGGCTGATGACTGCCAGTCCACAATTCCCAGCATAACTGGCACTCACCTGTGAAATGTGGGTAAGGGCCCCCTGTATCCTGCAGCTCCAGGGCTGTGACTATTAGTATCATATTCCTCAGAATCGTTGGAACACACCCTCTGGCCTAGGGAAGAGCCCACCTGCATTCCAGTGCTCCAGACCCACAACTGCCAGTGTGCATTCCTCAGCACACTGTATTCACCTTGTGAGACGGGAACAAGGTTCCCCTAATATCTCCAGTGCTGGGACATGGGCTCATGGTGCTGTAAGTCACAACAAAAGTCACATCCACACACTAGGACCTGGGAAGGTTCTATCTGCATCACACAGCCCAAAGGCCATCGCTATTGGTGCCACAAACCCCAGCATCACTCTGGCTTCTCAGGGTAGGGGGAGGGAACAGCCCCTTCTGTGTCCCACAGCACCAGAAACATGGCTGCAGCCAGCATAAACTCTAGTGTGACATTTAACTCTCTGGTGACTACCTACACACACCCCTTTAGAAGCCCACAAGCACTTCAAAGTCATACTACTACCTCCATTTAACTGCTGCAGATTAGACAACTGTGGCACTTACAGATACTGTTGACACAGATAATTGTTGAAGAAATCACTCAGAGATTATATTTTGAGGCTCACGCAGAACCAAAGCCAAAGCTACAACCCAAATGATATCCCACATTCTATCTAAACAATAAAGTCTTTTTCAATGAAACCTACTTCATTAGAAAAAGGAACTATGACGCCAGTTGTGCAGATGTCAGTGTAGGGGCACAGGAAATCTGAAGAAGCAAGGAAGCAGGACTTCTCCACAAGAACACTGTAGCTATCCAGAAATAGATCCTTATCTGAAAAAAAATTACGAAATGCCCAAAAGAGAATTCAAAACAATGATCCTACGGAAGTGCAATGAGATTCAAGAAAATACAGAGATAGTTTAAAGAAATAAGGAAAACAACAAATGACATGAGTGACACATTCAATAGATAGAAATCATTAAAAAGAACCACAAAGAAATTTCTGCGCTCAGAGTTTCAAACAATGAAATAAAAAATACAATTTAGAGCTTTAACAAGAGAATAGATCAAATAGAAGAAAGTTTCTGATTTGGAGCGTAGAACTTTTGAAATAACTGAGAGAAAGATAAAGGGGAAAAAATGAAAAAGAATGAAGAAAGCCTATATGACATATAGGGTACCATTAAGTGAACAAATACTTGTTTTATAGGGATACTTGAAGGAGAGAAGAGAAGGAAAAAGCCATTGAGAACCTACTGAATGAAATAATAGTTAAAAACTGCCCAAGTTTCAAAAGACATGTGGACATCCAGATTCAAGAAGCTCAGGTGACCCCAGACAGTCTCAATGAAAAAAAGACCTTTCCAAGGCATATTATGTCAGATTTTCAAAAGTTAAGGGCAGGAAAAGAATGCTAAAGACTCTAAGAGAAAAATGTCCAAGCATACATAAAGGAAAACCAATTAGATTAACAACAGACTTCTCAGCAGAAACCCTACAGGCAAGAAGGGAGTGGGATGATATACTCATCCCACGCTCATAGGAGAGAAAAGATATCCTGCTGATAATACATGTAAGTGACATTGCCACATGAAATCCAATGTTCATTTATCCTGCAGCTGGTCTCCGTGGCTGTTTGTGTATTTGTTCTCTCACTCAACATCATATTAAGTGTCTGGTGTGCACCAGCGGTATGTTAGGTACTGAGAATTCAGCTCCATCCATGAATGATGTGTTCCTTCCTCTCAAAGATGGAGAGGATTGGAATTTTTTTAAAAGACTTATTTATTTTAAAGGTGGAATTACTGAGAGAGAGAGAGGCAGAGACCAGAGAGAGTCTTCCATCTACTTGCTCACTCCCCTAAATGGCCACAATAGCCAGGGCTGAACCAGACTGAAGCAAGGAATCAGGTCTCACCCAGGTCTCTCACATGGGTGCAGGGACCAAGCACCTGTGCCATCTTCCGCTGCATTCCCAGACACATTAGCAGAGAGCTGGATTGGAAGTGGAGCAGCTGGGACTCAAATTGGCACCCATACATGATGCCGGTGCTATAGATGATGGCTTAACCCATTAAGCCACAGGACTGGCCCCTAAGAACTGGATATTAAACATCCCTATGTACAGGGGCCAGTGCTGCAGCATGGTGGATTAATTCTCCGCCTGCAGTGCCGGCATCCCATATGGACATGAGTTTGAGTCTCGGCTGCTCCACTTCTGATCCAGCTCTCTGCTATGGCCTGGAAAAGCAGTAGAAGATGGCCCAAGTGCTTAGGCCCTGCACCCGTGTGGGAGATCCAGAAGAAGCTCCTGGCTCCTGGCTTCAGATCAGATCGCTCTAGCCGTTGTGGCCATCTGGGGAGTGAACCAGCAGATGGAAGACCTTTCTCTCTGTCTCTCCCTCTCTCTGTTTATAATTCTACCTCTCAAATTAAAAAAAAAAGTCTTTTTTACAAAAATCCCTATGTACAGCTTGTTATGGAGAACAGCAGAGTATTTGCATATGAATTTGCCTTGTTTAATTTTTAATTTTGGTCATATCTTTCACATATATAGTGAATGCCTTGCATTGCCTACAAGAAAATCCATGCCTCATCCAGAATCCAGTCTATCTTCTGTAAGATTCAACTTCCTTACAGAAATCTTCCTGGACCATACTCAAGCTATCATAAATGTGATACTTGTCATGTGCCAATCATATACCTTGCACATTGCCCTATCCATGCAATACTTGTAGGCCTTCACATCAACAATTTAAGGGAGTGATTGTCATACCCACTTTACAAGAAAATGAAGCTTAGAGAGGCTGAGTAACTCACCCAAGTCTTCCCTGCTAGTAGTTGGCTGTGCCAAGATTTTTAAAAAGGCCTAAATCCATAGCCTGTTTTCTTAACCATGGCACCTAAAGGCCTGATAGTGTATTATCTGAGCTCTTGTAGTATTTGTTAACTATTCCATTCACTCACTCATCAAGCATTAAGGATATACCAGTTGTGATGAAGGACTCTAACCAGGCTATTATCTGTTTGCTGGAGTGTGTGTGTGCATGTGTGCAATTGCCTTGTCTTCTCAGTTTGATTGTAAACTGCTATTATGGGTGAGCACTTTCAGTTAAGTCCTACCATGTAGCTTTCAGTTTGCGGATGACTTACATTCCCTGAATCTTTTATATTCTACTTGCACTGTCTCTCAGCTCTCTTCTTTCCCTTCTCACTGCAGTGCCTTAACACAATTCAGGTTGTTTCTTACCTTGTCTCTGTCTTGAGCCTACTTTCTCTTCTACCTTCAGAGCTTCTTCCTCCATGAAGCCTAGAGTTGTCTTCCTAGAATATGCATCTAATCATATCTTTTCTCTCCTTAAACACCTTTGATTCCACAAGACAGAAGTGACATTCCAGGGCCATGATATCGGGACCTTTTTCCATAGCCCTGGAATGAGCTTCCTTTCTTTGTTCCTGTGGTAACTTCATCTTCATCTTCCTCAGTGTACTATTGTATGGCCAGGTCATGGTGTAACCGTGATGAAGAACAGTCAGGCGAACAACATTTTCAACAGTATTTCTTTTTGCCTGTGCATTTTTTATTAGAATTAGTCTCTATGTACCCTTAGCAGAGCAGATAAAAGAAAAATTGACATTGGTTTCTTGTTGTGTGTTTCTGTCTCATAGATTTTTTTTTCTTTTTCCACTTCTGTACCCAGGAATCACACTCATGAGTGTCCTGGGGGCCATCCTTCCTCAGTCCTCACTCACTAATTCTGAAATGTTAAAGGAGCCTGCAGGCTTGTCCTTACTCAAGTCATAGAGGTGCTGTTTGATTCAGAGTGATGTCTTGGTCTTCTTTTTTATCTGTACCATTCATCAGTCAACTGTAATTTACTTTAATGCAAGCACCAGCCACAACAGAAACACAAAGACAAATAAGTCAGTATAACGTCTTTTACCAAAAATTAAATCCTTTCTCTTCCATCTTTAATGGACAGAGGACCTGGTAGCTTCAGTAGTTGGCTTTCCCTGATCCTTATCAGCATGCCTACTGTTTTCTGCTTATTTTAAGGAAAATGCATTCATGTTCATCAAACTTCAGGGAGTCAGTAGTATAGTGAAATTGACGAAAGATCCTAGAAGTTTGAACACACTTTTCCATGGAGAACTCCCTGACAGGTCTAACTACACTCTACATATTGAGGTGTTTTAGTACTTAGTACATTTTTAATATTGAAATTTCCTCAAAATTAACAATCCAAGTATGATACATATTTGATTTATATTTGTTTATCATACTGTAGATCACTTCAGGGAAGGTACTCAGGTACTGCTTGCTTTTTTTTTTTTTTTTTGGTAGAATGAGAACATTTTCTTTTCTTTTTATTTTATTCATTTGAAAGACAGAGTTACAGAGAGAGATAGAGACAGAGACAGAAAGAGGTCTTCCATCTGCTGGTTCACTCCCCAAATGGCCACAACGGCCAGAGCTGAGCCTATTCAAAGCTAGGAGTCAGGAGCTTCTTCCAGGTCTTCCACATGGTTGCAGGGACCCAAGCACTTGGGCCATCCTCCACTGAATTCCCAGGTGCATCAGCAGGGAGCTGGATCAGAAGTGATACCCATATGGCATACTAGCACTCCAGGCCAGGGCTTTAACCCGCTGTGCCACAGCGCTGGCCCCAGGTGCTATTTTCTTAACGTTTGTGTCTACTCTATTATCTTGGGTAGAATAGACACCTTACAAACATTTCTTGAATTAAATTAAGAATTGAGGGGCTGGCGCTGTGGCATAGCAGGTAAAGCCACCGCCTGCAGTGCCAGCAACCCATAATGGTGCCAATTCGAGTCCCAGCTGCTCCACTTCCAATCCAGCTCTCTGCTATGGCCTGGGAAAGCAGAAGATGGCCCAATTCTTTGGGCCCCAGTATTCGCGTGGGAGACCCAGAAGAAGCTCTTGGCTCCTGGCTTCAGATCGGTGCAGATCTAGCCATTGCTGCCAACTGGAGAGTGAACCAGCAGATGGAAGACCTCTCTCTCTCTTTGCCCCTCCTTTTCTCTTTGTGTAACTCTGACTTTCCAATAAATAAATAAATCTTTTAATAAAAAAAGAGAATAGTTGGGTAGTTGGGGCATATATTAAAAAAGAAGAATTGAAATCAGAACTGGCTATATAATTTGTGGCGGTCAGTAGGGAAAAGTTGAAATACAGAAGAGTCTTTTTCAAAATCCAAAAGAAAATTGCCTCTGCAAGTTCTAAAATATATTGTGGCAGAGTTATTCATACTACCCCCAAAATAGAAACAACCCAGATGGCCATCTGCTAACAAATAGATAAACAAAATAAAGTGTATCCAAACAATTGAATGTCATTTGGCCATATAAAGGAAGCACATACTGATAGGTAATACAACATGGATGAATCTTGAAAACTAGCTAAATAAAAGAAGGCAGTCACAAAGACCACTTATTATATGGTCCTATTCACATGAAAAATTCAGAATGGGGAAATCTACGGACACAGAAAGTAAAGGAAGGGGCTGGTGCTGTGGCCCAGCGGGTCAATGCCCTGGCCTGAAGCACCAGCATCCCATATGGGCGACGGTTCTGTTCCTGGCTGCTCCTCTTCCGATCTAGCTCTCTGCTGTGGCCTGGGAAAGCAATAGAAGATGGCCCAAGTGCTTGGGCCCCTGCACCCATGTGGGAGACCTGGAAGAAGCTCCTGGCTCCTGTCTTTGGATTGGCGCAGCAGCTCCGGCTGTTGCGGTCAATTGGGGAGTAAACCATCAGATGGAAGACCTCTGTCTCTCTCTCTCTCTCTCTCTCTCTGGCTCCACCTCTCTCTGTGTAACTCTGACTTTCAAATAAATAAATAAATCTTAAAAAAAAAAAAGAAAGTAAAGATAATGGTTTACAAGAACTACGTTGGACAGGGAGATCTGTATGGGTAAGGAGGTAACAGCTAAAGAGTACATGTTTGGTTTTGCTGTGGAAATTTGGGGAAATGTCCCCAAATTGTTGTGATGATGATTGCACCTATCTTGAATATATCAGAAATTATCAAATTGCACATTTTAAATGAATGGGTTGTATAGCATGTGAACTATATCCCAATAGAGCTGGTTTATTTTTTTAAAGATTTATTTATCCATTTTGAAAGAGTTACACAGAGAGGGAGAGACAGAAAGAAAGAGATCTTCCATCTTTGGTTCACTCCCCAAATGGCCATAATGACTGGGTCTGGGCCAGGCCAAAGCCAGGAGCCAGGAGCTTCTTCCAGGTCTCCCATGCGGGTGCAGGGGCCCAAGCACTTGAGCCATCTTTTGCTGTTTTTCCCGGGCAAGTTAGCAGGGAGTTGGATGGGAAGTGGAACAACTGGGACTCTAACTAGTGCATATGTGGGATACTAGTGTCGCAGGTGGCGGCTTTACCTGCTATGCCATAAGGCTGGCTCCTGGAGCTTTTTTTTTTTCTTAAGATTTATTTATTTATTTGAAAGACAGAGTTATAGAGAGGCAGAGAGAGAAAAGTCTTCCATCCACTGGTTCGCTCCCCAGTTGGCCGCAATGGCTGGAGTTGCGCCAATCTAAAGCCAGGAGCTTCCTCCGGGTCCTCCAACTAGGGTGCAGGGACCCAAGGACCCGGGCCATCCTCCACTGCTTTCCCAGACCAGCAGAGAGCTGGATAGGAAGTGTAGCAGCTGGGATTCGAACCGGTGCCCATATGGGATGCCGGCAATATAGGCGGCGGCTTTACCTGCTGTGCCACAGTGCCAGCCCCTATTTTATTACTTTTTAAAAATAGCTATGGGGGGCCGAAACTGTGGCATAGCAGGTAAAGCCGCTGCCTACAGTGCCAGCATCTCACATGGGCACCAGTTTGAGTCCTGGCTGCTCCACTGCCAATCTAGATCTCTGCTAGAGCCTGGGAAAGCAGTAGAAGATGGTCCAAGTGCTTGGGCCCCTGTACCCATGTGGGAGACCGGGAAGAAGCTCCTGGCTCCTGGCTTTGGACTGGTCCAGCTCCAGCCATTGCAGCCATTTGAGGAGTAAACCAGCAGATAGAAGATTTCTCTCTGTCTCTCTGCCTCTCTGCCTTTCTGTAACTCTGCCTTTAAAATAAAAAAAAAAAAAATCTTTTTTTAAAAAAGCAATAAAATATAAAGCTCTTTTATTTATCCCAAACTCTCTTTCTTGACTTGCAATTGTGATTTTCATTTGCTATTTTGTTAGACCCACGGAGTGAGGATGCTAACACGTTGAGAGGCACACCCCAGAGACTCAGACTCCAGCCCAGCTGATGCAAAAGCAAGAGGATTTATCTGGCGTCTGCGCAGACGGGCCTCCTGAACTCCGGAGTCCGGAGAGCACCCCCAGGACAAGCCACCCAGTTTATATACCCGCAGCGACCAATCAAAAGCACTATAGAGTCCATGCACACAGCAGTCCAATCCGTGAGTTGTTCATGTGAAGGGCATGTGTCTTCTATCCAATCAGCTACGGGATCACACGGGAGGCATGCACCTCGTCACCATTTTGTTGTTTACTTCTTTAGTAGTTCCTTTCCCTGCCAGCGCCATCTTGTTCACCCTGGTGGGGACGACGTCTCGCTTCCCACATCGTTATTTGAGTATTAGGAGGCATACAAACTGGGTTAGGTCTTAGCACAGCCAGGCACAAGTGTCACAGCCAGCTAAGCATAGGGTCCCTTATTTTTATAGCTGCACCTAATTTTAGCTTTGGGGGAAAAAAGTTTAGGACTGTAATTTTAAACTTTAATTTTTTATTTGGGGCAAAGGTGACTTCTTGTTTTTAATAGTGTTAGCTTAAGTCACTCCATCTTGGTTTGATTTTTAAGGTTCTTCATTTAATGTTATTCTAAATAAAGAAAATTTTAAACCAATAATTATTAGTATGAATGTTAATGTTCATCTTTGTATTGTGCAATGCTAGTTTTAAATTCAAATATCAGGAGCTGACATTGTGGCATGACAAGTTAAGCCACCCCCTGCAACATTGCCATCTATATGGGTGCCAGTTCGAATCTCACTGTTCCACTTTCAATTCAGTTCTCTGCTAATAAGCCTGGAAAAGGAATAGAAAATGACCCAAGTCTTTGGGCCTCTATGTTCATATAGGAGACCCAGATGAAGCTCCTGGCTCCTGGTTTTGGCTTGGCCCAGCCTCAGCTGTTGTGGCCATTCGAGGAGTGTTGGGGTTTAGTTACTATTATACAGCTTAGTGTAGAAGTACAGGTTCTAAAGCAGAAGTAAGTTCCATGCGTCTAGATGGTGCTGGACTGCCCTGAGCTTGACCTTTCCCAGTCAGACACAGAACGATGGAGGTGATAAATCTTGTGCAACAGCACCTGATTTTCCTTGTTTCCAGTAAATGACGTAAGTGGAATTGGTTGCCTGTTGTTCATCTGACAGCATGGTGCTCCCCACCTCAGATGTTTGACAAAGTAAGTTGATTAGGGTTACCTTGTTTCTTGTTTCATCCTGTTCCTAGTTCTGCTACTGATCACCTTAAAGAGCTTCCTGATATTTACTAAGTTTTCCTGTTATTGTTGGTGTTTGTTACTAATAGTTAATGAGTAAGCCCTAGCAGTTCTGAGATCATGGAGTAAAGAAGATAAATGGCTTTGTTTATCCCTTGCTTTGTTCTGATAGATTTAAGGAGTTTCAAACTATGTGTTGCGTTTCCATGCTATTGTATCTGTACTTGGATGATGTTAATGATTAAGCCATGTAGTTCAATAAAAAAATGAAGAGCAAGGGAGATCTTAGGGGCTCTCAAGTACCATTATGCAGAGAGTCCCCTGATCCCTGCTTTTCTTCTCTCTACCTTGTGTTTCTTTTTCTTTTTTTTTTTTTTGACAGGCAGAGTGGACAGTGAGAGAGAGAGACAGAAAGAAAGGTCTTCCTTTGCCGTTGGTTCACCCTCCAATGGCCGCCGCGGCCGGCGCGCTGCGGCCGGCGCACCGCGCTGATCCGATGGCAGGAGCCAGGAGCCAGGTGCTTTTCCTGGTCTCCCATGGGATGCAGGGCCCAAGCACCTGGGCCATCCTCCACTGCACTCCCTGGCCACAGCAGAGGGCTGGCCTGGAAGAGGGGCAACCGGGACAGAATCCGGCGCCCCGACCGGGACTAGAACCCGGTGTGCCGGCGCCGCTAGGCGGAGGATTAGCCTAGTGAGCCGCGGCGCCGGCCTTCTACCTTGTGTTTCTTGTAATTCTTTCAGCACCTGTTACTCTGCCCTTCAGTTGTCCCACAGCCATCTCTGCTTATGGCCTGGGAAACAATAGAAGGTGGGCCAAATGGTGGGCCTGTGCCACCCCCCTGGAAGACCTGGAAGAACCCCCTGGCTCCTGGCTTCAGCCCAGCCCAGCCCAGCTCCAGCCATTGTGGTCATTTGAGGAGGGAACCAGCAGATGGAAGATCTCTTTCTCTCTTGTCTCTTCCTTTCTCTCTCTGTAACTCTGACTTTCAAAAAAAGAAATCTTTTTTTAAAATACAAATACCAGAGCATTTAACTCATACAGTCACCAAAATGGTACAGTTTTGCATACTGCACCATATTAATGCACAAGCTATTTCTACCAAAAGAATAGAAACACTGCACTAAACTAATTCAACCATTTTTACTTCAGTTCTTTTTTATTTTTTTAAAGATTTATTTATTTATTTGAAAGAGTTACACAGAGAGAGGAGAGGCAGAGAGAGGTCTTCCATCCAATGGTTCACTCCCCAACTGGCCGCCGTGGTCAGAGTTGCACCAATCCAAAGCCAGGAGCCAGGAGTTTCTCCCACGTGGGTGCAGGGTCCCAAGGACCTGGGCCATCTTCCACTGCTTTCCCAGGCCATATCTGAGATCTGGATCAGAAGTGGAGCAGCGCCCATATGGGATGCTGGTGCTTCAGGCCACATCTCTGGCTCCCAGCTTCAGTTCCTGATATGCACACATTCTATCAGCATTATCTTTCATTCACTGATGAGTAAGGAGGAACTAAAAACAATGGAAGTATGGGGGTTCTTTCCCTTTTCCTGCCATGGCATCATTTTCAGTGTAAGCGGCTGCTAACACAGTGAAGCAGTGAGAAGTCGGAAGGGTATGAGAAGGCTTCTTTGTCATTTGTGTTGCTTGCTTTCTGCATTCAAAGCAGTTTGAATGGAGAACTTGGCCCCTCAGGATTGTGAGCACACAACTTAGTTGTGGAGCTAACATGCTAATCTTGGATTTTCCTTGGAGCTTGCTAAACTCACAGACATTGTGGTAAGTCTACACTGGAATTTTATGTTTATGGGCCAGATCTAGAAGGCTGTATGCAAACTTGGCAGCAAAGAAGGAGGACACTCATATATCTGTCATCGTCCCATTGATCTTCACTTCTAAAGTACAAATTCGGAGATGAAGTTATTGAGAAAGAATTTCAAGATGGAAGCAGCAGAGCATTCAACTAAGTAGGAGGTCTTCTGAGCATGGGCCTGTGTGAGTACACAGGTTGGTTGAAATACTGAATCTCTGAACAGTTTTAGATAACCTCTTCGGAGAAGTAATGCATCTGAGAGCATAACACTTCTTGAGGTCTAATCTTTCTTACAACTGGGTGGCTTGGAGCAAATGACATTGTTCAGCAGGCTCTTGGAATTTAATTCCTTGTTTTCATTGCTCCCTTATCCTGTCCTAACCTAAAAATAAAAAAAAAGGAAGAGTGAATTTCTGAGTCATTTGGCTCAGTTCACCCAACTGGGGAACAGATGGCCTTGTGCAAAAGGTTTGAACCCCCAGGAGGGGCTGTGGTTGACTGAGAAACCAGGGCTGGGCTGAGCAGTTGGAGGTAGCTGGGAGCATGGCTGGAGGCTCCAGGGGGCATGTGTCTGATCTGCATGTGCATCACGTTAGCCTTCAGGCAAACCAAGCTCTCCCCTCGCCTCTCTCAGAAGCACAGAGAACATCAAAATAAATGATTTATGAATTAAAATTGGGGATGCTCCATAATAATGTTTTAAATACTGCTTCTTGTCCACATCTAATTTAATGGCCTTAATAAAGTTTCTCTGTACAAATTGCCTGAAGGAAATATTTAAACAATAAGCTTCTTATAATATTTACTATTCAACCTGAAAAATACTTTCATCAGTTTGAGAGAGCCAAAGCACAGCACATTTCTAAGTTATTTTATTACTGTTATAATAATAGGAGTTCAAACACATTTACCAACTGTAGAGTTAGATGAGAGGATCTAATTTTGAAGAAAAGCAGTTTCGACTGTGGTGTTGGCTGCTAGATGCTATTAAATGCGATAAATTCTGCTATCCTCTATTGGGTTAGTAGGAAAGGCCTGTTTGGCAGGCGTGGTGGTGCAGGTTAAGCCACTGCTTAAAGACTCCCACATGCCATATCAGAGTGCCCTGGGTCATGTTCAACTTCTGTTTCCCATCCAGCCTCCTGCCAATGCACACTCTGGAGGGGGCAGATGATGGCTGGGTCCCTGCCAACCACGTGGGAGACCCAAATGGAGTCCCTGGCTCCTGGCTTTTGCTTGGATAAGGCTGTTGTAGGCATTTGGGGACTGAACCAGCAGACGGAAACTCTCTCTCTCTCTCTCTCTCATTTCCCCTCCTTGTCACTCTGCCTTTCAAATAAATAAAAATAAACTTAAAGAAAAAGAAATGCCTGTTAACTGACACTTCCCTTTTAAATCCAGTACTACATACAATTATAGGATTTTATATATGGCCTTGGACTCAAGTAAGTACTTCAAAAGTTTAAAGTGGCAATGAAACATTGTTTTTGTTTTTGTTTTTTTTTTTTACTTTTTTAAAATTTATTTGACAGGTAGAGTTATAGACAGTGAGAAAGAGAGAGACAGAGAAAAAGATCTTCCTTCCGTTGGTTCACCCCCCAAATGGCTGCTATGGCTGGAGCTGCGCTTATCCGAAGCCAAGAACCAGGTGCTTCTTCCTGGTCTCCCATGCAGGTGCAGGGGCCCAAGCACTTGGGCCATCCTCCACTGCCCTCCTGGGCCACAGCAGAGAGCTGGACTGGAAGAGGAGCAACCGGGACTAGAACCAGTGCCCATATGGATGCTGGCGCCGCAGACAGAGGATTAACCAAGTGAGCCACGGCACCGGCCCAAAACATTGTTTTATTCTAATATGATCCTATCTCAGTGCTCTTAAGATTTACCTTCTAGAATATTTTATTTATACCTTGCTTGTGTGTTGAATATCAGTATTTCCCATGCTCTGACCAAATATAAAAACTCTAGTAGGCCGGTGCCGCGGCTCACTAGGCTAATCCTCTGCCTTGCGGCGCTGGCACACCGGGTTCTAGTCCCGGTTGGGGTGCCAGATTCGTCCCTGTTGCCCCTCTTCCAGGCCAGCCCTCTGCTGTGACCAGGGAGTGCAGTGGAGGATGGCCCAAGTACTTGGGCCCTGTACCACATGGGAGACCAGGATAAGCACCTGGCTCCTGCCATCGGATCAGCGTGGTGCGCCGGCCGCGGCGGCCATTGGAGGGTGAACCAACGGCAAAGGAAGACCTTTCTCTCTGTTTCTCTCTCTCACTGTCCACTCTGCCTGTCAAAAAAAAAAAACCTCTAGTAAGCAGATATTTTGTTTAGTTTCTAAGTCTGGATTTGCAAACCTCTCTATATATCATTAAAAACATACTTCTGCTTTAAAAAATAAAAACCTGTTTTTATTACTGTCAAATAAATGTTGTGCATTTCTTTAATTCCCCAGACTTCTGCCCTTTCATGGCTATAAAGTTTAATTTTGTTGCCTTCTTGGGTTGTAAGCCCTGTAACTGGAACAACATACTGTTTTCAGAACTGGTGCTGCAAGTATAAAGTTTATACGTGTGCAGATGGTTGACGTGCAACTGACTGGCAAAGGGAGGCCGAAGCCTGGGAAATACAATCTCAGACCAATTTTCACAGCATTGTTCAAGTCCAGAGCAATCAGAGTCCACCTGGGATTCTCCTCTACGTTAGGAATCCTCAGTGTATGAAAAGATGCAAGGACGCACCCTTTAAAATCATGGTGCATTCGGTTTGATTCGTTTTTGAAAAAAGAAATCCACTTAATGCCAGAGGTATTTTAACTTCTCTATGACAGACTTACTGGGCATAAAATCATAGAAACCAAAGCTTTTCCTACACCTACTCTCTGATCTCCTTTATATGAATTGTATAAATTCCCTTTGTATTGGACTTAGTATTCAGGAAACAGTTTTATTTGTGCCATTAACCCAAGCTTTATCTAGAATATTCTTTTTTTTTTTCTTTTGAGAGGCAGAGTTAGACAGTGAGAGAGAGAGACAGAGAGAAAGGTCTTCCTTCCGTTGGTTCACCCCCACAAATGGCTGCTATGGCTGGCACGCTGCGCTGATCCAAAGCCAGGAGCCAGGTGCTTCCTCCTGGTCTCACGTGGATGCAGGGCCAAAGCACTTGGGCCATCCTCCACTGCACTCCCGGGCCACAGCAGAGAGCTGGCCTGGAAGAGGGGCAACCAGGATAGAACCAGCGCCCCAACCGGGACTAGAACCCGGGGTACCGGTGCTGCAGGCGGAAGATTAGCCTAGTGAGCCACGGCGTCGGCCTAGAATATTCTTCATGTGTAAAAGGTAGGTTTATATTAGTAATCTAAGAACTTGGTTGCAGCCAATTGGGGAGTGAACCAGCGGATGGAAGACCTTTCTCTCTGCCTGTCCTTCTCTCTCTTATAACTCTGACTTTCAAAAAATTAAGTAAATAAATCTTTAAAAAAAGAAAGAAAAGAATCTATGTATAATTTATGCTGGCATTGATTATCTGTGAACTGGGAAGCTGCAATGAAGCTGAAGAAAGCAACATCACTTTTTTTTTTTTAATCAACCAGATTGACAGATGAAGGAAATGTTGAGAACACCATGTTTCCTAAGGAGAGCAGGGCAGCTGACAAAAATGTCCCATTGTCTCCTTGTGGATAGGAGATTAAGCTGCAAGCAGGGAGATGGATAACAAGCGTCTTCATTGTTTATGGGATGCTCTACCCAAAGGGTATCCACCAATCTGGAGGGAATTTCTAGCTAAGTGTCCCTGGCAACGTCTTTTTTTTTTTTTTTTAAAGATTTATTTATTTGAAAGTCAGAGTTACACAGAGAGGAGATGCAGAGAGAGAGAGAGAGAGAGAGAGAGAGAGGTTTTCCATCCGATGGTTCACTCCGCAATAGCCAGAGCTGCGCCGATCTAAAGTCAGGAGCCAGGAGCTTCTTCCAGGTTTCCCATGTGGGTGCAGGGGCCCAAGGACTTGGACCATCTTCTACTGCTTCCCCAGGCCATAGTAGAGAGCTGGATGGGAAGTGGGGCAGCCAGGACTCAAACTGGCGCCCATATGGGCTGCCAGCACTGCAGACAGTGGCTTTACCCGCTATGCCACAGTGCCGGCCCCCATGGTGTCCTTTGATCAAACCTGGCACCTTGTGGTTAAAACCAGGCTTCCTCCGTGATGTTCCCACTGTTTCTGCTCATCTGTAGGACCCACACATCTGTTTTCAGGTATGTGATGTCCCAGCTGGGGCCACCAGAATGTCAGATGTGGGATAACAGTTTCCAACCAACAGATTAAGAGTGAACATCAGAGGAAGCATCTCTTTTGCTTAAAAAACACAAGGTACATTTGAGATGAAATTGTATGATCCAGTTCCCACAGGTCATCCTTCAGAATAATTTGCTAACTTGAATAAACAGGTTTCAACATCACTTTGAACAGAAAAAGTTAGTTATGACATACTGCCACCAAACAGTCGCTAAAAACATATTTCTAATGTGTCCCAGCTACTCTGTTTCTGATTTAGCTTCCTGCTCATGCACCTGAGAAGGCAAAGGAAGATGGCCCAAGTGCTTGGACCCCTCCCACCCATGTGGGAGACCCAGATGGAGTTCCAGACTCCTGGATTTGGTCTTGCCCAGATCTGGCCATTGGGTGAATGAACTAGCATATGGAAGAATATCTTGTTCTCTCTCTCTCTCTCCCTTTCTCTCTCAAATAAATAAATAAGTATTTTAAAAATACTTTTAAATAAAGAAATCTTTAAAAAATACTTTTTTTTTTCTTTTTCAGGCAGAGTGGAGTGAGAGAGAGAGAGAGAAAGAAAGGTCTTCCTTTTCCGTTGGTTCACCCCGCAATGGCCGCTGCGGCCGGCGCACTGAGCTGAACCGAAGCCAGGAGCCAGGTGCTTCTCCTGGTCTCCCATGCGGGTGCAGGGCCCAAGGACCTGGGCCATCCTCCACTGCACTCCCAGGCCACAGCAGAGAGCTGGACTGGAAGAGGGGCAACCAGGACGGAATCCGGCACCCCAAATGGGACTAGAACCCAAGCAACTTGAGAAGGGTGGATGTTTGGTGCAGAGACTAAATCGCCACTTGGCACACCAGCATCCCATATCTGAGTGCCTGATTCAAGTCCTGCCTCTGCTTTCGAGTCCAGATTCCTGTTCATTTGCATCCTGGGGGTTGGGGGAGCAGCAGATGATGGCTCAGGTACCTGAATCCCTGGGAAGCTGCCTGCTGACCCTCCTCCACGTTTATCTGTCAGGTCATTCATTGTGCCTCCCATTGAGGAAGAGGGGGTTTAAAGCAGAAAAGACCCGAGACAGGAGCCTGACCAACTAACTGGTCAAGGGCTTGAGGGATAGACAAGAAGATGGGAGGCAAGGAACAGAGGCACTTGCTAAGGCATCACATGGCAGATTGTCACATCACATGTCAAAGCTGCCTGGAGGGGCGGTGCTGTGGCACAGCTGGTTAAAGCCACGGCCTGCAGCACCAGCATCCCATATGGGCACCAGTTCGAGCCCCAGCTACTCCACTTTCGATCCAGCTCTTTGCTATGGCCTGGGAAAGCAGTAAAAGATGGCCCAAGTCCTTGGGCCCCTGCACCCACATGGCAGACCCAGAAGCAGCTCCTGGTTCCTGGCTTCAGATAGGTGCAGCTCTAGCCGTGGCAGCCAATTGGGAGTGAACCATTGGATGGAAGACCTCTCTCTCTCTCTCTCTGGTTCTACCTCTCTCTGTAACTCTGTATTTCAAATAAATATAATAAAATAAAATTTTTTTTATTTGACAAGTAGAGTTATAGACAATGAGAGAGAGAGAGAGAGGGAGGGAGAAAGGTCTTCCCTCCATTGGTTCACTCCCCAAATGGACACTATGGCCGGCACTGCGCTGATCTGAAGCCAGGATCCAGGTGCTTCTTCCAGGTCTCCCACGCAGGCACAGGAGCCCAAGCACGTGGGCCATCCTCCACTGCGCTCCTGGGCCACAGCAGAGAGCTGGACTTGCAGAAGAGCAACCAGTACTAGAACCCGGCGCCCATATGGGATGCTGGTGCCGTAGGTGGAGGATTAACCAAGTGAGCCACGGCAGCGGCCCCATCAATCTTTTTTTTTTTTTTTTAAGCTGCCTGGAAGCACAGAATCAAGTAGACAAACTTCTTGGCTTGGTGCTAGCTGGCCTTTGCCATTGCCAACCCTGCTATGGGCACAACAGGTTTATGAATAGACTGGCTGTGGTGGCAGAAATAGAGGCTCTCTATTAACCCAAAAACATGGTCTTGCACTTCTCCAGGCTAATGTAAATACTGTTGCCTCTTAGTGTCCCAACTGACAGCAACATAGACCAACACTGGGGTCCTCACGTGGCACTCCTCCACAAAGAGGCCAGGTTGAGGGTCCGTTCCATCCTAGGCTGGGCTTCCTGTCCACAGAGCCCCAGAGAGCACCATCTCAGGGGCCTGCATCCCAGATAGACATGGAATCCCATCTAACATAGTCCCAGGGCAGGGGACCATCCATTTCCAAAGAAAGCAGGTTCGGGACTGGGTCCCTGCTTCATTTCCAGGCTGGTTGCTATGGTCAGAAAGTAACGTAGGCTTCCAATTTTCATCTGTGATTGCCTGAGTAGACACTGGGGAGTCTTTTTTTTCAATCTGTATTATTTGAAAATCGGAGTGTAAGAGAGAGATCTTCCATTTGCTGCTTCACTTGCCAAATGGCTGCAAAGACTGAGGCCGATCCATGCCAAAGCCAGGAGCCTGCACCCACATGGGAGACCCAGAGGAAGCTTCTGGCTCCTGGCTTCAGGTGGGCTCAGCTTTAGCCATTGTGGCCATTTGGGGAGTGAACCAGCAGATGGAAAATCTCTCTTCCTCTCTCTGTCTCTCCCTCTCTGTCTTCCAAATAAATAAAATAAATCTTTATTTAAAAAAAAAGCCATCAGTGGCTTTCAAATGGCATACAAGGTCTCTCACATTCTGGCAAGCCCCAGACTCCGTCCATCATCCTTAAGCCCCTTTCAACTCATGCGCTATGGATACAGAACCACCTGCTACTCTCCACAGATGAAATGCACCTTGCTCTGTCACACCATTGTGGGAGCTCTTTCTCCAGTGGCGATGCTTGGGTGCTTTCTCAGCTTGACAAATTACCGTGCATTCTCCAAGACCCAGCTCAGATGATCACCCTTCCAGGAATCCCATCTGTCTTCTCTGGGTTCCACTGTTCTATATGTTTCTACAACTGCACTTAGCTCATGAGTTTGGAAAGCAAATTCACCGAATGCAGACAGCCAGAGCTTTGGATCCAAGCACACTTAAGGTTAAATGATGACTCTTTCATGTTTCCTTCAATCAAATGGCTTTTATTGAGCACGAATTCCACCGAAGGCTACAAATGTTATAAAGCTGTCCTCTCCTTGAAGGAGTGCGCTCCTAACACAATCTGGTTGAGGATTCAAATAGTAAAATAAAATTGAAGAGGTGAGTTTTCTGCAGGGGAGAGTGAGAGGATGGCAAGGTAACTGCTTAAGCCCTGTTTCTACCTTGCAAACAGGGAGATGTGCACCTGCCTGTTTATGATTAGATATGAGCGACTGGGGAGGGGTTGTAAGGCCCTCCTCCAGGAGTGAATCCAAGGACTCTGCTCTCTGCCAAGACCCACCTGGGATCACCACTCTGCAGCTTAACTTGTTAAACAGGTGAGCTGAGACCAGGTGCCACCAGGAACCTGAGGCCCAGGGCCTCCAGGGGACCTGGGCCTGCCAGTCTTCGCCTAACCCCCTGCCAGACATGCCCAGCAACCGAATGTCCCATGCCCCAGGATGCTGCCCCACCTGTCTGTGTGGTGTGCAGACTCCAAGCCTTGACTAGAAAAGCCTAGTTTGTATCCACATGTACAGAGAGTGCAAAGGTATGCCACTCCCAGCTGTCAATCACAAATGCCAGTCATGTGCATCACAGCCATATCATTAGTCAACGCCCCTCATACCCTTAGGGATTAAAATCCTAAACAAGAAGAAATGGGGCAATATTTTCTCTCAACTGGCCTTTTCCTCCCTAGAAGGAGCCACGTGCTCTTTCCATTAGCTCATCCCTCTGTTGGAACATATTTCAATAAACGATTGCTTTGCTAGCCTTGCTTTCATCTCTCTAAAATGCAATTTATTACTCTGTTGGCAAAAAGCAACAAAGGCAAGATGGCTGCCGCCAGTGACAGTAGGATTCAATTAGATTTCTATGTGAATTGTGTAGGAAAGTGCCTGACATTAACAACTCAAAGTGTGCGAACTCTTATGTCACACAGCAGTTACTGCCATGTTTCTGTGTCTGCTTCACCAAGAGGGCTCCTTGAAGGCCAGGAGCAATCTTTTTTTTTTTTTTTTTTTTTTTTGAAAGGCAGAGCTACCGGGTCAGGGTGGGGGAGTGAGAGAGTGAGAGAGAGAACTTTCCATCTATCTGCTGGTTCACTCCCCAAAAAACTGCAATAACCTGGGGCTAGGCCAGGCCAAAGCCAGGAGCCAGGAGCTTCATCCAGGTCTCCCACATGGGTTCAGGGCCCCAGGACTTGGGCCATCCTCGCTGCCTTCCCAGACCATCAGCAGGGGTCTGGATGAGAAGTGGGGCGTTGGAGCTGCAGGCCAAGGGCAATCTTATTCGTCTTTGTTCAACTACCATTTGTTGAATGAGCTCATGAATGTGTGAGGGCCTGAGAATGTGTTTCAGGATCTCATGGCTTCTAAGACCAAGGCAGGAAGGTTAAGTAAGGGACTGCAAGAAGTGGAGCAGCACCACAGAATTCCTCAGACTTCTCTCTCTCGCTCTCTCTCTTTTTTTTTTTTTTTTTTTTTTTTTTTTTTTTTTTGACAGGCAGAGTGGACAGTGAGAGAGAGAGACAGAGAGAAAGGTCTTCCTTTGCCGTTGGTTCACCCTCCAATGGCCGCCGCGGCCGGCACACCGCGCTGATCCGATGGTAGGAGCCAGGTACTTTTCCTGGTCTCCCATGGGGTGCAGGGCCCAGGTACTTGGGCCATCCTCCACTGCACTCCCTGGCCACAGCAGAGAGCTGGCCTGGAAGAGGGGCAACCGGGACAGAATCCGGCACCCCGACCGGGACTAGAAACCGGTGTGCAAGCGCCGCAAGGCGGAGGATTAGCCTAGTGAGCCGAGGTGCCGGCCCCTCAGACTTCTCAAAACATTCCCCTATTCAGTGATGTCTCCTGACGCATCAGAAATTACCACCTCTGCTGCCTTAAACAGTTGAGAGAGCAACAGATCCGGGTCTGGATGATTGTGCTGTGTGGTATGAAAAAGAGGAGTAAGCGTAGGTCAGACCAAGCATAACTCCAAACCTCTGATCGTAGCCCCTTCAGCAACTGTCAATACAGGATCACAAAGAATTTAGACATAAGTAACTGAAAGGTCCATCAGTAAGGAAGGCCAGAAGGCTAATGTCTCAGGAAACCCCTCTTTTCCCCCTTCAATGGTGACCCCTAAGCGGGATCCAGAGAACATGGTTAAAAAAAATGTTCTTTAGTATATTCTATAAAGCCTCTAGGTTTTCATTACAGCCATTCTTTTTAGCACTAAAAATGATTATGATAGATAAATACACATCAGTCTTCAAGGTCAGATTCTCTTGAAAGAAGCCCACGCTATCCAGTGGAGAGTGATGAAACTGCAACTCTGCACGTTTTGAATAGCCTACCGCGTCTTTGTGCGGCGAAGCATCCCCAGAAGAGTTGCACTATTTCTGGATTCATCTGAAAGATTCTCCAGCTGGATGTGCAATCAACTTATGCGCCAAATGACCAACTCCAGATTCCACTCTCTACCACTCCATCTATTTTCTTCCCTTTGTATGCAGATCCTGCTAAGCAGGTGATCTGTAGCTTGCAATTGATGACACTTACCAGCTGTTAAATTCACACATGGCTCTAATTTAAAGGCTTAATTGTTCTCAATGCACTCAATTTACAGCTCGTAACTCCCTCCCAGATGGCCCCAACCCTCTTTGCCTATGATAGATTCTAAAGTTAAATGAACCATAGTATCCCTTGGTAGAAAATGAAATATGTGAATAATATTACACCTTTCAAATGTTTATAATTCTTTGTGGGAACAAATTAATATCTGGAAGGTGTTTTTTTTTTTTTTTTTTTTTTTTTTTTGGAATTGCTTTGGAGCCAAGTAAAATTTTAGGTTCAACAACTGTCAGATCTTTATTACTCTCATACACCTGCTCTTTGGAACACAAGGATCGTATTTGCCCTTATATTTACATAGCATCTGGTATGACTGAGAAAGATAAAGGGAACATTCAATACCTAGTGAGCAATGACTCTATCATTGCAAACTATCTCCAGGTGGCATCTAGCTAAAGCACTGAATGCAGCTGCAGTAAGTGGAGCCATCTTGTGCTAGGGCTTGGGTGGGCTCTTTGATCTTCCCCCTTACCTGGGAATTGAATGTTGATTTTAAAAAAGCTCAACTCATTCAACTCCATCTTTTTATGGATGAAGACACTGACCCCAGAAAGTTCAAATGGTTTGCCCTACAGTGAGTGAAGGGGACAGGACTCAAAGGTCCTTGCCTCCTTGGCATCATCTAGATCACCTGACACCCAGGGCTCTCCTGAGCTCCCAGTTTGTTGCTATCAACTGCAGGAGAAAAGGCAGAATGCGAGCAAGCCTTTCCTAAACCCTGCACAAGGTACATAAATGCGTTTTTATTCAACCAAGGATACCCAGGTGCTTTCTGCTTTAAGCCAAACTGCATATGAAAATAGATTTACAAAGGCCAGATTACACGGTGCTTTTGACTTAATTAAAAAGGATTCACTGTTGGATTCCCTTAAATGTCTATCTCCCCTAATGAATTTTTAAATTGGCTTATGCTGGCCCCAAAACCATGTGTACTGTGTAAATTAAGGTATTTATGCATCCAAACCCACCAGCAAGCAAGTGTTTATAAGGCAGCTCACACAGTGCCGGGTGTCATGCGCTGTTTGAAAGTAGTAAGTGCAGTACTGGCCGTGTCCCCTGATGCCAAGAAGCGTGCATCTTAGTTGTGGGCCCAGGACCGATGAAACACCTCGAAAACAGGACAGTAGATAATATAACTGTGAAAAACTCTGGGACAATGTAAACAGCTCTGAAGTAAGTTTGGTGTGTGTTATTATGTCTACTTATGGGCTGGCAAGTGAAAACAGGTTCAACCAATGCAGAACCCAAACCCTTCACTCCTTTTTAAATACTGTTCTTAGGCAGGTTAAGAAGAGTTTTGTCTCCCTCTAGTGGCCAGTCATAATACCATGACTACCACTGTCTTCACTTCAACTGTTTAATTGTTAAGTGAATTTTTTTTCTTTTTCTTATTTCATTTGAAAGGCGGTGGAGGGGGTGGGGAGAAAGAGGAGAAAGGGAGAGAGAGCACTCCCATCCACAGGTTCACTCTGAACTCCCTGAATGCTTGCAACAACCAGGGTTGGGTCAGGCCCAAGCCAGGAACCCCAACTGGGTCTCTCACACGGGTGGCAGGGCCCCAAGAATTTGAGTCATCACAAGGTGCCTCCAAAAGTAGCATTAGCAGGAAATAGTATCAGAAGTGGAGGAGCCGGCGCCGCAGCTCACTAGGCTAATCCTCTGCCTGCGTTGCCAGCATCCCATGTGGCCGCCGGTTCTAGTCCCAGCTGCTCCTCTTCCAGTCCAGCTCTCCGATGTGGCCCGGGAAGGTAGTGCAGGATGGCTCAAGTGCTTGGGCCCTTGAAAACGTGTGGGAGACCAGGAAGGGGCACCTGGCTCCTGGCTTTGGATCGGCGCAGCGCCGGCTGTAGTGGCCATTTGGGAAGTGAACCAACGGAAGGAAGACCTTCTCTCTGTCTCTTCCTCTCACTGTCTATAACTCTACCTGTCCAAAAAAAAAAAAAAAAAAAAAAAAATCAATGGGAGCCGACACCGTGGCTCACTTGGTTAATCCTCCGCCTGCAGCACCAGCATCCCAATTGGGCGCCAGGTTTCTAGTTCCGGTTGCTCCTCTTCCAGTCCAGCTCTCTGCTGTGGCCTGGGAGGGCACTAGAGGATGGCCCATAGTGCTTGGCCCCTGCACTCGTGTGGGAGACCAGGAGGAAGCACCAGGCTCCTGGCTTCAGATCAGAGTAGCTCTGGCCATAGCGGCCATTTGGGGAGTGAGCCAACGGAAGGAAGACCTTTCTCTCTGTCTCTCTCTCTCTCTCACACTGTAACTCTACCTGTCAAGTAAATAAATAAATAAAAATCTTAAAAACAAAAACAAAAAAACAAGCCATTGGTTTCCTGCCACCCATGTGAGAGACCTGGGTTGAATGCCTGGCTTCGATTCTGTCCAGCGCCAGTATTTATGGGCACTTGGGGAGTGAACAGAGAATGTGCTCTCCCTTTCTCTGTCTCTGCCTCTCAAATTCAAATAATTTTTAATTAAAGATTTATTTATTTATTTGATAGGCAGTGTTACAGAGAGAGAGAAGGAGAGACAGATCTTCCATCCGCTAGTTCAGTACTCAAATGGCCGCGACGGCCAGGGCTGAGCTGATCCGAAGCCAGGAGCCAGGAGCTTCTTCCTGGTCTCCCATGTGGGTGGAGGGGTCCAAGGACTTGGGCCATCTTCTACTGCTTTCCCAGGCCATAGCAGAGAGCTGGATCGGAAGAGGAGCAGCTGGGACTTGAATCAGCGCTCATATGGGATGCTGGCACTGCGGGCAGCGGCTTTACCCACTATGCCACAGCTCCGGCCCCTGAATTTGTTTCTTAACATACAAATTCTTCTGAAAGTTAAATTCAAATGTGTTGCAGAATAGAATTTCAGGACCTAGGGAATTTTTTTATAGATATGTTTATTTATTCATTTGAAAATCAGAGAGAGAAAGCCCTTCCATCTGCTGGTTCACTCCCCAGATGGCCACAATGGCCAGGGCTGGGTCAGGAGGAAGCCAGAAGCTTCTTCAGGGTCTCCCTCCTAGGTAGCAGAGAGCTGGATCGGAAATGGAGCAGCCGGGACTTGAACCAGTGCTCGTATGGAATGCTAGTGTCACAGGCAGCTGCTTTACCCACTACGCCACAGCGCCGGCCCCTGGACCTGGAGAACTACAGTCACAATGACACAAATGTAAACATGTGTCCTTGTACTCATTTGGTTAATTAGTATTTAGGTTTATGTCTTTGTCATTATTTGTAATCATACCTTTCAGGAAAAAAAATATTTTAGTGAAGTGAAGCTCCAGGGAGTAGTGTATGCAAACAATGATTGAACCAAAGTGAAGCCTCCTGAGTAGGCCTGTGTTTCAAGTGTCCTTGCACCCTCATGCTGCAGACCTTAACACTCAGAGCAAAGAGCACACGTTCCCAGCCTGCCTTACGGACAGCTGTGGCCAGGTAACTTTGCCAGGCAAGTGAGACGCAAGCACAGGTGTGTAGAGCAGTCTTCCGGAACCTTCCTTCATTTCGCTTTCTCCTTGCCTTCCCTTTTCCTGGGGCTGAATGGCTAGCAGCCACGGCAGGCAGCTAGCTCGGACTGTGAAGCAACCTTGAGAGGCAAGGCCAGGCCCGGCAGCCCAACTTCCCTGAGCACAACAAGTGCCACGTGAGTTCTGGTCTGCCTCACTCTGCACTGCCGTGTGGAATACACTTCTGTTGCCTTAGAGCCGCTGTCGCCCACAGGGGAACAGAATTCTAACCGACAAACTCCACGATCTTGAACATATCCTGGCATATCACCAGAGCAGAAGATACAGATAAATATATATATGTATTATATATATAAATGTTTCCTGGATAAGTGCTGCAAATTTGGAGTTTGGAAATGTACATCGTGTTCATTGGTGCAGAAGTTTATGGGTGAAACAGGACAACAAGGAGGTCATCCAAGGTCACAGGAAAATGAGCTCCAGCTGCCCAAGCAACCAGGAGACCAATAACCAGTGGCAAATAGGAGAGAAAGCTAAGGTTTCACATAAGTCAAAGCTAAGGCTCAGACACAGAAGACACAGCTCAGCCAGTGAGGGGACCCAGAGGAGCTTGGGAATACCTCTCTGTGGCTTGGAGGATGATGAGCAAGTAATTCAGGGTCTAACAGGGGGCAATTTTGCTCCTCCGTCCACACTGGCAACACCTGGGAATATTAGCAGTTGCCTCGGCTGCTCAGGAGAGCAGTGGTGCTGTGGATACCTGATGTGCACGGGTCAGGGATATTGCAGAAAATCCTCCCAGGCTCTGGACAGCCCATGACAAAGAAACACTGGGCCCCAAATGCCCAAGGTGAGGAAAGCCTGGGGTAGCTGACTGTGGCTACGCAGCACAGACCTAAATTCCAGCTGGTGTGCTGGTTCAGGCCAAAGGCAACACGGGACGCTTCGCCAGCGTGGACATGAGCTTGGACATGCACAATCCAGACTTCGGTTTCAGCATCATTAGGCAGGCTGGGACGAAGCTAAGGACCTGCACGCTGCCCTCTGCATGTTAAATAATTTACACCTCCGAGTCCCTCCCACTGCACAAAGATGATGGTGCGCAGCTCCTGGCTGGCAGGGTTGTGCACACAGGGCATTAACGAGAGCTGGGTATTTGACACAGGTGTACGCTGGGAGGGGTGTGTCTTCCGGTGTCCGATGAAGAAGCTTCCACCCATCTGAATATTTGAATGTGGAGGGGAGGTTGGAATCATCCAGCAGCTTCTCTGAGCACACTGTGTGTTAGCTGAGTCCCAAGTGTGAGGGCCAGCCCTGCATTCCCAATGCCAGGGCTTGTATAAAAGAAGGCCAACCCCAAGGAGCCTGGGAGGGCAGATCTGTTGAGCCAGCAGGTTTTTTTGTTTGTTTGTTTGTTTGTTTAATTTTATATATTTGAGAGGGAGTTAGAGAGAGGGATAGACCGAGAGGGAGAGAGGTCTTCCATCCACTGGTTCACTCCCCAAATGGCCACAACGTCTGGAGCTGCGCCAATTCGAAGCCAAAAGTCAGGAGCTTCTGCCAGGTCTCCAATGCAGGTGCAGGGGCCCAAGCACTTAGGCCATCCTCTACTGCTTCCCCAGGCGGTAGCAGAGAGCTGGATGGGAAGAGTAGCAGGCAGGACAGGAACCGCCGCCCATAAGAGGTGCCGGCACTGCAGGTGGAGGCTTAACTCACTATGCCACAGCAGCAGTCCCTGAGCCTGCAACAGACTTGCTGTTGAACTGGAACAACCCTCTGACTTGTCAGGCACCATTTTTTCCTTGCAGTGTGAAAGTCACAATTATCTTTAGCTGGAGGGGAGGCCTGAGGGAAAGGGAGAGGAAGGGCAAGCTGATTGAGCTGCTCTGGCTGCTAGGCCCTGCGTGCATAAATCAGCAGGCTGAAACCTCAAAATCTCCCTGCTGGCTCTGGGATGACAGGACTGAGGGAAGAAAGGTCCCATTTATATTCCTGCATCTGTGTTGAACCTACATGCATTTATTTCTCCTATTAATTAGATCACAGTAAATACTTCTGTTTCTCAAAAAAATTTTTACCCAACTTCATTAAAATATTAATTGCATGCTTACAATACACAAAGCCCTAAGCCTGGTGTTATGTGGCTCCTGCCCACAAAAGGGCTCTATAGACAGTCATGCCATAAAAAAGACATAAACAGTGATGTCGGTTCACAGGAAATGGAATGACTACTGTTGTTGGAAGAAGTTGGTTCTGTTACTGATTATTGTGTTTAAAAAACATTTATTGCACCTGTGCCACATGCCAGGCATTTGGCAAAATGATGGAGATTCAAACATGAGTGAGACCGGGATGAGGGTTTAACTTGGTGGTTAGGGCACTGGTTAGGAGTTTGCATGGGAATCCCTGCATTCTGTCCTTGGCTCCGGCTCCTGACTCCAGCTTCCTGCCAATGAAGACCCTGGAAGGTGGCAGTGATGGCTCAAGTCACTGAGTTCCTGTCACCCACATAAGAGACCTGGATTGAGTTCCCAGCTCCTGACTTCAGCCCAGTCCAGACCCTGCGTTATGGACATTTGGGAAGTGAAGGAGCAACTGGGGGAGCGCTCTCTCTCTCTCTCTCTCTCTATGCCTTTCAAATAAATAAACCAATCTTTTAGAAAAGGGTAAATCAATAAATAGATAGACAGAAATCCAGAGACAGAAAGACAGAAATATTTTTTAAAATAGCATGAATGTGAAAAAAGACTGCAAGAAAACTTGTCAAAATATTAGCAGGAATCCATCACTGTGCAACTCTCCTTCACTAAATAAAAGAACAAAATTAATCATAAAAGTGGAAGAATTAAACTATTGCCAAAAAGTCATTGACTATACTGAACTGATGGAAACTTCTTTCTCCATTTTTTCTGCAGTACCAAACTCATATTACTTTCAGTTCCTAAGCCTAGAATTCCTCTCTCTCCCTCTCCTCACTCTCTCTCAATTTTCTTTTTAATACAGCGCTATGTTCTGAAAATCTCTGAAGAGAAGAGATGTGAGCATGACCTTGTGGTATGTCTCGACTTTCCAGAGTCATTTTCGATTCAGAACTGATTACATATTATCTCTCCCCAGCAGTGTGATTCAGCTCTTTGAAAGAATTGAATTTTAATGTCTCTTTCTATTAATATCTCACATTTTTAATATGCTTTGTAGAGTAATTAGTCTTAGCATCCCACAAAAATCTACGACAAAAATTTATTTGATTATAAAAGTCTTTGACAGGTCCAGCGAAGGCTCGGAACCCCTTTTAGCACTCAGAATTACAGCAATCACATGTCTCATGCTGTCTGAGCTCCAGAGTTGTCTAGGGCAGGGAGTTTCGTCTGCTTTGTCCACTGCCACATGTTTTCCAAGTTTCTAGAACAGTAATTAGGGAGCATAGAAAGTGCTCAATGAAAGCGTGCTAAATAAAAAGTGGACTTGACACATTTATGAAATCCTTATGTACGGCCTAGTTTAAGACTTGGTCTACTCTTTCTGTGTGTAATAAAGCCCCAGGGAATGGAGACCACACTGATCAGAGTTGCGTCCCACACCTGCGGCGGAGTAGGCGGCAGTAGATCCGAATGGGCCTCACTTACATCAGGAATGGAAATAGTCAACCCCAGAGGGCGGGACAGAGTAGAGGGGGAAGGGAATCAGGGAGGTCTAAGTCAGAGGCTGCCTGGTTTCACCCACGCAGGTGAGTAAGCCTGAGTGATCCGCTGTGCAGGGAAGTGCACACAGTTAACAACACTGTGGAACACTTACCATGTGAGGAAGGGGCTGGCATTGTGGCACAGCAGGTAAAGCTGCCACCTGTGACGCCGGCATCCCATAAGGGCACAAGTTTGTGTCCTGGCTGCTCCACTTCCATCCAGCTCCCTCTAATGGCCTAGGAAAAACAGCAGAAGGATGGTCCAAGTGCTTGGGCCCCTGCATGCACAGGGAGACCTGGAAAAAGCTCCTGGCTCCGGGCTGGCCTAATTAGCTTCCTACTAATGTGCCCTGGCTGTGCAGCCAGCTGGGGGTGAACTTGTGGATGGAAAATCTCAATCTCTCTCTCTCTCTCTCTCTGTAACTATTTCAAATAAATAAATTTGTTTTTAAAAAAATGTGCTCAAAGGGAGATCATATGTTTTGGCTTTTAATTTTTTTTTTTTTAGATTTTTATTTATTTATTTTAAAGAGTTACTGACAGAGAGAAGGACAGAGAGAGAGGTCTTCCATGTGCTGGTTCCCTCCCCAAATGGCCACAGCTGGGCTAATCTGAAACCAGGAGCCAGGAGCTTCTTTAAGGTCTCCACGAGGGTGCACAGGCCCAAGCACCTGGGCCATCTTCCACTGCTTTCCCAGGCCATTAACAGAGAGCTGGATTGGAAGAGGACACAGAACTGGCACCCGACCTTATGTTAAATGTTCTTAGCACACACACATACAAAAACAAAAGAGACTGGAAGAAATTTTTGGAGGTTATGGTTATACCTATGGTACTGTTTCTGGTGACAGTTTCACAGGTGTACATTTATTTTCAAACCCATCAAGATGCATATATTAAATCTGCACCCTATTTTACATATCAATCATACCTCAATTGGAAAACACAAAACGACTGGAGTGGGAGAGGATCTGCTAAGGGAGGGGAGTTTGAGTACCCAAAGAATAGGAGAGAGAGCATGAGGAAAACAAAACACAGCTGTGTGCATGGGAATGTGGGCGTCCCTCCCAAACCACTCAGGTACACCAGAAATCCGGAGACAGAACTTCAGGTGAGAAAGAGCAGCAGGAGGAGGAGCAGCAGAGAGTGCAGGCTGAGTGAGGTGCAGAGCTGGGGGACGAAGTCGGAGATGGCGCCAGCAGCCCCTGCAACAGGGCAGCAGCCAGAGTGGGCGCGGGGGCTTGGCTCTCAGCATGGCAGGAAGCTCCCAGAGGGTCTTCAGCTGAGAGAGGCCATGAGCCCTTTATGTTTTGAAAAGATCAGGAGAGCAGCCTTGTGAAGAACTTGTGGAGAACCAGTTGGGGGTGGGAGGTTCCAGCCATCCAGGCTAGCAGGCTGATGGTAAGGTGAGGGTGTTCGCAGGCAAGGCAGAAAAACACTAGATTAACCAGACATTGACGATACAAACAATTAATCGTGGGGTTTTCTTTAAAGATTTATTTATTTGAAAGACACAGTGGGGGAGAGAGAGAAAGAGATCTTCCAACTGCTGGCTTCCTCCCCCAAATGGCCGCAATGACTGGGCCAGGAACTTGGAATTCCAGCTGGGTCTCCCGCGTGAGTAGCAAGAGCACAGGTAGAGCAGTTTCTGCTGCTTTCCCAGGTGTGCTGGATTGGAAACGGAGCCCATAGGAGACACTGGCATCACCGGCAGTAGCTTAACCCATCACGTCCCATCAGCCAATTAATGGTGCTCTCGGAGATGAATAAAGCAACTTGGTCTGGGTGTGGGGGTTGGGTAATTAGGCAAGGTTTCTCCAAGCCAGTGCAGACACTGCAGCTGAGACCTGCAGGATGAGAGGGAGAAAGGGAGAACTTTTTTTTTTTTTTTTTTTTTTGACAGGTAGAGTTACACACAGTGAGAGAGAGACAGAAAGATCTTCCCTCCATTGGTTCACTCCCCAAATGGCCGCTACGGCCAGTACTGCGCCGATCCGAAGCTAGGAGCCAGGAGCCCCCTCCTGGTCTCCCATGCAGGTGCAGGCACCCAAGCACTTGGGCCATCCTCCACTGCCTTCCCGGGCCACAGCAGAGAGCTGGACTGGAAGAGCAGCAACCGGAACTAGAATCCAGGTGCCCATATGGGATGCCGGCGCCACAGGCGGAGGATTAACCAAGTGAGCCAAGGCGCCTGCCCCAAGAACAATTTCTAACACAAAGGATGCAGGCAGGAAGCTCTGAAGCCAGAAAGAGCACAGCTCACTCCAGGGCCGAAAAGGAGGCCAGGTGGCTGCAGCAGAGTCAGGAGGAGGTGAGGCCACTGGGTTCAGCAGGAGCCAGACCTTAGCCTCCTGTGGTTGGGGGGAGCGGGGAGGGGGCGTCCCTGTGGTGCTGTAGGTTAAGCCACTGCTCGTGGCATCAGCCTCCCATATTGACATGCCGGTTCAAGTCCCTGCTGCTCTGCTTTTGATCTAGCTTCCTACTAATGTGCCTGGGAAGGCAATAGATGACGGCCCAGGTGCACTGGGTCCCTGCACCCATGTGGGAGACTGGATTTACTGGCTTCTGGCTTTGGCCTGGCCCAGATATGACTGTTGTGGACATTTGGGGAGTGAATCAGCGTTTGGAAGATTTTTCTCTCTCTTGTCTGTGTATGTATGTATGTATGTCACCGTGCCTTCAAACAAATACAATAAACTTAGGGAAAAAGTGGGGGTGTGGGGAGGTGCCAGTGTTTCGGTATAGCAGGTTAAGCTGTCTCTGCGAAGCCAGCATTCCCTGTGTCAGTTCATGTCCTGGCTGCTTCACTTCCAATCCAGCTCTCTGCTAATGTACCTGGGAAGCAGAAGCGCCTGCACCCACATGGGAGACCCAGATGAAGCTCCTGACTCCTGGCTGCCCACCTGGCCCAGCCCTGGCCCTTGTAGCCATTTGGGGAGTGAACCAGTGGATAAAAGATCTCCCTGTGCCTTTGTCTCTCCCTTTCTGTAACTCTATGTTTCAAATAAAATAAATCTTAAAAAAAAAAATGCATGCAGAGGCTTACTGGATGGCCTGCCAAGGAGTCAGGGGGACACGGTGGTGATGTGAACCTCTGAGGTGGCAGTAGGACGAGAGGGAAGTGGACAATTGGCAGGCTGGGGGGTGGGGCGAGGGAGAAGCTGCAGATTGAGCCCCACACAGTAGGCGCTGGCACAGGGGGTTCGGCAATGGGCTGGACATTGCACTAGCTCCCAAGGAGCACCTATGCCCAGCTTCGCACCCTATCATGTCTTAGACTGTCCTTCCAGGCTGTGATCAAACTTGCAGAATGACTAGCTGGAAACAGAAAGAGAATGACTTACAAATAAAGATGTGTGCAGGGTGTAGGGGAACCCCACAGGATAACCGCAACCGGAAGTGATGAGGGAAGGGAGCAGTTACCAGACCCCGGAAGAGGTGGTCACATGGAGAAAGTCACCTGGAAGGAAGCTGTCATCTTGGGAAGAAGCCGGAAGAGTAAAATTTCTCACTTCTTGGTCTGCATGGGGGCATGATATCAAACATCCTCATTGTGAAACAAAGATTGAATGAAAATCTCAGTAACCATTGGACAAATCCCTCTACCCTTTCATTTTCTTTTTTTAAATTAAGGTACAGGGGCTGGCGTTGTGGAGCAGTGGGTTAAACTGCGGCTTGCGATGCCGGCATCCCAGAAGAGAGTGCTGGTTTGAGTCCGGCTGCTCCACTTCTGATCCAGCTCCCTGCTAAAGCACCTGGGAAGGCAGTGGAAGACGGCCCTAGGCCCATGCCACCCATGTGAGAGAGCAGAATGGAGTTCCAGGCCCCTGGCTTCGAACTGGCCCAAACCTGGTTTTAGTGGCCATTTGGGGAGTGAACCAGTGGATGGAAGATGTCTCTCTGTCACTCTGGCTTTTAAATAAGTAAATACATCTTTAATGAAAGTAAATTAAAGCATAGCTGACAAATGGAAGTTGAATATGTTGGTGGTGCACAATGTGATGGCTCGATGTACAAATTGTGAAGCAACTAAATCAAGCTGACAAATGCATCTGTCACCTCACATACTCACATCTGTCACCGTGAGGCCTTCACCCAGCCGTCTCTTCTGTTACCACGTTTAGCTGTGAATTCTGATGAATACACCTTTGGGATCTGCAGCTTTTGCCAATCTTCGGGCAAAATCTTTTGGAAAGTGTTCTTGAGAAGCAGATTTCACAGTGAAGTTCCAAGGAATTCAGTTTGCATCCCACATGGGACGACCCACACAAATCCCTGGAGCATGAACGTGTCAAGACCAGGGAATCGGGCCTGGTATGGCGGCGTAGTAGGTTAAGCATCCCATATGGGTGCCGGGTTCAGTCCCGGCTGCTCCTCTTCGGATCCAGCTCTCTGCTGATGGCCTGGGAAAGGAGGATGGCCCAAGTGCTCAGGCCCCTGCATCCCCAAGGGAACCTGGAGGAAGCTCCTGACTCTTGGTTTCTGATAGGTCCAGCTCTGGCTATTGTGGCCATTTAGGGAGTGAACTAGCAGATGGAAGATCTCTCTCTCTCTCTCCCTTTGTCTGTAATTCTACCACTCAAATACATTAAAAAAAAAAAAAAAAAAAAGACCAGGGAATCCCCACAAGATAATCAAATTATTCTGCTGCATCCTGAAAGTCAGCTGCCCAGACTTTCTGCCTTTGTTGTCCCTATTACCCAAGCTACAGCAAATTTGTTTCTCTAAGCACATGGTCTTTTTTTAAATCCATGATAGGGGACCTGTGTTGTGGCTTAGCGGGTTAAACCGTCTGTAGCACCAGCATCCCATATGGTCACAGGTTCGAGTCCTGGCTTCTCCACCTCCAATCCGGCTCCTTTCGAATGTGCCTGGGAAAGCAGCAGAGGATGGCCCATGTGCTTGGGCCCTTGACCCATGTGGGAGATCCAGATGAAGCTCCTGGCTCCTGGCTCCTGTCTGGCCCAGCCCTGGCCATTGCCCCCATCTGGGGAGTGAAACAGCAGATGGAAAATCTCTCTTTCTGTCTCTGTCTCTCCGTAATGCTTTCAAACAAACCAATCAATATTTAAGAAAACAATCCATGGTTGATCATATGGAAAAAATTGTCTTTGTTTTACATTTGGCAGCAGCTTTCCACGGGTGATCTCGTAAAATGGGTAGACTGGCATCTTATTTCTTTGCCCTCTAAAATGTTATGATCCTGGAACAGGTTTGTAACATTTTCCTTAATGGCTCCGGTTTGCACTGTGAATTAACAATGATTGCTTGTGGTCTGACAGTTCCCTGGGCACGGCACCAAGTACGGGAGTGAGCAAGCAGCTCCTGCAGCCGGGCGGGCAGTGCAGGGTCCAAACTCCACGCTCTTCCACACCGCCCCTCCCATGTGCAAACATGTCATCTGGCAGGCTCTCTGGTCTCCTCACTCCAGGAAGCTCTTAGAGCCCAGCAATTCCCAAAAATGTCACAGCACTTTCAAATCAGATGTAAATACCAACCTGTTTTCTTAAGTAGGATTTTGTTCCCCAAGCTTAAAAAAAAAAAAAAAAAAAAAAAAGCCCTTGTCATGGACCAAGGAGGAGGCTGGTTATCTAGAAGCGGAACTGCAGCCTGAGATTGGGAACATAGACAAGGTCAACGGCAGATGGAGCAGTCACATAAAGGGGATGCCAGCCTTTCTCTCCCTCACACTTCCTCCTCCAGCTCTGTCCTTGCCAGCCCACCCCATCGGAAAAAGTCCCCACCTCCGGAAGGAGACACAGTGGTGGGGCGGGGGTGGGGGAGAAGGGTGGGGGGAAGCTGTGCGCACAGCCTGTTTCCACCCTCCTTGTGGGAACACCCACTGATGCGGTTTCTGAATGCTTTATCTCTCAAGGATCAATGGCCTTAGGGATGTTTCAGCCAAAAAGCCTTTAGAAGATAAAAGCAATGTCATTTTGTCTTTTAGTTTTAGTAAGGAACAGAAAATTCTATTTAACAAAAATTAGTTGTAAAAAATCCAGTTCCAAATTGTCATTTAAGGATAAGAGAGATGATATAAAAGGAAGGGAAAAGATAGACATGGAGGAAGAAATAGAAAAATGGCATCAGTAATTGCCAAATTCCTGAGAAGCATAATTTAAAGTATTCATATTAGTACTAATTCATTAACACTTTTCTTTTTAGAGTACAATCCTTTAAAAAAACACATCAGTATGGGCCAGCACTGTGGCACAGTGGGTTAAAGGGAGTGGGTTAAAGCCTGCAGCACTGGCATTCCATATGGGCACTGGTTTGAGTCCTGGCTGCTCCACTTCCAATCCAGCTTCCTGCTAATGCACCTGGGAAAGCAATGGAAGATGGTCCAAGTCCTTTGGCCTACTAACTATATGGGAGACCCAGATGCAGCTCCTGGCTTCTGGCTTCTGGCTTCTGGCTTCAGACCATCCCAGCCTAGTATCTGCACAATTTGGGGAATGAACCAGTGGATGGAAGATCTCTCTCTGTAACTCTGCCTTTCAAATAAATTAATAAATCTTAAAATCATTATAATTTCATTAATATTCACTTTTTTAAAGATTTATTTATCTGAAAGAAAAAGCTATACAAAGAGAGGAAAAGAGACGAAGAGAGAGGTCTTCCATCTGCTGGTTCACTCCCCATTTGGCTGCAAAAGCCAGGACTGGGCCAGGCAGATGTCAGGAGACAGGAACTTCATCTTGCTCTCCCACAGGGGTGCAGGAGCCCAAGCACTTAGGCCATTTTCCACTGCCTTCCCAGGCTCACTAGCAGAGAGCTGAACTGGAAGCAGAGCAGCTGGGACTTGAACCGGCCCTCTGACACGGGATGCTGCACCACAATGCCACTTTGCCACAATGCTGTCCCTAATATATATTTTTAAAGGGAGCAATTCCTACCTAGAGCTTGGAAATCTAGGCATTTGCAAAACTGTCTGCTTATTGTTTTAAACTACAAAGAAGTCTTACTGCCTAACTGTGCAACGTGGGGAGTGCTGCATCATCACAGAGAAACGATCAAGTTCTATGCTTTGACTTCCCCATTTCAAGATCATCTGGCGTATCAGCACATGAGGTGTAAATAACAGGGGTTTTCACTCTTTAAAATATTTCACTAATGGAATTACCCGGTGGGCCTGATGAAATCAAACTGAAACAGAGCACTCCTGTCCCTCCTTTGCAAGAAAGCAGCTTCAAAGGGTTGAGGAAAGCCTGCAGACCTCTTTAGCCTCTTTCACAAAACCTGGATGAACCCAGGCCTCCAGCCTGGAATACAAATGAGGTCATAGGGGAGTCTTTATGTGCATTTCCAAGCTCATCACCCCCACCCACTCATGACCTCACCCCCTACAAGTTTTCCCTCCCAATTCCACGCAAATGTTTTGAGACGTCCCCCAGGAGTATCTCATGTATACTCAGGAATAAACCCACAAGTTCTGGCCCCACCACACTTCTGTTGGGTGTTGCCCCATCATTTGGGTATGTGTTAAGTCGAAGAGGCCTCTGTTATGTCAGAGAGACTCCTTCTGAGGCTGTCAGCTCCACTTATTTATTTGAGAAGCAGAGAGAGAGAGAGAGAGGGCTCCCCTATGCTAGCTCACTCTCCAAAAGCCCACAAGCAGGGACTGGGCTGAGGTCAGAGCCAGGAGCTGGGACTTCAATGTGGATCTCCCATGGAGATGTCAGGGGCCCAGTTACTTGAGCCATCAGCTGCTGCCTCCCAGGGTCTGCATTAGCAGGAAGGCGCAGTCAGGATCTAGGGCTGGTATCAAACCCAGACACTCTTAGCTGCAGGCCAAATGCCCACCCCTCAGTTACCGTCGCATGGCCTTGCAACTGCTCCTCTCCTCTTGGAAAGGGAGGCAGTTGTGTGGTAAGGTTGGCCTTTGGGTTGCCCTTAGATGGCCTAGGAGTGAGGTGAGGGTCAAGGAAGGGGCTGACGGCTGGGGTAAGGTCTTGTGAGTGGGAGCCCTAGAAGGGAGAGTCCTATTAGGAAGATAAAGGAGAATGGGGCCAGCATTGTGGCACAGCGGGTTAACCACACCTGTAATGGATGCCAGCCTCCCGAGTCCCAGCTGCTCCACATCAAATCCAGCTAAGGCACCTTGGGAAAGCAGCAGAGGACGGCCCATGTGCTTAGGCCCCTGCTACCCATGTGTGAGACCCAGGAGAAGCTCCTGGCTCCTGGCTTCGGCCTGGCCCAGCCCTGGCCATTGTAGCCATTCGGGGGATGAACCAGTGGATGGGTGATCTCTCTCTGTATCACTGTACTTTTCAAATAAATCTTTTAAAAAATGATGAAAGAGACTTCTGCAGTTGCCATGGTTTCAGCACATCTAGCACATCTACAAACCAAATGGGGTTTGGGCTCAAATTCTGAGCCAGAGCTGTTTTGCTTGGCTTCATCCCTGACTGTATATGTTTCTTAAGGACACACAGAGGCCAGGTAAGTATCTGGTTAGCGGGTCCTGCCAATCGCAATAGAACACAGCTAACTAACTGCCTGTGTCTTGCACCAGACCCAGGTAGACAGGTTTGGAGCACATTTCCCTGTGCTTTGCCTTCAGCTTCCACCAGGAATGTCAGAAAATCCCTCTACAGACAACCCAACACACTAACATTCACTCTTCCCACCACAGAGCGAGTGAGCCGGGCCATACGAAAGCAAGTCTTACGAAGACCAAGTTGCGGAATCTAACTCCGGATCATCTTCAACCGTAAAGTCTGAGGGTTCCAAAGTCCACACCGTCCTTCAGAAACTTCCCCCCAGGGTCACTGGCCATGCTGGGGGCGCTGGCATGCTTCCTTGCTGTTTCCCTGCCTGACTTGTTACTCTTTGCCAGCTCTCACTGGTCTGTTCCTGATGTCGCCCTGACCCTGTGTCAGAGCTGGGTCAGGCTCCCCTCCCCTAACAGGGGGCTGGCAAGTGGACATCAGAGGCAGAGGGTGTCTCTTCAAAGGCCTGGAAGCAAGAGCTAACAGGGCAAATTCCAGGACTGTGTCCAAAACCAAGAGCCAGGACAAACCGGAGACATATATCAAAGCAGGTCATCACGGCTGAGACTCAGTATCAGCCTCAGCCAAGCAGGGGAGAATAAGGGGTGATTCAGGGCGGTGAGATTGATTGGGTAGTAGAAGGTGGCAGGATATTTGGATTCCTACCCCCAGCGTGGGAGACCTGGATTGTGTTCCTGACTCCTGGCTTGGATCCTGACCCAGCCCCCACTGTTGTGGACATTTTTCTCTATCAAATAAATAAAAATAGCTTTTAAAAGGCATAATAAAGCTAGTGATAGCTTTAGGATCTCTGGCATTATTCAACACGGCTGCACCGTTCCAGCCAGAGTTCAGTAGCCCTTTTCTTTCTTTTTCTTTCTTCACTTGGCAAACTGTCGTGGCCTAATTTTCATAAAGGGACTTGGATCGAAAAAGGAAAGTTCTGAATATTAATCAGTTCCCGTTTATATAAACAGTAAACAGAATTAAAACTGCCTGATGAAAGTAATGCATTTAAGAACTTCCTTCATAAGGGCAAAAAGAATCCCAAAAAGGCAAAAAGAAAAAATGACTTGGCATAATATCCCTCTAAAGAAGTAATCTTTTTTCCCCTAAAACAATAAGGGTGACGGCAGAAAAACCATGCTAATTAATCAGAATAAACCCAGTCAAGGAAAGCTATTTTATAAAGCGAGAACTGGTAAGAAAGAATTTGGACTAAGATTTAGCCATAAGTAGTAAAAGTGATTAATGAACTGACAGTAAAGAAAATAAGTGGCCCTCATAAGTGAGTCCTGGTCCAGGAAAACCACTCCGTGATTGAGAGGTGATGGAGATAACTCCACGCTGTATCGATGGCACCCGTGGCTTGTGGTTGGCCTTGACAGTCTGGCATCCCTCTGGCTCTTTTATGCAAAGACCTTATTCCAGATACGGGATCGAGAAGTCCCCAGGCTGAGCCTGCCAATATCCTTGTGCTCATCTGGAATCTTCCAGAGTGTCTGAGACAAGGAATAACAAATAGCTGTCCTCCCTTCTGCAGAACTCCCAAGGTTCCTCCCTACCCCCTACCCCTGGGACATAAGAAACAGCTAAGTAAAAAATGCAGCACGTTAGCCAGCCCATGACTCAGCAGAGACAAGAAATGATGCCAAAATTGCAGTTTATCCATTACTGCCTCAGAGAGGGTCTTGGGCTTCCATTCCACCTGAACTGATCTTATCCTGCGGTATATTCTCCAGGCGGCCGCCGAACCTCCCAGAACAGCACAGAGCTGAAGAGGGAGTCAACACTGGCCTGTTTCAGATGATGGAGGAGGACACAGACTTGCCTCATTCCAGCCTGGGCCGTAAGGACTGGCCTAGAACCAATCTCTGGGTGTTGGCTCTACTCACCAAAATGTTGTGCTGTGTCATGGTCCTGGAGACCGAAGGCAGGCGGGACACGTGATCGGCTCTGCAACAAATGAAGTTTGCTCTCCTGCTCTTCTGGGGCTTGTTTGCCAGTGACCACACTTCTCTATGAAGCAACCTCAGGGTGGGTGGGGAGGGGGGTGTGGAGGGCCTCCCAGTTGAGGAGGGAGAGGCTTCAGTCTCTGGCTTCTTGCTTCTCTTTTCTAAACACGGCTTTACTCCTCAAGCAAAATTAAGCCCCCCACCCCCACCCCACCTCCTTCCTGCCACCTCCCCCAACCGATCAGCTCATTTCTCAGTTTAATCATTCACTTATTCATTCAAATGATTATTGAGTGCCTGCTGCGCACTGTGTTCTGTTCGCTTCCCTCCGTGACTGTCTATGGCATTTACCCCTTATCATGCACAGTTATATTAGACAATCAATCATTCCGTATGCATTTGTAGATATCCAGCTGCGTCAGTGACTGTGCTCCTGCCATGAAGTCTGTGCAGTTGTCCCTGTGAATCCACTTGGAAAAACAAGATATGTCCATTTATCATTGAAGAATGAATGATAAATGCCAAACAAATTATACAGACAGAAAGCGTTATGGATGAGGAGTAGATCACTCTGGGCTGCTGTGGCCAGTGAAGGAAGGCTTCATGGAGATGCAGCGGCATGAGTGGTGGTCAATGAAATGGATGTGAGCACAGACTGGGAAAAAAAAACAGGACAAAGGGCTGCATGACAAGGCAAGCTGGGGCATGCACTGTGGCACAGCAGGTTAAACCACTGCCTGGGATGCCTGCAACCCGTGCTTCAGTGCCTGGGATGGAATCCAGCACCCGCCTTCCTATCCAGCTCCCTGCTCAGGCACATGGGAAGCAGCAGATGATGCCTAAGTTCTTGAGTCCCTGTCCCCAAGGTGGGGGAATGGCTAGAATTCCTGGTTTCTGGCTTTGGCTGTCCCCGCCCTGGCTGTTTCAGGTATTTGGGGAGTGAACCAGCAGATGGAAGATCTCTCAGTCTCCCTGTATCTCTCTCTCTCTCTTTTTCTCTCTGCCTTTCATTTATTTATTTGAAAGTCAGAGTTACGGGGAGAGAGAAAGAAAAAGAGAGGGAGAGAGAATCTTCCATCCACTGATTCACTCCCCAAATGGCTGCAATGGCCACAGCTGGGCCAGGCCAAAGCCAGGATCTGGGAGCTTCATCTGAGTCTCCCACATGAGTAACAGGGGCCCAAACACTTGGGCCTTCCTTTATTGCTTTTCCCAGGCCATTGGCAGCAAGCTGGATAGGAAGTGGAGTAGCCAGGACTTGAACCAGCTCCCATATTGGATGCTGGCATTGCAGGTGGCAGTCTTACCTGCTACACCAAAATGCCAGCCCTAAAACATTTTTTTAAAAGCATGTTGAGCCAACAGAGATGACAAAAGCAGCTCAGGCTCTCCCAGCCGCAAACAACTCTAAATGTGACCATCCCACTCTGAATAGGGTCCCCACAAAGGCCATGGGAAAAAAAAGCTAGGGGGCCAGCGCTGTGGCGCAGCGGGTTCACCCTGGCCTGAAGCGCTGGCATTCCATATGGGCGCCGGTTCTAGTCCTGGCTGCTCCTCTTCCGATCCAGCTCTCTGCTACGACCTGGGAGGGCAGTGGAGAATGGCCCAAATCCTTGGACCCCTGCACCCATGTGGAAGACCCGGAAGAAGATCCTGGCTCCTGGCTTCAGATTGGTTCAGCCCTGGCCATTGCTGCCATCTGGGGAGTGAGCCATAAGATGGAAGACCTCTTTCTCTCTCTGCCTCTCCTCTCTCTCTATGTAACTCTGACTTTCAAATAAATAAATAAATCTTCAAAAAAAGAAGAAGCTGGACCGGCGCCGCAGCTCACTAGGCTAATCCTCCGCCTTGCGGCGCTGGCACACCAGGTTCTAGTCCCGGTCGGGGCGCCGAATTCTGTCCCGGTTGCCCCTCTTCCAGGCCAGCTCTCTGCTGTGGCCTGGGAGTGCAGTGGAGGATGGCCCAGGTGCTTGGGGCCTGCACCCCATGGGAGACCAGGATAAGTACCTGGCTCCTGCCTTCGGATCAGCTCGGTGCGCTGGCCGCGGCGGCCATTGTGGGGTGAACCAACGGCAAAGGAAGACCTTTCTCTCTGTCTCTCTCTCTCACTGTCCACTTTGCCTGTCAAATAAATAAATAAATAAAGAAGAAGCTGGATCCACTCTACACTCCTTCTTGCTGGGTCTCATGGATTTTCTTTCTTTCTGGCTTTTTCAAAGAGCTTTATGATTTTCCAAAAGCTAGACTTAAAATTATTGATGTATTTTTTATTTATTTAAAAGATTCAGAGAGATAGAAACAGAGAGAGAGAGAGAGAGAGAGAGAGAGAGAGAGAGAGGATCCAGGAACTCAATCCAAGTCTCTCCCATGAAGGTAGCAGGGACCCAAAAACTCAAGCCATAACAGCTGCCCCCCGGGGTGTGCCTTGGCAGGAAGCTGGGATCAAGCAAAGCCGGGACTTCAGTATGGGATGTGGCCGTCTCCAGGGGCGGCTTAACTGCGGGGCTCAGTGCTTGCTCGTTGCATGACTTTTCCAGCTTCATATTAACTCTGTCCTGAACTCCAGATAGAAGCCAGCATCTCGCTTTCCCACCTTATTCCTGTAGTCTCATTTCCTAGAGGCTAGACCCCCATTCCCTTCAGGGCACTGAATTTTAAGTAGATTACCTTGAATGCTAAGATTTTCGGGAGGTGAATTATATATTAAGGTCAGTGAGTCTCAGAGACATAGCCTTATTTCTTCTCTCTCTCTCTCTCTCTTTTAATTCTAGAATTTTTAATTCTAGGTGCAGGCGCCCAAACACTTGGGCCATCCTCCACTGCCTTCCCGGGCCACAGCAAAGAGCTGGACTGGAAGAGGAGCAACCGGATTAGAACCTGGAGCCCATATGGGATGCCAGTGCCACAGGTGGAAGATTAACCAAGTGAGCCACGGCGCCGGCCCCTATTTCTTCTCTTTTTAAAAAACTGTTTTTATTTATTTTGAAAGGCAGATGAAAGGGGGTGGGGGAGGGAGAGAGGGAGAGAGAATCTTCCATCATCTGGTTCACTCCCAAATGCCTGTAATAGCCAGAACTGGGCTAAGCTGAAGCCAGGAGCCAGGAACTCAATCCAGGTCTTCCATGTAGGTGGCAGGAACCCTAGCACGTGAGCCATCATCTACCACCTCCCAGGGTGTGCATTGGCAGGAAGCTGGATCAGAAGCGGAGCTGGAAATCAAACTCAAGTGTCCCAAGCAGTAGCCTAACACAACACCCTTTCTGGCCTTATTTCTTTTACTGTAAGATAAATTCCTTGACCAAGAAACAATGCTGTGTTGTTTACTCTTCTAATGAATGAGGCATTAAGTTCAAGGATAGTATTGATGGCAGATACATGAAAGGCAAGAATGCAGATTGCCCAGAATAAATTTCTCTTCCAATGAGGACAAATTACCCGCTTATTATTTAGAGTAACAGAAAGAGGACCCATGTAATCAACCTGCCACTAGGTGGCAGTCTTTTCCTGATGACCACAGTAGTGAAGCAGAGACTCAAGGTATGTGGCACTGAGGGCCAAGGTCAGGCTGACATTCAGTAGTGGCAGAAGCCGGATCAGCTTTGTGGAGGGGAAACCCATGTAAGCCCATGAATAACTGGGCAAATACTGACCTGTTTGGGGAATGGCTAATCTTGTTCACTGATGATTATTCAGAACCTATCAACCTCAAAGGCTATCTGATGATCATTCACACGGGACACAGATATTCTTACATTCTGGGGCCATTCACATACATTTTCTCTAAATCACCAGCTACCAATTCTTTGATGTTCTGGTCTTTCTTCCAAGTTTGTGACCATGCAACCGTACCCTTAGGCCCTGCTCTTGAATTTGTATAGGTCTTCATCTCAGTCCACCTGTCTTCCTTGGCAAATGGACCATGAGATGAACTGAAAAGTGACGTTCCAAGGGAAGGTGCCTGTTCTCTGTTTTCCTTCAGGCTCCCCTCCACACACACATACATGTGGACTGCTGTTGCCATTTGATTTTGACTGGTGACATCACAACAAGGAAAGCTGTCTGTGACCTGGGCTTGACTTTTTTCTTCCTTTATCAACTGACTGTAGAAAACTTCCCACGAGAGTTACAAAGTACAGAATGGAAAAAGCACCCTGAGAGCCACCTGCTCATGTGATTTGCCTGGGTCTTCAGAAGCTCTTTGAACCTGACCTTATATATATATGAAACTTCCCCTTGATGGTGGGATGCTCCAGGCTCACCAGATCTATGATTTGGCAGCTTAGATAGCTCCCAGATAAGTGGGCAACTCTCTTTCTATTGGGTGTGCTGTGGTCAGGTGGAGGTAGCTGAATACCTTGGTAAGACATGTGTTCCAAAATTGGGAGATAAACTCCACGAAGATTCAGGAACCAGATACTGTAGTGCAGCTTCTAGGTGTCCCATGGTCTTCTTTTTGAAGAAAAAGCTCTCCAAAATGAGAGAGAAATTGCAGCATCTTTCACCCGCACCATAAAGAAAGCAGCACAGAGCCTGGAATCTCAGGATTGTGGAGCGGCACGGTCTGCATGTAGGAATATCACTCCTGCTCATGTATTAAGCGATATGGAAGGCTGCCAGCTCTGAGAGGGCTTAGAACAAGAAAGGACACTCCAGCTGGTCTGGGACATGGCATAACAGCTCTGCCGCTTGGGGCACACGACCCAGCAGGCCCCATGGTGTGTGTCAGAATTAGTAAAACATGCAGGAAGGGATCCCTGGAGAACCCTGGTGGGAGAATCACAGTGCAGGCCCTGAGATTCAGGAAAACAGTCGTGGCACTCATAGCAGAGACCTCCATACCCTATGAAAAACAGTTCTTGGGGAGCCGGCGCTGTGGCGTCGTGGATAAACCCTCCGCCTGCAGTGCTGGCATCCTATATAGACGCTAGTATGAGTCCCGGCTGCTCCATTTCTGATCCAGCTCTCTGCTATGTTCTGGGAAAGCAGTAGAAGATGGCCCAAGTCCTTGGGCCCCTGCACCCGTGTGGGAGACCTGGAAGAAGCTCCTGGCTCCTGGCTTCGGATCGGCACAGCTCCAGCTGTTGCAGTCATCTGGGGAGTGAAACAGCAGATGGAAGATCTCTCTCTCTCTCTCTCTCTCTCTCTCCCTCCCTCCCCTCTGCCTCTACCTCTCTGTAACTCTGACTTTCAAATAAATAAATAAATATTAAAAAAGAAGAAGAAAGCTGGTGCCGGGGCTCACTAGGCTAATCCTCTGCCTGTGGCGCCGGCACACCGGGTTCTAGTCCCGGTCGGGGCGCCGAATTCTGTCTCGGTTGCCCCTCTTCCAGGCCAGCTCTCTGCTGTGGCCAGGGAGGGCAGTGGAGGATGGCCCAAGTGCTTGGGCCCTGCACCCCATGGGAGACCAGGAGAAGTACCTGGCTCCTGGCTTTGGATTGGTGCAGCACTGGCCGTAGCAGCCATCAAGGGATGAACTAAAGGAAGACCTTTCTCTCTGTCTCTGTCTCTCTCACTGTCCACTCTGCCTGTAAGAAGAAGAAAGAAGAAAGAAGAAAGAAGAAGGAAAGGAAGAAGTAGTTCTTGGTAAGCTGCAGAGAGCGAGTTCTCTGGTAAAGGCATATTGTTTGACTACTGGCACAACAAATGACCCAGGTGTCCAGAATTTATAAACTGTATCTGTCAATTCCACTAAGTCAAAAAGTTTGGATGGCCCCACTAGAAATCCACTATAAGATGGCAGTGGCATATCCATGATCCAGTCCAAGCAGGAGCAGAGAAGAGCTACAAGACAGGCAAAAAGCCCTCTAACTTTGAGTTCCAGAATCTTTGCCTTTTCTCTCCTGAAGTCTCTACAATCTGCGTGGAGGGATGGGCATCGTGGTACAGTGGGCTAAGTTGCTTCCTGGGGTGTGGCATCTCACATCAGAGCCCTGGCTCAAGTCCTGGCTCCTCTGCTTCCACTCCAGCTTCCCAGCAATGCACCTGGGAGGCAGCAAGTGCCGACCTAAGTATGTGAGTTTCTATCGCCCACATGGGAGATACAGGTGGAGTTGCTGGCTCCTGACTAAGGCCTGGCCCAGCCCCAGCTGTCACAGCCATTTGAAAAAGATGGAAGTTTCTGTTTCTTTCTCTCTCTCTCTCTATTTCAAATAAATAAATAAAAAGTCTTTAAAGCATAACAGAATCTAAAATGAAACCGGTGTGGTTTTGTATCAGCATAAGCAGCCTCAGGTACTTTCCCATAGCCACAGGGCCACTTGCCTGCGACCACGTCCCGTGGAAGTCTGCATTGCTGCAGCACCTGGCCCCATCGTCCCTGGGCCCTCTGCCCCGTCATTTCTGTTTCCACATCAGTATTCTCAGTGCTTCTTACAGAACATGGCAGAGGAATGTGCCCTGGTGCCTTCTGAGTTCCGGAAATAGAAATAGAGTTCTATTATTTATTTCAAATCCAAGAAACTTATTTTATCATGAAAAAGCACTCGTTTCCTATTGCTGCATAGCAGATCACCACATGTAAAGCAGCATTTACAGTCGCTCACAGTTTCTGAAGGTCAGAGTTCAGGAACGGCTAAGCAAAGTGCCGCTAGCTCAGGGGCTCTGATGACGCTGCAGGCGACGCGTCAGCTGGGGTGGCGTCACCTGGAGACGGCTGGAGGAGCTGCTTCCACGGTGGCTCCCTAATATGGCTGTTGGCTCAATTCCTCCCTGTTGGCCCTTTCCTCACAAACCTGACAGCTGCTTCCCCCAAGAGTGAGTGACCCAAGGGAGAGAGAGCCAGGCAGAAGCAGCAATTCCGAGTGTGTCGGCGTCACATTCAGTTTGCTAGAAGCACGTCTCCAAGTGCACATCACAGCTAAGGGCAGGGAAGACTCTCGAAGGGGAGAGCTGCAGCAATTTTGCAGATGTATTTAAAACTCCCTGTAGAGTCCAACTTCAGAGAGCCTGCCAGATGGGGCAGGCCCGAGGCGTCTGGTTAGCTTCCTCTGAATCCTACAGTTCCCTCCAGGGAATAGTGCCACACTTCAGAGTGCCACACTGGTCACCCAGGGACCCGAGTCAACACCTCTGATCCTGCTGAGCTATGGAAGCCATCGCTCTTGCCCCTTCTTGAGCACATATGGATAAACCCTGGAGCATCATTAGATCCTTGAGGCTTGGCGGGTGCTGCAGCTCACTTGGCTAATCCTCTGCCTGTGGCACCGGCACCCCGGGTTCTAATCCTGGTCAGGGCGCCAGATTCTGTCCCGGTTGCTCCTCTTCCAGTCCAGCTCACTGCTGTGGCCCGGGAAGGCAGTGGAGGATGGCCCAATTCCTTGGGCCTTGCACCTGCAAGGGAGATCAGGAGAAGCACCTGGCTCCTGGCTTCGGATCAGCGCAGCGCGCCGGCTCCAGCGGCCATTGGGGGGGTGAACCAATGGAAAAGGAAGACCTTTCTCTCTTTCTCTCTCTCTCACTGTCCACTCTGCTTGTCAAAAAAAAAAAATTAGATCTTTGAGACTTTTTTTTGCTTATTTGTTTACACATTACTCTTATCATGTTAAAAATAACCATATGCAAAATGAAAATGTCATAAATAACATAGGAAAATAGTGCATGTGTGTGTGCATGCGTATTTGACATATATATATATATATAAAGATTCTTGAGATTTTTTTCTTAAAGATTTATTTATTTACTTGAAAGGCAGACTTACAGAGAAGCAGAGGCAGAGAGAGAGGTCTTCTATCTGTGGGCTCACTCCCCAGATGGCCGCAATGGCTGGAGCTGAGCTGATCTGAAGACAGGAGCCAGGAGCTTTTTCTGGGTCTCCCACATAGGTGCAGGGGCCCAAGGACTTGGACCATCTTCTACAGCTTTCCCAGGCCATAGCAGAGAGCTGAATGGGAAGTGGAGCAGCCGGGACTTGAATGGGTGCCCACATGGGATGCCGGCACTACAGGTGGCTGCTTTATCCTCTATGTCACAGCACAGCCCCGGTCCTTGAGATTTTTAAGAAACATCACTTCTTCCCTTGGATTGCCAATCAGATAGTGATTTCCTCTAAAACCTAGAAATGTGTTGAGCTCTGATGTCACAAACTGCAAAATGGTTGTTTGAATATTTTTGTCTCCTCCCCAAATTCATGCTGAGATTTAGTTTCCAACACAACACTGTGGGGAGGCAAGGCCTTTAGGAGATGATCGTGTCATGAGGGATCTGCCACGTGAGGCATGCAGGGGGTCTCCCCTCCAGAGGATGTGGCACCATGGAGCTATCTTAGAAGTGAAGCTCTGGGGCCGGTGCTGTGACGCAGCGGGTAAAGCGTTACCTGCAGGCTGGCATCCCATACGGGCACTGGTTCAGGTCTCGGCTGCTCTACTTCCAATCCAGCTCTCTGCTATGGCCTGGGAAAGCAGTAGAGGATGGCCCAAGTCTCAGGCCCCTGTACCCACATGGGAGACCCAGAGGAAACCCAGTTCTGGATGTTGTGGCCACGTGGGGACTGAACTGGCAGGTGAAAGAGCTCTCTTTCTCTCTCTCTCTGCCTCTACCTTTGCTTCTGCCTCTCTGTAACTCTGCTTTTCAAATAAATAAATAAATAAGTCTTTAAAGGAGGAGGAGGAGGTGGAGGATGAGGAGAAGTGGTTCGATGGTGCGATTGGCCTTGGACCTCCCTGCCTCCCAAACCCTGGGAAAATAAATGGCTGCTGCTTATAAATTAGCCAGTCCAGGTATTTTGTTACAGCAGCACTAACAGACTAAGACATAAAGAAAGACTACAGAATAAAAAGAGGAAAGATGTTTCACCTAGAAAGAATCACTCATTTTGTTAAAGAAAACAAGTAACAAACACAACTAACACATCGTTCATGCTTCTCTACTCATTAATAATGGTATCAAACAGAAGATTTGGTGTCTGTAGGCCTTAAAAGTGTGGAAAGATCTGCTTTCACTGATCAGTAAGGGTTTAATGAAGAACAGAGTACTATTAACTATTTGTTAGAATAACAAATCTTTGTTTCCAGACATGATAGAATATGGTAACCAGATATACTCCTCCATTAGAAACAACAGTTAAGGACCGGCGCTGTGGCCTGCAGCACCAGCATCCCGTATGGGCACCGGTTTGAATCCCAGCTGCTCCACTTCTGATCCAGCTCCCTGCTAATGCATTTGGGAAAGCAGTGGAGGACGGCCCAAGTGCTTGGGCCCAGCACTCATGTGGGAGATCCAGGGGAAGCTCCTGGCTCCTGGCTTCGGGTTAGCATAGCTCTGGCCATTGCGGCCATCTGAGGAGTGAACAAGTGGATGGAAGACCTCTCTCTCTCTCTCTCTCTCTATCTCTCTCTCTCTCTCTCCCCCTCTGCCTCTCTGTAACTCTGCCTTTCAAATAAATAAAATAAATCTTTAAAAAAATTAAAGGAACAGGGCAGGCCTTTGGTGTAGCATTTAAGACACTGCTTGGGATGCCTGCATCCTGTATTGGAGTGCCTGGGTTCCAGTCCCTGCCCCTCCCAATTCCAGCTTCTTACAAAAGTGCACTCTGGGAAGCACCCTGAGGGCTCAAGTAGTTAGGTTCTTATTACCCAAGTGGGAGGCTCAGATTTAGGTCTGGCTCCTGGCTTTGGCCTGGCCCAGCCCCTGCTGTATAACAGGCATCTGGGGAGTGAACCAGCAAACGGGAGGTCGATCTCGATCTCTCTCACTCAAATAAATAAATAAATAAGAATTAAAACAAAGAGAAAACACAAACATTTTAATAAACTATTATAAGAATATAAATTGGTACTACGTTTCTGGAGAAAATTTTTCTAATATCTACTGTGATTTAATGTGCAGAGGCCAGGCATTTCGCACAGCAGTTAAGACACCGCTTGGGACACCTGCATCCCATGTTGGTGTACCTGGGTTCGAGTTCAAGTCTCAGCTCTGCTTCTGATTCCAGCTTCTTGGTAACGCAGACCCTAGGAGACAGTAGATAATGACCCAGTACTTGGGTCCCTCCCACCAGCGTGGGACACCTGGATTGAGTTCCAGTCTCCTGGCTTTGACCTCGTCCATCTCCAGCTGTTGCAGGCATTTGGAGGAGTGAGTCATTGGCTAGATGGTCCCTCTCTATCTCTGTCTCTCTGCCTTTAAAATAAATAATAAATAAAAATAAACTAATAAAATGCATGTATACTTTGATCTACAATTTCATTTCCAAGAAGCTACACTCCATCTAAAGTTTAAGAACATATATATATAACTATTCTTATAAAAGCATTATTTGAACAATTGAAAATTGGACAAAGTAAAAAATTTGTTAATAAAAAAGTTTTTGAAAAATTATGGCCCCTTCATATGATAGTACATTTTATTACAATTCTGTAATGGGCTTCTTTTTTACTGTGGCCCTATAGTATAAATATAAAACTGTTATAAGGAATAGGATGACCTTAGGTTATTTGGTCTCCTAGTTAAGAAGTCCACATCCCATGTTTGAGTAGCATGTTGTAGTACCAGGTCCTGCTCCTGACTCAGCATTCCTTCTAATGTGGACTCTGAGAGGTAGCTTTGAAGGCCCAAGTGATTGCATGTCTATCACGGCTCCTGGCTTCAGCCCAACTCAGCCTCAGCCACTGTGGGTGTTTGGGGAATGAATCAGGGAGTGGGTATCGTCTCTCTTTCTCTGCCTCTCTACCTTCCAAATACATTTTTAAAAGAAGATTTATTTATTTATTTATTTGAAAAGTGAAGTTACAGAGAGGGAGAGGGAGAGGGAGAGGCAGAGGGAGAGAGAGAGAAATCTTCCATCCACTGGTTCACTCCCCAAATAGCCACATGGCCAGGGCTGGACCAGATGGAAGCAAAGAACCAGGAGCCTCATCTGGGTCTCCCACGTGGGTGCAGCGGCCCAAGGACCTGGACCATCTTCTGCTGCTTTCCCAGGCCATTAGCAGAGAGCTGGAGTGGAAGTGGAGCAGCCAGAACCAGTGCCCATATGGGATGCCAGCACTGTAAGTGGCAGCTTAACCCACTGTGCCACAACGCCAGCCCTTCAAACAATTTTTTAAAAATGTAATTCAGGACAGGAAAAAAAAAAAACAAAAATTACTGAGAGTCATAGGAGTTTTTTAGTTTTGTTTTGGTTTTGCTTTTTGTTAGTGGGTAGGAGAGAAAATTTTGTTTTGTAGTTTATAATTAGACCACGCAGTATCTTTTTTTGTCTGTTTGAAAGGCAGAGAGAGAGAGAGAGAGACAGAAAAAAAATGTTCCTTCTACTGATTCTCTCCCCAATGTCCACTGGGCCAGGCCTGAAGCTGGGTGCCAAAAACTCAGTGTAGGTCTCCCATGTGGGTGACAGGGGCACAAGTCCTTGAGTCTTCACCTCCTCCCTCCAAGGTGCACTTTACCCGGAAGTGGGAGTCACCAGGAGTAGAGTCAAGACTTGAACCCAGGCCCTCTGATATGAGAAGGCGGCATCCTAATTGGAGTCTTAAGCACTACAGCAGCAAACACCTGCCCACTGGTAATGTCTTGATACCAGTCACGCAACCCCCACCCCTCTGCCTGAAGGTGAGGCCGCTCGATGATCCAAGCGGAATTGGGCCCCTCTGTGGGTTCTCTTGCTAAGCAATGAGCATCAACAACAGGAAAGATACTGTTTACCCCTGCCAGACCCAAGTTCACGTTCTGAAGCAGGAAGATGTTCTGATGTCGTCTATTAATTCTCTCAGGGCATAAATTGTGACCCCTATGGTGACAGCTAACTTTGGCCTCTTACTTCATTTGGGACGGCAAAGGACAGCCGGCTGTTTCTGCCAGGGTTTTGCAGAAACACAGAAAGCAATCATTTCTTTCTTTCTTTCTTTCTTTCTTTCTTTCTTTCTTTCTTTCTTTCTTTCTTTCTTTCTTTCTTTCTTTCTTTCTTTTTATTTATTTATTTTTGACAGGCAGAGTGGACAGTAAGAGAGAGAGAGACAAAGAGAAAGGTCTTCCTTTACCGTTGATTCACCCTCCAATGGCCGCTGCAGCCTGTGCGCTGCGGCCGGTGCACCACGCTGATCCGAAGCCAGGAGCCAGGTGCTTCTCCTGGTCTCCCATGCAGGTGCAGGGCCCAAGCACCTGGGCCATCCTCCACTGCACTCCCTGGCCACAGCAGGGAGCTGGACTGGAAGAGGGGCAACCGGGACAGAATCCGGGTGCTGGCGCCACGAGACGGAGGATTAGCCTATTGAGCCATGGCGCCGGCCAAGCATTGCTTTCTAATACTGAGCTCAAAGTAGGGTACTTGTGGATGCTCCAGGAGCTTTCCTTTGTGGCAGAAACGTGTGCTATCTCCTTGGAAAGACCACACAGGTGCTGGTGTACCTTGCTTAAGAATAATACAGCCAGCTCATCTCATCTGCTCCGTATAACCAAGCAGGCTGATCACAGCACAGAGCCAAGGCTATCCGAGCTCCCAGAGGGGGTGTCCTCAATGAAACCAAGGCCTGGGAGGAGACCCAGGAAACTGTCCCTGGTGGTTTCTCAAGGCAGCAAGAACCAGGAGGAAGGCTTTCTGTCTGGCTTGACCGTTTTACAAGTGTTTGTTACTTTTGTAATTAAAATGCTTTCTTCTTCCCTGCTGAGAATGCATGTGAATGCCTGTTGTGTGTGTGTTGGAAGGGACCCAGAAGTACAGTCTGAGGAAAATCTGGGCCCTGGCAGGCTTTGTACTTAGGTACGCATAGGGGCGTGGGGCTTTCCTGTCTTGAAGGGAGTCCATTCTGACTCATTATGCTAAACCTGTAGCGTATCCACACCTGGTGTTGTTCTCAGAAAAATGCAACCTCGAATCCCCTGGTGTGGAATTATTAGCAAAGGTTTAGCTGTGAAAGTGATGTGAGAGAGAACTGCCAGATGGGAATGGACATCCAGTCTTCCAGACGTCCTCAGACTTACAGACAGATCCTTGGGGAGATTTCCTGGACCACGCCGTCTCCACTGCCCACTGCCCCACGGCCTGGCCCCTTTTTTGTTCTATATCTGGCATCGTGCCTTGAATCTATACTGCGAGGTGTTTTAAGAAACAGTCACTTTCCATTCAGCACAGCACACACCACAGGATCATTGAGAATGGTGTCAGACGCACTAGCCCAACATGTGTATTGAATCTTTTAGGGGGAAGGAATTTGGGAAAAGGCATAAGCAGGAAAGATTTTCTGACCTCCCCGGAAGCGGTTTGTAAGAACCACCTAGAAGTGGGAGGTGGCCTCCTTGACCCTGAGAAAAAGAGAGTCTATCTCCATAGACACAAGGCCAGCAAGAGGAGTCCGGACAACAGGCCTTGCTGTCGCCCCAGTTTATCACACCTGACCTTCCTTCTTCTTGGCCCTGTCATGTTTCTCCACGACGCTCCCCTCTTCATGAAACTTAGCACAAATACTCTCAGGCTTAACTGCTTCTTCAGATCTCGTTCTCCTGTGAAGGATCCAGTGTCACGTGAGGCTTAGGTTAAACAGATTTGTATGCTTTCCTCTCATCTGCCTATCTTGTCACAGTGGCCCCAGTTACTGAGCCTAAAATGGGTTAGAAGGAAAAGACACTTTCCCTGCTGGTCCAGAACAACATCTACACATCACAGCACAGAAAAGTTAGCTTCTTTGTGTCATCGTGGGGTCCTCTTTTATCTTACGGGTTCTGTGAATCTTGTATTAGCTTTATTTTTCCCTGAGCCAAATTTCTTTACTTCTCAGTATCTATTATGAGTTCATGCATGAATTTCTGTGTCTTGATGTTGCTCATATATGTTACAATATTTAACAGTATCTGATTTTAAACTCTAGATACCACCTTTTCCTATCTTTTTACTTTCCCTTTGCCTCACTTATTCATTTATCTTAGCACATTTAAAAAGTTTCATGTTTTATATATTTATGTAAACTACCTTAAATCTTCTCTTCTTTTTTAGAATGCATGGTACCAAGTCATCCATTTTACCTTTGGATCGTGTGGGAGGCTGAATCTGGAGAGGCCTAGAGGACTCTTCCTGAGCCTGCCTCGAGTTTGAAAACCTGACTTTAAGTTTCAAATCCCTGGTGGCAAACACCACAGCCCCAGGGCGCTTCTGCCTAACGATCATTAAGGTGGTATAATAGGAGTGACTAAGACCCTTTTACATCATAACACCCCACCCCTTGCCCGCATCTGCTCATCCCACTCTGTACCATCCGCTCTGTACCTCAGCTATATATACACCTCCCTTTTACAATAAAGTGAGACCCTGCTTCGACTGGGCTCCACACCGCCCCTGATTGGGGAAGGCTGAGTGGCGGGTGACGCACTTTCCCTCCTCAGTCAAGGCAAGCTGCGGGCAGCCTGCCTAATTCTCTGGTGGTGGCGAGGAGCAGTCACTGCACTTACACAGCTCAAACTAAGAATCTAAAGTGTTCCATGAGGCGTCTATGACACCACATTAATACCAGCATCCACAATATCAACATCAAACTCTGTTGTCACAACTCTAGTGTGACCAGGAGAGTTACCCCTGTGATGGCAACATGTCCAGATTAAACAATTCTGGGAAATGATAGTGAAAAAGTCATAAAGATCTAAATGCTACAACCAGTTAATTCATTTATTTAAATAATAAACCAGTTTACTATATACCAGGCATCCAGTAAGTTCCTGGGAATAAGAGGTTAAAAAAAGCAAAACAAGGGGCCAATGCTGTGGCATAGTGGGTTAAGCCATCACCTGCAGCACCCGCATCTCATATGGGCACCAGTTGGAGTCCTGGCTGCCATGATTGCTATCCAACTCCCTGCTAATGGCCTGGGAAAGCAGTGAAAGATGGGCCAAGTGCTTGGGCCCCTGCACCCACATAGGAGACCTGGAAGAAGCTCCTGGATTCTGGCTTCTGACTGGCCCAGCCCCAGCTCCAGCCACTGTGGCCATCTGGGAAGTGGGTGAGTGGATGGAAGATTTCTCTCTTTCTCTCTAATCTTTCAAATAAACAAATAAATAAATCTTTAAAAAAAAAAAAGTGGACATGGCCATGTCCTCATGGGGTTTCTGATCTAGAAGTGAAGAGAGACATTGATCAGATAGTCACACAAGTGCAGTACAGGTCATAAGTGGTTGTGGGTGGGAGGGGCTTTGAGACCATGTGAAGTGGGATCGGAAGTTTTCTTGGACGTCAGGGAAAACTTCTCTAAATTGAGAGCTGCAGGGGAATCAGCAGTTTGGGGAGAGACAAGAAGCATTTTAGGAAGTGAGAGCAGCATGTGCAAAAGCCGTGTGGCAGGAGCGAGTGTGGCGCAAGGGAGGAACTGAAAGGGAAGTCTGTGTGGCGAAGTGCACCCCATCTGAGGGACAGCGGCACTAGCCGAGGCTGGGGCAGTCACCGGGTAGAACGCCACGAGCCACCGAGCCATGGCAAGCGACCCCACCTTTCTAAGCCTATTTTCTAAGGGGCAAAACTGATTTTTCTGTGCATGGTATCGTTTAACTACCTACCAAGTTACTATTAAAGTCACAAAAGTTAAACTAACCTGCTCTGGGGACCAGCATGCTGCAAATTTCCACTTAATCAAGAGGCAAGCCATCTATTTAAAGGGGCCCTTAGGGAGTTTAAAAAAAATAATCAAATTATGCTCCCTGAAAGAACAGTCGTAGGTGTAAATAGTCACGTGATCAAGAGCCTAAAGGGAACACCCTCTGCACACCTCCCTTGTTAACATCCACAGAACACTTACAATATCTAAGACACCCTCAGATATTGTTTTGTGTATTCCACACCACAAATACTGGAATGTAAGTACAGTATTCCCTTTCTCTCTCTCTCTATTTAGACATAAGAAAACTAGGAACCAGGGGCCAGTCCTGTTGCACAGTGCGTTAAGCCACCACCTTTGATGCCAGCATCCCATGTAGGCTCAGGTTTGAATATTGGTTCTTCCATTTCTGATCCAGCTCCCTGCTAGTGGCCTGAGAAAGCAGCAGACAGTGGCCCAAATACTTGGGCTCCTGCCACTCACATAGGAGACCCAGATGAAGTTCCTGGCTCCTGGCTTCAACCTGGCCTAGCCCCAGTCATTGCAGCCATTTAGGGCATCAACCAGCAGAAGGAAGATCCCTCTTTCTCTTCCCTCTCTTAACTCTGCCTTTTAAATAAATTTTTAAAAAAAGTTTTTAGGGGTTGGTGCTGTGGCATAGCAGGTAAAGCAGCTGCCTACAATGCTGGCATCCCATATGGATGCCGGTTTGAGTCCCAGCTGCTCCACTTCCTATCCATCTCTCTGCTATGGCCTGGAAAAGCAGTGGCGGATGGCCCAAGCCCTTGGACCCCTGCACCCACGTGGGAGACCCAGAAGAAGCTCCTGGCTCCTGGCTTTGGATTGGCGCAGATCTGGCCATTGCGGCCAGTTGGGGAGTGAACCAATGGGGAAGACTTCTCTCTCTCTCTCTCTGCCTCTCCTCTCTCTGTGTAACTCTGACTTTCAAATAAATAAATAAATCTTAAAAAACAGTTTTTAAATGTACTTAAAAAAACCTAGGCACCAGAGAAATTAGGTAACTTACCCAGGATTGTATAGCCAGAAAATTATGGAGCCAGGATTCAGATTCGGGCAGTCTGATCCAATTCACAGAAGGCTCACCAAAGGGGTCTCAACAATACTAAATGTGACCCAGAATTGTCTGACAGCGACAGTCACTGTGAAGATAAGGGGGTGGAGGGCCTAACTCTGCCCATCCTCATTCATGATCCCAACGTAAAAGAAATGTTACCTTGTAGAGGTGGGACCGTCCAGCCTGCAGGCCATAGAAGGCCCACAAGAATCACATGGTCTGGCCCTGCCAAAGAACCACAGGTGGAACTCTGAATTCAATCAAACTATAGCAGGCTCATTTTGAAGCTTGTCATTTTGATGTTGGAAATATTCACATGGTCCCTGGCAGGACAAAGGTTCTCACCCCCTGAAGGAAATACCCTCACCTCTGCTACCTGCTTGGTCAGGTAAGGCAGAGGCAGGAAGTAATTTACCTACAAAAGTAACTACATCAGAAGATCCCTAGCTTAAAAACAGGAAGTAAAACAGTGAACTCTTCTGCCAAGAGCTATGAAAAGACTGTTTCCCCAGATGGTGCTGATGGGGGTGGGTTCTGTGAGACCTGTACTTGTGAAAAGTTCTCAGACTTTCTGCATCTCTTGAACTTGGTTGGAGTCTGAAAGAGGGAGACCATCCTATGGTACCAGCTGTCCATGCTTCTATTTAACCAGGAAAACCACCTTCAGAACAAACCACACCCATGCTGGGATGGAATAGGACGTCCTAAGCGCAAGTTCTAACTTGGTGTGTCGGTCTTCAGTCCTCCAGTCCTGCTGAGTCAATAGGAAGGATCTATTTTCAGTTCTCAACTTGTCCTGAGATACTCCAAGTCTCTTTCCAAATTGAATCAGCTTAGCACCTGTGGCTACTGATGAAGCACTCTCCTGGGAAGACAGCCGCAGAGAGCGCCTGGATACAAGCATTCGGAAGTGAAGATCCTGGGCTCACCATCTCGTCCTGAACCAACCATTTGTTCCCAGGAGGAAAAGGACCTGCCTTGGTCGGCCCTACTCCCGAGAGTGCCAAGCTCGACGTGGCTTGGTCTGAGAACTGAGCTCTCCTTGTAGCTTCTTTACCTGGGTGCTTGACCTCTGGGGTCCAGACCTCTTTCGACCCGATCACCTCTTTGCTCACTGGGTGTCTGATCGCCTGCCGGGCTTTTCCCATGCATTCATTCCATCGGGATTTCTGGCGCCCTTGGCTGCTGCCCTTGGCTGCTCCCTGCAAGCCCCGTTTCTGGCACACTCCCAGTGGCTTGTCTTTGGCAACTGGATCAGGGATTGTTGCTATCCTTTGGTTCTTGTGTGCTTTTGACTCCTGTTTTCCCATTCTTGCTGGCCCGCTGTCTTACTGACACCCTACTTCCAGTTTCCTTCACCTATTTGTTTTTTTCTGAACCCATTTTTCAAAGCACCACCATTGTTCACAATCCCAGAGACAATATATATATTTAGAACTGGAGGTGGAGCAACAGAGAGGAAATGCCTTTTTGGAAAGAGGAAATGCAGGATTAGCGTGGAGGTGGAGATTAGCCTTTTTAAAACTGAATCCTAGGAAGGCAAAAATGCAGAACAGAGTGAACAACATCTGAATTTGAAGATGAGGTAGAAAAGCCTTTTACTGTTGGTAAATTGGTAATGATAGTAATTTTGTTTAAGGAGAATTTGAATTAAGAACCCTGGTAGATCACTGATTTTTTTTTTTTTTTTTTTTTTTTTTTTTTTTTTTTTGCTGGAAAACAGGCAGAGTTAGACAGTGAAAGAGAGAGAGAGAGACAGAGAGAGAGAGACAGAGAGAGAGTTATAGACAGTGAGAGAGAGACAGAAAGGTTTTCCTTCCATTGGTTCACTCCCCTAATGGCCGCTATGGCCAGTGCTGCGCCGATCCGAAGCCAGGAGCTGGGCATTTCCTCCCGGTCTCCCATGCAGGTGCAGGGCCCAAGCGCTTGGGCCATCCTCCACTGCACTCCTGGGCCATAGCAGAGAGCTGGACTGGAAGAGGAGCAACGCGGACAGAATCTGGCACCCCAACCGGGACTAGAAACCAGGGTGCCGGCGCCACAGGCGGAGGATTAGCCAAGTGAGCCATGGCACCGGCAAGATCACTGGTTCTTAATAATATTATATTTTTCATATCATGAAAGTTTGGTTTCTTTGAACTTTTAGTTTATATCAAAATTTGAATCTATAGATTTTGATTTTTAAAGCGGTTAAAATAACATTCACAGATTCCGAAGAGAATTTATTTTTAGTGTCTCAAATATGAAACTCATGTTTTATTTTAAATCTAATTGAATTATACTATTTTTATAGGGATACAGTGGCTTCCATTAGAAAGTTTAAGTTTAGGCTGTAGGGGTTTAAGAGAGTTATTTCTTAAGGTAGACATATAACAAGAAGTTCCATACGAACAACATGTTTTCCTTATAAATAATTATGTAACTCTCTCTTGTTCGTCAAACATTTTGAATTATGTGACTCTAGAATTGTACAGCTGGAATTTCCCTTGGAATCAGAAAAACAGATCCAACTATTCCTATATTCGCCAGAAGAGCCTAACATTTGTTTTACTTTAAGTGAATGGAGCAAAGTAGCCGAAATATGTAGGGAGTCAGACAGCCTGTGACAGAATTCTGGCTGTGCGCTTGCACAACGTGACCTTGTGCGAATTACTCAGCCTCTTGCCCTCTGAGAAAGATTTTTAACCAACTCCAGTCCCACAGCCTGTGACCTAGGGTCAAGTCATTCTGCCACTGGTTTCACCTTAATGAGATACTAAACTTTAGTTCTCTTTATGACTCTCTTCCCTATTCTTTTTTTTTTTTTTTTTTTTGGACAGGCAGAGTGGACAGTGAGAGAGAGAGACAGAGAGAAAGGTCTTCCTTTTTCCGTTGGTTCACCCCACAATGGCCACTGTGGCCGGCGCGCTGCGGCTGGCGCGCTGCGGCTGGCGCACTGCGCTGATCTGAAGCCAGGAGCCAGGTGCTTCTCCTGGTCTCCCATGGGGTGCAGGGCCCAAGGACTTGGGCCATCCTCCACTGCACTCCCAGGCCACAGCAGAGAGCTGGACAGGAAGAGGAGCAACCGGGACAGAATCCGGCGCCCTGACCAGGACTAGAACCCGGTGTGCCGGCGTCGTAGGCGGAGGATTAGCCTAGTGAGCTGCGGTGCTGGCCATCTCTTCCCTGTTCTTATAACCATACTATTGTCTTGGTCCTAATTCCAAAACTGAACTTCAGTAGAGTCGATCTCTGCCCTTCACACAGGTGGTGGATATATACACCGGCAATCTTAGAACAGACCTCAAAGTTGCCATCTGCAACATGCTGGTCTGAATTCCAGGGCAGTATCTCCCTCTAAACTGATTCTATGTCAACTTGATTCTATCTAGCTGCTGCCTGTTCCACACACTGACAACTGCTTCCATGAACTATACAGCGTGACGCTCTGAAATATTTTAAATACTTGTTGGCATGTCCCATCTTAGGAGATGTGTTCAGAACTGGTTTTTTCCTCTCTGGTATTGGTAGGCCATACTCAGACTATTCCCGAGGTGCCAGATACATTTCTGCAGTGTATATTACGTTGTGTCCCTTACAATCTGTTTAATAAGACAGGGGCCAGGTGACACAGTTCAAAAAGATCTCTATTAATATAATTACAGTCAAAAGTTTTGCAAGAGTTGGTGCCTAAAGGGTCTAGGTTTTTTTGTTTATTTTTGTTTTTGCTATGGAAATTAATACTGGCATGGGCTTAGTGTTGCAGTGGATTAAACTGATGCTTTGGATGCTTACATCCTACGTTTGAGTGCCTGGTTCAAGTCCTGGCTACCCTGCTTCTAACCCAGCTTCCTGCTAATGTGCCAGGGAGGCAGCAGATGATGGTCAAGTACTTGAGTCCCGGCCACCCATGTGGGAGATGTGCGTGGAGTTCCTGGCTGCTGGCTTCCACCTGGCACAAGCCAGGCTATTGTAGGCATTTGGGGACTGACTCAGCCAAAGCAGGATTGATTCTCTCTCCCTCTCTCTCAAATAAATTAAAAAAAAAATTTTTTTAAGGAAAACTAATATTTTTTCACAATGAGTTTATTTCCAGAAGACAGATGTCATGAAAACCATGGCTAGATGAAGCCTAAAGTGGAAACAAGACTCCAATCAACATAATTGTCAGTGGACTCACACAGACAAGTCCACCACTACTGGCCACGTGGTGGGAGTGACAAAAGAGCCGCTGAAAAAGCTGAGAGGGGGACTGCAGACACGGGAAAGGGATCCATCAAGCATGCTTGGGTCTTGGATAAACTAAAAGCCAAACATGAGCGTGATAGCACTATTGACATCTCCCCATGGAAATGTGAGACTAGCAAGTATTATGGGACTATTATTAACACCCCAGGAGACTTTATCAAAATCATGATTATAGTCACATCTCAGCCTGACTGCTGTCCTGACTGTTGCTTTTGGTACTCGCAAATTTGAACCTGATATCTCCAAGAATGGGCAGACTCGTGAGCACAGTGATTATGAAGCAACTAATTGTCAGCGTTAACAAAATGGATTACAGCAAGCCACATTCAGCAACAAGTCGTTAGGGAAATCAGCACCTACGTTAAGGAAATTGGTCACAATCCCAACACAGTAGCATTTGTGCTAATTTCTGATTGGAATGGTGACACCATACCGAAGCCAAGTGCTAAGATGCCTTGGCTCAAGGGATGGAAAGACCATACAGATGCCAGTGCCAGTGGAATCACGCTATCTGGAGCTCTGGATTGGGTCATGCCACCATTTCATCCAAGCCACAAGCTTGTGTCTGCCCCTCCAGAGGGCTACAAGATGGGTGGTATTGGTACTGTTCCTGTGGGCTGAGTGGACACTGGGGTGTTCCCCCAACCCAGAACTGTGGTCATCTTTGTTCCAGTCAACATCAAAATCTGTTGAAATGCACCATGTAACTCTGAGTGAAGCTCTTCCTGGAGATGGTGTGAGAATGTGTCCATGTGAGAACGTGTCCATCAATGATGTTTATCATGGCAACATCAGAGATGATAGCAAAAATGACCTGCCCATGGGGCTGGCGCTGTGGTGCAGTGGGTAAAAGCTCTGGCCTGAAGCGCCGGCATCCCATTTGGGCGCCGGTTCTAGTCCCGTCTGCTCCTCTTCTGATCCAGCTCTCTGCTATGGCCTGGGAAAGCAGTAGAAGATGGCCCAAGTCTTTGGGCCCCTGCACCTGCGTGGGAGACCCGGAAGAAGCTCCTGGCTCCTGGCTTCGGATTGGTGCAGCTCCGGCCATTGCAGCCGTCTGGGGAGTGAACCAGTGGATGGAAGACCTCTCTCTTTCTGTCTCTACCTCTCGCTGTAACGCTGTCTTTCAAATAAATAAAATAAATCTTTACAAAAATGAAACAAATGCCCTGCCCACAGAGCAGGTGGCCTCACTGCTCCGGTGATTACCCTGGACTGTCCAGGCTGCGCAGTGCAGGCTGCACCCCTATTCTGGACTGTCACACAGCTCACATTGCTTGCAAGGTTGCTGAGCCAAAGGAGAATATCGATTGCTGTTCTGGTAAGAAGCTGGAAGATGGCCCTACATTTCTGAAATCTGGTGATGCTGCCGTTGTTGATATGGTTCCTGGCAAGTCCGTGTGTGTTGAGAGCTTCTCTGACTATCCTCCTCTGGCTCCTGTTGCTGTTCATGATAGGAGACACACAGATGCTGTGGATGTCATCAAAGTAGTGGCCTGCTGAGGCTGGCAAGATCACCACGTCTGTCCAGAAATCTCAGATCCTAATGAACACATTCCTTAACCTCAGTCACCTCGGTCTTAGTCAAATAATTTGTCTCAAATGGCCATTAAAGTTTAATAGTAAAGACGGGTTAATAGCAGCATAACATAAAGCCTTCAGGAAGAAAAAATGTTTTGAGGACCATTGTTTGTTGTTGTTGGTGGTGGTGGTGGTGTGTGTGAGTGGCATCTTTTAATTATTAGTTTATAAAATCAGTACTTTTCCAATGGAAACACCTTGACCAAAAATCTGTCACAGAATTTTGAAATAAATTTAATGAGGAAAAAAATAAAAATAATTAATCTCTGTGGAAAAGGTCATTTCCCTATAACTAAAAATTGTTTTCACCTCAAACTGCCATTTTTCTCTAAAGCTTTTTGGGGAGTTTTGTTGAAGAAACTGGTTTTCTGTGAATTTCTTCCATAACAATATTAATCATCCACAGTATGATATTTTATAATTTTATTGAAAGATTTATTTATTTATTTGAAAGTCAGAGTTACACAGAGAGAGGAGAGGCAGAGAGAGAGAGGTCTTCCATGCACTGATTCATTCCCCAGTTGACTGCAATGGTCGGAGCTGAGCTGATCCAAAGCCAGGAGCCAGGAGCCTCTGAGTCTCCCATGTGGGTGCAGGGGCCCAAGGACTTGGGCCACCTTCTACTGCCTTTCCAGACCATAGCAGAGAGCTGGATGGGAAGTGGAGCAGCAGGGACTCGAACCAACACCCACATGGATGCCAGCACTGCAGGCAGAGGCTTTACCCACCACACCACAGCGCTGGCCCCCGCAGTATGACATTTTAGATGCCTGTTTGCGTCAGGCCCTCTATGCGTGTGCAGTGCCTGCTCTATGCTAAGCAGATGTTAAGCACTTTATAACACATAACCTCATTTAATCTTCACACAGGTTAATCACCCATTGACCGAAGATGAAACTGAGACAATAGAGATTTTAAGTAACTTGCCTGTGGTCGCACAGCTAGAAGGTGGTAGAATTAGACTGAGCCAATCTGTCTCCAGTGGTTCATATAGAGTTCCTTAATCATTACATAGGAAACTCAGGAAAAGCTAAGGAATATGCTCCACAAGGACTGTGGATGCTGGGGGGTATTGTCTGAAGTGCTTGGCTCTCAGTGGATTTTATTGAGGGTCATCAGCAAGGAAACATCCGGGTCCTCGAGGCTCTGAGTGCCTTTGGAAGGGCCCAGGTGCTTCCTGGGTGTGGATGGTCATTCCTGTGCTCAAGAGAACTAGGAGTGTTAGGGCTGGTCATCAGAGGGAAGAGAACACCACAAGTCACCCAGCAAACAGTGCTGGGGCAGCACTCCCAGGCCACTTTGCATTGCATGATGCCTCTGTTTTCCTCTTCTGCAGAGAACATGACATGTCCTTAGACACCAAATTAAGACAGCAGTGAAACCATATTGTGAAAGATATGAGTGGTGAAATCATATTATGCCATCGACAGTTAATGCACACAAAGTCCCTGAGACCATTGCTGGAAGCTTCACATAGTCTCAGTCTCAGATCGCTTCACATCCTTCTGCAGATCATAGCCCACTGCGATAATGCATTCCTGTTGCAGCAGGACCCCCCCAAACTAGTTGGAGGCATTGCTATAGACGCCCCCAAACTGGGTCTGCTTGCCCAATATACAGAAGCCAGTCACTGACATAGGGTGAGGGAAGAAAGTAGGGTGTTTACTGCAAAGCAGAGCAAGCAGCCGGGCAGCTATTACTGAATTCCCCCGGGCTCCTCAAGGAGGTGGAGGTGAAGGTTCTTGCAGATTGAAATCAGGGCTGAGAGGTGCATGATCAGCTGGAGTCCAATTCCTGGTTGGTCGATGGTATTTGTGGCCTTCCTTTGATTGTTCATGATGCTGTGGTCTTCGGGGAATTTATGATGGCCAGGTGGGCTTCAGTTGGTCTGGGCAGGGGTAGGGGGGAGTGTGGATAGTTACCTTCTGCCCAGACCTGGAATTTCCCTGTCTAGATCTGGAATTCCCCTAAACAAGCCCCTATAGACAATACTAGCCAACAGTGTTTTATGTATTATAGAAGCAAATTACTTCTTAAAAAAGAAGAGAGATCTATCTATCTATCTATCTTATTTTTTTTTTAATTTTTAATTTTTTTAATTTTTTTTTTTTTTTTTTTTGACAGGCAGAGTGGACAGTGAGGAGAGACAGACAGAGAGAAAGGTCTTCCTTTGCCGTTGGTTCACCCTCCAATGGCCGCCGCGGCCGGCGCACCGCGCTGATCCGATGGCAGGAGCCAGGAGCCAGGTGCTTTTCCTGGTCTCCCATGGGGTGCAGGGCCCAAGCACCTGGGCCATCCTCCACTGCACTCCCTGGCCACAGCAGAGGGCTGGCCTGGAAGAAGGGCAACCGGGACAGAATCCGGCGCCCCGACCGGGACTAGAACCCGGTGTGCCGGCGCCGCTAGGCGGAGGATTAGCCTAGTGAGCCGCGGCGCCGGCCCATATCTATCTATTTAAAAGGCAGAGTTCCAGAGATAGAGGGAGAAACAGAGATAGAGAGAGCAAGGAAGCGGGGGGTGGGGAGAGAGCCTTCCATCTGCTGGTTCACTCCCTAGATGGCTGCAACGGCCAGTGCTGGGTCAGGCTGAAGCCAGGAGCCAGGAGCTTCTCAGGGTCTCCCATGTGGGTGCAGTGGCCCACACACTTGAGCTACCTTCCACTGCTTTCCCAGACACATTAGCAAGGAGCTGGATTGGATTGGAAGTGGAGCAGTCAGGACTCAAGCAACTCCCGTATGGAATGCTGGTACTACAGGCAGTGGCTTTACCCGCTATGCCACAATGCTGGCACCACAAATGACTTTTTGAGTCTGGTGATTAGAATCTTGTTGGGCCAGATGTATCACTCCCTCAATCAGTGAATTTCTTTTGATAAAGGACAGGCAAGGACACCTTGGGCTTAGGGAGACAGATGAGAGGCTGGGTCTTGCCTTTATATTATAGGGGTTTGGTCTCAATTTCTTTAACAACTTCCCTGTGATAGTTTTCATATGCTTATTTCTGACAATGTGTCTTTTTAAAAAATTATTCATTTATATGAAAGAGTTACAGAGAGAGAGAGAAAGAGAGGCAGAGAGAGAGAGAGAGAGAAGTCTTTATATGCTGGTTCTCTCTCTAATTGACCACAACAGCCGGAGCTGCGCCGATCCAAAGCCAGGAGCCAGGAGCTTCTTCCAGGTCTTCCACAGTGGGGACAGGGGCCCAAGGACTTGGGCCATCTTCTACTGCTTTCAGGCCATAGCAGAAAGCTGGATTGGAAGTGGAGCAGCTGGGACTCGAACTGGCACCCATATGGGAATGCTGGCACCGCAGGTGGTGGCTTTACCCGTTATGCCACAGCACTCCACAGCACTGGCCCCACAATGTGTCTTTTATTTATTTATTTATTTTTTTTGAAAGGTAGAGTTATAGACAATGAGAGAGAGAGAGAGACAGAGAAAAAGGTCTTCCTTCCGTTGGTTCACTCCCCCAAATGGCTGCTATGGCTGGCGCTGCACCAATCCAAAGCCAGGAGCCAGGTGCTTCTTCCTGGTCTCCCATGCAGGTGCAGGCACCCAAGCACTTGGGCCATCCTCTACTGCCTTCCCGGGCCACAGCAGAGAGCTGGACTGGAAGAGGAGCAACTGGGACTAGAACCTGGTGCCCATATGAGATGCCAGTGCCGCAAGCAGAGGATTAACCAAGTGGGGTGTGCCGGCTCCCCCCCACAATGTGTCTTTTAGTTCAACATTTTTATTAGGGAGAATTTCAGTTTCTAGAATTATAGTGTTAAGCCTCAAGCCAGACAGAATCCTAGCACCAAATTATTATAGGCTGATCATTCTTTGTTTGCTTTTTTAATTGACACACAATAATTGCGCATATTTCAGCTGTTTATTTTCTTGAAGGATTATTCCAAACAACAGCATTTCTTCAGGGAATATACCAATAAGAATAACAAAATAAATTATCATTCATGACGATCATAATCACATTCATGATTCTGTTTCAGTTTTTGAATATCGCTTTCAAACTAAACACTTTTTTTTTGGCTTGCTGCCACAGACTTCATTGACAGCACTTGAAAGGTATAGCTCCCTAAACCCTCCCTTCTTCAGATGATCTGAGATGAGCACTGCAAGACGCAAGAGTCTCAGGGTTGGGGGCCTGAGTGGGGACAGGGACTCCCCAGTGGCTGAGCCCTCTCTCTGCTGATGATCTTGCTGGGGTTGGCAATCGAGGGGACTCTTACTCCTTGGAGGCCATGTGGAACACAAGGTCTACCACTCTGTTTGCTGTAGCCAAATTCATTTTTATGAAAGGCAACGAGGGTCTGGCATTGTGGCATAGCAGGTAAAGCCGCCGCCTGCAGCGCCAGCATCCCATATGGGCAGTTTCAAGTCTCGGCTGCTCCACTTCTGATCCAGCTCTCTGCTATAGCTTTGGAAAGCAGTAGAAGATGGCCCAAGTCCTTGGGCCCTTGCAACAGTGTGGGAGACTCGGAAAAAGCTCCTGGCTCCTGACTTCAGATCAGCTCAGCTCTGGCCGGTTGCAGCCAACTGGGGAGTGAACCAGTGGATGAAAGACCTCTCTTTCTCTGCCTCTCTGTAACTCTGCCTTTCAAATTAATAAATAAATCTAAAAAAAAAAAATAGAGGAAGGAAGGAAGGAAGGCAGGGAGGAAGGAAGGAAGGAAGGAGAGAGACAACCTGGTTTGCAGTGTAATCAAGATCCCTTTAGGGGACCTGCCAGTGTCTGGTTCACCACCTTCTTCTTCTTCTTTTTTTTTTTTTTTTTTTTTTTTTTTGACAGGCAGAGTGGACAGTGAGAGAGAGAGACAGAGAGAAAGGTCCTCCTTATGGCAGGAGCCAGGTACTTCTCCTGGTCTCCCATGGGGTGCAGGGCCCAAGGACTTGGGCCACCCTCCACTGCACTCCCTGGCCACAGCAGATAGCTGACCTGGAAGAGGGGCAACCGGGACAGAATCCGGTGCCCCGACTGGGACTAGAACCCGGTGTGCCAGTGCCGCAAGGCAGAGGATTAGCCTAGTGAGCCGCGGTGCCGGCCCACCTTCTTTTTAAATATTTTAAAAATCAATTGATTTTATTTATTTGAAGGGTGGGGGAGGGGGGAGAGAGGGAGAGAGAGTGAGATCTACTGGTTCACTTCCTAAAATGCCTGTAACAGCCAGGGTTGGGCCAGACCAAAGCCAGGAACCAGGAACTCAATCCCAGTCTTCTAGGCAGATGGTATGGACCCAACTACTTGAGCCATTACCTGCAGCTTCCAAGGGTACACATTAGCAGGAAGCTGAATTGGGAGCAGAGCCAGGGCTTGAACCCAGGGACTCCAATATGAGATGAGGGTGTCCCAAATGGCATCTTAACCACTATGGCAAAAGCCTGCCACATCCTTGCTGTCATTATATTTGGCAGCTTTCCCCAGATTGTAGGTCAGATCCACAACTGGCTTGTTGAGGGTGGGCACACGGAAAGTCACTCCAGTGAGTTTCCCATTCTGCTCAGAGATGACATTGCCCACACCCTTGGCAGGGCCAATAAATTCAGGGGTGATGTTCTGGGCAGCCCCATGGCCACCAAGACACATTTGCAAAGATGAGCCACCTGGAGCACTCTGAGTGGCAGTGATGGCATGGGCTGATGTTACCAATGATGCCGAAGTTGTCACGGATGACTTGGTTAGGAGTCTAAGCAGTTTGTGATGCAGAAAGCACTGCTGAAGATCTTGTGGGAGTTGCCATACTTCTCAAGGTTTACACGCATCACAAACATGGGGGCATCAGTAAAGGGGGCAGAGATGATAAACCCTTTGGCTCCACCCTTCAAGTAAGCTCCAGGCTTCTCAATAACGGAGAAGATACCAGTGGACTCCACAACATGTCATCAGCAGCAACACCACATTTGGTGTTGGTGGAGAAATGGATGGCCTATTGACAGAAAGCTTCCTGTTCTTGGCTTTGACTGTGCTACTGAACATGCCATGGGGGGAATTTTACTGGGACATGTAGACCATGTACTTGAGGTCAGTAAAGGAGTCACTGATGGCAACAACATCTACTTTGCCAGAGTTAAAAAGCAGTCCTGGTGATCAGGTGTCCAATATGGTCAAATACGTTTACTTTGACCTCTACCATCTCAGTACTACATGTGAACATGCAGCTGTCTGTCAAATGGGGAGGAGCAGAGAGCCAAAACACCTTTGAGACCTATGCTAGGGGGCCGGCTCAGTGAGACCCAGATGAAGCTCCTGGCTTCAACCTGGCCTAGTCATTGCAGCCATTTAGGGCATCAACCAGCAGAAGGAAGATCCTTCTTTCTCTTCCCTCTTTGTAACTCTGCCTTTTAAATAAATTTTCTAAAAAAGTTTTTAGGGGCTGGTGCTGTGGCATAGCAGGTAAAGCAGCTGCCTATAGTGCTGGCATCCCATATGGGTACCAGTTTGAGTCCTGGCTGCTCCACTTCCCATCCAGCTCTCTGCTATGGCCTGAGAAAGCAGTAGAAGATGGCCCAAGTCCTTGGGCCCTGCACCTGCATGGGAGACCCAGAAGAAGCTCCTGGCTCCTGGCTTTGGATCAGCTCAGCTCCAGCCATTGCAGCTAATTGGGGAGTGAACCAGCGGATGGAAGACTCTGTCTCTCTGTCTCTCTCTCTCTCTCTCTCTCTCTCTCCCCCTCTGCTCTCTCTGTATAACTCTGACTTTCAAATAAATAAATGAATCTTAAAAAAAATAAAACCTATTCTGGGGTAAGTGTTTGACTTAGCAGTTAAGATGTCAGGTTAGTGGAGTGTCTGGGGAGCCCTAACTCCCTCCTTATTCCAGCTTCCTGCCGATGGACACCTTGGGCAATGGCAAGTGATGGCTCAAGTAGTTGGGGCACTGCCACCCATGTGGGAGACCCTGGTGGAGTTCCTAGCTCGCAATTTCAGTCTAGCCCAGCCTCAGCTGTTGCAGGCATTTGGAGGAGTGAATCAGCAGGAGGCACTGTGCTCTCTCTGACTATAGCTCTGTCTCTCTTCTTGCTTCTCAAATAAGTAAGTAAGTAAACAAATAAATAAATAACAATCTATAAAACACTATTCTATTCTTATACTTTGTATCATCCTGGCAGCCTCATTCATGCATTCATTCTTCCAACAAATATTTATGGATTACCTTCTGTAAGTCAAGTGCTGTGCTAGGTCTTGGGGACATACAATGAGTTAGGATCTCCCTCCAAGTTCTAATCATCTTTTTTTAAAGCATTGCATTCCAAATAAAAACCAAGTACACAAACACCTGCCCTACTTCATAAGAAGTTTCTTGTGTTCCATACTGAACAACATTTATTTTTTTGAAAGATTTTATTTATTTATTTGAGAGACAGAGTTACAGACAGTGAGAAGGACAGACAGAGGGACAGGTCTTCCATTTACTGGTTCACTGCCCAAAAAGGCCGCAACAGCCAGAGCTGTGCAGATCTGAAGCCAGGAGCCAGGAGCTTCCTCTAGTCTCTCACGCAGATGCAGGGGCCCAAGCTTCTGGGCCATCCTCCACTGCTTTCCCAGGCCACAGCAGAGAGCTGGATCGGAAGAGGAGCAACCGGGACTAGAACCAGAGCCCATATGGGATGCTGGCATCACAGGCAGAGGATTAACCTACTGAGCCACAGCTCCTTTATAACACTTTAGATACAATATGTTCTTTTTTTTAAAAGATTTATTTATTTATTTGAAGGTCAGAGTTATACAGAGAGAGAGAGAGGAGAGAGGGAGAGAGAAGTCTTCCATCTGCTGGTTCACTCTGCAATTGGCCACAGTTGGCTGCAATGGCTGGAGCTGTGCCAATCTGAAGCCAGGAGCCAGGAGCTTCTTCTGGGTCTCCCACGCAGGTGCAGGGGCCCAAGGACTTGGGCCATCTTCTACTGCTTTCCCAGGCCGTGGCAGAGAGCTAGATAGGAAGTGGAGCAGCCGGGACTTTAAACTGTGCCCATATGGGATGCCAGCACTGCAGGCAGCAGCTTTACAGGCTATGCCACAGTGTCAGCCCGTACAATATGTTCTTAATATTTGGTGGCGGTGAGTGAAAATTTGAGAATCATTTTTAATTCTAATATCCAATGTGCCTTTTTGTGGAAGATAAAAAAAAAAGAGCCCTGCCTCTCATTTCAGTCTGGATTGTCATAACATTTATTTTTCAAGGGGTACAAATTCAGTCACCATCTTACCTGTACCACCTAGAGCCCTACAAAGGTGAATGTAGGCTACATTATATGTAAGAAAACTCACTTGTCTGTTATCTGAGAAATTTCAGGTAAAGCATGGGTTGTTAGAATCACTAATTCAGAAATTAACCTCCTCCCTGTATCCTTTTCCTGGGCGCCTCTTGCTTCGCATTCCAAAGCTTCCCAGCGTCTTCTCTCCTGAGTCACTTGCTCTGACTTCACTTCAGAGTCACGAGGTCAGATGTCTCCAGGGGCCAGATGGAAAAGCTGGTAAATGCTGAGGGCTGGAGAAGGAAAACAAGAGAATGAGAGGGACTATGGCCGACTTCAGGGTACAGGCTCCACACAGAGGGGGCCACACCAGCCTAGCTGATGTGTGAATGAAAGGCGGGGTTGTCTGGTCTTCTAATTTTCAAAAGGGCCAGAAATCTGAATGTTTATATAAAAATGCCCCAATTTGTAAATGTTGGACTAGTCAAATGAAACATAGAAGGTATAGTTCCAAAGTTCATGGAAAATGGAATTAAAAGATAAGTCTGTTATGGTGCAAAAGATTTTTGGAAATCCATGCATAGTTTTTTCAAAATGTGCATTTTTTATGAATCTTTTGAAGACCTCTTGTATGCATAGATTTCAGTTTTCTTTTGCACCAAAGTAAACCTATTTTAAAATTCTATTTTCCATGATCTTTTTGAAGTACCCTTGTATCTGCCTAGGGCTGCCCATAGCAGCAACCTGTGCTTGCCTCAGTATTGAATTCAAAGCCCTTTAAGCGTCATAGATTTCTGACATGACTTTGAAGAATCTGAGTTGAGTTCTGTGATCTAACCCAACTATCAAGGCAAAAGGGAACAGAATTCTTATCGAGCCTGTGATTTGATATTGGTCTCTTAGGATTTTTTTCATTAGTCTGATAGATTTTCATTCTGCAGTTTTAAAAACATAAGTGATTTATAAAAATAATTTTCTCTTTATTTTTGTTTAAAAGGTAGGAAGACAGAGAGATCTTCTATTTGCTGGCTTACTCCTCAAATGCCTGCAATGGCAGGGGCTGGGTCAAGGGGAGCCAGGAAGTCAATCCAGGACTTCCACACTGGGTGGCAGGGACCTAAGTATTTGAGCCAACACCTGCTGTCTCCCAGGGAATATATTAGTGGGAAGCTGGAATTGGAAGCAGAGCCAGAAGTTGAACCCAGGCACTCCAATATGGGATGTGGGTGTCCCAACCAGTGTCTTAACACTGAGCCAAAAGCCCTCCCTAGTAATTCACTTTTTACTAAGAAAGAGAGAATGAAATACATATTCAACTTAATACTACATACTCAATTTTTTTTAATAGAGAGAAAGAATAGCACAGAAAGGGTACATTTAAAATTTAATGAGCATTCTTGGTGGGGAAGGGTAGAGTAAAGAGGAAAAGCACGGACTGTATGAATAGGACTTCTCAACATATACTTTCAATTTAGTTTTTTTTTTTTTTTAATTTATTTGATAGAGTTAGGCAGTGGCAGTGAGAGAGACAGAGAGAAAGGTCTTCCTTCTGTTGGTTTACCCCCAAATAGCCACTATGGCCAGAGCTACACTGATCTGAAGCCAGGAGCCAGGTGCTTCCTCCTGGTCTCTCATGTGTGTGCAGGGCCCAAGCATTTGGGCCATCCTCCACTGCCTTCCTGGGCCACAGTAGAGAGCTGGACTGGAAGAGGAGCCACCAGGACTAGAACCCAGCACCCATATGGGATGCCAACACTGCAGGTGGAGGATTAACCAAGTGAACCACGGTGCTGGCCCCTCAATTTAGTTTTAATTTTTGAAGCTGGTGAGAGTATTGTGTATTTAAAAATTAAAACAGGGCACAGGAATTTAGTCTAGCAGTCAAGAGATGTGCATCTTACATTGGAGAACCTGGGTTAGATACTTAGCTCTGGTTCCTGATTCCAGCTTCCTGCTAACACAAATCCAGGGAGGCAACCGTAATAGCTCAAGTACTTGAGTTGCTGCCACCCATGTGGGAGACCCTGATTGGTTCCTGGCTCCTGTCTTTGTCCTGGCCCAGCCCTGGACATCGTGGACATTTGGAGAGTGAACCAGTGGATGAAAGCTCACTCTGTCTCTGAGTTACTCTGTCGCTCTTCCTCTCAAATAAATAAATAAAAGTTTTAAAAATACTAAAATAAATAATGTTGGGCCTATGTTGTAGTCCAGTGGGTTAAGCCACTGTTTGTGAGACCAGCATCTCATATTGGAGTGCCAGCTGGAATCCCAGAGGCTCTGCTTTCAATCCAGCTCCCTGTTAATGAACCAGGGAAGGTAGCAGAAGATGGTCCAAGTACTTGAGTGCCTGCTACCCACATGGGAGGCCAGGTTAAAGTTCCTAGCACCTGGCTTCAGCCTAGCCCAGCCCTAGTTGATGTGGTCATTTGAAGAGTAAACCAGTGGATGGAAGATCTTGTGCTCTCTCTAACACTCTGCCTTTCAAATAAATAAATGTATCATTTAAAAAATTAAAAATTAACCAGTGCCGTGGTGCAGCGGGTTAACGCCCTGGCCTGAAGCACTGGCATCCCATATGGGCACCGGTTTGAGACCCAGCTGCTCCACTTCCAATCCAGCTCTCTGCTATGGCCTGGGAAAGCAGTAGAGGATGGCCCAAGCCCTTGGGCCCCTGTACCTGCGTGGGAGACTCAGAGGAAGCTCCTGGCTCCTGGCTTTGGATCAGCGCAGCTCCAGCCATTGCGGCCATTTAGAAAGTGAATCAACGGAAGGAAGACCTCTCTCTCTCTCTCTCTCTGCCTCTCCTCTCTCTGTAACTCTGACTTTCAAGTAAATGAATAAATCAAAAAAATTAAAAAATTAAAGAGTCGCTTATTTATTTGAAAGGCAGAATAGAGAGACAGAGAGACAGAGGGACACAGAGAGCCACTGAATGAGAGAGTGTTCCGTACACTGATTCACTCCCCAAAGGCCTGCAACAGCTAGGAGTCAAAGCCAGGAGTCAGGAATTCCATGTAGGTCTCCTACATGGGTGGCAGGAACCCCAGTATTTGGGCCATTATCTGTTGCCTCCTAGGTGCATTAACAGGAAGTTGAATCAGAAATGGAGGAGCCAGGATTTGAACCAGTCACTCTAATATGGAGCAGCAGCTTAACTGACGGCACCACAATGCCTGCCCTCACAGTTTTGTTTTTAAATGCCAATATTTACACATAAAACTGGAAATTACTTGCTTTACAACTGTTAAATTTATTATACAAATTTTGGATGTTGATATAAAACATTAGGAAAGGGATGCAAGCATTTTTCAAAGTTGTTTTGGGTATATGCAAATTAAAACGTTCAAAGACGGTGCTGGCATTGTTGTGCGCTGGGTTAAGTCACCGCACGCGTGCCTGCAATGCCAGCATCCCATATGAATGCTGGGTTGAGTCCCAGCAGCTCCACTTCTGATACAGCTCTAGCTCCCTGCTAATGCACCTAGGAAAAGCAGTAGAAGATGGTCCAATTGCTTAGGGCCCTGCCACTCACAAGGGAGACCAGGATGGAGTTCCTGGCTCCTGGCTTTGTACCTGGCCCAGTCCCAGTAGTTATGGTCATTTGGGAAGTGAACCAGTGGCTGGAAGATCTCTGTCTCTCTGTTTCTTTCTCTGTAATTCTGCCTTTCAAATAAATAATTTTTTAAGTTCAAAGGCCACTGATTTTTATTCTCCTATATATAAAACCACTGGAGTCGTTCTTTTGTCTCTGAAAAGCCAAAGTTACATTATACCTGATGACCAAGAGGACCCAAATTAGCACCTCCACATATAGATGTCTCTGAGTTAGCTGGCTGTTACTTAGAAGAACAGAAACTTTTGAGTTCTACAAGGATGAGCACTAGAACAGGTGGCTTTAGATGTCAGTAAAGTAAGTCCCTTAAATGACGTGAAGAATGGCAGGGCCTCTGTAGTCCCCAGTTTGCCACAGGCCAACCTGCTTGGACCCACCTTTGGACTACCAAGTGCATTTAAAGACAAAATGCAAGTCTAGTAGTACAAGGTTCCCAGCATAGACCCTGGGGTCTGCAGTAGCCCCAGGTGTCTCCCTCAGGGTCCTGAGGCATGTGATGATAAGGGAATAAATCGAAGTTTGAAATGGAAATTATCTAAACTACTTTTCCCCTTTCAAATAAAATATGAATGACATTCAGTCTGTGTTGACTGTAAACAGAAAGTGAATACTACTTCTTCCCACTTCCAGCAGTCTTTGTCCTTGTTATCCTTGCTTACATGAGTTACCAGAGAAACTCCAGAGTTCAGGTCACCCCTAGTCTCCTGTGTGCTAACCCACCCAAAGCTCTTCACAGCACTTATTCTGAACTCTTTTTTCCTACTCCCCAATTTCCAAGGCTTTCCCACTGTGAAGAAAAACCTCAGGCCACCACCAGCAAAAACCCTCTATGCCCTTGTTAGGTAGGAAGTCAGATATGAGCTTATGTGTGTGTGACAGGCCTAAAGACAAGACATCTATGTCCAGCATCTGCATCTGCAGCCCAGTGTCCTTCCTCTAAATTTAGGATGGCGACAGCTAGGCTTCCTCCTGTCTGATACCTTCAGGGGAAAACTCAGATAGGAGCTTCTTAATATTTACATCCATAAAATCCTTTGTTTCAGGAGGAGATGTATGAAGACAAAGACCCATCTCCTTAACCCCCCAGCCTCAACAGGACTGCACGCTCAGCCCTCCTCCTCTCTGGTGAGCCGCTCACCTGGCCTTCCCAGGTGTAATCTCTCCACTCAACCATGTAACCTCGCTCCTCCCCCAAGTCCGAGCTACTGGGCACTCTTTCTCAGGTCCTGTCTGGAGAGGTGCCCATCCGTTCTTATGGATGTCCCTTCCCTAATAAACTTTGTTACTTTACTTTCCACTACTCTGTCTCACGCCTGAATTCTTTCTTGCCCAAAGACAAGAACCCTGCCATTCTCCAGTAACACCCTCAATATCTTTTTTTTTTTTTTTTTTTTGACAGGCAGAGTGGACAGTGAGAGAGAGAGACAGAGAGAAAGGTCTTCCTTTGCCGTTGGTTCACCCTCCAATGGCCGCCGCGGCCGGCGCGCTGCAGCTGGCGCACCGCGCTGATCCGATGGCAGGAGCCAGGAGCCAGGTGCTTTTCCTGGTCTCCCATGGGGTGCAGGGCCCAAGCTCTTGGGCCATCCTCCACTGCACTCCCAGGCCACAGCAGATAGCTGGCCTGGAAGAGGGGCAACCGGGACAGAATCCGGCGCCCCGACCAGGACTAGAACCCGGTGTGCCGGCACCGCAAGGCGGAGGATTAGCCTAGTGAGCCGCAGCGCCAGCTCCCTTTACTCTTACAATCCCTCAACCCCACAATTCACCAACACTACCATCTTTTTGTAACCATAACAGATACCATCTTCCTTTCTTTTCACATTCAAACAAAAATTGACTACTACACTTGTAACTTACCTGTGGTCAGTCTTGGGTCTCACGCTGATTGTCTAAAAATTTAAGGGCCTACTGTCTTCCCTGAGCCTCCACAGGTACCCTTTCTCCTTGAAAAGTCACCCTACTAGTTTCAAAGTGGGGAAGAGCACATTTGGGACCCCAGAGTCTGCCTTGCTCTGGTGGCCACTCTGATAACCTTACTGGCTCCCTGCATCAATTTCTCATCTCTTGTGTAGTCACTGCCGAGCATCCAGGAGACCAGGTCTAACTCTGAAACAGTCCTGTTTTCCCTGTTTTTAATGTCTCCATATCTACTCTTCCCTTTTCACTTATTTCCAATCCATGGTGAATCCTATCACTCCCTTGCTTGTATTCTCAACTTCCTCGCTTTCCTCTCCTTGCTTATTCCCTTGGTAAAATCTGACTAAATAGAATTCTCAGCCTACTCTCTGAGGCTGCATCCCAGCAGTTGATTATCGCTGAGAAAAAAAGCACAGTCACACTGACTTGTCCCACTTGAATTCATGACCGTGAACTCAAGTGGCCTCTTAATGATAGTCGGCAGTGCACAATTTTTTTCTAGCCTACTCATCTTCCCATTCTCCAAGATGACTATTTCACACTTTCTCGTTGCTCATTAAACCTCCATTAATCTTTCCCACCTCCTCTCAGCTGGTAAGTACTTCCTACATTTCTAACAAAAGGAAAACAACCAGAAAAGAACTTCTGATCCCTGCCCACCTGCCTGCCTGTTGCATGGATGGACAGTCTGTGCTCTGGTCTACATAATGATTCTTCCTCTTCTCTGCTAGATTCCAAACATTTTCCCCTCGGAAGAACACCACTCCTGCAATTCAGCCTTCTTGCTCCTACATTAATTTCATTGATTTTTCCTTCCTTTCTGGATCATTTCCATCAGAAATGAACATTACTTCCTCATTTAAAAAAAAATTTACTTTTGACTCCACTTTCCCACCAGCTACTGTCCCATTGAGGACTGCTCACTGCAGGAGAGCATTAGCCATTTCTTAAACCCACTGCAGTTCCTCCACTGAAGTGTTAAGAATGGCCATGTCAAAAAAATGACCTAAATGAAAGATCTCTGTGAGTGAGACCCCAGCAGAAAGAACGGGCCATCAAAGAAGGAGGTCCCTTTCTCTGAAGGGAGGAGAGAACTTCCACTCTGACTATGGCCTTGTCTAAATAAGGTCAGTTTGTGAACTCAAGAGGCTTCCATAGCCTTGGCAGCTCATGACAAGAGCCTCGGGTGATTACTAACATCATAAATAAGCGTGTCAATTGTTAAATCAACAACGGGAGTCACTGTGCACCTACTCCCCCATAGGAGCTGTCCTTAATGTGTTGTACTATGCGAATTAATGGTAAAACTAGTATTCAAACAGTACGTTATACTTTGTATGTCTTTGTGGGTACAGTCTGTTGAAATCTTTACCTAGAATATGCTACATTGATCTTCTGTATATACAGATAATTGAAAATGAATCTTAATGAAGAATGGGATGGGAGAGGGAGGAGATGGGATGGTTTGCGGGTGGGAGGGTAGGTATTGGTGGGGGGGAACCGCTATAATCCAAAAGTTGTACTTTCGAAATTTATATTTATTAAATAAAAAACTGGCCACGTGTCACTAAATCCAGTGGTGAATTCTCAAGCCTCACTCACGCACAAGTACTTCACCTGCCTGTCAGGGCAGACTCACTGCTGCCGTTCAGACTCATTTGCTGACTCACTCACTTCACTCCCCTTACAGTCACATTTTAGGGCTTCATCCTAGGTTTTCTTCTACTTACATTCACTCACTTGGTGATCTTCTCCAGTCTCATGGCTTTAAATCCTATCTAAATGCTGACATCTTTCCTGTATCCCCCAACTTGGCCCACTCTGCTTAATCCCAGACTCTAGTACACAACCGCCTGCTCAAGCTCTGCACTTGGATTTTTAACGGATAATTCAAATGCAACACGTCCTGACCTTTCCCCTCAAACCTCCTCTACCTGTAGCCTTCTTGCCATTGCCATAACCCTTAGCAGCTCTCTTACTCTATTCGATTTCCTTATTGATTGCATTTATTATTTATTGCCTCCCTCTCTCCCACCCGAAAAACGTAATGTCACCAGGGCAGGGATTTTTGTTTTGTTCACAGATATAACTCAACTTGAAATGTGGGTACTCCACACATGCAAAGTCAATGACTGAATGAATGAACACAGTAGGATCCATCCTTAGCTTACCCAGAAATTACTGAAGTCTCTTAACCCAAACAAAAAATCAATGAAAACTGTTTATCTGCAAGCAATAAAACACCCTCAAAGTTAAAAACCTGTGCGTGTGCGTGGGTGGGAGGAAGGTAGCCCTTCAGAGAGGAACAGCACCAGCAGGCTTCTGTAAAACCCATGGTGTGAGTGGGTCAAGCTTTGCTTCTGGGGAACCCACCCCTCACAGCAGGCCTTCTAAACGGCCACCTCAGCTATGCAGAGGTGCCTCCGGCAGAGTGGGCACGCGGGGTGCGACGCAGCGACACCCGCACTGAAGCCGCCCGGATCAACAGCTGCTCTCCACTACGATGACTTTTTCTTTCCCTTATTTGGACCTCACAGTCAAGAGAGCCACCACACCCTGCCGCCTTCAGTGGCCCTGGTGCCACGTCCGAGGTCTCTCGCCTTCAGGACTGACTGAATTCAATCATTTTCTTCCCCTTTGAATCAAGGTTCCTGGGTGGGGCCAGGAAAACCCCGAAGCTCTCTTGAAACAACATAAACCCAAAAAAGCCGGAATTTTTTTTTTTTACGAAAGTACACACACACACACACACACACACACACACAGAAGTTAAAGGTCATTTAGAGGCGAACAGGACGGGGTGCGGGGCAAGGCGAGGTCAGCAAGAGCGGACGCCCTGGCCGCAGTGCCTGTCGCCAGCCGCTGCGCGCCGGGTAAGTCCCCGGTCTCCGGGGAAGCAGCCGGCGCTTCCCTTGAATTTCGACGCTGCCCGCCCAGACAGGTCCGGACCCAGGAGCGAGAGTCCGGCGGCGGGGCGGGGGCGGGGACGGGACGCGCGGCCGGGCGCGACGCGGGCAGCTCGAGCAGGCAGCTCGAGCAGGGGGCGAAGCCGGGACGCTCCGAGGGTGGGCGCCCCGGGCCGCCGCCGCCGCCCGCCCCTCAGCCTGCCCCTCGCGCGACACCGCTGCTTCCGCGGCGCCCCCTCCCTCCTCCGCGCTCCTCCCCTTTAAGCGCGAGGCGCCGCTGGATTTGTGTCGGCGGAAGCGAGGTGCGACTCCCCTTTATGGCGGAGTCGGCTGCGGCAGCTCTCTCAGCGGCGGCGGCCCGGCAGGCAAAGCCGGAGACCGCGCCTCGGGCCCCCAGCCGCCGCCGCCGCCGTCCCCGCAGCGAGGCCGGGCGGGAGCGCGCAGCTCGGCGCGGCGGGGGCGGGGGCGGAGGAGTGGGCGGGCCCGGCCGGGCAGGGGGCGGAGAGGCGGGAGGGGGCGGGGAGCGCGGCCGGCGGCGCTCGGGTCCGCCTCTGACTGCGGCGCGGCGGGGCGATGTGTGATTACCATGGCGAGGAGTCTCTGTCCGGGGGCCTGGCTAAGGAAACCCTATTACCTCCAGGTAGGCCGGCGGCGGCCCCGCCACCCGCCGCGCGCCCTCCCGCGCCGCGCCGGACTCTCCGCCCTGTCCTCTCCGCGGGCCGGCGCCCGCCCCGAAGCCCGCTGCCCCCTGCCGTCCGGCACCTGGCGGCGCCCTCTCCGCGCCCGCCCCGGCGCCGCAGCCCCCGGGCGGAGCTGCCCGCGCTCCCACCGCGGCCCCGGCCTCCCGCGCCTCGGCCGGCGGGGCCGGGCGCCCAGGTGGTTCCGCCCGGGCTCGCCCTCGCAGCCCGGGAGCCCGAGACGTGACCCGGGTGCGATCCCGCGCCCCGGCGCTGCCCCCGCCCGTGCCCCTGTCCGGTCGCAGCCTGGGACGTGCGGCCGTCGTCCTCGCCCGGCTCCCGCGGTGCTCCCCTCCCCCGAGGGCCCCGCAGCGCGGCTGTTCCGGACTCAGCGTCTCGGGTCTCCGGTCCCGGGGTGGGGAGGGTGGTGGGTCATCCATCCATGTTTTAGGAAACGTGACAGTTTGTCACATCGGCCGCCGCACGCCCCCGGGAAGCGGAGTGAGCGGAGCCCCTCGGTTTGGTCTTCCCATCGCATCGGTGATTTAAATGGGAGGTGGGGATGGGAAACCCGAGCCCGGAGGATGGGTGTTTGCTTTTGAGGAGGAGAGGGGGCAGTGGCTGGTGTTGAGGGTTGCACGTACCCCAGCCACACGAATGCAGGTCTCGGTCGTGTCGTGTGAACCGATCGCGTGTTGATGTTTCCCGAATCCCGTTCCATCTTCTGTTCCGCCGCCAGCCTGCGCCCTCGAACCCTGCTGCTGGCTTCAGGTACTGTTTGGTCACCAGGGGGACCTCGCAGACGGCGTGAGCAGCCGAGCGCCGCTCCCTCGCCGCGCTGCGAAAACAACTACAAATCCATGCGGGGTGTCTGCCTTGAGGGGCCCGGGGATCCTGCACCGCCTACACGGAGAGACTGCGTTAGTTTATTTGTGGGTCGCCTGGTGCTCTTATAAATGCTGAAAAAAGTGGTGAGGGGGCCTCCTGGGGCAGTGAATCTTGATGTCCTTTTGAAAAGCGCGTGTGTGATTCATTACCCTGCGGTGAGTGATGTGCTGCGAATTGGAAACACGGTTTGACAGCCCGTGGTCATCAGGGTGCGGAAAGGAAACTTCCCATCCACAGTCTTTGCAAGCAGCGCCACCACTAGTAATTGAGCCTGGAGTAACAGTATCATCGAGCTAGAATTCCTCTCAGGCCAGGGACCTCTTTCCTGACCCCCCCCCCCCCAAATTAATTTCGTGGAATATATAATTTTTCCTAAAATTACCTGACTATGCTTGGTTTTGGAAAATTTGGTCATAGACCTTATTTTAGACTTTGATTTTTTGGGGGGCTATAAATAGTCTCCAGAAATGAGGCTGGAACTTTTTTTTTTTTTTTTTTTTTGGATACTGTAGCACCAGAGCTTTCAGGTCGGATGAGTTAAGATTAATTTTACAAATAGTTGTACTTCCACCAACGGCAAACATTCGGCAGTTCTTTGTGATTTTGCACATTACTATTACCCAGTGAAGGTAAACTCGGATTTTTCAGCATTTCAAAAGCATTTGGGGCATAGTGATATTTTACTGGGTCATTTCTGTATAAAATAATTATCAAATAGAAACGCCATAGGTTATAGTGTATTTGAGAGGAAAAAAAAAAAGATCCCAAACCTGGGAACTAGAATCCTAGGGGACTGGTATTTTAAACATCATCTTGATATCAAGGTGAATTCTCTTTGTGAATTTTCTTTCTAGCTGTCCCTCACCATGCTGTTTCAAGTTAACCAATTTTTTTTTAAAGTGGCTTCAAGTTACTGTTGTCACACCTTCCATTCCCTATTGCCTAAATATCTCACCTGCTTTTTACATTTCCTCTACCACTAGAGGAACTTCAGACTTCAACTTCAAAAACAAAAATATTTCAACTGAGACTACTATTCAGCTAGTTTCTCAGCCACAGAGGTTTGAATTAATAAAGCACTCCTTTTCTTTTCTGATTTTTCTTGAGATAAAATCATGTTTCTTTGGAAATAGCATGAGGAGTGAGAGTAGTTCTGAATTCTGCTCACATTTGGGCATCTGATTCATTATGACCTTAAACAATTAATTACTTTTTGGTTTTAGATTTTCCATATCATTAAATGGTGATTTTAATTCTTAGCTAAGTGCACAGCATGAATGTACTCCTGGATAAGCTAGATGGAGTTAAATAAATCTATTTTGTGACAATTTTGGTACCTTTTATTTTTATTTTTTGCTATTTTATTCATTAATGTATTTTCATTTTACTTGAGAGAGAGAAAATCTTCTATCTGGTGTTTATTCCCCAAATGCCTGCAACAGCCAGGGCAGGACCAAGCTGAAGCCAGGTGCTTAGAACTCCTTTGAGTCTCCCATATGAGCTGCAGGGACCCAGATACTTGAGCCATCGTCTGCTGCCTCCCAGGATGTGTGTTAGCTGGAAGCTGGATCAGAAGGGGTGGAGTGGGACCTGGAACCAGGCACTCTGATATGGGATGTAGGTCTCTGACACAGAGATGGAAGCGTAGCACCAAGTAGCTGCCCCTTTCAGTGCATTTTTTTTTAATTTTTAAAATTTTTTTATTTTTTTGACAGGCAGAGTGGACAGTGAGAGAGAGAGAGAGAGAGAGAAAGGTCTTCCTTTGCCGTTGGTTCACCCTCCAATGGCCGCCACAGCCGGCGCGCTGCGGCCGGTGCACCGCGCTGATCCGATGGCAGGAGCCAGGAGCCAGGTGCTTTTCCTGGTCTCCCATGGGGTGCAGGGCCCAAGCACCTGGGCCATCCTCCACTGCACTCCCTGGCCACAGCAGAGAGCTGGCCTGGAAGAGGGGCAACCGGGACAGAATCCGGCGCCCCAACCGGGACTAGAACCCGGTGTGCCGGCGCCGCTAGGCAGAGGATTAGCCTAGTGAGCCGTGGCGCCGGCCTTTCAGTGCATTTTTAATAGAAAAGCATGTGATGTCAATGGTAAGTCAATGCAGGCAAATACATTGAATCCTTTCCATCCCACCTCTATTATTTCTTGAGCATTTATTGATTAGGTGCTTGTGATTACTTATTTTGTTGACTCATCCATTTACTTAGTATATATTTGTCAGATGGCTGTCACATGCTCTAGACTGTGTGAGGTGGGGATGGGGATTCTCTTCAAGTTAAGCAGACACCTTAGTGATCCTTAAGGAACTTAAGGGTCTAGTTGGAGAAAGAGACAGTAATCGGATAATCTCAGGAATGTGTAGTAACAACAGTAAGTGCTGTGAAGTAAAGAGAATGAGCAAAAGACTGCCTGAGAAGAGAGAAGAGTTGCTCTCTTTTAAAAATATTTTACTATGGAAATGTTTACACATGCATAAAATGAAGGAATAAAGAGCTCTCATGTACCCATCACATGTCCTTGGTAATTATCAGGGGTGGGTGTTTGGTATAGTGGCTAAGTTGCTACTCTGGATGCCTGTCTCATATGGAATGCCTGGGTTTGAGTCCCAGCTCTGCTGTCTGTTCCAGCTTCCTGCTAATGTGCACCCTGGGGGCAGCAGGTGATGACTCAGGCACTTGGATCCTTGCCACCCACATGGAGATCTGGATTGAGTTCCTGGCTCCTGGCTTCAGCCTGGCAGTCCTGGCTATTGTAGGCATTTGAAGAGGTCTCTGTCTTTCTTTCAAATAAAATAAATATTTTAAAACCTGTTAAAAGTATTTTGTTTGATTTCCCTTCTCTAACACCCACTTCCAACCAGAGTATTTTAAAGCAAACCTCAGACATTGTTTCATCCAAGGACCTCAGTGTGTGTTTCTAAAAGATGAGTACATTTTTAGATATGATCACAAGACCATATCACACCTAGCAAAATCAATAACAATTTCTTATGTTGTCCCCACTCTCCTGGACATGCATCACCCTGAAAGTGGTGGCTAAATCAGTTCGCCATGGAAAGGTTTTACTGTGATACAAAAAGTTCTCCTGGCAAAACAAAAAAACCTCCCCCTTCCCAGCTTGCTCAGTGCCCAGAAATTCTTCACAGGAGGTACACTTATTTTCTGTTTCAGGTTCATATCTTAGAACACACATGGCTGATTTAAGTAACATTTTCAAACAAGTGTGTTCTTTTAATTTAGGGGGAGGCTGTAATGATTCAACAGGTGTGAGAGAGATTGTTTTAGCGTAGATGAAGGAAGAGTTCAGGAAGCATTTGGCTTTGTTTCAAAGATCAGGGAAGAGATGAAGGGCCTTGCAGGAGGGGAGGGGGTTGCAGAGGCAGGTTTGTTGCTTGCAGTTTTTCTGTTTGTCCCCAGAGCGCAGTGAGTTTGTCCGCAGTCCTGAGGTGATCAGTCCCGAGGGTTTGCAAGTTCCTTTTTTCTTGCAACTTACAGGAAAAATTTTAAGCAGTTGACTTAACTATAAAAGAGGCATCTATCAGTAGCCATCCCTGTAATAGTTGATGATCCTTCTGCAACACTGTAGCATTGTGCAATTAATGATCTATTTTCAGCTGTAATAGGCATGTATGAGCACCTAATCACTGTGTTCAGCTTTGTTCATGTAGCAACTGAGATTCTCTTGCTTGTAAAGAAAAGAACTCATAAGATTTGCCAGTACAGTAGGATGTTATTCAGCAATAAAGCAAAATGGAGAACTGATCCATACCACTGTGTGGATGAACCGTGAAGGCATGAAACAAATGAAAGAAGCCGATCACAGAACATTACACACCATATGATTCCATTTACATGAAGGGTCCAGCATGGGCAAATCTGTAAATATAGAAAATAGACTGGTGCTTGCCATGGGCTGGGGAGATGGGGAGTGATGTTCACCAGTAGGAGGTTTTTGGGGGAGGAAGGGGATGGAGATGTTCTAAAATGGATAGTGGTTATGGTCGCACAGCTCAGAGGATTCTGAAAGCCACTGGATGGGCCACTTTGAGTGAGCAGATTGCATGGTAGGTGAATTTCATTCTAGCTGTGGAAGAGTTCTTTCCATGGCCGTGTCATCCTCCTGTCTGCCCTTTGCAGCAGTCCGCCCCGATGCCAGCTTTTTGGTACAGGGGAGTGGTGCATGGGCCTTGTCTGTGCAGCCTCTGTGTGGGCCAGGAGGGCTCAGGGCCTGTCTGAAACACAGAGCCAGCGTTTACCTGGCCAGCCAGCTTTTCAGAACAGGCCAATTTCCAATTGTTGTTTTGTTTTTTGAAAACTTAGCTGGCAAATAGCACTTCTGAGATGAGCCAACTATTGCAGTGCGTTGAACACAGTAGAATCCTGCCTCTGATCTCATTGGATATATATATATCCTGTGGATATATTAGCCTGATTCAATCATAATTAGTTATGATTTATTTATTTATTTGAAATGTGGAGTTACAGAGATGGAGAGGCAGAGGAAGACAGATGGAAGACTTCCATCTCTGGGTTCACTTCCCAAATGGCCGCATGGCCAGGGCTGGGCCAGACCAAAGCAAGGAGTGAGGAGCTTCTTCTAGGTCTCCCTCCGCTGCTTTCCTAGGCACATTAGCAGGGAACTGGATGGGAGGTGAAGCCCATGTGGGATGAGAGCGTCGCAGGCAGTGGCTTTCCCCAGTGTACCACTGTGCTGGCCCCTGAGGTGGTATTTTTATTCCATGCCCCTTATGATGTGTACTACTTATGACCTGGATATGGTCAAAATAACACCTGCATTTGTCTGTTTTTAGCAGTTTGTTTTCTACAAATTAAGATCTACTTTGTTTAGGATTTACTCGCGGTTTTGAATGAGGCTGATAACACAGCAGCCCTGTAATTTGTTGGTTTTAGTTTTGAATACCTTATTCTGTCTCACTATCATTAAGTCCTGGAAGAATGAAAGTTTAAGACAATTTAGGGTAATTCTCTAAACTTGGATTATACACATTTTCCATTCTAGTCATCCCGCCTACGTGCCCTGTTGCCTACGAGAAGTTGGTGCAGTTCTTACGGGTTTTGAAGTCTGAGATACTTAGAGCTTTTGAAGATTTTCAGGCCCTTTAGACTGCAAAAGTTTTAAATTTCTTGAGGTGTTCTCTAAAAAAATATTCAGTTATCTTTAATGAGTGATAGATGGTGTGTTCTAATTGGGGTGTTGGTGTTTGTTCAACTTTTTTTTAAGATTTAATTTTATTTATTGAAAGGCAAAGTGACAAAATCTCCCATCTACTGGTTTACTCCGTAAATGCTCCCAACAGCCAGGGCTGGGCAAGACTGCAATGTACAGCTAGGAACTCCATTTGGGTCTCCCATGTGAGTGACAAGAACCCAAGTACTTGGACCATCATCTGTTGCCTCCTGGATGTGTTAACAGTTAACTGGATCAGAAGTGTGGAGCAGCAGGGACTTGAACCAGGAACTTCAGTAGGGGATGCAGGCATCTCTAGCAAGAGTTTAACCTACTGTACCACAGTGCCTGCCTCTTGTTTAACATTTCTGATACCTTATTCTTTACATTCATGGGTTTCAAAATTTTTCTTACACCACAGTGCCCTTACTGGGGTGGATAATTTGGCCATGCAGTTAAGACACCAGTTAAGATGCCTGTGTTCCATATCATAGTACTCGGGGTCAACACTTAGCTCTGGCTGCTAACTCCAGTTTCCTGCTAATGCAGACCCCGGGAGGCAGTGGCGATGGCTCAAGAGTCTGAGTCCCTGCTACCCAAGTGGGAGACTTGGATTGTGTTCCCAGCTTCCAACTGCAGCCCAGTCCTGGCCGTTTCAAGTATTTGGGGAGTGAACCAGCCAATAGGAGCTGTCTGTCTCTCTAGAAAACAATGAAGCAAAAAAAACCCCACAAAGTTATGGGTTTAGAAAATCAGGATATTCTAACATGAATATATTTAAATAACTTAAAGTATTAGTAGATGAATTTTCTTTTGAAATAAATAGTTCCTTTTTTTTTTTTTTTGTCAACTGGGTATTTATTTAGATGTGATCATGGTATTATGTCTTTTTTTTCTGTGTATGTGTGGCCTAAAACACATAAAATCACCATCTTAACCATTTTTAAGTGTGCTGTACAGGAGCTTTTGCTATGAGCACCTTGTTGTGCAGCCAATCTCTGGAACTCTTTCCTATTGCAAAGTTGAAACCCTACCCATTGAATAACGGCTCCCCATTTCCTCTTCCGCCAGCCCTTGAGAACCACATTCTGCTTTCTGTTAGTTTTAGATCCGTCATAAAAGTGAAGTCATGCTGTGTTTGTCTTTTTTGTGACTGCCTTATTTCACTTAGCATGGTGTCTCAGTGTTCATTCATGATGTAGAGTATGACAGGATTGCCTTCTTTTTTTAAGGTTGAATAATATCCCATCGTATGCATATAGCACATTTTCTGAATCTGTTCATCAGTCAGTGGACTGATCCCATCTTTTGGCTATTGGGAATAATGCTGTAATGAACATGGGAGTGCAAATATTTCTTTGTAATCTTGCTTCGAATTCTTTTGTATACCCAGAATGGGATTCCTGGATCAACTGGTAATTCTATTTTTAAGTTTTTGATGAACCTTCATTCTATTTTCCATAGTGGTTGTATTTTTTTATTTTTATTTTTTATTTTTTTTACATTCCCAACAATGTTACAGGAGTTCCAGCGTTCCAGTTTTTTCACATCCTTGCCAGCGCGTGTTATCTTTCTGATTTGTTGAGAGTGGCCATTTTAACAGATGTGAGGTGATATTGTAGTTTTGATTTCATTTCCCTGATGATTAGTGATGTTGTACATATTTTCATGTACTCTTGGCTATTTGTATATCTTCTTTGGAGAAAGCTCCTTCTTATTGTTTCAGATTGTTATTTATTGAATAGGATTATGGGCTGTTGTAAGTGGAGTTCCCCTTTCTTTCCCAAGAACAGAGTAATCATATTTTAGGACTTTTTTTTAAAGATTTTAATTTTTTAAAAAATTTATTTGAGAGGTAGAGTTACAGACAATGAGAGGGAGAGACAGAAAGGTCTTCCTTCTGTTGGTTCACTTCCAAAATGGCTGCCATGGCCAGAGCTGCACTGATCCAAAGCCAGGAACCAGGTGCTTCTTCCTGGTCTCCCATATGGGTTCAGGGGCCCAAGCACCTGGGCCATTTTCCACTGCTTTCCCAGGCCATAGTAGAGAGCCAGATTGGAAGAGGAGCAGCTGGGACTAGAACCAGAGCCCATATGGGATGCCAGCGCTGCAGGCGGAGGATTAACCTACTGCGCCACAGCGCTGGCCCCTAGGATTTTTTTTTTTTTTTTTTTTTTTTTTTTGACAGGCAGAGTAGACAGTGAGAGAGACAGAGAGAAAGGTCTTCCTTTGCCGTTGGTTCACCCTCCAATGGCCGCCGCAGCCAGCGCGCTGCGGCCGGCGCACCGCGCTGATCCGATGGCAGGAGCCAGGTGCTTCTCCTGGTCTCCCATGGGGTGCAGGGCCCAAGCACTTGGACCATCCTCCACTGCACTCCCTGGCCACAGCAGAGAGCTGGCCTGGAAGAGGGGCAACCGGGACAGAATCCGGCACCCAGACCAGCACTAGAACCTGGTGTGCCGGCGCTGCAAGGCAGAGGATTAGCCTAGTGAGCCACGGCGCCGGCCAGGACTTTTTTTAAAACAAGATTTATTTACTTATTTGAAAGGCAGAGCAACAGAGAGAATGGGAGAGACAGAGAAAGAGAGACTTTCCAAATGGCTGCAACAGTCAGGTCAGGGTTGGGCTGAAGCCAGGAGCCAGAACTCCATTGTCGTCTCCCACATGGGTGGCTGAACCTGAACTTCCAGTATGGGATGCCCATGTCACAAGTGGTGGCCTAACCTGCTGTGCCCACAACACTGGCCTCCAGACTTCTTGCAAGAGATTTTTTAGTGTACTAATAACCTTCTGAACTAATAATTAGTACATCTATTTTAGATATAAGTAGTATCAGAATCTTGGACTGTTAGATTTTTAGAGCTGGCACCACAAGCTTTACTCCCTGTCCTCCATTGCTTGAATATTAGTACTTCATATCTACTTTAAATTTTTTAAAGATTTATTTATTTATTTGAGAGTCAGAGTTGCACAGAGAGAGGAGAGGCGGAGAAAGAGAGAGAGAGAGGTCTTCCACCCGCTGGTTCACTCCCCAATCGGCTGGAGCTGAGCTGATCCGAAGCCAGGAGCCAGGAGCTTCTTCTGGGTCTCCCACGTGGGTGCAGGGGCCCAAGGACTTGGGCTTTCTTCTACTGCTTTCCCAGGCCATAGCAGAGAGCTGGATTGGAAGTGGAGCAGCTAGGTCTCGAACCGGCGCCCATATGGGATACCGGCGCTTCAGGCCAGGGTGTTAACCCACTGCGCCACAGCGCTGGTCCCTATTTACTTTAATTTTAAAAGATTGATCAATATGCCAAGTTACATATCCTATATATGTATGTGTATATATTATTGGATCCTATATATTTGTATATATATATATTTATAATTTACTTGAGAGGTAGAGTTACAGAGAGAGGGAAAAACAGAAAGAAAGGTCTTCCATCTGCTGATTCACTTCCCAATTGGCCGCAATGGCTGGAGCTGAGCCCATCCGAAGCCAGGAGCCAGGAGCTTCTTCCGGGTCTCCCACATGGGTGCAGGGGCCCGAGCACTTGGACCATCTTTTACTGCTTTTCCAGACCATTAACGGAGAGCTGGATTGGAAGAGGAGCAGATGGGACAAGAGCCAGTGCTCAAATTGGGTACTGGCACCACAGGTGGAGACTCAGTGTACTTCACCACAGCGCCAGCCCTGGATCCTTTGTATTTTTAAACAGGCATAAATGATTTTTTTAAGATAATGGGGAAATTTGAAAATGAACTGTGTGTCATATAGTACTATTATATCATTGTAAAATTGTGCTATTTGATATAAAGTGCTTGTTTTTAGGAGATATAAACTGAACTTGAACTCTGTAGGAAGAGGCTTAGTCTACTATGCCACAGCACCAACCTCGCATTCTCCCTCTACTGCTACCTGCACCACCATCGTATTGTCTTAGTCACCATCACCTTGATTGAGGCCCTTGCCACCCTTATTTTTTCCTCTGTCAGCCCCTCCTGGCTTCCTTGCTTTCCCCATTCACATGGCTCCCAGGATACCTCATTTCAGCTCCTCCCTGTTGCTCACCTGCCACCTCCTTGCATTTCTCTCCTTCCTTCGTTGCTACTCAGATACCCCCCCCCCCCACACACACTTTCTTCCACCTGTCCCTCCTCCTCTATTCCTGCTTTTCCCAGGGCTCCAACCTTCTCCTACTTCTCGTCTTGTATAGTCTCGGGGTCGTTCTATCTCTTCGCTTGTCTTCTATTCCAATCCAAATAGAAGTGAGCTTCAACCCTGTGTTACCAGCCCGTGCCTCTCCATCTGCTCATTCACTCCCCAAATGGCTGCAGCAGTCAGGGCTGGGCCAGGCTAAAGCCAAGAGCCAGGAGATTCATCCTGGTCTCCAGGATGAACTTGGGCCATCTTCTGCTGCGTTCACAGGCGCATTAGCAGGGTGCTGGATTGGAAGTGGAGCAGCTAGGACTTGAACCAGCATCCATATTGAATGCTCGTGTCACTACCGCCAATGCTGGCCCCTCAAAATTATCAACATATTTTCATTTAGGTTCAAGTTTTGTGTAAATTACCTTGTATATACAACAGATTAGTATAGTCATACATTTTTTTTAAATTATTTTTTATTTTTTGACAGGCAGAGTGGACAGTGAGAGAGAGAGACAGAGAGAAAGGTCTTCCTTTGCCATTGGTTCACCCTCCAATGGCCGCCACGGCTGGCGCGCTGCGGCCGGCACACCGCGCTGATCCGATGGCAGGAGCCAGGAGCCAGGTGCTTTTCCTGGTCTCCCATGGGGTGCAGGGCCCAAGCACCTGGGCCATCCTCCACTGCACTCCCTGGCTACAGCAGAGAGCTGGCCTGGAAGAGGGGCAACCGGGACAGAATCCGGCGCCCCGACCGGGACTAGAACCCGGTGTGCCGGCACCGCAAGGCGGAGGATTAGCCTAGTGAGCCGCGGCGCCGGCCTTATAGTCATACATTTTTTAAAAATTTCATAGTGTATTTCTTTTTTTTTTTTTTTAAGATTTATTTATTTATTTGAAAGGCAGAGTTACACAGAGTGAGAAGGAGAGAGAGAGAGAGAGAGAGGTCTTCCATCTGCTGGTTCACTCCCCAATTGGCCGCAACAGCCAGAGCTGCGCCGATCTGAAGCCAGGAGCCAGGAGCTTCTTCTAGGTCTGCCATGTGGGTGCAGGGCCCCAAGGACTTGGGCCATCTTCTACTGCTTTCCCAGGCCATAGTAGAGAGCTGGATTGGAAGTGGAGCAGCTGGGTCTCGAACTGGCGCCCATATGGGATGCCGGTGCTTTAGGCCAGGGTGTTAACCCACTGCACCACAGCGCCAGCCCCTAGTCATGCATTTATTTAGGATATAAATAAGCAAAATGCTTAAGTTAGGAATTTATGCTTGGAAATATTTTCCTGATAGAGTTGTGCCATCAAAACATTTGGGGAGTGGGCCTGTGGTACAGATGGTTGAGCTGCCTTTTGGGATGCCCACATCCCATATCAGAGTTGGCTGCTTCAGTTGCAATCCAGCTCCCTGCAAAGACACCTTTAAGGCAGCAACTGATGGTCCAGGTACTTGGACCCCTGCCCCTCCCTTCGGAGACCCAACTGCAGTTCCTGGTTCCTGGCTTTGTCCTGGCGCAGCCCTGGCTATTGGGGTCATCTGGGGAATGAACCAATGGATGTTCTTGTCTCTCCCCCTCTCTCTGTTATTCTGCCTTTCAAATAAATATTTTTAAATGTTTAGAGACCATGCTCTAATGCATAGACTTTCCCAGTATTTCTCATTAAAAATGAGTATTTTCTCTCACTACAGTCATCTCATCTCTCTTCCAGAGTTTGATAGCTGTATTTTTGATTTTGCTTCCTCTGTTGCTGACCTTGGTAGCTTCAGAAAATAATGATTCTCTGTTACTTCACCAGCTTTGGTGGGTCTGTCTTGGCTCCCCCTGTGTAAGGGGGCACGTTGGAACACGTGCTCCTTTTCCACCTGCTTGTCGGGCTCTCTTACTTCCCACTTCCGTCAGCTATGCTTTTACATTGTCAAAGTTGATAACATCCACACTTTGTCCTGTTACCACATCCAAGTCTCCAAATAAGTTGAATCTAAAGGATGAAAACTATAAATAGGGTCCTGTCATTACTGCTTGTTAGCTCTGCCGTAAAGAAAAATCTCCCTTACGAACCTGAGACCCCTGATGGCAGCTTGTAGCTTTTCCCCTCTGTCATAGGAAGCAAGTAGAATTAAGAGAGCTCAACAATTGCCTCTTGTTATTAAGCACATTACTGCAAGGATTTGTCCTTCCCAGAAGCTAAACTGTGTTTCTGCCAGTAGGGAAAAAAACACGTGATGTTTGCAAATTCCCTATAAAAAGTCCCTTTCTATTAAGAAATCATGCTGCTTTGCTTTCTGGTACTTCTGATAAAGTATAGTAATATCAAACCTAGCATTTGGGATCCTCATTGAAATATCTAACTTATGTTTTAAGGTCATGCTGGGCCACAACTTCTCCCTTGAGCTGTCATTACAGTTGGCCCTCCTTCCTATGGGTTCCACATTCACACATTCAACCAACCACAGACTGAAAATACTCAGAAAAAATATTTCACGTGTGCTGAACATGTACAGACTTTTTTCTTGTCATTATTTCCTAAACAAGTAGTATAACAACCATTTACATAGCTTTTGCATTGTGTTGTGCATTTATTTATTTATTTATTTATTTGACAGGCAGAGTAGACAGTGAGAGAGAGACAGAGAGAAAGGTCTTCCTTTTCCATTGGTTCACCCCACAATGGCTGCTGCGACTGGCTCACGGCGCTGATCTGAAGCCAGGAGCCAGGTGCTTCTCCTGGTCTCCCATGGGGTGCAGGGCCCAAGCACTTGGGCCATCCTCCACTGCACTCCCTGGCCACAGCAGAGAGCTGGCCTGGAAGAGGGGCAACTGGGACAGAATCCGTTGCCCCGACCGGGACTAGAACCCAGTGTGCCAGTGCCGCAGGCAGAGGATTAGCCTATTGAGCCACAGCGCCAGCTGTGTTGGGTATTATAAGTAATCTAGAGATGATTTGAAGTATATGGAAGGATGTGTGTAGCTTATGTGCAAATACTATGTTACTGTATGCTTGAATAAGGGACTTGAGTATTTGCAGATTACAGTGTCATTGGATCTGGAAACAAATCCCCTGTGTGTGCCAAGGGATGGCATACTTGGTATGGTTAAGCAGTTATACTCAACTGCAGGAAGCATCCATTCCTCTGTTATCCACCCCTAAATGCGAGTGAGCCTAGCTAGTTCTTGTGCCTGGGTCCGTTTGAATAATGAAAGGGACTCAAACGTTCAGAGAGAGCATTGCAGATAGGAACTAGGACTCATTGGTGCCATGTGTACAGAAAATGAAGAAAAAACACTTTGAGCCAATCTTTCTCTTAAGACTCTGAAATTTATGTCTTGAGACCAAACATATCAAAGTTGACTCTGGCCTAAGATGAAGGACATCTCTAATTTTAGTACCCTGTAAAATCTGATTCTATAAATATTATTTAGTTCAGAGCCAGTTTGTATGCTAGGATTACATTTTCTTCTCTCTAGGGCCAGGGTAATAACCCCTGGGCTCTCAGGATTCCGGCATTAATAGCAACTGGATCCTCTTTTCTCACACTCCATCAGTTCCTTATAATCGGGTACTTACAAGCTTGCTTCGTGTTTGGGATGTAGCTTTTTTGCTGCCTTCCTTCCTTCACTCCTTCTTTCCCTCTGTCTCTTTCCCTCTGTCTCTCTCTCTCATTTTCTCTTGAAAATATTTTCAGGGTTTCTAATTGCTTTTCATCTTTGTCTTGCATAATACGCCTTTATATAGTCTCATTTTTCTGTACTCTCAGTTATATTTTATATTCTTTGGAAACCCCCTCTGTCCTTTTTTTTCCCCCTTCCCTTTTTTTTTTTCCCCTAAACCTTGCTTTTCCATTCTGTAGTTTTCATATGACCAGATGCTTTTTCTAGGCCTACTACACATCTGCCTTCCTAAGCTTTCCCCCTTCTCTTCTCTCGGACTGGAGTCACTGTTCTTAGAATACTGTCTTTATCCTGCTGTATTTTCTCATTTTACTAGAGTATACCCTGAAATAGTTTCATTAGAAAGGATGCGTGGGTAGTAGATCTTGGGATTTCTTTGGTGTCTAAAAACATCTTAATTATACTCTAGTACTTATTTTTTTTTTCTTTAAAGATTATTTATTTTAGATGCAGAGTGATGAAGAGGGGGAGATAGAAAAAAATCTTACATCTGTTGGTTCACTCTACAGATGGCTACAACAGCCAGGTCTGGGCCAGGCTGAATCTAGGAGCCAGGAATTCTGTCCTGGTCTCCCACATGGGTAGCAGGGGCCCACGTACTTGTGCCATCGTCTGCTCCCTTCCTAGGTACATAGCAAGGAGTTGAATTCAAAGCAGAGCAGCTGGGACTCAGACTGGCACTCCCATAATAAGCTGTGGCTGAACTTGCTGTGCCACAATGCTGCCCCCCCCCCCCCACTTTTGTTTGTTTTTGAAAGGCAAAGAAGTAGAGATAGACAGACGGAGGTCTCCCTTCCACTGGTTTACTCCTCAGATACCCCACTATAACCAGAGCTGGCCAGGCTAAAGGCAGAAGCCAGGAATTTAGTCTAGGTCTCCCACATGGATGGCAAGGGCTTTAGACTTGAGCCATCGCCTGCTGCTTCCCAGGGTGTTCATTGGCAGGGAGCTGGAATCAGAAGTGAAGCCAGGATCCAAACCTAGGCACTTCTATATGAGATGTGGACATCTCAAGCTACATCTTAAAAATAAATTTTTAAAATTTATTTGAAAGAGTTAGAGAGAAACAGAGAAAGAGAGAGAGAGAGAGAGAGGCCTTCCATCTTCTGGTTCACTTCCCAAATGGCCACAATAGCTGGGGCTGGGCCAGGAGAAGACAGGAGCCAGGAGCTTCATCCGGATTTCCCACTTGGGTCCACACCACATCTGCACTAAATGCCTGCCGCACCTAGTACTTCTTTGTAGATAGACTGGGTGTAGAATTCTGAGTTGAAAGTAATTCTCTTTAGAAAATTTGAAAACGTGACTCCATTGTCTTCCAGCACCCCTGATGCAGACGAGAAGCTGGTTTAATTGTCAGTCCTCCGTGGGTGAACTGTTTTCCCATGCAGAATCATCTCTTTTTTATTCTTGTTTTGAAATTCCATGAGGAACTGTGTAGATGTGGATCTTTAGCCATACACATGGGCCCTTGCTGAACCTTTTGAATCTGACTTGGGTCTTCCGTACCTCAGTTCCAGGGTATTCTGCTGGTTGTTAAATAGATTTTCCTTTCTGTTTGTTCCTTCTTTCTGGGATTCTTTGTTAGTCAAATGGTGTAGCTGTTAGGTTGGCTCTTTATAATGGATAGATTTCTCTATTACTTTCATTTTTATCCATATGCTGTTCTCCTGAGTCTTTCAATTTTATTTTGCAGATCATTTGCTGATTTATTTATTATTATTTTTTTCTTTTTTTTGACAGGCAGAGTGGACAGTGAGAGAGAGAGACAGAGAGAAAGGTCTTCCTTTGCCGTTGGTTCACCCTCCAATGGCCGCCGTGGCCGGCGCGCTGCGGCCAGCGCACCGCGCTGATCCGATGGCAGGAGCCAGGAGCCAGGTGCTTTTCCTGGTCTCCCATGGGGTGCAGGGCCCAAGCACCTGGGCCATCCTCCACTGCACTCCCTGGCCACAGCAGAGAGCTGGCCTGGAAGAGGGGCAACCGGGACAGAATCCGGCGCCCCAACCGGGACTAGAACCTGGTGTGCCGGCGCCGCTAGGCGGAGGATTAGCCTAGTGAGCCGCGGCGCCGGCCTTTTTTTTATTATTATTATTTTTGACAGGCAGAGTGGACAGTGAGAGAGAGAAACAGAGAGAAAGGTCTTCCTTTTTGCCGTTGGTTCACCCTCCAATGGCTGCCGCGGCCGGCGCACTGCAGCCAGCGCACTGCGCTGATCCGATGGCAGGAGCCAGGAGCCAGGTGCTTCTCCTGGTCTCCCATGGGGTGCAGGGCCCAAGTTCTTGGGCCATCCTCCACTGCACCTCCGGGCCACAGCAAAGAGCTGGCCTGGAAGAGGGGCAACCGGGACAGAATCTGGCGCCCGGACCGTGACTAGAACCCGGTGTGCCGGCGCCGCAAGGTAGAGGATTAGCCTATTGAGCCGCGGCGCCGGCCCCATTTGCTGATTTCTAATCTCTTTAAACTCCAGTGATTTTGAATTTATTTTAAAAGTGTTCTTCCCAGTTCTTTGTTGCTTGTTCATGGTTCCTGTTCCTTTTTTACATATTTTGTTTTCTGTTCCTTCTCTTTAATATTTTGATTATGGTATTTTTTAAAAAAGATTTATTTATTTATTTGAAAGGCAGAGTTACAGAGAGGCAGAGGCAAGGAGAGTGAGAGAGAACTCCATCCGATGGTGCACTCTCCAGATGGCCGCAGCAGCCAGAGCTGGGCCGATCCGAAGCCAGGAGCTTCTTCCAGGTCTCCCACCTGGATGCAGGGGCCCAAGGACTTGGGCCATCTTCTACTGCTTTCCCAGGCCATAGCAGAGAGCTGGATCGGATGTGGAGCAGCCAGGACTCAAACTGGCACCCGCATGGGATGCCGGCACTGCAGGCAGCACTTTACTCCCTATGCTGCTTTACCCCCTACGCCGCAGCACCTGCCCCTGATTATGGTATTTTTAAAAAAAATTTTTTTGTGTCCTTTAATTACCTTCATTGTCATCAGGAATATTTTTTTTTTCTCCTGTGTATGTTTTTTCCTGGCTCTTGTCTTTCATGCTGCTGGGTTTCCTCATGTGCCTGGTGTACCCTAGCTGTCTATGCATGCTTTAGAAGGAAGGACTGGGTAACTGAAAAGTTGGTCTGTTCTGCGTTAGGACTGACAGCTGAGTGGATGGCCAGCTGAGCCCTGCACTGGGGAGGGATGCACTGGTTGGCCTGTTTGCTCTAGCATGAGCCTGTGCTCATCCCCAGAAGCCTTTGTGCCATTGGAATACTTTGCTCGGGTCAGATCATACCCACACTGGAAGCTTTGGCCTTCCCCAAGTTGTTTGTTCCTTCAGCTATCTGGTTTTTTGACTGAGACTTGGTGCCAGGCTCCTGTGATCTGTGTGCAGTGGGGTAAGCAGATGGGGTTGCCAACTAGTGCATTTCCAAGTACAGATCTTCAATTATCCCTGCTGTCTTTAGCCTCAGTTCCTACTCCTGCCCTCCCTTGTACCTGTTGGCACAGAGCCTAGAGCCATCAGGTGTTCCAAGGGACAGATTGGCCCTCTGGATTCTTCATAGCATTCCAACAAACACTGTGGCTTCCAGCTTCTGTTAGGTTGCCTAATGAAGTATTCTGGGCCATGGCTGTCTCTGCCTGCCTCGTCCATCAACACAATTTGTTGGCTCTTTTATCCACTAGTGAATCCCCAACTTTTCTTTCTTTCCTGATGTTGGAGGTTTATTACCACTTTTGCCTCTCTCCTCTTCTTCTTCTTCTTCCTCCTCCTCTTCTTCTTCTTCTTCTTCTTCTTCTTCTTATTTATTTATTTATTTGAAAGGCAGATTTAGAGAGAGAGAGAGTGAGTCTTCCATCTGCTAGTTCACTCACTCCCCAAATGGCTGCAAGGGCTGGAGCTGTGCTGATCCAGGAGCCAGGAGCTTCTTCTGGGTCTCCCACGTGGGTGCAGAGGCTCAAGGACTTGGGCCATCTTCTACTGCTTTCCCAGGCCATAGCAGAGAGCTGTATTGGAAATGGAGCAGCTGGGACTCGAACCGGCAACCCATATGTGATGCCAGCACTGCAGGCGGCGGCTTTACCCACTACGCCACAGCGCCGGTCCCAATTGCATCTCTCTTCTGAGTGTGGTTTTGCAAGCCATAAATAGCAAACCTGTATCTTCAGTATACCACCTTGAACTGAAAATCCTGATGGGAATTTTGAACTATTTACCAACTCTGTCTTCATGGCTGCAGTCTGGTTAGCATTGCATACCTAATAAATTATTTCAATAAAATAAGGCAAGAGAACTAGAGTAAATAACTTCAGATGAATAAAGATATGATTGCATGGTTTTTCCTCCCCAGAAAGTCCTGTATAATGACAACAGTTTTTTTGAGTAAAGCCTGAAATAAACTTTTCAAAATTTAGGATCTTAAAATTAGCATCAAGTTGTGCCTGATTTCTACAGGATATATTCAGTCTCCTTTCCACTTTACTCATAGTGCTATCTACACTTTGGTTCTGATCATACGTTGGTCCTATAAAAGATCTTTATATTAATGTAATGAATTGCTTAAACATTTCATCAGCTTTTAAGTAGCACTTGGGTGAAATAGAAAGACTCATGGGATAATTTATTCCCCTAGGACAAAGAAGGGATAAACAAACCTTTTTAGTCTGTGATAGCAGAATGGTTTGCTGAATTTAAAAGCCTTAATTATTATGCTTTAAGCAACAACTTAGTTTGCTTCAGTCTGATTCCTAGCTTTCAAGTGGAGTTCTTCCTTTGATACATCGTGTTGCTATTTTGGTGCTTGTCATTTTGCTGTTGCACTTTCCCTCATCAAAAAACATTTACTGCTCCCTTCCGTATATTCTGCGTGCTGGTGTTGATATATGGGCTGCAGATACACCCAGGCTTTTGTCTTTTAACTCGGCTGCACTTTTCCGAGTGTGGAGCATAGATAGTGTAAGGGAATTGAGGTCTAGGTGTTTGATTTCTCCATGTACTTTTTTCCTGGCTTTGCTCTGCCTGAGCCTGAGCCTGTGGTGGAGGTACAGGCTCTGCTTTCCCAGCTGCTCTTGCGCAGTTGCCCTTCTCCCTCTTTTGTACAAGAACGGCATACTGCTTATCCAGCGCTGATCTTTCAGAGTCTGTGGCCCTGGATGTAAAAATGGCCAGGGCACCAAACAAAGGACAATCGAAAATACTGATGTTTGCGTTAAGATAGTGAATATCTAAGTAATACTATCTCAGTGAATGACTGGATAACAGTTGATTTTGCAGTTCAGGCTTCCAAGGGCAGGGCTTTGGTCTGCCTGGGACACTGTCATCCGTCAGGAGTGCCTAAGCTAGTTCAGCCATGGCTGCTGCAGGCATCTGGGGAGTGAACAGTGAATGGGAGCTCTGTCTCTCTGTCTCTGTTTCTCTCTCTCTCTCTCTCTCTCTCTCTCTCTGTTGCTGAAATAATAAATATATAAATAAAAAGTCCTTGGGGCTGGCATGGTGGTGTGGCATGTAAAGCCTCTACCTACAGTACCAGCATCCCATAGGGGTGCCAGTTCGAGTCCCGGCTGCTCCTCTGCAGATCCAGCTCTCTGGTCTGGCCTGGGAAAGCAGTAGAAGATGGCCCAAGTCCTTGGGCCCCTTTTCCTTCATGGGAGACACAGAAGATGCTCCTGGCTCCTGGCTTCGGATTGGCACAGCTCTGGCCATTGTGGCCAATTGGAGAGTGAACCAGTGGATGGAAGACCTATCTCTCTCTACCTCTAATTTTCAAATAAATAAATAAATCTTAAAAAAAAAATCCTGCAATCCTGATACAGTAATCCCCAAGACCAAGCTGGCAAATGGCTCAGGCTCAGGCTCAGGCAGAGCACCAAGCAACTGCTTTTTTAAAAAAATGGTTTCTGTTATTTTGATCTCCACAAAACTGAATGAAGTGTCTAAGTAACTAATAGATCTTTAAGTATATTTTTGATGTCAGGTTACTATTTGCCATGTAACCCAAAATATTTCAGCAGATTGAGAGAAAGTTGTTATATCAAGTCTTCCATTCTCATCTTTTCATTTCTGGAAAAAAGATTTTCACTACTTAGTTATAAAAAACAAAAAAATAAGGATAGAATTAAATGTTAATCCTATTTAATTTTGGCCATAAATAATGGTCATGGCATGGAAATATGAACTAATGGAGGAAGAAAATTTTCACTCATTTCTTCTTAAAAATATTTATTTATTTATTTGAGAGGCAGAAACAGAATTCCCATCTGTTGGTTCACTGCCCAAATGCCTACAATGGCCAGGGTTGGGCTGACCAAAACTATGAGCCAGGGGGCCGGCACCATGGCTCACTTGGCTGATCCTCCACCTGCGTCTCCGGCATCCCATATGGGCGCCGGGTTCTAGTCCCGGTTGCTCCTCTTCCAGTCCAGCTCTCTGCTGTGGCCTGGGAAGGCAGTGGAAGATGGCCCAAGTGCTTGGGCGCCTGCACCCATGTGGGAGACCAGGAAGAAGCACCTGGCTCCTGGCTTCGGATCGGCGCAGCGCCGGCAGTAGCGGCCATTTGGGGAGTGAACCAACGGAAGGAAGACCTTTCTCTCTGTCTCTCTCTCTCTCACTGTCTGTAACTGTCAAAAAACAAAACTATGATCCAGGAACTCTATCCAGGTCTGACAGCAACTCACTCACTTGTGCCATCACTGCCACCCCCAGGGTCTGCATTAGCAAATGCCCATATCCCACATCAGTGTGCATAGGTTTGGGTGTTGGCTCTGGTTCCTGACTCCAGCTTCCTGCTAATGCAGACCCAGGTACTTCGATGTGGGACACACACATCTTAACTGTTAGGCTAACCTGCTGCCCCAGGATAGCCTTCTTAATAAATGGTACTGGGGGCTGGTGCTGTGGCGTAGTGGGTAAAGTCGCCGCCTGTGACACAAGTATCACGCGTGGGTGCTGGTTTGCGTCCTGGCTGCTCCACTTCCAGTCCGGCTCCCTGCTAATGTGCCTGGTTAAGCAGGGGAAGATGGCTCAAGTGCCTGGGCCCCTGCACCCACTTAGGAGACCCAAAGAAGCTCCCGGCTCCTGGCTTTGGCCTGGCCCAGCCCTGACCATTGTGACCATTTGAGTAGTGAATCAGCAGGTGAAAGATTTCTCTCTCTCTTTCTGTATAACTCTGCCTTTTTAAATAAATAAATATTAAAAAACAAAAACAAAAACAAAAACAAAAAAACGTTGCTGGAGAAATTAGATATCCATGTTGGTGGCCGGGAAGGGGGTCGGGTTTGTGTGGGGAAGGAGCAGCCTGACATATCTTAAGTAAGTTAAATAAGCCACAGTGGTTCATAGCCATAAAGGAAAACTTGAAACTTCCAGACAAAAAAAAAAAAAAAAAAAAAAAAAAAAGGAAAAAATATTTGGGGCCCAGGACTATGCAAAAAAAAAAAAAAAAAAAAAGTATTGGATTTGAATTAACTCAAAGTACATTTAAATGGAAAGATTGAAACTATTCTAGATCAAAAAAGGAAAACATGTTTGGGGTCTGTGACTAGGCAAAAAGTTCTTAGATCTGACACCGAAAGCTTGATCCATAACAGGAAAAGCAGTTTTTTTATTTTATTTATTTTATTTATTTATTTATTTATTTTTTTGACAGGCAGAGTGGACAGTGAGAGAGAGAGACAGAGAGAAAGGTCTTCCTTTGCCGTTGGTTCACCCTCCAATGGCCACCACGGCTGGCGCGCTGCGGCCGGCGCACCGCGCTGATCTGATGGCAGGAGCCAGGAGCCAGGTGCTTTTCCTGGTCTCCCATGGGGTGCAGGGCCCAAGCACCTGGGCTATCCTCCACTGCACTCCCGGGCCACAGCAGAGGGCTGGCCTGGAAGAGGGGTAACTGGGACAGAATCCGGCGCCCCGACCGGGACTAGAACCCGGTGTGCCGGCGCCGCTAGGCGGAGGATTAGCCTAGTGAGCCGCGGCGCCGGCCCAGGAAAAAGCAGTTTTTAAAAATATTTATTTATTTATTTATTTGAAAAGCAAAGTTGGAGAGGGAGAAACAGGGAGAGAGATCCCATCTGCTGGTTCACTCCCCAGATGGCTGCAGCAGGGTTGCAGGTTGGGCTGGGCTGAAGCCAGGCGCCTGGAACTTCCATTCTGGTCTCCCATGTGGGTGGCAAGGGCACAAGCACTGTGCCTTCTGCTGCTTTACTAGGTGGATTTAGCAGGGAGCTGAATTGGAAGTGGAACACCTGGGACTCAAACCTGCAGTCATATGGGATGCTGGCATCACAGGCAGTAGTTTAACCTGCTGGGCCACAGTGCCGGCTCCAAAGGAAAAAATCGATAAATTAGATAACATCAACATTAAAATCTTGTGCTCACAAAAGACCCTGTTAAAAATATGAAAAGATAGGCCGGCGCCGCAGATTAGCTCACTAGGCTAATCCTCCACCTGTGGTGCCGGCACACCAGGTTCTAGTCCCGGTTGGGGCACCAGATTCTGTCCTGGTTGCTCCTCTTCCAGGCCAGCTCTTTGCTGTGGCCAGGGAGTGCAGTGGAGGATGGCCCAAGTGCTTGGGCCCTGTACCCCATGGGAGACCAGGAGAAGCACCTGGCTCCTGCCATTGGATCAGCACAGTGCGCCGGCCACAGCGCGCTGGCCCGCGGTGGCCATTGGAGGGTGAACCAACAGCAAAAAAAGGAAGACCTTTCTCCCTTTCTGTCTCTCTCTCTCACTGTCCACTCTGCCTGTCAAAAAATAAAAAATAAATATGAAAAGATAGAAGCTATAGGCTTGCAAACATCCTATCTAGAATATATGAAAAACTCAACAATCCAATTAGAAAATGCACAGACATTTCACCAAAAGTGTTCTATAAATGACAGACAAATAAGCATGGATGAGAAGACATTCAGGCTCATTAGCTCATTCAGGCTCATTAGTTGCAGATTAAAAACCAAGATGAGGGGCTGGCATTGTACAGTAGGTTAAGCACTGGGACACCAGCACCCAATACTGAAGTGCCTGGGATTGAGTTCTAGCTCCTCTGATTCTGATCCAGCTTCCTGCTAATGCCACTGGGAGGCAGTGGGCAATGGCTCAAGTATTTGTGTTGCCGCCACCTACTTGAAAGCGGGATAGAATTCCTGGCTCCTGACTTGGGCCTCGCCCAGCCCTGGCAATTGCAAGTATTCTGCTTTTCCCTCTGTCTGTCACTGTACCTATCAGGTAAGTAAATGAATCTTAAAACAACAGCAGCGGCAAGATGAGAGGGCAGGAGTTTGCCTAGCGGTTACGACATCCGTGTCTCATGCTGGTGCACCTGCTCCAGCTCCTGACTCCAGCCAGTTTGCTGGTGCAGACTCTGGGAGGCAGCAGTGATGGCTCAAGTGATTGGGTCCCTGCAGCCATGTGGGAGACCTAGATTGAGTTCCCAGGTCCCAGCTTTGGCCTACCTCGGCCCTGGCTGATGAAGGCTTTTGGGGAGTGAACCAGCACATGGGAGCCTTCTCTGTTTCTTGAATAAATAAAAAATTTTTAAAAACATGATGAGATATCATCAGAGTAGCTGAAGTCAAGAATGCTGGCAAGGACTCAGAGAAACTGGATCATTCATACATTAATGTAAAATGATAATAACTAGGGAAAACAGTTTGGCAGTTTCTTTAAAAACAACAATACAACCACCATATGACTCAGCAGTTAAACTCGTGGAAATTTATCCCAGAGAAATGAAAACTTAGTGCTATTGGCTGACTTATGTTCTCCCCAGTTCATATGATGAAGCCCAAATCCCAACATGATGATATTTGGATGTGAAGCCTTTGGAAGATAATTAGGTTTAGATGAGATCATGAAGGAGGGGCCGCGTGGTGGGATCAGTGCCGTTGTAAGAAGAGACACTAGAGAGCTTGCTCTCTCCTTCCTTCTCTTCCTCTCTGTGTTTCTTTCTCTTTGCCTACCATGGAAGGACACAGAAAGACAGCAGTATGCAAGCCAGGAAGATAACTCTCCACAGAGCCCTCTGGCACCCTGACCTCACACTTCCAGCCTCCAGAAGTGTGAAATAATTCATGATTTCAGGCTTCCTATTTGTACCTCCCCAGAAGAAAATCTCTCTGTATGCTTGATGATGGCTCAGTCGTCTTATGTAAGAGATTAAGCCTTTCCTGTCACTATTAGTTGGCTTAATATACAAGTCCTTTTGGGGTTACTTATGTTGTTTATGTATAAATCAATTTTAGCTATTTGATGAATGTAAATTATGTCTGATGCAATTTTTTCTAGTTGATAGAGAAGAATGTAGAGGAAAGATATAGGTTAGAAGGGGGCATTTGGGAAGGTAAGGAAACGGAGAGTTAAGCTTTAAAGGCTACAAATAGAAGCAGAATATGAAGTATTTTGTTTGTTTCAATAAACACAATTTATGAATGTTTTGGTAAATTTTAAGAAGTACTACTGACTGCCTTACTGAGGAATTTGTATGTCTGAAGGTTAGTTAACCTGAAATAGATCCCATTAATTCAGATCAATATATGGAACTGACATTTAGCCTATTGATAAAAATGCCTGCATCCCCCATCAGAGTGCTGGGGTTTGATTCCCAGGTCCAGTTCCTGACTCCAGCTTCCTGCTGATACAGACCTTGGGAGGCAGCAGGTGATGGCTCAAGCAATGAGACTTGGTAGCTGTCTCCACAGCTGTTGTGGGGTTCTCTTGTCTCTTTCCATCACTTTTTTTTTTTTATCTCAATTAAAAAAAAAGATTAATGGGAAAATGGCCCATAGCTTTGATCTACCAAGTGACTGTAAAAAGTCACTATATTATGTAGATTTCTCTCTCCAAAGATGAAAGAAATTGAGTATACAAAATGGTAGTATTGGGTTACAAATGTCTTATGGGGCAAATATTTTAATATGAATAATCTTTTTTTAAAAAGATTTATTATATTTACTTGAAAGAGTTACAGAGAGAAATAGAGAAGAGAGAGGTCTTCCAACTGCTAGTTAACTCCCCAAATGGCTGCAACAGCTGGAGCTGAGCCAATCCAAAGTCAGGAGCCAGGAGCTTCTTCTGGGTCTCCCACATGGGTGCAGGGGCCCAAGGATTTGGGCCATCCTCTGCTGCTTTCCCAAGTGCATTAGCAGGGAGCCGGATTGAAAGTGGCGCAGCCGGGACTCAAACCAGTGTCCATATGAGATGTTGTTGTTTCAGGCCAGGGCTTTAACCCGCTGTGCCACAGCGCTGGCCCCAAATAATTTTGAATTTAAAGAAAAGCAGAAAGAATTCTAATGTTGTGTGATTTTTAGATGAGTAATCAACTTGACCATGAGATTTCAAATATGTGATTTGACTTGTATCAAGCTCCCTTGCCTTTCTTGGCCTTATTTTTGCATTTACTTGTGAGACAATGACTGATGGGACAGTGTTTTCTTACCTCCCTAATAACAATTCTGAGAGAACTAAATGACTATTGAAAGAGGAATCTTGGGGCTGGCATGGTGGCATAGCAGGTAAGGCTGCTGCCTGCAGCGCTGACATCCCAAATGGGTACCGGTTCAAGTCCCAACTGCTCCACTTCCGATCCAGCTGCCTGCTAATGCTCCTGAGAAAACAGGGGAAGATGGCCCAAGTACTTGGGCCCCTGAACCCCATGTGGGAGACCTGGATGAAACTTCTGGCTCTTTGCTTTGGTCTGGCTCAGCCCTGGCTGTTGTGGCCATTTGGGGAGTAAACCGGCAGACGGAAGATTTCTGTCTCTCTGCCTCTGCCTCTGCCTCTCTGCAACTTTGCTTTTCAAATAAATAAATCTAAAAAAAAAAAAAAAAAAAGAGGGTTATTAGTTTCCTTATAAAATGGTATGATGTCCAAAAATTAAAAATTTTTGAATGACTTTCAAAATACACATTATACTTTTCTATGTTGGACTCTTGCCTATTTTAAGAAGTTTTTGTGATCAGATTAGTGAAATGGCAAATTTCTCCTTTCAAATCAATTGTCTATTTATTATTGGCATATGCTTATGAGTTACCTTGGAGTAATCAATATACTTTTTTCTTAGTGAGAGCTGTTTATAAACCTATTACACAAAGATTTTAAAAATATACTAGCTCTATTTAGATTTTGTCATATTGAATTTAGAAAATTTCACTTTGTATATAATAAGCAGATACTGGACAAAGTATAAAGTTACCCATTCTTCTTCCCTTCAGTAAGAGGCATGCAGTAGAGTCATAGTCACATTATCCAATGTGAAAAAGGCTCCTCTGACATTTTCGTAGGCGTCTGCGTAAGCAGTCCCTTCACTGTGCACCTGAAGGAGGGACCCCAGGAGAGCAGCACAGTGGAGCTGGGAGTGGCTGCTTGTGGATGTGCTCAAGAGGGCCACCTGTGACTTTCCCCACTGCGTCCTTAGCAACTGTGGGTCTACATGGGATGTCCTTCCTCTGAGCCTCACGGCAGGTGATGGCCAGCCTAGATTCAGCATCGGGCCTCTTCCACTAGACAGCTAAGATTGGGACACCCCCTGTGGAAGCTGCCTCGTCTATAAGTGTCAGGAGGGGTGGAAGTGGGAAGGATCCCTAGTTCTTAATTTAAGATTCTGACTTTGTGTTAAAAAAAAAAAGTTAACATACTCATTAAGTATTGCATTCTATAATAATGATAAATACATTTTTCTTGTTATAAAGAATGACATTTAAATTTTAAATGGCTTTGATGTTGAGTGGTTCAAAAATAAACTTTCAACTTCCTTACATGAAAGATGATAGAACTATACTGAGGCAAAGATCTAGTTTTTAACTCTAAAATTGAACTTTGGCACACATTTTTTGGTTTTGTTCTTTTTGAAAGTTTATTTATTCGAGAGAGAGGCAGACAAACAGGCATAGGCATGCACAGAATTCTCAGCCACAGTTTCTCCCCCCAAACGCCCACCGTTATCTGGGATCAGATTGAGGCCGAAGATGGGAGCCAGGCAGTCCAGGTCACCTGTAGGTGGCAGGAGCCCAGTTATTTGAGCCATGACCTTTTCCTTCCCAGGTTCTGTCTCAGTAGTCAAGAACTGGAGCTGGGAGTCAAACTCAAGCTCTCCAGTGTGGGATATGAGCATCTTAACTGCTCGGCAAAATAATCGCTTCCAGTATCCCAAACTTTTTAAGTTTAAAAAAAAAAAACTGTTTAAACTTTTTAAGTTTGGGATATTCCAAAGTGCTTATTTTCTCTCAGGCACCATATCTGCAACTTGGGAAAGTATCTAGTAGCCTAGTAAATGGAGAAGTATCCGATTAATCATCCAGTCAATCATATTTTTCTTCTAACAAACTAAACTGTATTAAAGCTTTAATAGCACCCATTTTAAATAATCAGTACTTGTCAGAATAACTTTTTGTTTTTTAAAGATTTATTGATTTATTTGAAAGGCAGAGTTACAGAGAAGCAGAGGCAGAGAGAGAGATTGATTGAGGTTTTCCTTCCGCTGGTTCATTCCCCAATTGGCCGCAATGGCTGGAGCTGCACTGATCAAAAGCCAGGAGCCTCCTTCAGATCTCCCACGTGGGTGCAGGGGCCCAAGGACTTGGGGCATCTTCTACTGCTTTCCCAGGCCACAGCAGAGAGCTGGATTGGAAGTGGGGCAGCTGGGACTCAAAACTGGCATCCATATGGGATGCCGGCACTGCAAGCCACTGTTCTACCTGCTACTCCACAGTGCTGGCCCCTCCGCATAACTTTTGAAAAAACTAATATGCTGTAAGAAAGCTTCAGAGACACACAGATGTCTGTGTGCACAATCAAGAACCTTCTCATTAATCTTCATTTTTGACAAAATTGCTTAGTGAGTCCTGGTTCCTCCATTTGGCCTAAGTAAAACACGCACTCTGAATTGTTGGCATTTTTGAGAATGATCTGCTTAGACCTCTATGGAATTTCCTACTCAGCCAGGTGTTAAAAGCTGTCAGAGATTTTTATTGCAGACCTGCCTGTGGCATGGGCTCTCTGTCCTGGCTTGTCAATATCTGCCTTTCACTCCTTAAAAGTCTAGGCCTTCCATAGGTTCTTACTTAAAAAGTGGGCGGACGGGGATGCTTTGGCCTTCTAAAGTGACTGGACAAAAGCCGAAGCGTATTATCACCCTGTGCTGCAAAGCCCTCAGTATGACAGTGAGACAGTGTAAGATATTGAGGAATATGAACTTGGGAGTCAGACAAACCAGGATTCAAACCCTGGCTTTACCTCATTTGTGCTATGTATTTTTAGACAAGGGACTCAACCTGTATCTCATAAAATTATCTCACGGATTTATGAAGATTAGATAAAATAATGTATATAATACACTTTGCTCTTTATGTAGCTTGTAATAAAAGCAATAATAATGGTGGGTAGGATCAAGTCTTTCTAGTGTGCTTTTGACTTTTTAAATATTTATTTATTTTTAATCAGAAAAGAGGAAGTTCCTTCTGCCAGACTGCTGCTAGGTTCCTCATTGTGTGAGGCTGTGTGAGCCTGGGTAAGAGTTAATCTGCAATTGGCTTAAAATCAGCTTCATTTCTTGCATTGGTAGTCGCCTTTGGAGTTTCTCCAAGGGGAGGCTGGCTTCCTCTGTGAAAAGCCAGACCTGTAACATGAAGTAGCAAGAAAAAGCAGTCCTCTTCACCTTTTACGGACGTGCAGCATGTGTGGAAAAGCACAAGTGTGCTTGAGAAACAACCTCGCCAGCGTTCCGGAGGCTCCCTCCTGTCACTCTCACTTGTCCTGCTCCTGTCACTACTACCCCTGACAGGCAGAGTTAGACAGTGAGAGAGACAGAGAGAAAGGTCTTCCTTTTTATGTTGGTTCACCCCCCAATTGGTCGCTACGGCCGGTGCGTTGCGCCGATCGAAGCCAGGAGCCAGGTGCTTCTCCTGGTCTCCCATGGGGTGCAGGGCCCAAGGACTTGGGCCATCCTCCACTGCCCTCCCGGGCCACAGCCCGGGACTGGAAGAGGAGCAACCGGGACAGAATCCGGCACCCCGACCGGGAATAGAACCTGGTGTGCCGGCGCCGCAGGCAGAGGATTAGCCAAGTGAGCCGTGGCACCTATCCTTTTTCTTTTTTAAAGATTTGTTTGTTTATTTGAAAGGCGGAGTTACAGAATTAGAGGCGGGTTTGGGGGGTGTCTTCCATCTGCTGGTTCACTCCCCCAGATGGCTGCAACCCCTGGAGCTGCACCAATCTGAAAACAGGGGCCAGGAGCTTATTCCAGGTCTCCCAACCAGGTGCAGGGCCCAAGGATTTGGGCCATCTTCTGCTTTCCAGAGAACTGGAAGAAAAGTGGAGTACCCGGGACTCCAACCAGCACCCATATGGGATGCCAGCACTGTAGACAGCGGCTTTACCTGCTATGCCACAGCATTGGCCCCACCACCCCTGACTTCTGATACAAGTCTGGTTTTGCCTGTTTTCTGTTTTACATAAATAGACTCCTATCTTTCAAATCTGGCTTCATCTGCTCAGTGTTGGTTTCTGAGACTCATCCTGTTTTGTCACATGTACTTATACATCATTCATGCTCATTACTATGTAGTATTGCATTGAATGAACACACCCCAACTCATTCATTCTACTGTTCATGGGTATATTTTAGCCATTAAAGCTATGGATATTCTAGTACCTGTCTTTTGGTAAACATATGTAAGCATTTCTATTGGAACAGAATGACTGGGCCATAGATACTCTTATGTTCAGTTTTCTTGTATTTTTAAAAATTTATTTTTAATTGAAAAATAAAAATTGTATACATGTATGGTACACAACTGATGTTTTAAAATATGCATACATTGTGGAATGGCTAAATTCAGCTAATAAACATGTTTTGCCTCATATACTTATTTTTTTGTGATGAGAGCACTTAAAATCTATTTTCTTAGCAGTTTTCAAGTTTAGAATAAACTGTTATTGTAGTCCTCATGTTATACAATAGATCTCCACACCTTATTCCTCCTAATTGAAGTTTTTTATCCTTTGACCAACATCTTCCCCATGTTCAATTGTAATAAATAATTGCAATCAGTTTTCCAAATGATTCTACCAGTTTGCTTATTTATGGCCAAACTCTTGGCAATTTTATTAGCAGTGTGAACAGGGTGATGAGAGGAGGCCCTTCCTCAAAATAGAGGCACAGGAGGCAGCCACAAAGGGTACCCCCTTAGTGGTCCCAGAGGGCCTGGGGCCGAGGCCATCCCGGAGAGCAGATGGGGGCTGAGGACTGATTTAGGAGGAGCCGCACCGCATTCAGAGTCCAGCAGTTGCTGTGGTGAGGTTCCATGGGCCTTTCTACAAGGCCCACAAATGCCAGCAGTGTCTTAGTCCACTTGTACTGCTATAGCAGAATATCTGAGGCTGGGAAATTATAAACAGCAGAACTTACTTCTCGTAGTTTTGGACACCAGGAATTTCAAAAATCAATATTCCACAGGTTAGGTGCCTGGTGAGGTCCTGCTCTATTGATGCCCTATTCATTGTGACATTCTCATCTGGTGGTAGGCAGAATGGCGATAAAGGGTGGATCACTATGTGAAGCTTTTTTAATATAGGCGTTAAGAAGGTTTATTTATTTTGAAGGTTTATTTATTTATTTGAAATTCAGAGTTACACAGAGAAAGGAGAGACAGAGAGAGAGAGAGAGAGAGAGAGAGAGAGAGAGAGAGAGGTCTTCCATCTGCTGGTTCACTCCCCAGTTGGCCGTAACGGCCCCAACTGCGCTGATCTGAAGCCAGGAGCCAGGAGTTTCTTCCGGGTCCTCCACGTGGGTGCAGGGGCCCAAGGACTTGGGCCATCTTCTACTGCTTTCCCAGGCCATAGCAGAGAGTTGGATCAGAAGTGGAGTAGCCGGGATTAGAACTGGTGCCTGTATGGGATGCTGGTGCTGCCAGTTAACCCGCTTAGCTACAGTGCCAGCCCCTATTTATTTATTTGAAAGTCAAAGTTAGAGAGAGGCAGAGACAGAGACAGAGAGAGGTCTTCCGTTTGATGGTTCACTTCCCAAGTAGCAGCAATGACGAGGGTTGACCCAGGCTGAGACCAGTAGCTGTGAGCTTCATCTGGGTCTCCCATGTGGGTGGCGGTGTCCTGAGCACTTGAACCATTGCTCACTGCATTTTTCAGGCCATTACCAGGGAGCTGGATTGGAAGTGGAGCATCTGGAACACAAACCAGCACCCATATGGGATGCCAGCATCACAGGTGGTGGCTTTACCCACTACACCACAATACCAACCCCCGATATTTTTGTGGAGTGACAGACAGGGAGAAAGAAAGAGGGAGAGAGTGAGGGAGAATATCATTTCTGCTGGTTCATTCCCCCAGATGGTCACAACAGCTGGACTTGGGCCAGGCCAAAGCCAGGAACCAAGAACTCAGTCCAGATCTCCCACATGGGTGACATGAACCCAAGTGCCTGATGCCTCCCAGATGAACTAGCCGGAAACTGAATTGGAAATGCAAATGAGACTTCTCAATCCCAGGCACACTGATAGGGGATGCAGGCATCCCAAATGGAGACCCAGTCTGCTGTGCCACAATGCTTGCCCCAATACTTGGTATTTTCCATCATCATCATTTTAGAAGCTCTGATGACTGGCTGCCTGCATGTACTGCGCTTTCTCCACTCGATCTCCACACCTCCACCCTCCGCTGCTGCTGATCTTGGACTTGACTCCAAAACTGAGCACTGCTCTGTTGGATCACTTGTGGGTCTGGTTAAAATGAAGATGCTGATCTTCGAGCAGTGGGCTGAGCTGTGGATCTGGAGCCCAAACACCTGGACCCAGTGATGAGCAGCGGGTCTGAGGACCCAGCTCTCTGCTATGGCTCTGGGAAAGCAGTGGAAGATGCCCCAAGTCCTTGGGCCCCTGCACCCACGTGGGAGACCTGGAGGAGGCTCCTGGCTCCTGACTTCGGATCAGCGCAATTCCGGCTGTTGCGGCCATTTGTGGAGTGAACTAGCGGATGGAAGGCCTCTCTCTCTGTCTATAACTCTGTCTTTCAAATAAATCTTAAAAAAAAAAAAAAAGTTCTGATGATTGTAGAGAGATGTCACATTGTAGTTTCAATTTGTATTTCCTTGATGACTAATGAAGTTGGGCATCTTTTCAGATTTATTTGCCATTTAAGAAGTCATACAGGTTCACATCTTCTGTTCCTAATTCTCTTGGGTGATCTATGTATTTTTCTTATTGATTCATGGAAATTCTCTACATAATCTATGTGGTCCTTTGTCATATTTGTTATTGTCGTATCTTCTTCTGTTTTTATTGGTTATCTATTGGTAAATTCTAAATATAATCTAATTTATCATTTTTTTCCCTTTTAAATTCAGAGTTATTGTGTCCTGTTTAAGAGAATATGAATACTTTAAATACTCTAAAGTCACTAAGCTATCCTATGGTTTTTCTCTCAGATTTTATTGTCTCATCTTTCACATTTAGATCTGCAGTCTAGGCATGAGCATTTGGTGCAGTAGTGAAAACACCCACGTCTCAGAGTGCCTGGGTTTGCATCCTGGCTCCACTCCCAATTCCAGTTTCCTTCCGATGTGCTCCAAGGGAAGCAGCAGGTGATGGCTCAAGTAGTTGGGTCCCTGCCACCCATTTGGGAGACTGGGGTTGAGTTCCAGGATCCTGGTTTTGGCCTGTCCTCCTACTGTTTTGGGCAGTTGAGAAGTGAACCAGTAGATGGGGGATTTCTCTCTCTCTCTCTCTCTCTCTCTCTCTCTCTCTCTGCATGTCAAATAAATAAAATATTTTTTAAAAAAACTGCAGGGCCAGAGTTGTAGCATATTGGGTAAAGCTGCTGCCTTCCGTGCCAGCATTCCATATGGGTACCAGTTCAAGACCTGGCTGCTACACTTCCAATCCAGCTCCCTGCTGATGTACCTGGGAAAGCAGCAGAGGATGGCCCAAGTGCTTGGTGCCCTGCACCCATGTGAGACCTGGATAAAGCTTCTAGCTTCTGGCTTTGACCTGACCCAGCCCTGGCCATTGCAACCATTTGGGGAGTGAACTACTGGAAGGAAGATCTCTCTCTCTCTGACTCTGTCTCTGTCTTTGTCTCTGTCTCTCTCTCTCTGTCTCTATCTCTATCACTTCCTCTCTCTGTGTAACTCTTAAAAAAAAAATAAATGCAGCCCATCCAGAACTGATTTTTGTATATAGGTAATTAGAGTTTTAGATATATATCTCCCATTTGGGTATTCACGTGATCTGGTGCTAAGATATTTTGAAAAGCAGCATGAATACTTTGGCAGTAGTTGGGTCATTCACTACTAGAATGAGTTCCAATCTTTGCCCAAGAGGTGGTTGAAAGATTGTTTCAAGGCCTCTTTTCTTTCTTGATTCACCATCAAGACTCTACCAAATAAATCAGGTGTGGATTTCTGTTGAAGCCCCAACAAGCTGAAAGTCGTCTGCTCCAGGTAGATAGAAGTACTGGCATGCAGTTACCTTGAACACTTGCAAATTATTTATGATGGATCTGTCACCAATTAATGTGCCAGGTGGAGGCTGAAGTGATTGGAGAAAGGTACAAAACTGATGATATCCAGTTTTGGACTTTATGTGACAGTTTTTTAAAAAAACTGGTTAATACTAATCTTATATGTATAGAACTACTTACAATTATGGGGGGGGGGGAAGCCATTGTAATCCATAAGCTGTACTTTGGAAATTTATATTCATTAAATAAAAGTTAAAAAAAAAGGAACTACTGACAAAGTAGCTTCACTTATACTATTTTATTGTAATCCTTGTACTAACTAGCATTGTAAGGTTTTTGAGACTGGTATTATTATCACAGTTTAGCAGGAGTTTTATAAATAATTTGGAAAAAAGGATAACTCAGTAGTCTTATTGCCCTGACCCAACCATCTTTATCAACTGGTTGTAGGCAAACTGATCTAGACAGAGAGCTTCATAATTTGATTTATCCTGTGGAAAATAAATAAAATTCAATGTTTCATTAAAGTAAAATATTTTAAGTTTGACCAATGAGCTGGAGGTTGGAAGGGTTTCAGCTCATAGAGCTCAATAATCTTATAGTCCCTTGTTGTCTTCCTTTTATGACTATCAGTTGGATTAACTCTTTCTGATACTTTAATCCTTTTTTCTAGTACCTTACAAATGAACTTTTCTGTTTTATGTCTATTAGCTAAGGGATAGAGGGCCTAAATGCAATTAAATTGGGACATAAAAACTAGTAACTCAGAGGTGTCACATTCACATGATCCTGGTCAGTGGTGAACAGCAGCAGGTGCGTACAGGGGCTGGGTTTCTCCTGCAGGTTGTCCCTAGAGAAGCTGACACTGCATTGCATGTAGTGGACATCTGGAGTCTCTGTGGACTAACAGTAATCTCAGGAAGTACAAAAGTGAATATGAAAGTTCTTAACTAGTGGTAGGTTTTCCCCTCCCCTCCTCAAAGATCTATCATTAAACAAGCTCAAACTTAAATCATCCTGGGCCCTGTATACTCAACAAAGCAATAGATAAAGGTTCCTGATATCTGGTATATGCTTGTTATGGTGGTTCTGGCAGAGCTGGACTAAAACAGGTCTCCTTCTCTACTCCTCCTTCAGGAAAACTGTTCTGAAGTTTTCAAAACCAGTCATCACCTGCTGCTTCCCTGGGTGTGCTGTTAAATGACTGTGGAAACGTGATCCACAGCTCCGTAACTTCAGTTGAGTGCTGTATTTTCCTGACAATATTGTTTTCTTGTTTGACTATGTGCAGAGCCAAATCTACAGCTTATTTTTTAAAAGATGGATTTACTTATTTCCAAGAGTTACAGAGAGGTAGAGACAGAGAGAGAGACCTTCCATCCACTGGTTCACTCCCCAGATGGCTGCAATGGCTGGAGCTGGGTCAGTCCAAAGCCAGGAGCTTTATCTGAGTCTCCCACGTGGGTGCAGGGGCCCAAGCACTTGGGCCATCCTCTGCTGCTTTCCCAGGTAATTTAGTAAGGACTTGGATTGGAAGTAGAGCAGCCAGGACTCAAACTGGTGCCCGTATGGGATGCCAGCATCACAACTGGCAGTTTTAACCACTATGCCACAATGCCAGCCCCATACAGCTTTTTTATAGTAGAGGTAATATTTCCTGTTTTAACTTCTTTTGCTAATCAGGTATGGAACAGTATGTTTGTTTTGCTCTATTATTTGAGTAGGTCATAAGATAGAAAGGGTAAGACAAAGCTCTTATCCTTGAGTTATCTGGAATCATATTTTATGTGATAGAATTAATTTTAGTGAGCCTGATCCAGTCTGCTCATCTTATAGAAAAGGAAGGAACAGGCTCTTGGCACACAGCAGGTCTGTAGCAGAGCTAGGTCTTAAAACCTGGTCTCCTGACCTTGATTTTGCTGCCCCCTCCTCTTAAACATATTGGAACTACGCTGTTAAAGGAATCTACCCATGTTTAAATATTTAGAATTTCTGAATTGTGTTTGAATCATTTTTCAGCCAGTTCTAGTCTCATTTTTATATTGGTGACTGTGGGACTTTGAATACAGAGTCCTTTTAAAAACTATAAAGTGTAGCATCTCATAAAATACAATAGCTGTTTCTGCCAAAACACTGTATGGGAAAGAGCCTTTGATGGCATAGATAAAAAGAGTTTGAGTCATACACGCATGTTCTCTTTAATTTAGCAGGTAGTATGGTTCAATAGGGAGGTTGAAAGGTTGTTGAATCGAGAGTCTCAAGACTTAGATTTTGTCCTGTCACCAGCTGCCTGTGTGATCTGGGGCAAACAGCCTACTTTCTCTGGGCTTCCGTCTGCTTGCCTGTACCGTAAAGGAATGGGGTGAGAATTAGGACCGTCTCCTCATTACATAGCTCTCGTCATTGCTGGATGTGTGCGCGCTTGTTGTCAAAAGCCTATGGATAGGCCGGCGCCGCGGCTCCCTAGGCTAATCCTCCACCTAGCGGCGCCGGCACACCGGGTTCTAGTCCCGGTTGGGGCGCCGGATTCTGTCCCGGTTGCCCCTCTTCCAGGCCAGCTCTCTGCTGTGGCCCGGGAGTGCAGTGGAGGATGGCCCAGGTGCTTGGGCCCTGCACCCCATGGGAGACCAGGAAAAGCACCTGGCTCCTGGCTCCTGCCATCGGATCAGCGCGGTGCGCCGGCCGCAGCGGCCATTGGAGGGTGAACCAACGGCAAAGGAAGACCTTTCTCTCTGTCTCTCTCTCTCACTGTCCACTCTGCCTGTCAAAAAAAAAAAAAAAAAAAAAAAAAAAAAAAAAAAAAAGCCTATGGACGTGAAATGATCTGTGCCCGCTGTTCTTCATCTTGACACTACGAAGTAACCACAGACCAGCCAGCCAGCAATCGGTCTCCATCTGCAGAGCAGTCACTGTGTCCATGTATAGCAGTTTGGAGAAGGGCCAGATTTTATTTTTGCCAAAAGCACTCTTGGCAAATCCTCATCCCTGGAGACGTCTGTTTAATTTTGTGGTGCCGTGCACAGTTTAGTGAAAAAAGAAGAGGAATGCTGAGCTATTTGATTCTGAATGCTCTCAGAGATAGCTAATGTTCATTTGTTTCCATACTATCTGTGTTTCCAAGATGTTTGAGGATGGAGATGAGCCAAAATGAAATGAAAAGAGGTGAAAAGTTCTGGAACATGTGTATAATATTAAATATCTTACCAGATCTGTCATTTTAGACTGTCTTGCCTAAATTTTTATATTTTCAACTAATCTCCTAGTTTTAAACTGTTAAAAATAATTTTTTATTTTATGAAAAATTGACATGTTGAACTAAATATTTCAAAACTATCCTGTTGTTTTACCTCCTGGAAATAAAAGTATTTGAGTTTGAATAAATTCCTCCCTGTTTTTTATTCATGTGCGGAGTAAAGATCCCAATTAACATCTGGATTTAAAATTCATTTGTTCAACAAAGTTTGCCTGGGCACTGAAAGTTATATGCTGAAAATTAAATACCCGGATTTCTTAAACTACAGAAATAAATCTAGTTGAGGTTACATTTGGTTAAAATGTCATTGTGTGAAGCTGGTGCTGTGGCTTAGTAGGCTAAGCCTTTGCCTGTGGCACTGGCATCCCATAAGGGTGCCAGTTTGTGTCCCAGCTGCTCCTCTTCTGATCCAGCTCCCTGGTACGGTTTGGGAAAGCAGTGGAGGATGGCCCAAGTGCTGGGGTCCCTGCACCCGTGCAGGAGACCCAAAAGAAGCTCTTGGCTCCTGGCTTTGGAGTGAATCGGCGAATGGAAGCCCTTTCTCTCTGTCTGTGACTCTACCTCTCAAGTAAATAACTAAAATCTTAAACAACAAAAAAAAAGTCGTTGTATGGGGCTTGCTTTGTGGCATAACTGGGTAAGCTGCTGCTTGCAGTGCTGGCATCCCATATGGGTGCCGGTTTGAGTCTCAGCGCTTCCACTTCTGATCCACCTCGCTGCTAATGCACCTGGGAAGGCAGCAGAAGATGGCTCAAGTTCTTGGGCCCCTGCACCCATGTGAGAGACTCAGAGGAAGCTCCTGGCACCTGGCTTTGGCCCCCTGGCTGTTGCAGCTATTTGGGGAGTAAACCAGTGGATGCAAGATCCCTCTCTCTCTCTCTCTCTCTCTCTCTCTCTCTGTAACTCTGCCTTAGAAATAAAAAAAAAAGTTGTGTGCTTCCACTGATCTTCATTCTTAAGTATCAGTTTTTTTAGTCTTTCAAGTACCTTTAACATCATTTTCTTCTAACTTGCGTATCTATTTACTGACAAGTGCTAGCGATTTTACTTTCATGTCTCTCCCATTTCCCCCTGCGTCCTTGCTGCAGTTGGCCTCTCCGAATCACTCATGGCCTCCATTGCTGCCACAACTTCCTAACTGCTCTCCCTGCCCTCAGTATTCCCTTTCAAAACTACTGAGCTGACATCCAAATTGAATCTTTAAACATCAAATTTAACAGACTAAATATGTCTGTTTAGAAATCTTGGAACTTCTGCGTTCAAGTCTCAGTACTGTCAAGCATTGAATGCTTTCTGTATGTGGTCTCTTCATTTCTATCCAGCTGACTTAATTCAGCACACACTGTTGTGAGCATCCACGTGGGAGACATTGTGCAAAGGTAAAAAGAAGTAAAACCTAGCTTCTTACAGATATATATCGGTGTTAATGTTAACTTCCAGGGTTCTTGTTTCCATTTAGAAACTTGTTCTGCTTCATTCCATTGCACTGAAGCCATTCTAGCTAAGGTTATCAGTGATCTTACTGCCGGTTTCTCCAGGCGACTTCCAAGCCTAATGGCACCTTACTTTGTTCTGGCATTGTTTTACTATTGACCTTGCCTGCCTCCTTGACACTTTCTCCTTCCCTTGTGAGTTTTTGTTTGTTTGTTTGTTTGTTTAAGATTTATTGATTTATTTTGAAAGTCAGTGTTACAGAGAGAGATTGATTTTCTATCTGCTGATTCACTTCCCAGATGGCTGCAACAGCCAGGGCTAGACCAAGACAAAGGCAGGAGCCAGGAACTTCAACTTGGACTCCCACATAGGTGCAGGGGCCCAAGCACTTGAGCCATTTTCTGCTGCTTTTCCCAGGCCATTAGCAGGGAGCTGCATCAGAAGTGGAGTAGCCTGGGTACAAACCAGCACCCATATGGGATGCCGGCACTGCAGGCAGCAGCTTTACCTGCTGTGCCACAGTGTCAGCCCTTGTTTTTAGGTATAGAAATTATTCTCGTCTATTTCCTCCAGGAATTTTTTTAAAGGAATGAAGTTTTGGTTTGGTTGATCTTTAGGTTATTTTCTATTTCATTATTTTTTATTTTTTATTTTTTTTATTTTTAATTTTTGACAGGCAGAGTGGACAGTGAGAGAGAGACAGAGAAAAAGGTCTTCCTTTGCCGTTGGTTCACCCTCCAATGGCCGCCGCGGCCGGCACGCTGCGGCCGGTGTACCATGCTGATCCGATGGCAGGAGCCAGGTACTTCTCCTGGTCTCCCATTGGGTACAGGGCCCAAGCACTTGGGCCATCCTCCACTGCACTCCCGGGCCACAGCAGAGAGCTGGCCTGGAAGAGGGGCAACTGGGACAGAATCCAGTGCCCCGACCGAGACTAGAACCCGTGTGCCGGCGCCACAAGGCAGAGGATTAGCCTACTGAGCCGCGGCGCCGGCCTTCATTAGTTTTTATCTCTATTATTCCCTCCTTTCTGCTTCTTTGGGTTTTTGTTCTGCTGTTCCTTTTTTTTTTTTTTTTAACTTCTTGAAATGTATATTTAGCTCTTTCATTTTTTCAAAAATAGACTTTACTTTTTATAGCTGTTTAAGATTGATGGTCCCTATTAGAATTTGCTCTTGGTGTTGCACATTCTGTGAGTTCTGACAAAGGTATAATGACAGGTAACCATCAGTATGGTATCCTACAGAACACTTTCACTGCTCCCAAAACCCTCCATGCTCTACCTGTTTGTCTCTCCCTCCCTCTAACCTCTGGCAACCACTGATATTTCTTACTGTCTCTATAGTTTTGCCATTTTTTGAATGTTACATAATTGGAATCTTACGGTATATAACCTTTTCAGATTAATTTCTTTAACTTAAAAATATGCATTTAAGATTCCTTCATGCCTTTTCATGGTTTGACAGTTTCTTCCTTTCTTTCTTTCCTTCCTTCCTTCCTTCCTTCCTTCTTTCTTTCCTTCTTTCTTTTTTTTTATTAAAGATTTATTTATTTTAAAGGCAGAATTACAGCGAGATAGAGGCAGAGAGAGAGAGATCGAAATCTTCCATCTGCTGATTCACTCCCCAAATGGCCACAATGGCCAAGGCTGCGTCAGGTCGAAGCGTGGAGCCAGGAGCTTCTTCTGGGTCCTGAATGTGGGAGCAGGGGCCCAAGCACTTGGGTCATCCTCTACTGCTTTCCCAGATGCATTAGCAGGGAGCTAGATTGGAAGTGGAACAGCCTGGTTTCAAACTGGCACCCATATGGGATGCCGGTGCTGCAGGTGGCAGCTTTACCCACTATGCCACAGTGCCTGTCCCAGTTCATTTTTATTTTATTTTATTTATTTATTTATTTATTTATTTATTTATTTATTTATTTTGACAGGCAGAGTGGACAGTGAGAGAGAGAGAGACAGAGAGAAAGGTCTTCTTTTGCCGTTGGTTCCCCCTCCAATGGCCGCTGCTGCTGGCGCGCTGTGGCCGGCGCACCGCGCTGATCCGATGGCAGGAGCCAGGTGCTTTTCCTGGTCTCCCATGGAGTGCAGGGCCCAAGGACTTGGGCCATCCTCCACTGCACTCCGGGGCCACAGCAGAGAGCTGGCCTGGAAGAGGGGCAACCGGGACAGAATCCGGCGCCCCGACTGGGACTAGAACCCGGTGTGCCAGTGCCGCACCAGTTCATTTCTTTTAACACTTTCTGGATGTACTGAAGTTTATGGAAGGACATCTTAGTCGCTTCCAGGTTTTGGCAGCTGTATGAGGACTCTTGAACTTATGCTCAATTTTCCTGTAAACCTAAAATTGGTCTAAAAGTAAATTATTAATTTTTTTTTTAAAAAAAGTATGTTTTTTTGGCTGGTGCTGCTGCTCAATAGGCTAATCCTCCACCTGCGGCGCTGGCACACCGGGTTCTAGTCCCAGTTGGGGCGCCAGATTCTGTCCCGGTTGCCCCTCTTCCAAGAGGCCCGGGAGTGCAGTGGAGGATGGCCCAAGAGCTTGCGCCCTGCACCCCATGGGAGACCAGGAGAAGCACCTCACTCCTGGCTTTGGATTAGCGTGGTGCGCCGGCCGCAGTGGCCATTAGGGGGTGAACCAGTGGAAAAGGAAGACCTTTCTCTCTGTCTCTCTCTCTCACTGTCCACTCTGCCTGTCAAAAAACTTTGTCCTAACTGCCTGTCAAAAAAAAAAAAAAAAAAAAAAAGGTATGTTTTTCAATCTATTGATTCAGTAGACACTTGTGAAATATAAGCTGTGTGGCAAGGAAAGAATGAAGTGGGAGAAGCAATACATTGCAGTAGTCTCTCCTTATCCTCAGGGGATTTGTTCCAAGATGCCCAGTGGATGTCTGAAATTGTGGGTAGCTCTGGAATACCACGACAGCACCTCCGATAGCCAAGATGGCCACTCAGTGCCCAAATGGGTGGGTGGCACTTGTAGTATGGATGTATGGGACAAAGGGATGACTCACATTCTGAGCAGAACGGTGTGGGACAGAGCAAGATTTCATCACACTGCTCAGAAGAGTGTGCAATTTAAAACTATGAATTCTTTATCTCTGGGATCTTCCATTTAATATTTTGAGACGGTAGTTGAATGAGAGTATTAGAAACCATGGAAAACATAACTATAGATAAACAGTTGTATAAGATTTATTTTTCTCCAAAAGTGTATAATTCAGTAGGGAAGGTAAATCCACAGTGGGAGTGATAGTGGCTAGGGCAGGAGTGGGTATAGCATGTTAGAGGGCTGTGGGAAGGAACTGCTTAGTTTGAGTTGAAATAGGGGAAGGAGCGACTGAAGAGGCATCTGCAGGTCATGCTTGGTTAGAGGTTTTTAGAGTGAGTGGCAGCTGCCTTCATGAACGTTTGAGTGTGAGGAAGTGGGTACCTGGAGGAGACGGCATTCCCTACTGACAGTATTTGAAAGCGCACAGAGGTGAGAGGGCAGGACGTGAACGAGGAATTACACAGTTTTCCGTTAGCAGAGGCAGCTGCTGCATTTGGGGATAGCTGTTCCTGAGACTAAGGAGGGCGACGACATCATAAAGGGCACCGTGTACGAAGTGAATTAGAGTCTGTGCCGTTTCAGGGTTCGAGTGTCTCCTGAAGGATTAGGAAAGCTACTGAGGTGGGTTCAGCTGACATGAGAAGATCCCTCTTACTTTCTTCTTCAAGTCCCTAGAAATGCTAATAAGATGTAAGCTCTCTTTCCCAGTTATTTCTTGCTCCCTGTGTAACTGAGCTGGAAAGCAAGAAAAGGAGACTAGAAATGAAGAGGAAACTAAAACCCAGATAGGAAAGGGAGCTAAATAAGGCTGGTGTGGACAGTGAGGAGTGGGCGCTGTGGTTCTCAGGCCTAAGGAAGTGAGGATAAAAGGCTTCAGACCTGTGGAGTCAGAATTGGAACTGATCTCTGTCTTCAAAGTTGCAAGCCACCAAAAGCTGTACCTTCCACAAGGAGGGGTATACGACCACCTCACTTCTTTGGCCTAAGAGAGCACCAAGGAGCTTGAAACTTGAGGCCTCTGGGGAAATAAGGAACGAGGCTAGAGGTGGGAGATGGCCAGGGATTCAAGCCTAAGCCATTCAGTTCATGGCATTGTAGTGGCCACTAGATGCCTGCCTTTGGATCTGCAGAGCTCCGGCTGTTGCAGCCATCTGGGAGAGAACTAGCAGATGGAAGACCTGTCTCTCTCTCTCTCTCTTTCTCTCTCTCTGTCTCTGTAATTCTGCCTTTCAAATAAATAAAATAAATCTTTAAAAAATAAATAAGTGAATAAAAATGTTAAAAAGGAAGAAAAAAGAGGCAGAGAGACAGAAAGCTTCTACCTGCTGGTTCACTCCCCAAATGCCCACAATGACTAAGGCTAGGCTGGGGCCGATGCCAGGAGCTGGAAATTCAGTCCAGATCTCCCCCTTGGGTGTCAGAAACCCAATTAGGTGAGCCATCATTGCTGCCTCCCAGGAAACGAGTCAGGAGCTGGAACCTGGTATTCAACCCAGGCACTCTTGTATATAGGATGTGGGCATCTTAACCAGTATCTTTACTGCTAGGCTAAATGCCTGCCCCTGGTAAAAATGTTTTGAACTTAATAATAATGAAAAACAAACATGTCAGCATTTGTGGGGTACAACAAAAGCATTGCTAAAAGAGAAATCTATAGCTTTAATTGTTTATTTAGAAAGGGAGAAGGGTTAAAATGTGACATTTAGGTTTCCAGAAGCTAGAAAAAGATTAAAACCAAGAGAAAGAAAATGGTAGATATCAGTTATATAGAAAATTAATAAAGCCAAAATGGGTTCTTCCAAAAGATAAATGACACTAAAAGATTCCTGGGAAAAACAAAAGTTACCAATATTAGGAATGGAAGAGGAGCATTGTTACAGATCTATATGTGTCCAAAGGTTAGTAAGAGAAAAAAATTCAATAAATTTGATAACTTAGATGATGTGAATCAAGTCCTAGAAAAATGCAACTTTTTAAAATTGATACAAAATGAAATTTAAAGTAGGAATAGTTGTATATGTAAAAACATTGAATTTGTAATTAAAAAAAAAAAAAAACTCATATAGAAAACTCCAGGCCCAGAGATGATCATTAGTGAATTCTATCAAATATTTAGGAAAGAAATTATAACAGTCTAACAAACTGTTTTAGAAAACAGAAGAAGAAGAACCACATCTCAATTTTGTAAGGCTGGTATGATCCTGGTACTAAAACCTAGTAAAGACATCATGAAAAATTAAAATAAAAAAATCCCTTATGGACATGGACATAGAGCCCTTTAACAGAATGTCAGCAAATTGAAGCCAGCTATAAATAAAAGGATTAAGACAGCATGACCAAGTGGATTTTATCCCAGGAATGTACAATTGGTTTTAAATTTGAAAATAAATCAAAGTAATCCACCATATTAACAGAATAAAGAGGAAAAATGTGGCTATTGCAATAGATGCAGAAAGGCATTTGACAAAATTAGCATTTATGTTTGGTTTAAATAAAATGCAGCCTACTGGAATTAGAAGGTAACTTACTCATTCTACAAAATGCCTTCATGTGACATCTTTCTTAGTAGTCAACCATTGAGCAGTTTCATTAAGATCAGGAACAAGACAGGATGCCTACTCACTATTTCTTTTATTATATTAAAAAAAGATTTATTTATTTCAAAGGCAAAGTGACAGAGTGGGAGACAGACACACACACGTATATATATAGAGAGAGAGAATGAGAGACAGAGAGATTTTCCATCCACTGGTTCACTTCCCCAAATGCCCATAGGCCAGGGCGAAGCCAGGAGCCAGGAACTCCATCCAGATCTCCCACGTTGGTGGCAGGAGGCCAAGAACTTGAACCATCATTTGCTGCCTGCCACACACATTAGAAGGAAGCTTGATGGGAAGCAGGGGTGGACCCAATCCTAGGCACATTACACTACACATAAAAATTCATGCAAGATGAATCAGAGACCTAAGCATAAAAATTAAAACTATAGAGCTTTTAGAAGAAAATAAGAGACTATCCCTTGGGGCCTAACCACATCCAGCAATAGGTGTAGCCAGATGTTTAAATTACTCAGTTAAGATTTGTGCTTTTCAATTTACATATATGTTAACCAAAAACATCTGTTAAAAAAATTAGTCAAGAATGAGGAAGGCGAGAGTGTAGGCATAGGCGATACAGGGATGGCTGAATCTTAATGAGTGGTTAAAGCTGGGTGATGAGTGTGTAAGGGTTTATTGTACTGTTCTGTGTACTTTGTGCAGGTTTGAAGTTTTCCATAATGAAAAGTAAAAAAGCGGCAGCAGCCCCCTGAGTAGTACAGAACTTCCCAGGCATTTGAGCCCACGTGCCCCGTCGCAGTTGAAGCCAGGTAGTTACGATTTTTTGTTAACTCCTCATCGAGAGTGTCTTAGGTAGTAATACACAGAAGGCAGTAGGTTTTCTGCTTTGGTTGTGGTTTTTAATATTCCATTTCTGCGCCGCAGTAAGCCTGAGACTTGGATCTTCGTCCAGCAGATATGCGCCAGACGGGAGGCAGGCAGGCACCGGGAGCTGGATTAGAAGCTGCGCTCAGCGCGGGGCTGCCAGTGCCTGGCTTGACAGCATGGGGCCAGGGGCAGTCCGCGGGCCTTGTCAAGTCCCAGGGCTTGGACGTTCTTCTCATCCTCCAGTGAGTTATCACGTAACAAGATGGGACTTAGAGAACCTGCAGGGGCGGGCACTGTGGCATAGCTGCCGCCTGCAGTGCTGGCATCCCATATGGCCGCTGGTTCAAGACCTGGCTGCTCCACTTCCCATCCAGCGCTCTGCTATGGCCTGGGAAAGCCGTGGAAGACGGCCCTGGTCCTTGGGCCCCTGCACCCACATGGGAGGCCTGGAGGAGGCTTCTGGCTCCTGGCTCCGGATCATCGCAGCTCCAGCTGTTGCGGCCAATTGGGGAGTGAACCAGCAGATGGAGGATCTCTCTCTCTCTCTCTCTCTCTCTCTCTGCCTCTTCTTCTCTCTCTGTGTAACTCTGACTTTGAAATAAATAAATCTTTTTTTTTTTAAAGAAAAAAGATTTTGCAAAACAGGGAAAAGGGGAACATCGTTATGAACATTCAGAAGAAAGAACTGGTAGAAACTTTAAGAGCTTTTTGGGCATGCTCAGTGGATTCAGGGAGACACAGGCCCTGGGACTGAAGCACGCTAGAGGGGGGACACAGAGGCCAGATGCAAGGGGGCGGTGGCGTGTGTGGCAGGACGTGCGGTGGCACTGTTCCAGCACTCCTGCAAGGCCGTGGAAAGCAGGACTTGCTCCGAGCTGTCCTGAGCTCACCGAACTCAAACACACGTCGGAGACTTGCTTTCCTTGGGTTGCTGAGGAAAAGCGTACAAGAGATGCAGACCTGGGGAGAGACGGTAGCTGTGGGTGGCAGGCGTTTCTGAAACACCAGTGTCTGAGTGAGCCAGAGTTTTCCAGGGAAAGGATTGTGCCTGGGGAGGGTTGGCCCTTCCCGCTACGCCTCATTCCTGAAGGTAACTGACCGTTCACTTGCCAGCCGCGGAACCTGCTCAGAGGGAAAAGACCAGACCAGCTTTGGGTTGACTGAAAGGCAAATCAGAACGGCATCGAGAATGCAACGTGCCTTTCGGAAAGCCCTGTGGGCTTCTGAGGGCCTGCCCCCCAGCACCAGGCCATCCCTTGTCGCCAGCAGAGTCTGCTCCTCAGCCAGCCGCGTAGCCGGGTGCAGCCGTGAGTCCGCAAAAGGGTATCTATCGCCTTGGCATGGGGTGAAACTTAAAAGCAAACAGTTTCCTCATGAGTTGTTCCTCCCCCGGGACAAAATTGTGTAATTGGTCACAAACAATTCATCTGGAAAATCTTCTCCCTCCGGCATTGTTTACCACAAAAGTCAGAAGTTCAATTAAATAAGATTACAAAAATGGCATGAAAAATTTCTGGTTGAAGTACTTAAGATGTTAAAGAAATTTAATTATTACTAAGATGTGATTTTTTAAAAAGATCTTCTGTACCTAGCATTTTTCAACTTTTGAAAAGAGCTTTTTTAAATGAAAAATTATAAATAAAAGGACATTGATGAAGATGGTATTGTTTACTTTAATGGAAAGAAGGCTACAAAAGAGTAGAAGAAGAGAAATCCAAAACAATTAAGATTTTACTAAACAGTTAAATTCGAAAACACAAATATTATTCAGAAGATTGTATTAGCTAAACCAACATAAAAGTAAACATTGGATACATTGACCTTTCTAGATTTAAAATTCTCAACTTCTCAAAACAAATGATAAAGCACACATGAACTCTCCATACCTTTGCGCTCTGACCGCCAAGCTGAGGCAATGATCAGACCACGTTCTGATGACCTGCAGGCCTGACAGCTCCCCAGGTCGCTGTTCCCGGGTAGAGAGTCAAGGGCTGCAGGACTGAAGTCCAGCTCTGGCGCCTGTACCTTTTCTACGTGACCTGTGTGTACTTCTTAGTGACCGCTCTGGTTTGTTTGATATCTGAAAATAGAGATGGCATCAAACGTTCACCCACATCAGCCCCTCCTCTAGCAATTAGTAGCCCACCCAGTCACCTAGTCTGCTTAGAGAGCTGAAGAGAAGCAGACACTGACATGTTTTGCAGGCCCTGAGTACTTGCACACATGCGCGTATGCTCACTGCCTGCCTGCCCGCCACCACTGGCGACACAGAGATGCTCCAGTTAAAGGGCCTGCTTCGGAGCTCCTGGCTAAGCCAGGGCCCTTCATCATTCACCTCAGGTTCAGAATTCCCTGGAGAGTTCTTTGTGCTACTTCTGACTCAAATCCTTCCAAATTCCCTCTCCCAAATTCACTTGTCCGTCAGAATCTTCTAGACACTTCTCTGTGGATGCAGTTCTTACCTCCCACCCAGCCCTGAGGAGTTTTGGTCTTTCTGTAGATGGGGTTTTCATTCTTTTTTAAAAAAATTTATTTGAAAGGCACAGCTACACAGAGAGATATCTTCTATCTGCTGTAACCGCCAGTGCTGAGCCAGGCTGAAGCCAGGAACCAGGAGCTTCTCCCAGGTCTCCCACATGGGTGCAGGGGTCCCTTGTGGGTGCACTTGGGCCATCTTCTGCTGCTTTTCTAGGCACATCAGTAGGGAGCATGATGGGAAATGGAGCAGCTGGGACTCTAACCAGCACCCATATGGGATACTAGCATCAAAGTTAGTGGCTCTACCCGCTACGCCACAGCATGGCCCTGGGTTTTCATGCCCCCACAGCCTCTCTGCACTGAGTCTCAGATCCTACTCTAAATGCTATATCCTCTGAGGGGCAGGGGGTATGCATTGTCTTCCTTTTTTTTGCACCCTACCACCAAAAACTCACCTCTCTAATTAGTAAACCTATGTCTGCCACCTGTTTCTACTTCAGTGTTGTGTATGTGTGTGTGTGTGTGTGTGTGTGTTTAAACTCATTGCATTTTCCAGGTATCTTTTGGATTTGGTCTGACATTCTCACCTACTCCCATTCTTTCTTGTTCTGGGAAGGCTCACAGTTTGTCCATCCTGAGTGTGTTTCTATAGCACTTAAAACCTAAAGCACACAGTGGCTTCCCCCACCCCAATCAATACAAAGTTATTTATTTTTAAATTAGCAATAAAGTAATCATTTACATTTTTATAAATTATAAACAAACAAAAAGCTTCCACATGCTATATCCCAGTCTGAGCGTGAGGCCTCACTCTCAGTGGTCAGTAAAGGCCTGTGATTAAAGTTTGTTTCCCCTGTTGCTGGAGTCAGTCCACTATTTGACATCATAACCATGGGCAAAGGGGCAATCCGTTGGTTCTGATTGCTGGGTGATGACTAGGAGTAATTAGCCTTTGTAAAGCAGCACCTGGATAAGGGTGCACACCTTACCCTGGAAAGGTTTAATGTCAAAGATGAAATATAGCTGGTACCCCAAATCAGGGAGACTGGCCAAGACCAGCAGAGAATCTGAGGCACTTGCCATTGAGTTAATACAGACACTTAGAAGATATCCTAACTGTTGCTTCCTGCATAATAAGAATTAGGGGACAGAAGCAGTCTAGTTCATTAACCCAACAGGAAGATCTACTCTGTAGTCGTTGGTCTCTCCCAACTGACTCAGCCCTGGAGACGCAATATCCCATAGGTCATGTGATAATATCAGATTGCTATGGGATGTTCTCAGGATGAGCCTATCACAAGCAGCAGGTAGGGAGAGATGTCAAAACACTACACTGGGCCGGCGCCACGGCTCAATAGGCTAATCCTCCGCCTTGCGGCGCTGGCACACCGGGTTCTAGTCCCGGTTGGGGCAACGGATTCTTTCCAGTTGCTCCTCTTCCAGGCCAGCTCTCTGCTGTGGCCCAGGAAGGCAGTGGAGGATGGCCCAAGTGCTTGGGCCCTGCACCGCATGGGAGACCAGGAGAAGCACCTGGCTCCTGCCTTCAGATCAGCACGGTGTGCCGGCCGCAGCGCACCAGCCGTGGCAGCCATTGGAGGGTGAACCAACGGCAAAAGGAAGACCTTTCTCTCTGTCTCTCTCTCTCACTGTCCACTCTGCCTGTCAAAAACAAACAAACAAACAAAAAAAACAAAAACAAAAAAACACTACACTGCTCTGCTGTCCAAACTGAGTAGGGGTTAACTAGATCTTCACTCCAAAAGTCTCATTTGATCATTTGATCCTGCCATTCCTCATCTAGAAAACAAGTTTCTTGATGACATGGGAAGATCATATACAATGGCTTTCTCTACACAATTGTAAACCCTGGATGCCTGGAAAAGTGTCTCATACTTTTCTTATGCAACCTAGTAGGACAAAGCAACTGGGGATTTAAAAAAATAATAAATGATGAAGTGTCAGCAACAGCAGCAAGTAACATTTCTCTGGCTGTGCATTAGCCTCCCAACTGGGGAAACCCTGGCTTCCTCCAAACGCTTCCCCCAACTAATTCAGGAAGTCCCCAGGGACAGCTCAAACGTGCTTTCGAAGATAGATCCCTGGACAGTTCTGCGGTGGCTGTTGCCTTCAGCCTGTGTTCCATGGCTGGTTTTCTCTTGGCTGCTGTGTCCCTTACCTCTTCCCTTCCTCTTCCACCCTGGCTCCTATGTAATGTGTTCTGCCACACCCATGCCTTGATAGACAATGTTCTTTGAGATGCAATTATTTAGCTGGTCTCAGGATTGTCTTGTCTCTCCAACACCAGCCCACTGTGTTTAGCCTGGTTTATGTGCTAGGATTCACTGTCCCTTTCAATACATTTTCTCCCAGGAGTGTAAGAAGTCTGCTTAATGGACTACCCCACTTACCATGTTAAAAATGCTTTGATCATAGAAGGTTCAGTTCAGGGACAGTCTCCTCCAGGAAGTCTTTCCTGAATTCCCCCAACTGCCTTGCCTCCAGCTACATTGTATGCATCTCTTTCTTTTACCATGGTATTCTGAACATGTCCTAGATTTGGTTTTCTTCATTTCGTATGGTAATCATCTTTTTGCAAATCTGATTCCTCACCTAAACTATCAGCTTTTTGAGAGGAAGAGAACCCTATCTTGTGCATCTTTGAATTCTGTGTCTGGATTTGTTCTTGGTAATTAGTAGTTATATAGTCTCAGCTGGGCCCATGATGAGCTCATGTGTACTGCAATAGATTTGGCTCTAATGATACATCATTTTGAATACTGGCAGTTTTCCCTTTGATAAGAATTTCATGTAGTGGTGTTTCATTTTTTTTTCCCGTTTAAGATTTAAGTCAGGGTGGGCATTTGGCACAGCTGTTGAGTTACCCCTTGGGACACGTGCAACCCAGATTAGAATACCTGGTTTGAGTCTAGCTGATTCCAATCTAGCTTCTAGCTCACAAGCATCCTGGAGGGTGGTGGCAGGTGATGGCTCAAGTACTCCAATCCCTGCCACCCATGTGGGAGACCAGGATGGAGCCCCTGGCAAGAATCTGGGGAATGAACTAGCAGATGGAAGATGTCTCCCTCTCTCTCTCTCTCTCTCTCTCTCTCTCTCTCTCTCTCCCTCCTCCTCTCCCCCCTGTTTCTCTGCCTTTGAAATAAAAATAAAGAAAATCAATAAAAAGTAAATTAAATAAAGTTTAAAAGCATAAACCAAAAATGATTTATGCCAAATATATTTATCACATATGTGACGAGCAGCTGTGTGTCCTAAATACTGCCCTCCCGCCGGGTACATGAAGATGAATAAGGCATAGGTCCTGCCCCAGAGCAAGTGCCTGAAACTTCTTGGGGCTCCCTCCCTTCATTTCTACATCCTTTCCTCCCATTCTTCCTTGTCTGGATAAAGTGCTAATGAATCTTGTCTTAGTCCATTTTCTGTTGCTGTAACAATATAGCCCAGGCCAGGTAATTTATAAAGAGTAGAAGTTTTTTGGCTCATGATTCTGGAGGACGGGAAGTCTTGAGAACTTGGTGCAGTACCTGCTCAGCATCTGGTGAGGGCTTTCTTGCTGCATTATCACATGGCAGAGGGCATCACATGGCAAGACAGAGCCCTGCCTGCTGGTTCAGGTCTTTCTTCTCGATAAGCCACTATTGCCCATCGTGGAGGCCTGACCCTTATGACCTCATCTACTTCTCATTATGTTCCAAAAGCCTCATCTCCAAATACTCTTAGCATATGGATTTGTGGATTGAGTTTTCAACCCATGAATTTTGGGGGGCCACATTAAAACTACAACTCGCCTAGAATCAGACCTAATCGAATAAGGAAGAGTAAAGAAATCAGTTCCTCTCCAGGACATTCAGTGGACAGAAGTTTCTGCCAGGTACAGAGTTAGCAAAGAGGAAAGCATGATTGACTTCTTAGGGTAGGCGTTGGGAATCCTGGACAGGGCAACTTCTGAGTGAGTTTTAAAGGATGAAAAGACACTGCAGAAGCTTAAGGTACTCTGAGAGAAGAAACTACCTGTGCAACAGGCCTACAGGAGAAATAGGGCCGTGTGTTCCAGAAACAATAAATAGTTGGGTTATTTCTGCAGTACAAAGTTCAGTAGAATGAAGGTGGTGGTAGTGGTGAGAGATGGAGCTGGGTAATAGACGATGTTTTCAGTGCTATGATCTCTTGTGTTCGGGCAGCTTTCCAACTAAGAGAATGGTAGAGTCTGTAATATTGTTGGTGAAGTTACTAACCCAGACTTGAAGCCATGTGTTGCAATTTTCCATCACCTTTTTTTCATAGAATTCTGCAAGGTTCCGTTGTCATCCGGCAACATTGTAGTGTTTCTTGTATGAGTAGTTGTAGGAATGAAAATGAAGGTGCTCCCTGAAGCATGCATTGTCGCTGGGGACACAGAATATACCCACGTATGTAGATTAGAGCACTTGCCAAGCAATCTACAGGTTAGTGCCAACTACAATTGTGAAGACGGAATCTAAGTGCAATCTCGACACAGGGTTATGTGAATGATTCAGACTGTGTGGGGTTAACAAGAAACCACCAGATGTTTGTCTTAAGAAAAACAGCTTCCATCAGAGATAGCTGAGTATGGAAAATGCAAAATTGAGAGATACTTGTAAACTGAAGATTTGTTAGTGTTTTAGAGTCTGTTGTTAAGAAATGCCCTGGGGTGGGCACTGTGGCGCAACAGGTTAACACCCTGGCCTGAAGCGCTGGCATCCCATATGGGTGCCGGTTCGAGACCTGGCTGCTCCACTTCCGATCCAGCTCAATGCTATGGCCTGGGAAAGCAGTTGAAGATGGCCCAAGTGATTGGGACCCTGCACCCACATGGGAGACCCAGAAGAAGCTCCTGGCTCCTGGCTCCTGGCTCCTGGCTCCTGGCTTCGGATCAGCTCAGCTCTGGCTGTTGCGGCCATATAGGGAGTGAACCAGCAGATGGAAGACCTCTCTCTCTCTGCCTTTACCTTTCTGTAATTCTGCCTTTCAAATAAATAAATCTTTTTTTTTTTTTTTTAAAGAAAAAGACCCTCCAGGGCTGGTGCAGTGCCAACATCCCATATGGGTCCCGGCTGCTCCACTTCTGATCCAGCTTTCTGCTATGGCCTGGGAAAGCAGTAGAAGTAGAAGATGGCGCAAGTCCTTGGGCCCCTGCACCCAAGGGTTAGTGCTGATCACTGAGCATGTTTCACACTTTGGTGAACTCAAATGTATGTGATGCCTTTGAATCATGCTTCAAAGGAAGAGTGAGGAAACCTTTCACTTTCTGAGCGTGTGCTTTGTACATTGTTTGTCCAGACGCATTTGCTAAAGTAGAGATGGCTCCGTTTTGAAAAATGAAGTTTGGTAATAGGGGCTTTAGTACCATTTCAGTTCTATTAAGTTAATTTAGTAGATGTATGTCTATGTCTGTGTACACACACCCCTAACTACCACCAGCAGGACGAAATAGTGTTGAAAAACTCAAAATGGTTCGGAAAGCAGGGGCCATCAAAACATTCATATTGAATGACTTGGAAACTGTGCTTTCTCAATTATTTTGAAATAATTCAAAAGAAGGAAAAGTCTAAAAGTCCATTATTGGCTTGTCTACATACAGAAAAATTGGGGAAAGGAAACTTGAAAGTCAACATAGGGGAAAAGTTAGGTAAATAATGATGCATCATCCAAATGGAATATTATTGCAACACTGAAAATGACTGTTATTAAAACTATGTTCAACAGAATGTTTACAGTAGAAAGAAACAATGAATACAAAATTATATGTACACTGATTGCAGCTGTGTATAAGATGAATTGCATGTGGACAACTAGAAAGGAAAATGAATAATGAAAACAGCTGTTGTTCTGGTGTAGTGGAATTATGGGCAAATTTCTAAACTTTATTGAGAGTTTTTTTCTTCAATAAGTAAAATTAGGAAAATTTAAAGAGTTTCAGATTGCCAGCAAATTAAAACTATTATCCTAGAAGTTTTGCAGCAAAGAGAAGGAAAGACTGTGGAATCCGAGCTCCTCTCTGTGTTTTCTCATTGGCCAAAATAATTGCACCCAGGGAAAGAAGAAAACGTGTGCTTCCTTAGTAAGATAAAAATGAACGTTCTGCGCACATGATACCGAATGGCCTCCTGGGGAAGTCAGCAATGGTTAAGAAAATCCACGTTCCCCTCCACCCTCCCCCTCCTCTGCCAACAACTGATCCACTTTCCGTCTCTGTGGATTTGCCTATTGTAAACATTTCATAGAAATCAAATCATAAAATATGTGGCCATTGTGACTGGCTTCTTTCCTTTTGCATAATGTTTTCAAGATTCATCCATGCTGTAGCATGAGTCAGTAGTTTGTTCCTTCTTATGGTCAGATGACATTCCATTGTGTGGTATAACACATTGTAACTTTCTCTACTCATCAGTTGGTAGAGGTTTGGATCGGATTGTTTCCTTTTTTTTTTTTTTTTGGTTGTCGTAATTAGTGCTGCAGTGAGCATTTGGATCATGTCCAGATTTTTGTGTGGACATATGTTTTCAGTTCTTAGGGAGAATATACCTAGGAATGGAATTGCTGGGTCATCTGGTAAGTCTGTGTTTAACTTTTTGAAGAATTGCCAAACTCTATCCAGAGCGGCTGCACCATTGTGTATCCCCACTAGCAGAGGATGAGGGCTCCCTGGTGATGTTTTAACATCCCTTCCAGTTCTTAATGCAGTGTTTGTTATGCAGTAAACATTGACTAGGTGCTAACTGTTCTGACTGATATCTTCCTTATTATTGTTAGGGATTAAAAATGGTTATTTATAAAGCGCTAGGACAAACAGAGCTACTGTCAGCTGGAGGGGACTAACCTGGGGTTGAGACAATCAATATCTTAAAAAGAAAAAAGATTTATTTACTTGAAAGGGAGTGTGGCAGAGAGGCAGAGAGAGAGAGAGAGAGAGAATGAATGAACGCACGCGAGCTTCTGGTTTACTCCCCAAATGACCACAATAGCCAAGACTGGGCCAGGCCAAAGCCAAGAGCCAGGAACTCTGTCCAGGTCTCCCATGTGGGTGGTAGGGGCCCAAGTACTTAGGCCATATGCCACTGCTTCCCAGGTGCTTAAAAAGAAACTAGATTGGAAGTGGAACAGCTTGGACTGAAACTGGCAGTCCCATAGGAGTGCAAGCAGTGGCTTAAACCCCTGAGCCCTAGTGCAGCCCCTGCTCAGTGTCTTGACCCACTTTTAACCTTTTCTCACACACCAGTTGGTGAACTCTGGAATAAATTGTGTAAATTTTAATTTTATTGTGAGTCAGTATTGAATTTTGTGCATAGTAAGAAAATCAACATGTTTTGGCATTAGCAAAGTGGCTAGAAATAATGGCCTAATTAACTCTGTGGCTTCCTCTACACATGTAAACATGATGTTGTGGCTGATAACGTAATGCATTGGGTATAGCTACATCAGAGGAAAAAAGAGTGCATATTTTGGATTATTCAACTGGCCTCTGAATTCTAGCTTCTTGTGGTCACTTGGACTTTAGAGAGAATTTGAGTGATGGTGTTGGACTGTAAGCTCTAGATCTTTGGATTCATCAGACCTTGGAGAAGGGAGCCCGTGGGGATTGGAAGTCCAAGTAAGTGAGGCTTTTGTGGAAGTATCTGATATTCTGCAGTATTTTGAAAGTTACATCTTTGGGCTGGCACTGTGGCATAGCGGGTAAAGTTGCCGCCTGCAGTGTCGGCATCCCATATGGGCACTGGTTCGAGTCCCGGCTGCTCCACTTCTGATCCAGCTCTCTGCTATGGCCTGGGAAAGCAGTAGAAGATGGCCTGAGTGCTTGGGCTTCTGCATCCATGTGGGAGACCTGGAGGAAGCTCCTGGCAGCTGGCTTCAGATTGGAGCAGCTCCAGCCTTTGCAGCCAATTGGGGAGTGAACCAGCAGATGGAAGACGTCTCTCTCTCTGCCTCTCCTCTCTGTGTGTAATTCTGATTTTCAATTAAATAAATACATCTTTAAAAAAAAACCCAACCTTTAAAAAAAAAAAGTTATGTCTTTGTTTTCATGTAATGCATTTGTTCTCTGCCTTTTCCTTTTAGGTCTGAGGGACTTTAGAATTTTATGATGAGAGGTGTACTGTTTTCTTTTTAAAATTCCATTAATGGCACATAAATATATATATATTATATCATAGTAAGTTAGAAATCATAATAATAATAAAAAACTAACACCAATGAACCTATCACAACTTAAGAATTTTAAGTTACAGTTTGTCTGTGTTAACAAGTGCTGGAAATGGGGCAGAAACCTAAACATTCTCATCCTAAGCCCAGTGCTCTTCATCGTAAATACATGATTCCTCAATTGATAAATAATTAGAATGTGGATTGTTGTGCGTCAAATTGAAGTCATTGGTGACAGCAGATGTTGGTGAGGGTGCGGAGAAACTGGATCAGTCCCGCATTGCTGGTGGGAATGTAAAATGGTATAACTGGGGCTGGCACTGTGGCGTAGCAGGAAAAGCCTCTGCCTGTGATGCCAGCATCCCATGTATGCACTGGTTCGAGTTCCAGCTGCTCTGCGTCTGATCTAGCTCCCTACTAATGCTCCTGGGAAAGCCGCAGAAGATGGCCCAAGTCCTTGGGCCCCTGCACAGTTCTAGGCTCCTGGCTTTGAACTGGTCCAGCCCTGGCTGTTGCAGCCATTTGGGGAATGAGCCACGGGATAGAAGATCTATCTCCCTACCCCTGCCGCCCCCATAACTGTGCCTTTCAAATAAATAAATCCAATCTTTTAAAAAAAATGGTATAACCACTCTGCGAAACAGCCTGGCAGATTCTTTAAAAACTAAACATGTAATTATCATATGACCTAGCAATTGTACTTCTAGGTGTTTATTCCAGAGAAATGAAAACTTCTTTTTATGTAAAACCATGTACACAATAAATGTTTTCAGCAGCTTTGTTTGAATATCTCAAAACTAGAATCAATCCAGATGTCCTTTGTCCTTCAGCAGGTGAATGGTTAAACAAACTGTGGCACATGCATACTGTGTACTACTCAGCAATAAAATGGAAAGAACTACTGATCTGTACAACATCTTTGTCCTTTTGGGCTGCTATAATAAATGCCATCAAGCGAGTGGCTTATACACCACTGAAATTTATTTCTCAGTCTTGGGAGGCCAAGAAGTCCAAGATCAAGGTACTTAGAGATTCAGTGTCTGGTAAAGGCTCACTTTCTGGTTCATAGAACAGTGCCTTCTAGCTATGTTCCCAGGAGGTGGGAAGGACAGGCATTAATGCATTAATCTCATTAATGATGGCTTTGCCCTAATGACCTAGGCACCTCCCCAGCCTCCACCTCCTGATGCCATCACATTGGGCACTAGGTTTCCAGGTGAGTTTTGGTAGGAACACAAATATTCAGACCACAGAATACAGTAACCTGGGTGGATCTCCAGGGAGTTATGCTGAGTGAAAAAAAAAAAAAAAAGCCAACTTCAAAAGTTTACATGCTGTATGAATCATTTAAATGCCTTTCTTGAAATTGTAGAGCTAGGGAACTGATTCATGGTTGCCAGGGAATAGGAAAGGAGGTAGAGGTGGATGTGGTTATTAAAGAAAAACATGAGGGATTCTTGTAGTGATGGAAATGGTTGTGTACACAACCCTACAGACAAGAGTTTAGAGAACTGAATGTATCCACCCACTCACAAAATGAGAACAAGTAAAACTGGAATTCTGAATAAAATCAATGGATTGTATCAGTGTCAGTGTCATAATTGAGATATTAGAATTTTTCAAAGTGTTAACTTTGGAGAAAACTCAGCAAAAGGATTTCTAAAGATTTCTTTATTTGAAAGGCAGAGCACAGAGAGAGAGAGAAAGATAGAGAGAGATAGGGAGGGAGAGAGTAAGAGAGAGAGAAAGAAAATCTTCCATCTGCTGATTTAATTCCTAGATGGCCACAATAGCCAAGTCTGGGCCAGGCCAAATCCAGGAACCAAGAAATCTATATAGGTGTCCAATATGGGTAGCAGGGGCCCACATACATGGGTCATCTTCTGCTGCCTTCCCAGGAACATTAGTAGGGAGCTGCATCAGAAGCAAAATATCCAGGACTTGACCAGCATTCCCATTGGCATGTCAGCCTTACAAGTGGAAGCTTAACCCACCATCCCCCAGCAAAAGGATTTCTGTATTATATGATTCTAAAAATATCCTCAATTTTTTATTTAATATATTTTTTAAAATATTTATTTATTTGAAAGAGTTACACAGAGAGAGGGAGAGATCTTCCATCTGCTGGTTCACTCCCCAGATGGCTATAACAGCTAGCTCTGGGCTAGGCCAAAGTCAGCAGTCAGGAGTTTCATCCAGGTCTCCCACATGGGTGCAGGGCCCCAAGCACTTGGGCCATCTTTTACTGCTTTTCCCAGGCCAATAGCAGAAAGCCACATCTGAAATGGAATAAGAACCAGCACCCATATGGGATGCTGGTGTTGTAGGCAGCAGCTTTACCTGCTATGCTACAACATCGACCCTTAACCCAATTTTTTAAAAAGATTTATTTTATTTATTTGAAAGACAGAGTTAGAGAGGTAGAGACTGGGGGAGGGGGAGAAGTGGGGGTCTTCCAATTGCTGGTTCACTCTCCAGATGGCCTCAATGGCCAGAGCTGAGAATGATCTGAAGCCAGGAGCCAGGAGCATCTTCTGGTGTCCCACATGTGTGCAGGGGCCCAAGGACGTGGGCCATCCTCCACTGCTTTCCCAGGCACACTAGCAGGGAGCTAGATCAGGAGTGGAGTGGCTGGGACTCAAACCAGCACCCATATGGGATGCTGGTGCTGCTGGCCCCCAAAATTTTTAAAAAAACCAATTTTAAATAATATTTTTGATTCAAATTTCAATAAGTCAGGGGCTTTGAATGATTTACTCTAGTCCTGGCACCCTTACCAGTAAAGTAGTTGTTCAATATAATCTTATTTTAGTTACAGCTAGACAGGGGATTCCTGAAAAGTTTTCACTATTAGCTTTTTATCTTTTCCCCTATATTTAATATGGATAACTTAGATAGTTTTTTTAATGTTTATTAATTTTTATTTGTTTCAAAGGCAGAGTGACAGAGAGAGGCAGATAGAGATGCTCCATCCTCTGGCTCACTTCCCGCATGCCTACAACAGTCACAGCTGGACCAGGCCAAAGTCAGGAGCCAGGAACTCAGTCTGGGTCTCTGATGTGGGTGGCAAGAACTCAAGTGCTTGAGCCATCATTCGCTGACTCCTGGGCACATCAGCAGGAAGCTGAGTTCAGAAACCAGGGCAGGGTTTGATCCCAGGCACATCCGTGGGAATCCCAAGCAGTAGCTCTAACCCAGTGTGCCACAATGTCTGCCCCTGGCCCTAGGCTTCTCTGGGTTCAGTCAACCTACAAATAATTGTATCAGGTGATTCTGATTCAAGAGGTCAACAATTATGAAGAATGAATCATATGATATGTAAGTAAGAGCCCTTTAAATTCCTTTGGATCTGTGATTAAGCGAGAATCTTGAGAGCAAAGTACTTATAAAATTTTTCAAACATCCACATGTTGAAAAAGAATGTTTGACCAAACTGAGAGTAAGTACTTGTTCTGACTCAGAAAGGAGCTTGCCTTTGGTTTTATTCATGTTGAAGGAGCCCCTGCCCTATCCCCTAACTTTGGTCGGCTTGACCACGTGATTTATTTGGTGAAAAGAAGGTAAAGACTCTTGCACTGGTGACACAGGTAGGGGAAGCCTGCTAGGATGAGGCATGTCAAAGCATTAGATAAACTCTGAAAATATCGTATTCATTTAATCCATCATTTTTTTTGTAAATGAAGTTCAACAAAGTAACTGGTCCATCTTTCCCCAACCTCAAACAGTATGAGTCAGGTCATTTAAATGATTGTTGATGTTGAAAAACAGATGCAAATAAATTGTATTCTACCTTTTGGGGTGCTTAGGTTGTAGCTTGAGCAATCTGGGTGACTCTCTCTCTGCTCTACCACCTTGAGCAAATCACTGGAGACTTCCCTTAGGGTTCTTTGGACTTGAATTAGATTCTAATCCAACCTGTTCCCAGACTGCTGGACATGTGCGCTGAGCGAGTGAGCTGTCCTGTGGAAGCCCTCACTCTAGCCTGTCTTTTCAGGTCGTCATGGTCAAACATTGCACCTGCTTGCTCTTTTCGAACCCTGCACCTGACCCCAAGTGTATTTACTGTGTATCAGGCACAGCTTTCATTGTATCTTTGTACCTCAGAGTACAAAACATATGGTACTGTGTGTTACCTAACTCGATACTTGATGTAGTAAAAGTACAGATTACTCATGGTAATGATACAGACGCATCAATTTCCAAACAATGATTTCCTCTGAGGACAAAAGGAGAGATGAGAAATGGAAGGTGAAAGGACTTAGGTCTGGCGCTAACATTTTATTTATTCTTAGAAAATTCAAATGGCAAACTTTGTGGTGTTTGTTTACAAACATGTGGGTACAGAGCTGCCTGTTGTAATACTTCCTCTCATTTTCTGAACAGACTTATTTTTTCCCTATACTTTGAAACATTTCTCTCCCCTTTGATTCTCAAGCAGAGAGAAAATAGAAGTCTCCTGGTAGGGACTCTCCTGCCTCCCACCCCAGGCACACATATGTGCCCCCTTGGCCTTCCTCCAGCTACCCCTGAGCCCAAGCCCAGCCCCTTGGTCTCCTGTCTGCACCCCTTCCCTCTAACCGCTCAGGAACCTTGTTCTGTCCTCTGTCAACATCTCCTTGTATCCAGCCTCTTCCTGTCAGCATTTAAATGTCTTTTACAAACCTCCGCCTCAAGCCCGCTAATGTCACACTCCCCACTTGCTAGTGCAGCTTATCGTTACAGGCAGCTGCCTGGTGGTCTTCCTTTTCACACTTCCTACTCCTCAGACCATTCCCGTCTGGCTTTTCCACGACGTTGACCTTCAGCACTGACTTCTGGGTCACTAGTGCTAACGGATGCTTCTTTATTTTTTCGGTTCGTCATCCTGACCACTCTGCTTCTCGAAACCCTTCCCGTGATACCCATGTTGCACCATTCTGGTTTTCTCCCATCCTGTCTGCTTCTCCCTGCTCTCCTATCAGCTCTGCTTTTCCTACTGAATCAGTAAATGGTGACAGTTCTTGGGCTTCAGTCCTAAACTCTTTTCTCACTATAGATTTTTTTTTCCTCAACAGTGATGGCAGTTATTCCCATGGTTTCTGTTACTTTCTCTGTAACCACCAAAGCTCTCCCTGCAGCCCTGACTCTGGTCTCAGTCATAGACCTGGACATCCAGTTGGCCCCCATTTGCCATTGAGTGACTGGGAGACACATCCATTTCAATATGAACAAAACTGAACTTAAGGAAGATTACCCACCTCCCCCAGCGTTTCTGTCCTCCAGCAGTCCCTGTTTTTAGACTGACACCACACAGGGAGGGCATTGAGGTGCAGAGAATTAAACCACCACTTGGGATCCCACATTTCATATTGGAGTGCCGGTTCAAGTCCCAGCTACTGCATTTCTGATCCAGCTCCCTGCAAAGGTGCCTGGGAGGCAGCAGAGGATGGCTCAAGTATGTGCGTCCATTTTGTCCATGTGAAGACCCAGATGGAGCCCCAGGCTCTTGACTTTGGCCTGGCCCAGCCCTGGCTGTTTCGGGCATTTAGAGAGTGAACCAGTGGATAAAAGATCTCTCTCTCTTCCTCCCCAACACTCCCATGTGTGTGCATACCACTTTAGCTTGCAAATAAATAAAAATCTTTTTTTAAAAAATCCCGGAAGACTTCTGTTTTCTCTCTGGGAATAAAGGAAGAGAGCAACTCAGAGCCTCAGAAAAGTTGCTGTACTCCCATATGGAATGGAATGTGAGTGTCTTAACCACATTAACTTAGAAAAAATGCTTGCCCCCTATTATGTATTTTATGAAAAGCTGGGAGGGAGGAGTTTAGAATCTCTAAACACAAAGAAATGTTAAATGTATAAGGTGATAGAAATACTAATTACCCTACTTTGTTCATTATACATTGAATATATGTATAGGAGTAGCACACTGTACCCCATAAATATGTATAATTATTATATATCAATTAAAATTTAAAATAGGGGCCAGTGTTGTGGCATAGAAGCTAATGCTGCCACACCTCAGCGTCAGCATCCCATATGAATACCGGTTCAAGTCTCTCTCCTGTGCTCCACTTCTGATCCAGTTCCCCGCTAATGGCCTGGAAAACAGCATAAGATGGCTTGAGTGTTTGGGTCCCTGTACCCACATGGGAGACCTGGAATAAGCCCCTGGCTCCTGGCTTCGGCGTGACCCAGCCCTGGCCATTGTGGCCATTTGAGGAGTGAACCAGCAGATGGAAGATCTCTCTCTCTCTTTTTTTTTTTTTAAGAAATGTTTATTGATTTGAAAGAAAGAGTTACAGTAAAGCAGAGGCAGAGAGAGAGAGAGAAAGAGACAGATCTTCCTTCCATCTGCTGGTTTTCTCCCCAAATGGCTTCAATGGCTGGGCTGGGCCAGGAAGAAGCCAGGAGCCAGGATCTTCATTCTGGATCCCACAGGGGTGCAGGGGCCCAAGCACTGGGCCATGGTCGGCTGCTGCTGATTTGCCAGGTGCATTAGCAGGGAGCCAAATCAAAATTTGAGTAGCTAGGACTTGAACCAGCACCCATATAGCATGCTGGCACTGCAGACGGCAGCTGAACCGCTATGCCGTAGCGCCAGCCCCCAAAATAACTCTTTCTCCATCTCTCTCTCTTTCTGTATCTTTCTCTGTGTAACTCTTTCAAATAAATAAAATATTTTTTAAAATAATGATTTTATTAATAAACAATATAATTTGGTAGCAAAAAAGTTTTTTATTTTCTATTTAAGTTTACCCATTAAATATATAGAAATTTTTGGATTAAACTCTTAACTCATAATTCAACACTATTCTAATTCTCCCTTATATTGCACACTCACACATTCTGTTACCCTTTAGGAATACTTAGAGCAGTGGAGATGGGGGAAGTAAGTCCACAAAATAAATCAATTTATATACAAAACTATATATCTTTGTGTCTATAAAGCAATGTAAGTACAAATAATTGTTACTTTAGTTAAAAAAGAGCTCTCATTTTTATTTAGGTAATATATCTAAAAGAACAGCAAAATCTCTCCAAAACCTTAAAGAATTTTTAATCTTAGCATTTATGGACTGCTGTATGCCAATGTCTTTCCATTTCTCTATTTTCTCAGTTAATTTGTCCAAGTCACACCCTAAAGTTCCCATCAATTAAAAATATAAATCTTAAGTTATTCTGTTATTCCCATGAATAGCAAACATTTAAGGATTCTAACTGAGCTCAGACACTGACTTAGGATTATTCCCAGGATAGGATCGGTTGGGATGGTAAGCTCACGCATACTGATCCAGATTGAATTGCATTCTAATTCAGAGACCCTCTTTAATGATCAGAGGTAATTTAGGCTCCTTTCTCCAAGGAGCTCAGCCCCTTTGCATTCATAGCCAGACGGTTTGGGTCCCTAGATTTGATGGAGACCCCAGAGTGTCATGAGAAGAGCAGGATGCTGGATCTGTTGCTAACTGAGCAGAAACACTCCCTGCCAGGTCCCATGTGCCGGGCCTTATCCCGCTGCTCTCCACTTTTTTCATCATGCATCTCCATTGGGAGGTTTTTTTTGAGCATATGCCACTCAGTATCTGAGCCACTATATTAATGCGGTGTATATTATCTTACTACCATGAGTAGGAATTTTCAAATATATGTAATATTTTGCCCAAGACGCTAAGTTAAAGCTCAGGGAAAATTAGTAACTCACTCAACATCATGTAACTTAGTAATTGAGAGGTATTTGACAAATCCCAAGACATTTGAGACCTCAGTTATAAATTAAAGACTCTGTGGAGTCCTATTATATGCAATCATGTTCAAAGCCTCTTCTAGTTCTTTTCCTTTTTTTTTTTTTTTTTTTTTTTTTTTTTGATAGGCAGTTTTAGAGAGAGAGACAGAGAGAAAGGTCTTCCTTCCGTTGGTTCACTCCCCAAATGGCCAATGCGGCCAGCGCAATGCGCCGATCCGAAGCCAGGAGCCCCCAAATGGCCAATGCGGCCAGCGCAATGCGCCGATCCGAAGCCAGGAGCCCGGTGCTTCCTCCTGGTCTCCCATGTGGATGCAGGGCCCAAGCACTTGGGCCATCCTCCACTGCCCTCCCAGGTCACAGCAGAGAGCTGGAAGAGGAGCAACTGGGACAGAATCTGGCGCCCCGACCAGGACTAGAACCCAGGGTGCTGGTACCGTAGGTGGAGGATTAGCCAAGTGACCCGTTGTGCCGGCCAGATTCCTGCCACCTTCGAGGAGACCTTTGTTGACTTCCTGACTTCCAGCTTCAGCTTGGCCTAGCCTAAGCCATTGTGAGCATTTGGGAAGTGAACCAATGGTTGGGAGCTCTCTGCCTCTCTCTCTCTCACAATTAATTCACTAACACAGTGTTAAATTTTCATGATCTTGGGGCTGGCGCTGTGGCACAGTGGGTTAACGCCCTGTCCTGAAGTGCTGGCATCCCATATGGTTGCCGGTTCAAGACCTGGCAGCTCCATTTCCGATCCAGCTCTCTGCTGTGGCCTGGGAAAGCAGTACAAGATGGCCCAAGTACTTGGGCCCCTGCACCTGCATGGGAGACCCAGAAGAAGCTCCTAGCTCCTGGCTCCTGGCTCCTGGCTTTGGATCGGTGCAGCTCCAGCCATTGCGGCCAATTGGGGAGTGAACCAGCGGATGGAAGACCTCCCTCCCTCTCTCTCTCTCTCTCTCTCTCTTTCTCTCTCTCTCTCTCTCTCTGCTTCTCCTCTCTCTCTGTGTAACTCTAACTTTCAAATAAATAAATAAATAAATCTTAAAAAAAAAAAGTTTTCCTGATCTTTGTTATCATTTAAAACTCCATCAGTATCTTGTATATTAGATATGTGCTGTGTATTCAAGAGATTCATAGCAGCAGTCTCTACAAACATCATTTACAAAGTACCTGCTACCTTAAGCACCATAAAGTCATGTCTATCTGTATATTTTCATGAGAACTTTTCAGTAATTATTTTTCATCATTTTCCCATATGGAAGGATGAATCCTATTATTTTTCTGAGTATTTGTGTTGTGGTAAATAACTGTGAGTGTAGAGGGCGCCTCAGCTCTCTGAGATGCCATGGCAAGAACGTTGTCGTTTAGAAATAGTCTCTGCATTTTCTTTGGGAATCAGCTCCTCTCCTTCTAAGTAAAAATTGCTACGATCAAAACAGCTGTCATTTGTCTGTGAAGCATTTTCTACAGGTTTTGTTTTTAGCTTTCTTTTGAATTTTGAGAGAAATGAGAGCACGAATTTGTATTAACACCTGTCTGAGAAGTGACAGAGTTAGGTGGCCATCTGGTTTGCATGGCTTGTCATATTTTCAAAATAGATTCTGCCATTCCGCACAGATTGTTGGGCTATTCTAAAGCTGCGGCGACCGTCAGCAGTTTACTATCAAACTGAAAGGTAAGTGCTGGTGGTGTTCACCCAGAAAGGAGCCTCTGTGTTCCCTGCAAGACTGCAGAGGGACAGGTTAAGGCCATAATTCTCATCCCCTGGGCCCATGTGACCTGAAGGCGCATCTTAGAGTCTTCTGTGTTTTCATTATTCTAGGTCAGGCCCCAGGAATTCACCCTCAGGAGCTTTTTTTTTTTTTTCTCCTGACAGGCAGAGTTAGACAGTGAGAGAGAGAGAGACAGAGAGAAAGGTCTTCCTTTTCCATTGGTTCACCCGCAAATGACCGCTACGGTCATTCTTTAAAATTTTAAAAAAATTTTTAAAAAAATTTTTAAAAAATTTTTAAAAATTCCTGTAGATGCGTTTTTATTTTTTCTTATTTATTTGAAAGGCAGAGTTACACTGAGAGAGGAGAGGCAGAGAGAGAGAGAGAGAGAGAGAGAGGTCTTCCATCCCATGGTTCACTCCCCAGATGGCCACAACGGTCAGAGCTGTGCTGATCTGAAGCCAGGAGCTTCTTCCCAATCTCCCATGTAGGTGCAGGGGCCCAAGGACTTGGGCCATCTTCTACTGCTTTCCCAGGCCATAGCAGAGAGCTGGCTCGGAAGTGGAGCAGCAGGGACTTGAACCAGTGCCCATATGGGATGCTGGCACTGCAGGCAGCAGCTTTAACCTGCTGTGCCACAGTGCCGGCCCCAACATTCAATGATTCTTACAAATGCACTTCTTCTACCTTGCCCAGTCCTATAGGTGATTTTTGTCTTGGCTTTTAAAAAATATGCCCTCTGACTCTTTAGCATTCCATATGGCAAAGGTCCAGGCAGGCTTAGGTCTGTGGGGCATTGAGTACAGCTGGTGAATGACCACCTCCAGAATGCCACAGTACGGAACTGCAGGAATGTACCCAGGAAAATTTATTTCAAAGTGATTCCAGGAAGCAAGAGAGCTAGTCAAATTTTAAAGCACCTGCAGGACAGAGATAACATAGTCAAATGCAAGTATCTTAAGAGCTCCTAAGGCTGGCCAGCACCGCGGCTCACTAGGCTAATCCTCCGCCTGTGGCGCCAGCATCCCGGGTTCTAGTCCCGGTCGGGGCGCCGGATTCTTTCCCGGTTGCCCCTCTTCCAGGCCAGCTCTCTGCTGTGGCCAGGGAGTGCAGTGGAGGATGGCCCAAGTGCTTGGGCCCTGCATCCGCATAGGAGACCAGGAGAAGCACCTGGCTCCTGGCTTCAGATCAGCGCGGTGCGCCGGCCGCAGCGTGCCAGCCGTGGCGGCCATTGGAGGGTGAACCAACGGCAAAGGAAGACCTTTCTCTCTGTCTCTCTCTTTCACTGTCCATTCTGCCTGTCAAAAAAAACAAAAACAAAAACATTTATTTAATAAATAGAAATTGGATTATAGGGGTAGAAGCTTGCTTTGAAAGCAGTGAAACTGCATGTATCAAAAATATTTTTCTAAAAGATTTATTACTTATTTGAAAGGCAGAGTGACAGAAAGAGAGAGGGAGAGACAAAAGATCTTCCATCCACTGGCTCACCCGCTCAAATGGCTACAACAGCCCAGGCTGGGCCAGTCTGAAGCCAGGAGCCTGGAATTTCATCTGGACCTCCCGCATGGGTGGCAGAGGCCTAAGCACTTGGACCATCTTCTACTGCTTCCCAGGGGCATTAGCAGGGAGCTTAGTCAGAAATGAAACAGCCAGGCCTCAGGGGATGCTGGAGTCACAGGCAGGAGCTTAACCCACTGCACCACAACGCCAGCCCCTCTTATAAATCCTGAAAACTGCATAATAACCTTTGACCTAGAAATTTTACTTTCTGAAATCTCTTCTGAAGAAATAACCAGGGAGCCGGTGCCGCTGCTCACTAGGCTAATCCTCCACCTAGCGGCGCTGGCACCCCAGATTCTAGTCCCGGTTGGGGCGCCGGATTCTGTCCCAGTTGCTCCTCTTCCAGTCCATCTCTCTGCTGTGGCCAGGGAGTGCAGTGGAGGATGGCCCAAGTCCTTGGGCCCTGCACCCCATGGGAGACCAGGAGAAGCACCTGGCTCCTGGCTTCAGATCAGCGCGATGCGCTGCCCGTGGCAGCCATTGGAGGGTGAACCAACGGCAAAAGGAAGACCTTTCTCTCTGTCTCTCTCTCTCACTGTCCACTCTGCCTGTCAAAAAAAAAAAAAAAAAAAAAAAAAAAAAAAAAAAAAAAAAAGAAAAGAAAAGAAATAACCAGGGCCAGCGCTGTGGCGCAGTGGGTTAATGCCCTGGCCTGAAGTGCTGGCATCCATATGGGCGCTGGTTCAAGACCCAGCTGCTCCACTTCCAATCCAGCTCTCTGCTATAGCCTGGGAAAGCAGTAGAAGATGGCCCAAGTCCTTGGGCACCTGCACCCACGTGGGAGATCTGAAGGAGGCTCCTAGCTCCTGGCTTTTGATCGGTGCAGCTCCAGCCATTGCGGCCAATTGGGGAGTGAACTAGCAGATGGAAGACCTCTCTATCTATCTCTCTCTCTCTCTGCCTCTCCTTCTCTCTCTGTGTAACTCTGACTTTCAAAAAAAAAATAAATCTTTAAAAAAAAAAAAGGAAATAACCAAACACTCAGGCAACTATGTCTATATTTAATACAAGAGCAGTAGAGTGAGCATAGGCTCTGAAGCCAGGTTGTCTCATTTCAAATCCTGGTCCTCCTATTTAGGACTAATACAGTCTTGGTTATCCACTGTGTGTTTCCCAGTTTCTCTGTCCATCAAATGAGGCACAGTCCCCACTCAGGAGTTATTGTTAGGGATAGTAGTCCTTCCAGTGTCACGGCATTGCCACAGCAGTGCTGTGTAACAAATTTCCCCCAAACTTGGTGGCAAACAGAAAGCACTTATGTCCCACTCGTACATCGGCATGGCAGCTGGAGTCCCACTGGGCTGTAGACAGTGGTGTGGTTCAGGGGGCTTACAGTGTCACTTATAACTTGGGCATCAGTAGACTACCAGGGACCTACCTGCAGTAGGTCTACCTGCAGTGTCTGAAGTGGAAGACGACTAGTGCAGTGCACACTCTGCTTTGTGTCCCCTCCACCAGCAGATATACTGACCAAAGCGAGTCACAAGGCTGGGCCCCATGTCAGTAAGGCAGAGAGGATGACACAGAGGGAGAGTGTGAGAATTTTCTAGGCAATTCGGGAGTCAGCAGATGATTTCAGTAAAGAGCCAGGTAGTAAATATTTTGGGTTTTGTGGACTGCGTCATTTCGGTTGCAGCCATTCCACTCTGATTATAGAAAGAGAGCAGCTCTTGATAGCATTATCACTGAATGAGGTGACTGTGTGCCAAAACAACTATTACAAAGCCAGGTGGAGCAGGCTGGATTGGGTTCATGGGCCACAGTTTTCCAACCCGACTAATTTACCATACTAGCTCCTAGAGTTCTTATAAAGATTAAATAAATTGAGAAAGTACATACAACAGTTCCAGGTGCAAAGTGATACTGATAAATACTGGTTCTCATTAATGGTGTCATCTTTTATGATTATGTGAGTGTTGTTATAGCACAATATTGGAAGTAACAAAAATGTTCAACAATAGAGATAGGGTGAAGGAAATTATTGCACACTGATACTGTGAAATGGTGTAGTGAATCTGTTTAATTATACTTTTTAAGAAAGATTTATTTATTTATTTGAAAGGCAGAGGCAGACAGAAGGAGAGGTCTTCTTCACGCTGGTGCACTCCCCAGATGGTCGCAACGGCTGTAGCTGGGCCAGTCTTATACCAGCAGCCAGAAGCTTCTTCCAGATCTCATAAATGGGTGCAGGGGCCCAAGGATTTGGGCCGTTCTCTACTGCTTTCCCAGGCCATAGCAAGGAGCTGGATCAGAAAGTGAAGCAGCTGGGACTCAAACCAGCGTCAATATGGGATGCCGGCACTGCAGGTGGTGGCTTTACCTGCTATGCTACAGTGCTGGCTCCTTAATTATACTTTTTTAAAAATATCAACTCTGATGGCAAAGGCACATGTTTATGTTAAGTGAAAAAAGATAAATTATATTTCTCATGTGACTCCAGTTTTTCTTTTTATTTATTTATTGTCAGGCAGAGTGGACAGAGAGAGAGAGACAGAGAGAAAGGTCTTCCTTTTGCCGTTGGTTCACCCTCCAATGGCCGCCGTGGCCAGTGCATTGCACTGATCCGAAGCCAGGAGCCAGGTGCTTCTCCTGGTCTCCCATGGGGTGCAGGGCCCAAGCACTTGGGCCATCCTCCACTGCACTCCCTGGCCACAGCAGAGAGCTGGACTGGAAGAGGAGCAACCAAGATAGAATCCGCTGCCCCGACCCGGACTAGAACCCGGCGTGGCAGTGCCACAGGCGGAGGATTAGCCTAGTGAGCCGCGGAGCCGGCTCCAATTTTATTTTTCTTAAAAGATAATGCATTCCATACATGCACATACATGGACAACAACCTGTCCATTTTTTCTTCCCTAGTCATTTACTGTTACCTGGTGTTGAAGTATTTTGATTCAAAGTTCACTGAGGATACTTGTAGCTCTGATGTAGTTACCATTTATATGCTACTTATGTTTTCATTGCTTAACAGATGAAAAGTTTTACCTTGGAGAAGGCTCATTAGAATGGACTAGATGGACACTTTCCAACTTGTTGCCTTTTTCTTTTTTTCTTTTTCCCCTTCAAAACAAAGTTGTTGCCTTCTCAGCCCGTGGCAGCCCATGACAGGGTAGCAACCTGTGGGAGTAGCATGGCCTCCAGGGCCCTCGGGCCAGATGCCTGCCAGCTCTTTTGGGCTCCCATTCCCCCGGCAGCCTGCATCCTTCAGTGATCCAGAGTCAGAGCGCTGATGCTCAGAGCTGCGCAGCCACCTCCACCCCTTCCTGGCCACCTTGTGTTTGGGCACACACTTGTGCTTTTCTTATGTAGCAAAAGCAAATCAGGGACCCGTCCAGTGGCATAGCAGGTAAAGCCACCGCCTGCAGTGCCGGCATCCTATATGGGCGCCAGTTCAAGTCCCGGCTGCTCCACTTCTGAACCAGCTCTCTGCTATCGCCTGGGATAGCAGTGGGGGATGGCCCAAGTCCTTGGGCACCTGCACCCATGTGGGAGACCCAGAAGAAGCTCCTGGCTCCTGGCTTCGGATGAGTGCAGCTCCAGCTGTTGCTGCCAATTGGAAAGTGAACCAGCAGATGGAAGACCGACCTCTCTTTCTCTGCCTCTCTCTCTCTCTGCCTCTCGTTCTCTTACTGTGTAACTCTGACTTTCAAATAAATCAATCAATCTTTTTTTTTAAAAGACATATCTCAAGGAGTTCTTGAACTTGGGACTTTATGTACATAAGCAAAAGATTTGTTCATAGTCATTGAGCCCATTATATGGAATGAGAACTATATTGTCAACTTGAGCATAAATATATACACCCACGAATATTCTTAATGGACTATAATAGCAGAAGGAAGAACCCGTAGTCAGTATGTAAGTCAGGTTTTTGTTACTGTTGTGGAATTCCTAAAGCAACTAACTTAATAAGGAGTAAGACTGCACTCACGCAGGTTTTGGAGGCTGCACGTGCTAGCGGCATGATGCAGGTGTCAGCGAGTGCCACAGGGCAGGTGCTGGAGTACGGGTAGAAGAAGGATGGTGGACCAGAAAGCAGAGAGAGGGAGAGAGAGAGACAGAGAGAGATAGGCTACAGTCAGCTCAAGCTTTTATAATAATCTCATGAGAACTACCTAACTATGGCACACCCCCAGCAACCTGAGGACCTTCCACCAGGCCTCACTTCGTAAACATAATTGGATTTAAGTTTCCACTCTCAGTACCATTAACTTATGACTTTGGGATTTTATTTGAGAGAGAGAGAGAGAGAGAGAGATCTTCCTGTTGGTTCACTCCCCAGTGCCCTCAACAGCTCCTGGCTCCTGGCTTCAGATCGGTGCAGCTCCGACCGTTGCGGCCATTTGGAGAGTGAATCAACGGAGGGAAGACCTCTCTCTCCATCTCTCCCTCTCACTGTCTGTAACTCTACCTCTCAAATAAGTAAAATAATTCTTTTTTTAAAAAAGAGAGAGACATTTGGATCCTAAGGATGTATTTTAAAATATGTATGTTAAATGCACCCATGCAAAATTATATTTTTTCTGATTACAAAATAATACATGTTATTATAGAAAAAAGTGTATGATAGAGAAGAAAAATAAAAATCATCCATAATTCCATGCTTCTGACATTTTGGAATAACCACCTTTGACATTTTGGTTTATTTCCTGGTAGTTTCTACAGTGTGTTAGAGGCTTTCTCTTTTTAAAAGCAAAGTTGGGAACATATCGTGCATGTTGTTTTGAAAGCTGATTTTTTCACTTCATATATCATGAGCATTTTCCCCATACTTTGACACTAATTTGGAATAGTATTTTACTGTCGCGCCTAGCCACAGAATTGAGAATTACCCCCATGCAGCTCATTCCCAGGTGCTTTTGCATTTTTTATGCTGTCAACCTCAAGCATAAGAAATATGAACCAGTATTCAGAGAAAATGTCAACATTATCTGCTCCTTGGCTCCTTGTTGAAGTCTTATTTCTAGAGTTCTTGTGCAATGGAGACAGAGAATATGCTCATGCAAATAAAATCTTTAGATGCTAGTTCAGAGGAGAACTAAAATTCTTTCCATAAACGTAAACATTTATCTTTTGGAAAGATTAAGAATGCTAAAACCCTGGCTGGTGGACTAGTGGCCTTTGACAAGGAATTCCTGTTCAAAGTTTTGTCATAAAACATTTTTCATGCTCAAAAGAACTGGAGAGCATGGGCATTTTAAATAGTCAAAAAATAACATTTTTCTTGTTTGAAATGACAAAAGTACTTTTTAAATTTTTCTTTGCATATCCTAGCTGACTTTTGATGTTTGTGAAAATTATCACTTGGGCAGTTTAAATTGGAAACATGTGGGTCTTCTGAATGATTTTTCCAGCAGCCCTCTGACTGGCAGTGAGGTGCCTTTTATAAGAGTACAAGATCCATTCCAAATAAAATTTGTTTGGATGTGTTGTGATATACAGAAAATATTTTCCCTATATCTTTCTTCATATCTTTGGTTTTACAATGAGCATGTTTTTCAAAAGTATTATTCTTACAAATTTCTAGAGTCTATAAGGAAATGATAAAAGTTTTATTTGGGGATATGGTTAAATAATCTTGTCTGATTTTTCTTCAGCAAGACTACCCCTAAAGATGCTGTGAAAGACAGCTAGCTACAGTGTTGTAAATATAACTAGAAGAAAAAAATTTTTTTCAAGATTGTTTCAGAATGATTGGTGATGACAAAACTAAAAAGAGCAAATGTATTTCCAAGCTTTTACTATGAAATGGTAAATGATGGGATGATTATATTTGAGCTTTTGCAAGTGATATATTTATTAATTTATTATATTTTCTGAGTGTTCAAATCCATTAAATATGTTAAGGAAAATATTTGTGGGCAAAAGTGAAGCTGTATATTTCTTCCCCAGTTCTCAAAATCAAGAACATTTGTGTAGGAAGCACTTAAGAGTAAAGTAAGTGGGACTTTGTGCTTTAGATGTTTAGGTAAGACATTAAATATAAACGATTGATGAGTGATAGTGATTATTTCATTTATTTTATAAGCCTAATTGTGTTCATTTTTAAAATATTTGTTTATGTTATTTATTTGAAAGGTAGGGAGACAGAGAGAGAGATTTCATTCCTGGTCCATTCCCCAAATGCCTGCAATAGCTGGGACAGGGCCAGGCAGAAACCAAGCGCCAGGAGCCCATCTGGCTCTTCCATATGGATGGCAGGGACCCAAATACCTGGGCCATCACCTGCTGCCTGCCTGGGTGCACATTAGCAGGAAGCTGAAATCAGAGCACTCTGGGTGGCCTTCAGCACTGAGCCAAACATCCACCCCTAGAGGTAGTTTTAATTGGCTAAATTTTTGTGTGTTGCCTCTTTCTGCCTATTTTTTTTATAACAATGTAAAAAGGTTTTCAGATTTGTTTTAAAAGAAGTTATCACAATGAGAACAAGTTTATATATATAAATGGGGGGGGTGGAGGAAGTCCTGAGTTGTGTATTGAGTTAAGCCTCTGCCTGTGGCACTGGCATCCCATATAGGCACTGGTTCAAGTCCTAGCTACTCCACTTCCAATTTAGCTCCTTGCTAATGTACCAGGGAAAGCAGCGGGACCCTGCACCCATGTGAGAGACCTAGAAGAAGCTCCTGGCTCCTGGGTTCCGGCTGGCCCAGCCCTGACTGTTGCCAATATCTGGGGGTGAACCAGCGGATGGAAGATCTCTCTCTCCCTCTCCCTCTGTTACTCTGTCTTTCAAAGAAATAAATCTTTTTTAAAAAAAAAGATTTATTTATTTTTTTGAAAGAGTTACAGAGAGAGAGCTCTTCCATCCACTGGTTCACTCCCCAGTTGGCCGCAATGGGGAGTGAACTACGCCGATCCGAAGCCAGGAGCCAGGAGCTTCTTCCGGGTCTCCCACATGGAAGTAGGGCACCCATATGGGATGCCAGCACTGTAGGCGGCGGCTTTACCTGTTAGGCCACAGCACCGGCCCCAGAAATAAATCTTTTTTTTTTTTTTTTTTTGACAGGCAGAGTGGACAGTGAGAGAGAGAGACAGAGAGAAAGGTCTTCCTTTGCCGTTGGTTCACCCTCCAATGGCCGCCGCGGCCGGCACGCTGCGGCCGGTGCACCGCACTGATCCGATGGCAGGAGCCAGGAGCCAGGTGCTTTTCCTGGTCTCCCATGGGGTGCAGGGCCCAAGCACCTGGGCCATCCTCCACTGCACTCCCTGGCCACAGCAGAGGGCTGGCCTGGAAGAGGTGCAACCAGGACAGAATCCGGCGCCCTGACCGGGACTAGAACCCGGTGTGCCGGCGCCGCTAGGCGGAGGATTAGCCTAGTGAGCCGTGGCGCCGGCCCAGAAATAAATCTTTTTAAAAAGAGAATAAAGAAAAATTTTCACTGTTCTTTAGAGTGGAATCATAGAGAAAGTTTGTTTCATCATGTGCATGTTTTCTATATCCAGTGATTTTTCTTTAATTAGTAATAGTTTATACATGAAAGGCTAATTTACTAACAAAGACAGTACTATACAATTTTTTAAAATTTATTTTATTTGAAAGAGTTATGGTGGCGGGGGGAGGTCTTCCATCCGCTGCTTCACTCCCTGAATGGCCGAAGCCAGGAGCTTCTTCTGGGTCTCCAGCATGGGTGCAGAGGCCCAAGAACTTGGACCATTTCTTCTGCTTTCCCAGGAGTATTAGCAGAGAGTTGGATCAGAAATGGAGCAGCTGGGGCACAAACTAATGCCCAAATGGGGTGCCGGCACTGTAGACAGCTTAACCTGCTGTGCCACAACGCTGGCCCCACAAATTTTATTCTTAAAACTCCGTAATTTTTGCTTTCCTTTTTTTGCATAAACACAATACAGAGTTTCTCAAACACTGCACTATGGACATTTGGGACTGGATGCTGCTTTGTCGTGGAGGCTGCTCTGCACGGTGCAGGATGTTAACAGCATGCCTGGCCCCTCCCCACAAAATCCTGCTACTGATCCCCCGTCCTGAAACCAAAAATGTCTCCAGACATTGCAGTGTGTTCCTTGGGGAACAAAACTGACTCCAACTGAGAAGCCCTGCCTTGGTATATATACCAAAATTCTTACTCATGTTTTTCATGAGCATAATTTAGAATAAAGCAATGTACTATTCGTTAGGTAGGCACAAAATCAGCAGAGCGGAAAAGGTGCTAGACAGTAGTTTTGCACAGTTCAGCATAAACAAAAATGTCAGACTACATTCCTTAATCAAGGACTGGATGATCTAGGTAATTGGTACAGAAGAGCCCACTAGGAACACTTTAGTGAATGCCATACGGGGCAATAAAATTAGTTAATAGCTGCTGATGTAATTTATGGCCCATTCCTTCTTTAATCATTATTTTAAAATGTAAGGCCGGAAGGAAAAAAAAATGTAAAGCCACAGCATCTGCACATATTAAAGGACACATGAAGGCCTTTTTATTTTGTGGTACTCCCAAGCCACAGCAGTTTTTCACGACATACTGGAATAAAAACATGCTTCACTTTCTTGTCACTTTGTCCACAACAGGGGATGCCAGAGCCCTGCTGGGGACATCTGACTTCCTTTCCCAGGGCAAGCCAGTGCCCGTGTGTGCTTCACCTGACACATAAGCCAGGGGAGGCAGAGGAACGTAGCAGCTCCTTGAGAGACAAGGCAAATATTTCAATAGCACCACAAAAACACAATCACATCTAAAAATGAAAATCCTCCACATCACCTAATACTCCTGTCATTCTTCATATTTTCTCTTGTCTCATTTTATCATTTTTTATAATCTCCTTTGAATCAGGACTCAGGCAAGACGCATGTGCTTTAAGTATTTGATATGTTTCTTAGTGTTTTTAAATTTCCCCTGCTCTCTGTTCCGCCACATAATTTCTTTGTTGAAGAAGGTGGGTGGTTGTTTGCCTCGCAGCCTGGAGCTTGCTGGTTGTGTCCTCCCATAATGTCGCCTACTGAAGTGTCACTTCTGTCCCTCTGCCTCCTGTGTTTCCTGTAAACAGGGAGCTGCAGGTAAAGGCTTGATCAGATCCAGATTCAGTTTCCTTTTCGGCAAGTCCGAAAAGCAGGTGCTAGCCAATGGCAGCCTGGCTGCGTCTTGCAGATGAGTTGGTTACAGTGTGCCCAGCGCTGTGCTCACGCCCTAAAGGCACTGCACTGTTTCATCTCAGGTAAGCCTCACTGAACTGGTCCATCTCCTGAGTGATGACTAGGTCTTTCATTAGGGGAAGAGTGATCTCCAGCGTATTCCAGACACCTTGGTACCTACCCCACTGGCATTATGTGGTTTCATTTGGAGTTGTGTCTGAATTTCTTTTAGTGAATTCATTTAGAGCTATATAAAAATATTTTACATTAAAAGCATTTTTAATTAAAAGCTAACATTTAAAATATTTTAATTAAAAATTTCAATTAAAATTAATTTTAAAATATTGATAATAGAACTCAGAGACCTGTCATTTAGCTGTGAATTCATTGTACTCAAGCTTTTTGGTAGGGGATTTACCATCTGTTCACCTCACAAAGACGGATAGCTAAATGCAAACAGGGCCAACGGAATTCAGTGTTTCCTGAGCCTCTCTTTCCTGTGCACTCATTGTCTTCTGCAGGTGCATTTAAGTCTCTTTCATCTCTCTCGCTGCCTTCCTTGCATGCTCACAGGGCTCACAATATCCCACTGTTTCCCAGTGTGAGAAACTGGCTCGTGATTATACAAGCAAAACTAGCTTCTCATTGTCTGTTTACATATCTTTAATTTATTCTGCGCAATTCTCTCCCTGGTTCCCAGTTCTACCGTTTGCAAAGTCACATTGGAGCTCCAGACCCCAAAAATAAATGCCAAATTATGTCGACCGACTTCACTTTTGAAGTCCAAACTGTTTGATACGTGGTTGGTGGAGAAAAGGCACCAGCGGACCCAGGTTGCAGTCAGCTACCAGAGGCTCAGAGCAAAACAATGCAGAAAGGCTGCTATTGTGGGGTCTGACCAGTTGACATGCAAGGAGTCGTTTGTTCCGGATGCCTCTTAACCCTTCCTCTCCAGTCGTTTCTCCTTTAATACTTGCAACGTTCTCTTCAGTTTCTAGAACATCCATCAGGTCGAGCATTTGGTTGGTTGAATGGAAGGGACAGAAAGCCCTTTTGAACACCACGAGGAAATGGGAGTGACTGAAAAGTTTAATTTTTCATTCTGATCATCACTGTGAGACATTAGATAAATAATCAGATTCTTGGTTCTTATTTCTTTTGAAAATGAAATCATTCTTTATTAGCATGATTATCCATAAGACCTTTGAGATTCATATCCGCAACTGTCATTTGTAAGCTCCTGGGAAACAGGATTGCATCTCTGTTCACCTGATCGCAGGCGCACAGGGTGGCAGGGGAGTACATGCTGGTGCTTATTAATAAGTAGCTCTTGCTGATGCTGGTATTTGCAAGCTTATGTATTTTAAATTGTATTTTGTTCCCTTCCTCTTTGGCAGAACCAAGGAGCTTCCTTTTCTAAGATCGGTGCTGTTTGGCCTCGGTGAAAGTGCACTTTGTTCTAGAATCGCCACGTGAAAGCCTAGAATATATACTGGGTTATTTCAGGAAAGGGGGCAGACTCGTGTTCTAGGACGGTGAATGCTGACTCGGGGCTGAGTGACTGATCCTTGTGTGCTCTCTCACTAACAGGCTCGCTTCTCGTACGTGCGGATGAAATATCTCTTCTTCTCCTGGTTGGCGGTTTTTGTTGGCAGCTGGATTCTGTATGTGCAGTATTCCGCCTACACAGAGCTATGCAGAGGGAAGGACTGTAAGAAAATCATAGTAAGTAGTGTTAATTTCCTGGCTCATTGAAAAGCTTAATAACACATTGTGTTTATTACTTATGTCCTTGCCCATAGTTATTTTCAAAATAAAAGTTAACTTGATCTTGGAGTTGTGATGAGCGTCTTAACTTTATGAATATAACAAGTTGGGAGTGTTCTCCACTTTGAAAACTCCAGTATTCAGAAATCTAAATATTAACATAAGTAAGTTAGTGTGGGGGCATCCTCATTACAAAGAGGGATTTTTGTTTTTTGAATATTTATACATCTGAGGTTTAGTTTATTCTAATAAGGAGGGTTTTTCAATGTGTAGAGTGTGAAAGTGTTATTTATGGGAAGTATTTCTGGAGCACATCTTTTGGTTAAGTAAAGTCATTCTCAATACCAAAATTTGCCTAAAAACCATATAAATATATCTATTTAATTCTATACTAATGATTAGATACATCTTAGGAAAATCACTATCAGTCTGTGATTGCTAGTAGTCACTGTTGGCTCTATAGCACTTATTTTTTAAATGTTTGAGGATTTTGGAGCTGGCTTTGTGGTATAGCAGGTAAAACCACTGCTTGTGCTGCCAGCATCTTGTATGGATGCTGGTTCGAGTCCTGACTGCTCCACTTCCTATCCAGCTCCCTGCTAATGGTCTAGAAAAAGCAGTGGAGGATGGCCCAAATGCTTGGGCCCCTGCCACCTACATGGGAGACCTCCAGGAGGCTCCTGGCTCCTGGCTTTGGCCGATCCCAGCCCTGATCATTGCAGCCTTTTAGGGAGTGAACCAGAGGATGGATGATCTCTCTCTCTCTCTCTCTATTCCTCTCTCTATATATAAACTCTGCCTTTCAAATAGTAAATCTTAAAAAATGAAAACAAAAAAACAAAAAACAAGATGCTGGTTAAGACAACCGCACCCCACATCAGAGCACCCGGGTTCATTTCCTGGTTCCTACCTCCGACTCTGGCATTGCTGCTAATGCAGATCTTGGAAGACAGCAGTGAAGCTCAAGTATTTGGGTTTCTGCTGCCCACATGGGAGACCCAGGTTGAGTTCCTTTGGCTACTGACTTTGGTCCCCTGGCCATTATAGGCATTTGAGAAGTAAACAAGTGGATGAGAATGAGTTCTAGCTCACTCTTTTTCTCTGCTTCTCAAATAAAACAAAAAAATTTTTAGGACTAAGGTCAGTATTATAAAGCTAAAATAGTAGTAATATTACATAGGAGCCATGGGGTTAGTACTAAAAAGGAAGCAGAAAAAAATTTTTAAGTATATATATGTAGGGGGCCGGGGTTGTGATACAGCAGGCTAAGCTGCCACTTAGGTTGCTGGTATCCCATATCTAAGTCCAGCTGCTCTGCTTCTGATTCAGCTCCCTGGTAGTATACCTGGGAAAGCAGTAGAAGATGACCCAAGTGCTTGGGACTCTGCCACCCACATGGGAGACCAAGATGGAATTCTGGGCTCCCGACTTAGGCCTGGACCAGCTATGGCTGCTGTGGCCATTGAGAAGTGAACCAGGATGGAAGACACCCATGTCTGTCTCTCCTTCTCTATTTCTCTGTCTCCCCCTCCCACTCCCTTCCTCCCTCTAACTCTCCCCCTCCCTCCCTCTCCCCTTCTTCCCCTTTCAAATAAATAGATAGATTTTTTAAAAAGTATATTTAAAAGCTTCCAAAAGGTAACAAGATAATGCAGGATTGCTTGATTGTGATCTGGGAAAGGATAGGATTTGAAAGAGGTGAGTCTGGTGTTTGTGTCTGCTTGTCCTGGAGACGTTTGCCCTGAAATCCAGTCTTACGGGGCTGGGAAACAAGACGGTGGTCCAAGTTCAACCAAGCGCAGGGACCTTGGTGTACCATGCTTTGGGCGGACACCAGAAGGGCTGAAGCCGGGAGTGAGGATCAGCTGACTTTCCTGGCCTCTGACCCCGGGGGCATTTTCTGGCATCTGTTACCATAGCGGAATTTGCTGGTTCTGGGCCTGACAGGGGCTTGAGAACAGAACTTTGTATATGCTGGCAGGGAGCCGCTGCTGGGGACAAGAAGCCAGCAGAGGCTGCCTCGAAAACTCGCCTCACCTCCCCCCGCCCATGTCCGCCAGTTGTCCCATTGGGATATTGGCCAGTTCCTGGGGCTCTGCAGAAACGAAGGCGAAAACCCTCCCTGCAAAGCCTTTGAGAAGCAGAACAGACGTTTTGGCAGCCTCACGCGATACAGATGAGAGTTACGAACCCGCCAGAGGGATAAGCCCCAGTGAATGCCACGCTGTCTGTTGAAAACATCAAAGGACTCTGCCCTTGGACTAGGGATGAGCTGAAGTTGGAGTGAGTTCTACCAGAGCTGCCACTCAGCCTCAGCACAGCAGAGCCACTGACTGGGTGAAGGTGGTCGGCGACTGTGACACCTGCCTGCTGGAGGAAAGGGAAACCCAGCCTTAAAGGCGCTATGTGAAAAAATCCCAGGGGTGCCAGAAGACCAGACAACATGACCAAAACCTAAGAGATCAGCACAGACACTAGAAGCAGATCCACAGATGATCTGGATTTTGGCATCCTCTAAAAAAGGTTTTAAAATAACGTATGTTTCTGTTCATGTTCAATTAAGTAGGGGAAATGGGAGAATAATTATATAAAACAATGGATAATTTCAATACAGAATTGCAACATATAAAAATTAATCTGGAGGCCGGCGCTGTGGCTCACTTGGCTAATCCTCCATCTGTGGTGCCAGCACCCCGGGTTCTAGTCCCATATAGGCACCAGGTACTAGTCCTGGTTGCTCCTCTTCCAGTCTAGCTCTCTGCTGTGACCTGGGAGGGCAGCGGAGGATGGCCCAAGTGCTTGGGTCCCTGCACCAGCATGGGAGACCGGGAGGAAGCTCCTGGCTTCAGATCAGCGCAGCGCAACGGCCGTAGCGGCCGTTAGGGGAGTGAACCAATGGAAGGAAGACCTTTCTCTCTGTCTCTCTCTCACTGTCTGTAACTCTCTCTCTGTCACTCTCTCTCACTGTCTAACTCTGCCTGGCAAAAAAAAAGAATCTGGAAGATAGTATGGAATCTCTCTAAAATTTAAACATTGAAATGCCATATGATCCAACAATTTCACTTTCAGATATATACCAAGAGTCGAAAGCAGGGGGCCAGCATTTTGGTGTAGCAGGTTAATCTGCCGCTGGCATCCCATACGGGTGCTGATTCTCTCTGCTGCTGATCCAGCTCCCTTCTAATGCACTTGGGAAGGCAGCAGAAGATGGCTTAAGTGGTTGGCCCCCTGCACCAATGTGGGAGACCTGGAAGAAGCTCTGGGCTCCTGACTTCAGCTTGGCCGAGCCCAGCCATTGCTGGCCATTTAGGGAGTGAACCAAAAGATGGAAGATCTCTCCACCCCCCCCCTCTCTGTAACTCTGATTTTCAAATAAATAGAAAACTATTTATTTATTTATTTATTTATTTATTTTTGACAGGCAGAGTGGACAGTGAGAGAGAGAGACAGAGAGAAAGGTCTTCATTTGCCGTTGGTTCACCCTCCAGTGGCCCGGCGCACCGTGCTGATCCGAAGGCAGGAGCCAGGTGCTTCTCCTGGTCTCCCATGGGGTGCAGGGCCCAAGGACTTGGGCCATCCTCCACTGCACTCCCTGGCCACAGCAGAGAGCTGTCCTGGAAGAGGGGCAACCAGAACAGAATCCTGCACCCTGACGGGGACTAGAACCTGTTGTGCCAGCGCCGCAGGCAGAGGATTAGCCTATTGAGTTGCGGCGCCGGCCAGAAAATTCTTTAAAAAAAAAAAAAAGAATTAGGCCAGCGCTGTGGCTCACTAGGTTAATCCTCCGCCTTGTGGCGCCAGTACACCCGGTTCTAGTTCCGATCGGGGTGCAGGATTCTGTCCCGGTTGCCCCTCTTCCAGGCCAGCCCTCTGCTGTGGCCAGGGAGTGCAGTGGAGGATGGCCCAGGTGCTTGGGCCCTGCACCCCATGGGAGACCAGGAAAAGCACCTGGCTCCTGGCTCCTGCCATCGGATCAGCGCGGTGCGCCGACCGCAGCGCGCCGGCCGCGGCGGCCATTGGAGGGTGAACCAACGGCAAAGGAAGACCTTTCTCTCTGTCTCTCTCTCTCACTGTCCACTCTGCCTGTCAAAAAAAAAAAAAAAGAAAAAAGAAAAAAAAGAAATGGTATTTTCTATGTATTTTCGAGTGTGTTTGTGTTAATATACTATATAGCCTTCTATTTTATTTATTTGGTAAAGAGAGAAAGACAGATGTGAACAAAGAAAAGACTCCCATCTACTAGTTCACTTCCCAAATGCCCGAAATTCCAGGGGAAGGCCAAGGCCAAAGCCTGGAGCCAGGAACTCAATCTGGGTCTCCCACGTGAGTGGCAAGAACTCAGTTACTTGAACCAGCACCTCTCTTCCCAGGATCTGCATTAGCAGGAAGCTGGAGTCAGAAGCTGGAGTACGAAATCAAACCCAGGCACGAGGGCATCTGAATGGTTTCTTAATCACCAGATTAAACACCTTCTGCACACCTCTTTTTTAAAATCGGAATCAGTCTTTACTTGGCTTGAGAAGTAATATATTTTAGATTTGTTTCTCTCTTGTTCCAATTTTGCAATATCTGCATAAGTAATTGCCTGGCCTTTTCATAAAGTATGATAATAAAGCCACACATAATTCTGGTCCTGGCCACTCTTGTTTTGAGATATGAAGTCTAAACCAGTGGTCTCTCTCCCTCTCTTTCAATTACTGCATAGATAATTCTTTTATTTAAATAGACTGGATGGAACCACAGCATATACGATTGGTCGTTTTAAAATTTGGGCATAAATATAAAACCGCAGTATGTCACAACCACATTTAGCAAAAGCATGCTTGGCACAGGATTACAGTGTCCTGTGCATAAGCTTAGGATGGATTTCCATCCAATCCTCAGTCCATTTCATCTTTGTGAATAAAGAAGATTATAAAGAGACACAGAAGATCCAAAAGAGGGTCTATAAATATTTGCTGAAGTTTAAAAGCATGGGTTCTTCTCTTCCCTTTGGTATTTGATGTTGCTGATTTCAAATTTCCTCTTGCTCTTTTTCTCCTATGTTTAATAATTTATATGCATTTTCATGGTAGCTACTATCTTCTAACAATCATATAAACAGAATAACCTGTTTTAAAAGCCGCATCAGTCAACAAGTGTTTGTGGAGCACCTGCTGCATCCTGTGATAAGCAGGATCCCCAGCTCCGTTTAGGAGCTGACGTGCTAACAGTGGAAGGTGTACAATAAAAACAAAAGCTATTAACTCAGGTGCTGCCGAGCACAGCGATAAATGGTATAATTGTAATAATTATTAGAGAATGAGTAAGCTAAGGGAGCGTGCAAATGCCAGAAGGGTGTGAGTTGAGGAAATGGCCATATGAGCATGAAGTGGAACTGAACCAGATAACCTGGCCGTGTGCTGCCGAGTGATGCACGGACGCCTCTGCGGAGCACGGAGAAGCTTCCCGAGCCCTTCCACCTGGGACAGGAACTAATAGTTGTTGTTGCCGAAACCATAACATTGTGATTCAGAAATTTCTTCTCACGTGTGGCTTATGGACTTTTTTTATTTTTTATTTTTTGGACAGGCAGAGTGGACAGTGAGAGAGAGAGACAGAGAGAAAGGTCTTCCTTTGCCGTTGGTTCACCCTCCAATGGCCACCACGGCCGGGGCGCTGCAGCCGGCGCACCGCGCTGATCCGATGGCAGGAGCCAGGTGCTTCTCCTGGTCTCCCATGGGGTGCAGGGCCCAAGGACTTGGGCCATCCTCTACTGCACTCCCTGGCCACAGCAGAGAGCTGGCCTGGAAGAGGGGCAACCGGGACAGAATCTGGCGCCCCGCCCGGGATTAGAACCTGGTGTGCCGGCGCCACTAAGTGGAGGATTAGCCTAGTGAGCCATGGCACTGGCCGGCTTATGAACATTTTTAAACGTTGCCTATGAAAGGTGCAACCCACCAAGTCTGAAGGACTTATTTACTACCTGTAATAACCTGATTGATCTGTTAGAAAAAATACCTGGTTGGACTCCAAGCAGCCGCCTTCCCCTCTCTTGCAGTGGAGTGTGTTACTTTCAGTGGCGTGTGTCACTTCATGGCTTGCGTGAGGAAAACATCTCTGTCACTCATGCAGCGGAAGGGAGCCAGCTGACCTGGATGTCTCGCTGGGTGATGCTCGGAGAGATGCCTGGAGCACAGAGGAGTTTCCTGAGGCCTTACCTGCCTGCCTTTAGTGCTCTGGTGGTTGTCATGCTGACCCTGTAACGTTACCACTCAGAACTGTCCCTAGGAGCTGGCTGTAGCCAACCCACTAAAGCACTGCCCCAAGCTGAGATGATCTTTGAGGAGGTGGGCGGGTTATAGCAGGGTTATCACCGAGGTCTCTCTGGCGTACACAGCTTTCTTCCCCTCTGTGTGTTCTGTCTTTCCATTTGTGTGGGAGGGCTCAATTCTGCTCAAGTGGCTTCAAGCATAAGCACCGGAATAAAAGAGCTCTGGTGAGTTCCAGCTTCGTCATCTCTGAGCCCTGTAAGCTTGGGCAGTTACTTAGCCTTTGTATGAAAACAAGGATTAATAATACTTGCACATCAGGTGGTTGTGAGGGCAGAACGAATTCATGTATTGATGGCTTAACACCGTGCCTGATGCACAGGAGTTGCTCGATAAAGTAGTATTACCATCATTTTATATTGTCAGGTCCCGGCCCTTGAGTCTGTCTGGCAAGATAAGATACACATCCAGACACACACAATGTTGACACGATCAAGTGTATCAGAGTTCAACCAGAGAAGCAAAAGCAATATAGGGAGATTTATTACAAGGCATTGGCTTGCGTGGTTGTGGAGGCTGGCTGGGCAGATCCCCAGGGCAGGCCGTCGGGAGGGGCTGGCTGGAGCTCTCGGCATGGGCTGAAGCTGCTGTCTACACAGTATCTGCTCCCCGTCCTGACGAGTCTCCTTTTGATTGGGAAGCCTCTGCGGGGCCGTGCAGGTCCTTGAGCAGACCAGACCAGGCCCGCCCAAACTACCTTGCATCAGCTGCATGGATTGTCATCCCTAGAGTACAGCAGCACCTCCGCTGTGGACGTCCGTAAACGGGGGCCGTAGCCCGGCTAAGCTGACACAGCCAGCTAAGATGATTGTGGCATAAATAGTTGTAGTACAAAAATTGAAAGAAAGAAGCCTTCAATAAATAAAGAAGTCAATGCAATTAGAACAGTAGAGAAAGGCTTTGTAGAAGAAATAGGACTTCCACAGGACCTTAGAATTTGGAAAGGCACTAAGGAGGGTCCCCTCAGGAGCTACCGCTGCGACACCCATCTCCCATATCAGAGCGCCAGGTTGAGTCCCTTTTGCTCTACTTCCCATCCAGATTCTTGATAATGCACCTGGGAAGTCAGTGGAAGATGGCCCAAATAGTTGGACCCCTGCCACCTGTGTGGGAGACTTGGATGGAGTTCTTGGCTCATGGTTTCCGCCTGGCCCAGACCTGGCTTTTGCAGCCATCTGGGGAGTGAACCAGCAGATGGAAGATCTATTTCTGTCCCTCTTCCTCTCGCTCTGTCAGTCTGCCTTTCAAATAAGTAAATCTTTTTAAAAAAAGAGAATAAAGCAAAGAAAAAGGCGAGAGCCCTCCTAACTATAAGCCAACCCTGCCTTTCCACTTTTATCCCACAGAGCAAGATACTGATTAATGTTAGGCCAGAGAATTCCCAGAACTACCTTGGTTGGGGCTTCTGGCTGACTGTAAACTAATGTATTCTCTTTTTTTTTTTTAATAGCAAATTTTAAAACAAACTCAGAATGTCAAGCAAATTAGATATGTATTTCATATAAATTATGTACTGGGTGATAAGTCTAATTACATAATCCAAGTGTATTACCATTTCAGCATCAGCAGTCACTGGGATATTGGTATTATTTCCCTGAGATTTTTTCTGCAACCAATGGATAATTTTTATTAAAAAGAGGAGAATCATCTAAAGTTAATAGGATTCTTAAATTTTCTCAGCTTCTAGGAAGCCAGGAGCCAAAACTGAGTTTAATTTTGCACACTTGTACACTGATTTGCAACTAGAATTCAAGTTTCTTGTTTTTATATTTCTTATTTTAATTAATGCATGAAACTTCCCAGTGTCACATCCATTCCCTAGGGCTTGACTCTGGTGTAGCGGATAACAGGTCTGTAAAACTCAGAGGGAAATGCAGCAGAGGCTGCAGCACCCGAAAAAGCCAAGGGAACTCAGGGAAGTTGCGGGGAGAGGGCCTGTGTTTCGCTCTTCTTTGTGTAGGGACCTCTTTCTCCAAATGAAAGCAACCTTGAACCCTACTTTGATGTGCTTGGTAGGGTCCAGGGTTTTCCCCAGTTGTGCTTTTTCCACCAAGCTGATTACATAATATGATGTGTCATTCAATGTACATTTTCTCTGATTATAGAAATCACCAATTCATTCGTTGTTCCAGGGAAATCTGTTTGGTGCCTAATGATAAAGAAGTGTGGCACTGTCTGTGTAGGTGAGATTCCCTTGACACAGCATGTCTGAAGGCTTATTTACTTATGTTTCTTTATTTGAAAAGCAGAAAGAGAGAGAGGCTATCTTCCATTCACAGGTTCATTCCCCAAATGCTGTACCAGCCAAGGCTGAGCCAGGTGGAAGACAGGACCCAGGAACTCCATCCAGGTCTGCCAAATATCTGGGCCACCACCTGCTGCCTTCCAAGCGCATTACTGGGGAGCCGGATGGGAAGCAAAGGTGGGACTCAATCCTAGGCACCCCAGTGGCTGAATGTACTACAGCAACGCCCACCCCGACAGCATCTTATGTGTGCTCGATTCTGGAAGAAAAAAACAGAAGAAGCGGCAGGGAGGACTGTTTCCCCTCTGCACGTCTCTCGGGACAACACCACTTAATGCTGATGTCTCTGACATGCTGCCCTGTGACCGAGAGTCGCAAGGCTCCACCTGGATAATAATGAGGACTCGCTCACTGCACCCCAGCGGGCCTTTGTCGCGGTGACATGAGCACACCCTTTATAAAGGAACCATTAAAAGATGAAAGAGCCTCCAAATTTTATTACAGTCTCTTCTGTGATTCAATTTCTAGGGATAATGGTTTATTGGGTAAAACAACTAGCATAAGATATACTGAATCTAGCCGGCGCCGTGGCTCAATAGGCTAATCCTCCACCTTGCGGCGCCGGCACACCGGGTTCTAGTCCCGGTTGGGGCGCCGGATTCTGTCCCGGTTGCCCCTCTTCCAGGCCAGCTCTCTGCTATGGCCAGGGAGTGCAGTGGAGGATGGCCCAGGTGCTTGGGCCCTGCACCCCATGGGAGACCAGGAAAAGCACCTGGCTCCTGGCTCCTGCCAGGATCAGCGCGGTGCGCCGGCTGCAGCGGCGGCCATTGGAGGGTGAACCAACGGCAAAGGAAGACCTTTCTCTCTCTGTCTCTCTCTCACTGTCCACTCTGCCTGTCAAAAAAATAAAAAAAAATAAAAAAAAAAAAAAAAAAAAAAAAAAGATATACTGAATCTGAGATGTTTAGAACCATGTGTTCAATTAGATAGTAATATATAATGATATTTCATGTAGCTCGGCCTTGGCCTAGCATCAACTCTGATTTGACTTGACAAGTTCATTTGGTGTCATTATTCTGTATTTTTAAATGTCCTGAACCAGTTCTACTTGGAGCACACTGTTGTGTTCTGGTTTTTGTGTTTTTTTTCAAAAAGGTTTATTTCTTTGAAAAGCAGAGTGACAGAGAAAAAGGAAGAAAGAGAAAGAGACCCCCCCATGTGCTGGCTCACTGGAAATACCTGCAATAGCCAGGGCCGAAGCCAGGAGCTGGGAAGGCTGCAGGACAACCCCCAAACCAGTTGGAGGTGTTGCTCCAGAACCCCCAACCTGGGTCCCCTCGCCACGTGCACAGAAAGCCAGTCACTCACATCGGGGAGGAAGAAAGTGGGTATTTAATGCAAAGCACAGAGCCAGGAGCCCGGCAGCCATTGCTTCATCCATGGAGTTAGGACCGAAGGTTCTTTCAGGCTGAGACGGGGACTGAGAGGTGCGCGTTCACTCGTCTCCAGGTTCCTGGTTCATCGATGGTGCTTGTGGCCTTCCTGTGATCGGCGATGCTCTGTAGGGAATGTTTATGGTGGCTAGGTGGCTTCAGCTGGCCTGGGGAGTTACATACCTTCTGCCCCAGACCTGGAAGTTCCCTGTCTGGATGGACCCGGCCTAAACCAACCGCTCTGGACAGTACTGGCCATCAAGGTGTTATCTACGGGAGATGACTCCTTAAGGCCAGTGATTAGCATCTCACAGGGCCAGCTGTACTGGCCACTCCCTCAATTCCCTAGCCCAGGGGAAAGGCAAGGAGATCTTGGGCTAAGGGCCGGAGGCCGGGCAGGTGTTACCTTGCCTGTGCTTTTAGGGACTGGTGTCAGGAACGCCATCCCAGTCTCCCACATGGGTGGCAGGGACCCAGAACGTGGACCATCATCTGTTGCCTTCCTAGGCACATTAGCAGGAAGCTAGATCAGAAGCAGAGGAGCTGAAACTCGAACCAAGCACTCTGACGTGAGATGCTGGAGTCCCAAGTGGTGACTTAACCTGCTGCACCACAGTGTTCACCCTGGAACATGGTACAGGCTGAATTTTTTTCCCTTCTAACAAAAATATAGCCCCTTTTCTCTTTATGCCAGCATGGGTTCATTTCCTGATCTCTTCTCTGTATGTGCTGCCAGCACCATGGCTAGAGCCTGCGGAGGAGACAGACACGCGTGTCCCTGCCCTGAGATGCCCACAGGCCTATAGGGGTGCAGACTGAGGGGCCCATAACTGAAGCGTGAGGGCGGAGTTTCCTGCAGGGCAGCCGGCAAGGACAGATGCCGCAGGAGGGCCTGCTCCAGCCGAGCCGAGCCCCTCAGCGCCCCTCGCTGGAAGTGGTCATGAGCATTTGCAGAGGGTGTGGGGCTGAGCTGCCGCAGGAGCAGTGAGTGCTCCCCTCCCCACCCCTGAACACGGGCTCCGTCTACAAACTGCTGGGAAATGGGTTTGTTCTTTTAAGACCCTGGTAAAATACGCCTGATGTGACACTCACCACCTCACCCAGCCACGCTGGAGCCGGCTCGTGCTGTGCATTTTCATTCTGGAAACTGAAAGCTCTGCACTCACTAGGCCACTTCCGGCTCCTCACCCCTCAGCCCCTGGCAGCTGCTCTCCCACTTTCTGTTTCTGTCGCTTGAACTACTCCAGAACCTTCGCGTAAATGGAATCGCGCAGTATTGGTGGTGTGCCTGGCTCGTCTCACTTAGCACAGCGTCCCCAAGCGTCTTCCTTGGTTGTAGCAGGTGTCAGAACCGCTCCCCTTCCAAGGTGGAATAATATCCCACAGTGTGTATCTGCCACGTTTTGTGTATCTGCTCATCCGCTGAGGAACATTTAGGTTGCTTTCATTTTTATTTTTTATTTGTTGGAAAGGCTGAGGATCAGAAACAGGGATAGAGAAATCTTCCATCCACTACTTCACACTCCAATGTCCACAACAGCCACAGGTGCACTAGGCCGGAGCCAGGAGCTCCCGTGAGACCCACGTAGCTGAGCCATCACCTTCTCCCTCAGGGTGTGTATTAACAGGAAGCTGGATCTGAAGGGAGGCAGGACTCAGTCCCAGGCATGGTGATGGAGGACACAGGTGTTCCAAGTAGTGGCTTAACTCCCTGTGCCACAACACCACACCTGCTCTGCTCTCTCCTGTTGTCTGGGAAACTATCTAACATTGACCCAATCTAGTTTACTCAATTGTACTCCTTAGATTCTGTTTGAAAAATAGTGGGTCATGGGGCTGGCGCTGTGGCATAGCGGGTAAAGCCACCACCTGCAGTGCCAACATCTCATATGGGAACCAGTTCAAGTCCCTGCTGCTCCACTTCCAATCCAGCTCTCTGTTATGGCCTGGGAAAGCATTAGAAGGTGTCCCAAGTCCTTGGGCCCCTGTACCCATGTGGGAGACCTGGAGAAAGCTCTTGGCTCCTGGCTTCAGATGGGCACAACTCTGGCTATTGCAGCCATTTGGGGAGTGAACCAGCGGATGGAACACCTCTCTCCCTCTGTCTCTGCATCTGCCTCTCTGTATCTCTGCCTTTCAAATAAATAAATAAATCTTGGGGGGGGGGAAAGTGGGTCCTGACAAAGTGGGATTTATTCTTGCAATGCAAGACTGGTGGAACATTTGAAACTCTACCACCATCTTAAAGGAATAGAAGAGAAATACTATATTATATAAATACATGCATTTGGGGCCGGTGCCATGGCTCACTTGGTTAATCCTCCACTTGCAGCACTAGCATCCCATATGGGCACCGGGTTCTAGTCCCGGTTGCTCCTCTTCCAGTCCAGCTCTCTGCTGTGGCCCGGGAGGGCAGTGGAGGATGGCCCAGATGGTTGGGCCCCTGCACCTGCATGGGAGACCAGGAAGAGGCACCTGGCTTCTGGCTTTGGATCAGCGTAGTTCCAGCCATAGTGGCCATTTGGGGGGGTGAACCAATGGAAGGAAGACCTTTCTCTCTGTCTCTCTCTCTCACTGTCTAACTCTCTCAAATAAAAAATAAATAAATAAATAAATAAATAAAATACGTGCATTTGACAAAATTCAGTAAATTCTTAGCAAAGTAAGAGCAGAAGGGAGCTTTCTCAGTATGATAAAGGCATATACAAGAAACCACAGCCACCATTGTAAAAAATGATGAGAGCTGGAATGTATAACCTCTAAGGTTATAGACCGTACTTTTCAGGGATCCATTTCTATAGTTCTTTATAATCTCTGAGCCTAGGATCAAGGCAAGGATGTATGACTGCCTCACTTCTAGTCCACATCTCACCAAATATTCTAGCTGCTATAATTAAGCAAGAAAAAGAAATAAAAGACACAGAGAGAAGAAAGAAACGGAAGCCACTGAAAGTCCTTGATATAGATGAGGCTTAACTAATGCCACACAATCTCATTACCATTTTATAAAGAAAACAGTTTCTGCTACACGAAGGGGCATCTATTCAGTCATAAAACAGCTATTGGACGCTGTAACTCAGTCCTCTGGGGTGCTCTGTCATCTTGCACGAACGACTTAACGGGAGGCAGAAGCAGCGATACCCCAGAGACAGGCTTCTGCTCCCTTAAAATGAACATGAGGCGACCGTGAGTTCTGAACCAGGGACTCTCGAGTATTCTCTGAGACCAGCAGCCTCAGCATCACCTGGGGACCTGCTGTAATCGCAAAATGTCAGCCCCACCCAAGACTCCGAGAGTGGGGTCCAGAATCTTCCCAGCAAGGCCTGCAGGTGACCCGAAGCTCCCTAAAGTCCCAGGACCCCCACTGGAAACCTCTAAAGACAAAAGCACAGGGCCCCAGCTGGTCCTAATTCCTCCTTGTGGAAAGGGACGGAATATCTCACATTCTAGCCAGTCTACCTAGCAGAGGCACCTTGCATTTCACCAGTGAGAGTCCCTTTCTAACGGGCGCCACACTGTATAACGAATCACAGGTTTTACCGATTAAAATCCTCCGTTTCTAATCAAAAGCTCAGAAATGGATCGGTTGCGGTGAAGGTCAGGGATATATTGGTAGAAGCACTTCACCAGCTTCCGAGAACTGCCGCCGAGGGCTCCGGCCGAAGCCGCGGTCCCCGCCCGGGACCTGTCACTGAGAGCGCAGAGGACCGCCGAGCCAGGAGTGGGCGCGGTGTCAGCGGCCCACGGCATGAAGAATCCAATCCTGCTACTTTTTTTTTCTTAGTAAGGAGAAATCGATGCTTTTGTCTGAAACACATTCTTAAAACCCGGATCTTAGAAAATTATTTAAAATCTGGCGCTATCCGTCAGTTGATTGTTATTTCCCCCTCGTGCTACAGTTCCCCCAGTACCAAAATTACTCTTTCGCCGCCGGTGGGCTTTGGAAAATAAAGCTAAAGAGTGCCCTCTGCCGGTCCTGTGAGGTATGTGCAAGCAAGGAGGTAGTGAGGACTTGGGGAAAACCTTTTTCAATTTCAATGCCAGTTGAACATGCTTTATCATTTCTGTTTTGTATTCAGATGATCATATTACTGATACTGATGACTGTTTGTATAGCTGTGCCTGAGAAATGAAATGAAACCGTTAAGTGGCCAGCCATCCTTTCCACACAGGCATGTGGGAAATTGGCTTTTGGTGTGGGGTGGAAGCCACAGGCTGAAGAGCCTGTTCTTTGTGGCTCCCTCTTTGAGGCAGGGTTGGCTTGAGGCCTTTGTGCAACACCAGAATCTGATTCCTACAGCTGAATGCCAGACTTTCTTCCCTACTCGCTAGTCGGCTAATAAGCTGCCTGGTTCGTACTTTTATTAAAAAAAAAGTTTTAGAATTATGGGAAAATATTCACTTTATCCTCAGTGTAATTTGAAAACCAAAACCACAGGTTCTTTATGTTGGTTGTTTAATAGCTGCTGAAATACCTAACTGTGCTATGTGCTGGGGCGGGCCAGGGTTGAGCCTCTGCCTCCAAGCCATCTTGCTTTTCAGCAGGAAAGAAAACATGAACAAAAACGATGTTAGAATTTGGAATACAGAGGCTGGCATAGCAGGTAAAGCTGTTGCCTGCAGTCCCAGCATCCCATATGGACACCAGTTCCTGTCCCGGCTGCTCCACTTCCAATCCAACTTCCTACTAATGTGCCTGGGAAAGCAGCAGAAAATGGCCCAGCTACTTGGGCTTCTGCACCCACGTGGGAGACCTGGAAGAAGCTCCTGGCTCCTGACTTCAGCCTGGTTCAGCTCCAGCCTTTGCAGCTATTTGGGGAGTGAACCAGTGGATAGAAGATATCTCTCTCTCTCTCTCTCTCTCTCTCCCTGCCTGTCAAATAAATGAATAAATGTAAGAAAAAAAGAATTTGGAACACAAGGAAAAAAGAGAGCGAGAATATGGGAGAATATGGACTCACACGAGAGACACACAACCTGAGTTCTTCGTAGGAAGATTTGGTGGTGTAGGGAGGCCCACATTTCAATCTTGACCTTGATCAGAGAGTTGGGGACACAAGGCTGCAAGGTGCTCGGGATCAGGCTGTCCTTGTCGCGGTGCCCTCCTTCTGGAGAAAAGCTCAGCATGCACCTCGTCCATCCACTCACCGGCAAGTGCTTTTCATGTGCATTGGATTATGCGGCAGGTGCCCTGCACAGTCCCAAGGAAACACGGAGGAACGTCTCGGCGCTCTTTGCAAATGCTTGTGTGGAGGGGATGGGTGTGACCAGAGACCGTTAGCGGGATCTCTGGGGAGAGGCATTCGGCCCTGCCCCGTGAAAGCTGCCCGAGTGGTCATCTCTGACACGGGGCCCCTGCTTGAGTGAAAGCACAGGCTCCCCAGGCAAACTGCGCAGACTGCAATTCCAACTTTGCCTTTAATCAGCTCTGTGCCTTTCTTTCTTTTTTCCATCGTATTTGAAAGGCAGAGATATGGAGACAGAGAGAGAGAGAGAGAGAGAGAGCGTGCACTTCCATCTGCTGGTTTACTCCCCAAATCCCCCCAACAACTGGGGAAGTCAGTCTGGATCACCCTCCCGAGACCTGAGTACTTGAACCATCCTCTGCCTCCCGGGAAGCTGGATTGGAAATGGAGTGGGAACTCAAACCAGGCACCGCAGTGCGACCCGCAGGTGTTCAGAGCTGCAACTTCACCCCCCTGAGTGCCTGCCCCGCTGCAAGCACGGTGATATCTACTCTGCAGGGAGACTGTGAGGACTGGAGATTACGTGCCATCTAAGAGATGGGCATGTAAAAGCAGGAGGACAGACACCTGTGTACTTACTGCCATCTAACAAATCTTAACCTTTTGCCGTATTTGCTTCATTTTAATTTTACTTAATGTTTTATTTGAGAGGGAGAGAGAAAAACAGCTCCCGTTCACCTGCTCACTTCTCAAATCCCTGTGGTGGCTGAGCTGAAGCTGGGAGTTAGGATCCGAATCCAGGTCTCTCACACAGGTGGCCGTAACCCAGTTACCTGAGCCATCACCGCTGCCTCCCAGCTCTGCATTAACACGAAGCTGGAGTCAGGAATCCAAGCCAGGCACTCCGTGACGGGCCATGGGCATCTTAACCACGAGGCTAAATGCCCGCCCTGGCTTCACTTTTTAAAAACTAAGTAAAACATTACAGGAGCTGCAGAAGCTCCCTTTCTCTTTCCTCAAGTTCTACTTTCTCTGTCCTGAGTCACCACTATCCTACCACTATTGGTAGGAACTTTTGCCATCATGTTTTATGCTTTTGCCATGTGCTTATGGGTACATAAGTAATAGAGAGTATTGCTTTGCGTGTTTCTAAATTTTAGTAACTGGTGCTGATCTGCATAAATCATTCTGCGAGTTTCTCCACTTTAACATTAGGTTTTAGTATTTTCCCCTGTTGATATATGAGGGTCTAGTTCTTCCACTGCATTTCTGTACGGGCTCGTCCTCCGAGGCCCGCACTGTCGGGATGGTTGGGCGTCACGTTCTTTGACAAACTCTGGAGACAAGTTTTGGTGAACATGTTTGTTTATTAACAATCAAGCAGAAGCTTTGAAAGGGCAGGCAGAGGAGGCGTAGCTAGTTCAGGGCGACACTGATTCTGTAGGATAAAGCCAATATTGGTGCCGCTTTGTTTCTCCAATCAGCTTGAAGGTCACCTAGCCTACGTAGCCTTCCATGTGATCCAGACAGGCCTGGGCCACACCCGGGAGCCCTTTACCTGATTGGCAACTACAAGTCCCTTCAGCAGGAAGCCCGGGTGGGGGAAATGTGCCTTGGGCTCCTGCCACCTGCCAGCAGTCGGTCACAGGTATTGTTGGATGTTTTAAGTTGAGTGCTTGCTTCTTTATATTCAGTCTCTTGGTTTTTTTTTTTTTTTTTTTTTTTTCCTTTCGTCATTGCGTCATTGCGTTCAAAGCTGAGATTTCCCTCTAAGCACTGTTCCAGCTGCTGCCTCCCACAAGGTTGGGATTCCAGTGCCCTTGTTACTGCTCGGTGCTGACTAGTCTTTATTTCCATAGCCATTTCTGCTGTAACCCACACGTCATTTAGGGGTGTGCTTTGTAGTTGCCATATATATCTGTGTCCCTTTTCACTTTATCTTTTTTTTTTTTTTTTTTTGCCTTTAATGTTTTTCATTCATTTTACTTTCTGTTTTCCAGTGAGCCATGTTGGAGCTATGGGTAGAACTGAAACCTAACTTTTTTTCCTTCCAATAAAAAAAAAAAATTGTGGTCTCTGTGGCTTAAATTCCTTGGGAGCTGTAGGAGCTTTCTCTCAGGCTCCCGAGTAAGACCTCAGGGCCCCAGGACCTTTGCAACCATGGAGAAATGTGCCAGTGAGATTGCTGGCCACCTGGTCCTGCGCAGAGGGGCCAAGCAGGTGATTCTGCCTTTCCTAAAATTCCCCTGTGGTCGACCAGATCGAGGGAAGGCACTGAGCATGTCTCCACATGGGCCCCACACTCGGGCCTGGGAACTGAACGTGGCTCCTGCTCTCTATGGAAACTCCTGTTCTTGCTTAGAGCCAGGATTAGACAGAGAATGCAGACCATGGTCCGGAACTCCTCCGGCTCAGCTCCTGCCTGCTGACACTTAGTGCTTCGCTTGGCCAGCGCCCCTGATCCCAGTCAGGGCTGTGTTTTTGGGAGGAGGACCCAGTGGGCATGTCTGAGGGGCCTGCGCTGTTCTGAGCAGTTCACAGTCATGGTTCAGCAGATGGGCTGTGGAGCCTGCCTGGAGTGGACACGTGGCTTTTTCCTTTTGTAGCAGCGAACAAGTCACTTAACAGATACTTCTGCTTCCTTGTCTTCACAATGGGTATAGCAATTGCTCTTCTTTCCCAGGGTTTTTGTCATATTAAAAGTAGGGCCTGATCCTTCACACATGAAGTGCATGAAGTGGCCACTTTAAATGCTGGCATCCCATGTCAGAGTGCTGTTGGCATCCTGGCTGCTCCACTTCTGATCCAGCTGCCTTCCGCTGCTCTTGGGAGGCAGTGGAAGATGGCCCAAGTGCTTGGGCCCCTGCACCCGCATGGGAAACCTGGCTAGAGGCTCCTGGCTGTTGTAGCCTTTGGAGAGTGAACCAGTGGATGGAAGATTCTCTCTCTCTCTCTCTCTGACTCTCAACTGCCTTTCAAATAAATAAGTAAATATTTTTTAAAAAATATAGAGCACTGACAGGGCTGGTATTGTGGCATAGGAGGAAAAGCTGCCCCCTGCAACACCAGCATCCTATTCGGGAACTGGTTCATGTCCCTGCTGCTCCACTTCCTATCCAGTTCCCTGCTCATGGCCTGGGAAAGCAGCAGAAGATGGTCCAAATAGTTGAATCCCTGCCACCCACATGGGAGACCCAGAAGAAGCTCCTGGCTTCAGGCTGGCCCAGCTCTAGTCATTGAGGCCATGTGGGGAGTGAACCAGCAGATGGAAGATCTCTCTGTGTGTAATTCTGATTTTCAAATAAATTTTTTAAAATGTAGAGCACTAGGAATAGTACCTGATGTGTGGTAAGCAAATAGTAACTGCCAGGCATTTCATTAACAATTCTCATTAATTCAACACCCAGGGCTGCATTTTATCTGGCTTCCATGTTCGGTTTCCCCATTCATCTCATGTCTTGGTTGGCTGAAATTCTCTTGTAATTTCTTCAAGAGATACTAATAATGCAAATTATATTTTCTGAACCTTGCACGTTCAAAAACATTTGATGTCTTTTACTAGAATGAACAGTTTGGCTATGTAAAATAATAATAGCTATTATTGAACACTTAGTGAAGTCACAAGTGAGCTATACTTATTATATCCTTTAATCATCGTAAGAGTGCCATACTATTTTTTTTTCAAGCTTTAGCTTTGTTTTTTAATTTTTACTTTATTTATTTGAGAGGAAGAGAGAGTGCACTCTCATCTACTAGTTCACTCCCCAAATGCCCACAAAGTGGAGAACCAAGCGAGGCAGAGAGCAGGTGCCCAGAACTCAACCCAGGTCTCCCACGTGATCTCCCCAGAAGCCGAGATCAGGAGTGGAGCTGGAACTGGAACCCAAGTAGTCCAGTGGGGGATGCCAGCGTTCCCAATGGCATCTTTTTTTTTTTTTTTTTTTTTTTTTTTGGACAGGCAGAGTGGACAGTGAGAGAGAGAGACAGAGAGAAAGGTCTTCCTTTTCCATTGGTTCACCCCTCAATGGCCGCTGCGGCCAGCACACTGGACTGATCCGAAGCCAGGAGCCAGGTGCGTCTCCTGGTCTCCCATGCGGGTACAGGGCCCAAGCACCTGGGCCATCCTCCACTGCACTCCCGGGCCACAGCCGAGAGCTGGCCTGCAAGAGGGGCAACCAGGACAGAATCCGGCGCCCCGACCGGGACTAGAACCCGGTGTGCCGGCGCCGCAGGCGGAGGATTAGCCTATTGAGCCGCGGCGCCGGCCCCAATGGCATCTTAACCACCAGGCCAACTGCCTGCCCCGCTGCCATACTGTGAACATCACCTTTTGCAGATGAGAAAGTTTAGATGCAGGAAGTCACACTGCCTTGCCCAGAGGCGTTGCGCTCTTCTCCAGCACTGAAATCTGATGGCAGTCTGGTTTGTTTCCCCTTAAGGATGCCTTGATCTTTCTACCCAGATGCTTAAAGGATGGTTTATTTCTGAAGTCCAGTAATCATCTCTGGGATGTGTTCCAGCGATTACTCATACCCGTTTTTATTGGGACACTATATGTCCTTTTGGTCTATAAATTAAAATGTTCCTTCATTTGTGTGAACTTTCCTTGAGTTGTGCTTGGATTTTTTTTTTTCCTTTTCTACTTTATTCCTGTTTCCTTCACATGGACATACTGGATGTCTTCTGACATCTGAGTTTGTCAGTTTGTCCAGGATCCCTTTTGATTCTTCGCATTCCCATGTCGCTTCGTGCCTGTTCCCCAGTGTTGTCCTGCTGAGTCTCTCTGGGTCTTTATCTTTCTTCATCTGTCTTCCCTCTCCCCATTTCTAATGTAGCTTTTATTTCTGGGACTTTTCTTTCTTTTTCTTCCTTTCTGAGTTCTGTTAGCTCGCTTTTTTCTGTTGAGCATCATTTCTTCTTTTTTAAAATATTATTTAAAAAATTTTATGTATTTGAAAGGCAGAGTGACAGAGAAAGAGAGGAGAGAGAGAACACTGCCACCCACTGGTTCACTTCCCAAATGCTGGAAGAGCCGGGGCTGGGCCAGGACAAAGCCAGGAGCCTGGAACTCCAGCTGGGTCTCCCACATGGGTGGCAGGGGCCCAGGCACTTGGGCCATCTTCTGTCTTCCCAGGGAGCTGGATTGGAAGTGGAGCAGCTGAGACTCCAACCAGCGCTCTGATAAAGGGATGCGGGTGTTGCAGGTAGCAGCTGAGCCCACTGTGCCACATCGGCCCCTGAGTTCTTACTTTAAACCATTTCATGAAGTCTCTTTAAATCATGGCAATACATTTGGTCTGCCTTGTGGCAGCATTTTTCGGGGGACAATTTCTGATGTTTCCTTTTCCTATTCCTTTTTTCCTAATTCTTGTGGATTTGCTGTATAGATTGTTTGTTTTCTTTTGATTATTACTCAGTTTGAGGGAAGTGAGTTCTTCCTCAGCTAGCCATTTGCAGGAAGCAGCTGGCAATGAACTGAGCTAAAAGAGAAGCTGCGTGGGGCGGGCGCTGTTGCATGGCGGGGAAAGCTGTCTCCTGCAATGCCAGCGTCCTGTGCGGGTGCCAGTTTGAGTCTCGACTGCTCTGCTTCTGGTCCAGCTCGGGAAAGCTGCAGAAGGTAGGCCTAGAGCCCTTGGGCGCCTGCACCCACATAGGAGACCTACACAGAAGCTCCTGGCTCCTGGCTGCTTCTGATCAGCCCAGCTCCAGCCATTGCAGCCTTCGAGGAGTGAATCAGCAGATGGAAGATCTCTCTCCATCTCCCACTCTCTCTCTCTCTCTCTCTCTCTCTAACTCTGCCTTTCAAATAAATAGATCTTTTAAAGAGAGAGAGAAGTTGCTTGTGGCTGCAGGTGCAGGTGCGTGTGCAGGTGGTGTGGTGTGGTGTGAGAAAGAAAAGAAAAGAAAGGTGAGACTGGAAGACCCACACAGTTGCACTTACCCTACGCCCTCCCCGGAAGCTGCAGGGCTGCTCCCAGCTGGGGCTGCCCCAGCCCTAGCTCATGCTAGCAACCATTGTCAAGGGCTCTGTCATTCAGCCCTGCCTTGCCCCACTACTTGCACAAGCCTGATAAAGTCCGAGGAAGCCCCCGCAGCTTGCGCCCCTTAAGCTTTCATTGCAGAGCAGGGGGTGCCCCTGCCCAGTCCGCCGGGTCCGAGGGCCGGGCCGCCTCAGGCTCCTGCTCTTGTGCACTCCTGGCTCCGCTTTCCTCTTCCCGGGCCTCAGCAGCCCCGCCCAGGCCTTCTTTTGGCACAGGCTGAGTTCCTGCTTCCTTTTCCTTTCCTTCTTTGGTGTGGTCTCGGGATGACGAAATCGAAGAAGTAAATTAATGTTATTTTCATATTTTAAACTTCTGAAGTTTATTTTAAAGCTAATGCCCCTTTTTTAAGATTTTATTTATTTGAGAGGCAGAGTTACAGAGAGAGAGAGAGAGAAAGAGAGATCTTCCAGCCTCTGGTTCACTCCCCAAATGGCCGCAACGGCCAGTGCTGTGCCAATCCGAAGCCAGGAAACCAGGAGCTTCCTCCGGGTCTCCCACGCGGGTGCGGGGCCCAAGGACTTGGGCCACCTTCCACTGCATTCTCGGGCCAGAAGCAGGGAGCTGGATGGAGGAGAAGCAGCTGGAATGAGAATCGGCTCCCATATGGGATGCCGGTGCCTCAGACTGAGGCTTATTCTACTAGGCTCCAGCAAACCAGCCCCAAAACCACAGCCATTTTTAAAGAGAGAGTGCTCTGTTCCTGGAGGAGCAGGTGCCGCACTGCCTCAGGGCACAAGAGGGGAAACTAGTTTGGAACTCAGTGTTCGGGGCAGGAGCAGCAAGCTCCCTCGTGGTCGTGGAGGCGGTAACAGAGGCTGGGCTCAAATCCAGCTCTGACTGATCTGAGGCTGAGATCCTCCCATCACAGGACTTTGTCTTAAGGATGTAGATATCTCTTTGTGGGATCTTTCCGAGGTTCCTTCTTGTGAGCATTTTTCTTTCTGTTAACTGCTGTTTTATTTCCTGGTTTTCAGTGTGACAAGTACAAGACTGGAGTCATTGATGGGCCTGCTTGTAACAGCCTTTGTGTAACAGAAACGCTTTACTTTGGAAAATGCTTATCCACCAAGCCCAACAATCAGGTATGCACAGAATGATCGTATACTCTGATTTTAATGGTAGCTAAAGGCATTATTAAAAGAATTTTTTAAAACATTTATTTGTTTATTTGAGAGGCAGAGTTACAGAGAAAGGGAGAGACAGAGAAATCTTCCATCTGCTGATTCACTCTCCAAATGGCCACAGTGCCTGGAGCTGGGCCAGGCTTCTGGAACTAGGAGCTTCCTCTGGGTCTCCCATGTAGGTGCAGGGGCCCAAGCACTTGGGCCATCTTCCATGGCCTTCCCAGGCACATTAGCAGGAGCTGGATTGGATGTGGAGCAGCCAGGACTCGAACTGGCACCCATATGGGATGCCGGTGTTGCAGGCGGTAGCTTAACCCCCTGCACCACAATGCCATGCCCTAAAATGATTTTTAAATTAACAAGCATATTTAAGAGGATTTCTGAAACAAAGGCCAACATTTGAATGTCAGCTGCCCGCCAGGCACTGTGTGAGGCACTGGGAGAGACCACGGAGAGCAAGACAGACAAGCCTCTGGCCTCGTGTGCTTACGCTCTAGCATGGAAGAAGACGCTATGAAATGAGTCAACAAATAAGGAAGACCATTTCAGACAGTGCCGTGGCTAGCAGGGGTGGGTTAGAGGCCATCTGGGATAGAAGAGGAACCTACTGGAGGAAGGGGCGGGGGAGACCCGTCCAAGGAGCCGCACGTCTGAGCCGACACTTGAATGGTGTGCAGGAACCAGCCACGTGGAGATCTGGGAGCGTGCATCCCAGGCAGAAGCAGTGCAGGTGACGCACGTTGTGAAGCAGGAACGAGCAGGTGCAAAGAACAGAAGGGCCAGTGTAGCTGGGGCGGGGAGAATCAGGGAGGAAGGGGGACAAGATCAGGCCGGGGAAGTAGGTCAAGCCAGCTCAGATGGAGCCAGCAGACAGTGGGAAGGACTTCGGACATTATGCTAATTGATTTAGGAATTTAATGGAGGATTTGAAGCAGGGAGATGATATAATCTGCTTTGTTTGGATTAGTATTATTATTATTATTAATTCATATGATCCTATTTGTTTCTTTATATAGAGTAAGACAGCGTACCCTGGTAGATAAGACCCTAAGCTCAGGGCAGGCATTTAGCCTAGTCATTAAGATGCTGGTTAAAGACACCTGTGTCCCACGCCGCAGTGCCTGGGTTCGTTCAATACCTGGCTGTGGCTACTGATTCCAGCTTCCTGCTAACGCAGACCCTGGAAGGCAGCAGGTGACGGCTCATGGAGTTGGGTTCCTGTCACTCACATGGGAGGTCCAGTCAGTTCCTGCCCAATCCTGGCTGTTGCAATCATCTGGAGAGTGAACCAGTGAATGGGAGCTCTCTCTTTATGTATCCATCTGTCTCTCTCTGTCGCTCAAATAAAAGTTCTTAAAGGAAAAAGAAAGAAAAATGGACCATGAGCTCTTAGTCTTGACCTCTGGGTCCAAGTGCCAGTTTTGCACTTCTGTGTTAACCTCGGCGAGCCACTTCCCCTGACTGCTTGATTTTCTTCTCAGTGAAGGGAAGGTAACAATAGTACCTACCTCACTGGGTTGGGATAGAAGCATTCAGACAACAATAAAATAAGTTAGGACATGTTGAACACACTGTAATGTTAATTTGGTATATACTTTGACATTATTTATAATAGCAAAAAAGTCCATATATGAGGGAATCTCATTAACTTGTTGGACTTCTGTATGGTTTGACATTAAAACTGATACCAAAAAAAGGTAAGACAAAATTAGTGTACTCTGGGGCCAGCACCATGGCTCACTTGGCTAATCCTCCACCTGCGGAGCCGGCATCCCATATGGGCGCCGGGTTCTGGTCCCGGTTGCTCCTCTTCCAGTCCAGCTCTCTGCTGTGGCCCAGGAGTGCAGTGGAGGATGGCCCAAGTGCTTGGGCCCCTGCACCCACATGGAAGACCAGAAGGAAGCACCTGGCTCCTGGCTTTGGATCGGTGTAGCACGCCGGCCGTAGTGGCCATTTGGGGCGTAAACCAACAGAGGGAAGACCTTTCTCTCTGTCTCTCTCTCTCGCTGTCTAACTCTGTCTGTCAAATAAAAATAAAATAAAATAAATTAATGTACTCTGAAAATTTTATTTTTAATTTAAAGAAATACTCATATAATGTAGAAATATATAAAAATGAAAATGATTACAGTGTTAACTATTTTTCTCTTTTTTATTCCTCTTTTCACTCAACATCTTTCATTTGGCCATGTAACATGCATTTCAGACTAATTTATCTCAGAGAACCTTAACATGGAAAACTTTTTTAACCTCCATTATTGGAACACTATAGATAGATAGAACATAAAAATTCTGTTTAAAGAAAAAAATGTGATTAGTTCTGGGGAGAGGAATTAGGGAAATGGAATGTGGAGGAACTTTGCTTTATGTCTTACATCCTACTAATTTGATCATTAAAATATGTTTAGGTATACATTACTTTATAATTAAAAATATTAGCTTAAGCAAAAAATTCTTTGAACTGTTTCAAATATGGATTTCGAAAATATTTGCACCGTGACTTAAGCTGGTGTATGTAGCACAGTGAGTTAAACTGCTACTTGTGTTGCCAGCATTCCATATCAGAGTGAGGTCAAGTCCAGGCTACTCTGCTTTCAATTTAGCTCCCTGCTAATGCACTGGGAGGTAGCAGAAGATGGCCCAAGGACTTGGGTCCCCACTATCCCTGAGGGAGACCCAGAGGAGTTCCTGCTCCTGGTTTCTGCCCAGCCAGCCCTGGCTGTTGTGGGCATTTGGGAAGGAAACCAGTGGATGGAAGATATTTTTCTCTCTTATTCTGCCTTTCAAATAAATAAATATGGGCCAGCATTGTGGTGTATTGGGTAAAGCTGCCACCTGCAATGCTGGCATCTCATATGGGCACTGGTTCATGTCCTGGCTGCTGCACTTCTGATCCAGCTCCCTGCTGTTAACCTGGGAAAGCCTCAGAAAATGGCCCAAGTACTTGGGCCCCTGCCAGCCACATAGGAGACCAAGATGAAGCTCCTGGCTTCCGCCTGGCTCAGTGCTACCATTGCAGCCATCTGGGGAATGAACCAGCAAATGGACAATCTTTATCTTTGTCTCTCTCTCCCTCTCTATAACTCTTTCAAAATAAATGAATAAATCTTTAAAGAAATAACTAAAAGTAGATAAATAAACAAGCAGACAGTCATAGCTCAATCTCAGAATTGTGATGCTGGCTTGTGTAATTTTTTTTTTTAAAGAGGAGCTGAACCGTAAAAATACTGTGCTATATTTTTGTAGTTTTCTACTCAGCGTAATGCATAATGTCATTCTTCTTCATGTAGATGTATTTAGGGGTTTGGGATAATCTACCAGGTGTTGTGAAATGTCAAATGGAACAAGCGCTTCATGTTGATTTTGGAACTGAACTGGAACCTAGAAAAGAAATAGTGCTATTTGACAAGCCAACAAGGGGAACCACGGTGCAGAAATTCAAAGAAATGGTCTACAGTCTCTTTAAGGTAAGGATATCTCTTCACATGTTGCTAGTGGGACGCACACTCTTCCTAAGGCACTGGCGGGACCTCATGCTAAAACACTGAAAAGCTGATATGCTTTGACCTCTATCAGGGTCTCCATCATTGGGGCAATAATTTAAAAAAATACACATATTGGAAGATGTTTACTTTAACATTAATAGCAAAAAAAAATGTCCAGGTATAAGAGGGTTTCCTTAAATACCCAGACTGTAGAGTTTGACGTTACAACTGATACAAAAAAGGGTGAGATACAGGGGTTGGCCTTTGCGGCGCAGCCTGTATCAGAATGCCAGCTCGTGTCTGGCTGCTCTGTTTCCTATCCAACTTCCTGCTAATGTGCCTGGGAAAGCCGCCCATGATGGCTCAAGTGCCGTCAACAGAGCCATGGCCATGGGCCCAGGGAAACTGCATTCAGGTCTCCCATGTGGGTGGCAGGTACTTAAGTACTTGAGCCAATACCTCTGTATCCCAAGGTGCATATTAGCCAGAAGCTGCATTGGAAGTGGAGTCAGGACTCAGTCCCAGGTACTCCGATATAGAATGCAGGCATCCCAAGCGGCATCTTAACTGCTGTGCCAAATGCCCTTCCCTACAACATGGTTCTAATTTGCTTATGAAACATCGTAAGTATTTGGAGATATAACCTGTTAAATTTAACAAGATTATTGCCAGGATGGGACAGGTGTGTGGTATAGTGGTTATTAACTTGCCACTTGGGATGCCCAAACCCCATATTGGAGTGCTTTGAATCCAGCTTTCTACTAATGTGCACCCTGGGAGACAGCAGATTCACTCAACTACTTAGGTCCCTGCCACCCATGTGGAAGACCTAGCTGGAGTTCTGGGCCCCTGGCTTTGGCCTGACCCAACCCTGGCCGTTGGCACACATCTAGGGAGTGAACCAGCAGGTGGAGCACCCCTGTCCTTCACAGGAAAGGTTACTAGCATGACCATAATGCTCACATAGGAAGTTCAGTGATGGGGAATTAGTTTTTTATTCCTTCTGTATAATTCTTGACAGGCAAAGTTGGGTGACCAAGGAAACCTCTCCGAACTGGTTAACCTCATCCTGACAGTGGCTGATGGAGACAAAGATGGCCAGGTTTCCCTGGGAGAAGCAAAGTCAGCGTGGGCTCTTCTTCAGCTCAATGAATTTCTTCTCATGGTGATCCTGCAAGACAAAGAACACACCCCCAAGCTAATGGGGTTCTGTGGTGACCTCTATGTGATGGAAAGTGTTGAATACACCTCTCTTTATGGAATAAGTCTTCCCTGGGTCGTTGAGCTTTTTATTCCATCTGGGTTCAGGAGAAGTATGGACCAGTTGTTCACACCATCATGGCCTAGAAAGGCTAAAATAGCCATAGGACTTCTAGAATTTGTGGAAGATGTTTTCCATGGCCCCTATGGAAACTTCCTCATGTGCGATACTAGTGCCAAAAACCTAGGATATAATGAGAAGTATGATTTGAAAATGGTAGATATGAGAAAAATCGTGCCAGAGACAAACCTGAAGGAACTGATTAAGGATCGTCACTGTGAGTCTGATTTGGACTGTGTCTACGGCACAGATTGCAGAACTAGCTGTGATCAGAGTACAATGAAGTGTACTTCCGAAGTAATACAGCCAAACCTAGCAAAAGCCTGTCAGTTGCTCAAAGACTACCTACTGCGTGGTGCTCCCAGCGAAATCCGAGAAGAATTAGAAAAACAGCTTTATTCTTGTATTGCTCTCAAAGTCACAGCAAATCAGATGGAAATGGAACATTCTTTGATACTAAATAACCTAAAAACATTATTATGGAAGAAAATTTCCTACACAAATGACTCTTAGTTCATTTGGACACTGTTGCCATTGTAGGAACACCACTTCTGAACAATTTTGAGCGTTTAAAAAATAATGGCTTCTAATTCAGAGATCACTTCCCCCAGGCTTAAGTGTCATCTTAAATACATGCAATTACTGAAGGGCAGGTGTAGGACCAACAGGTCCAGATTGCATTCCTACCCCATTTAGAAGCCCTGTTACATTTCCCAAATACATTCACTGTGTTAACTATTGACTAATGACTGAAATAATGCTGTGAAAAGCCTCATTCCATAAACATCAAGTGTTTTGTAGACTATTAGCCAAATTACCATTGCTGGAAATATTTGCATTGAAGCTGCTGTTTTAAAAAGATTTATACATAAATGTACTAATGTCTTAGCATGGTAAAATTTGCACATTAACTGAAGTTTAAAACTGCGAAGCAGGTAAATTAAAATTACTCCTTTACAAACAGATGTTGGGTTAATAGCATGGTTTATTGTAGAATTACATTTTTAACCTCAGACATCCAATGTTTTGTGTAAGCTTCAGATTGTTTCCATGACTTTTAGCTCAAGATTTCTGTGGCTGAAATGCATACTTCTAATTATCCTGTTTGAAGGCTCTGTCCTATTATCAACCAGCTGACTGAGCCCTTAAAAACTAACCTCATATGATCAGCCCAGTTCAGATCCACATGTTCTGAATCTGAGCTAGGGTATTTGTAACTCTAGGGACAAGACTGAAATCCCAGGAGATTCTATCTCCCAACAGCATTTCCTGTGGGCCAAAGGGCTATTTCTTAAATTGGCATATAAATTTACTTATCAAACATTACCACCAGTGATAAGTTTAATACTTGTTCCTCTCATGTCATTTTCCCATGTAAATTCAGGCCCTGGCATGTACCTTTCAACATCTTCACAAAATACAACCCCTCCTTTTGGAGAGGTCTCACCGGGTTCAATATAATGTGTTAAATCTATGTGACCTTCATCAATTTTCTCAAAATATAAAGCCATGGATTACCACCAGTTTTGTATGCTTTAGGTTTGTATACTTTGAGGGTACTTTTTCTTCCCACTAACCATCTGGTTGTAATAAATGGATGGAAGTAACATTTCCAAATGATCGATCGCTGGTCTGTTGCTTGCCAGATTCTAGCAAGAGCTGCACTTCAAAAAACCTGAGGCGGTAACTCCTGTCAGGGAGAATAGAAGCCCAAGAAACGGGTGTCAACTTTACTGGAGCCAACATGCCAATTTTTTTTTCTAGAAAAACCTGTACTTGTTTCCTGGAGCAAACTGTCAACTCCTCTGCTTTTAAATGCACTTCAGGGTGTCTCCTACAGTTTCATAACAAGAGCTCAACACAAAATAGCTGCTTTCAATAAGTTTATTGTCTTTATCAGAAAAATCTTCATAGAAAGTTGTTTGGTTTAGCTCTCAGCAGCCCGCTCCTGAGCTCTGAGGAAGCTTGCTTTCTTTTGAGCTACCCGATCTTTCTTCTGGGCAAGGGACATTTTGGGACGGTTCCACCTAAAAAACAAAGAATTAAGAAAAAGTTAAGTATATATATTTTAAATCTATGGCTAAAAAGGACACAATATTTAATTTCAACTGAAAATGAAAAATTTCATTATCAGATGAAAGCTGAATAATCCAAGTTCTAATATTTATCTTTGTTTATGATCTTTAACTTTCTGAAACCCCAGCCTATTAACACATGGCCAAATAAGACTTGTTAGTATAGTGCTCAGATGTTCGTTAAGTATCATATTTTATTCCATCCAAAAACCAAAACAGGAAAGATCAACAAAAGGTAACTATTTTCTTTAGGTAGCCCCTAAAAAATGCAGTAGCACTGTACTGGGATAGAATGGGCCACCTCAGCAGCTTCTGAGGCTAAAACATTTCTATCACCACAGTTACTTTTGCAAACCTGGTTCCCTTTGCTACTGCCACATCATGCAGAGCCAGTGATCGAGTTTGCACAATACTGAGAATTTGACCCACAAGATGAAGTAAGGCAGGAACCACTCTCAAACTCACTCTCTTGAAAACATGACAATAAGACACATACCTCTTCTTTTTAACTTCTCTCTTGGGCTTCTTCTCGTACACTGGATTCTCTCGTATAGCCGCGTGGGCTTTCTTGTACATCTCCTCCATCTGAAACAAAGGAAAGCAAACAGTACTTGGTTTCTTCATATGCCCTACATTAATGTACAGTATTCTATTACATGTTCTATTTTGTCCTTCCCTAAGCCGGATTCCCAATTTTTACCTTATGCAATGTAAATTATCTTATTCAAGAAAAATCTATATGCATATTTTTGAGGAACTCAACTATTCAAGTCACTCTAAAGGAAACTTATTTCTGCAAAAACACATACTGAGCTCCTAATACAGAATAACAAAAACTTTTTAAATTCTTTTACTTGGTGCCGGTGCTGTGGCGCAGCGGGTTAACGCCCTAGCCTGAAGCGCTGGCATCCCCTATGGGCATCCCATATGGGAAGTGGAGCAGTCCTAGCACTGTAGTATAGCAGGTAAAGCCACTGCCTGCAGCACCAGCATCCCATACGAACGCTGGTTTGAGTCCCGGCTTATAATTGAGTTGAGTCCCACTTATAATCCAGCTCCCTGCTAATGGGCTTGCGAAAGCAACAGAGGATGGCCTAAGATCTTGGGCCCCTATATCCAAGTGGGAGACCCAGAAACCAAGCCTGACTGTTAAGGCCATTTAGGGAATAAGCCAGCAGATGGAAGATATCTCCCTGCAACTCTTTCAAATAAAATAATCTTAAAAAAAGCTTAGCAAAGGTAAACAATGTAAAAATGTCACTGCATTTATGACTTTACATACATTTCCTTTAAAAGTTAACCTCTCTCTTTTAGCACTCTATCATAACTACCCACTGCATTTAATAAACCATGACTTCAAGTAGTCATTTACATATCTAAGTAATCGGGTTCTTCCCTCCAAGGGGTAAGTAGGAAACACAACTATGTATGCAGGTGATCCAGTCAATCTAGGTAAAGACAACTTCAGATGACTGCAGAGGATGTTAACAGGTACACAGGAAGAAACAGGCCATGGCAGATAGTATCCAGTGAGAAACTACAGTAGCCAAAGAGCATTCTACCTTTCCTATAGCCTAAGGGAGGCATTGAGAAATAAACTAAGGGGCTGGAAAGCGGGCAAAGCCTCTGCCTGTAATGCTGGCATCCCATATGGGTGCCAGTTCAAATCTCAGCTGCTCCACTTCTGATCCAACTCTGTTATGGCCTGGGAAAGCAATAGAAGATGGCTCAAGTGCTGGGCCCCTGCACCTGTGTGGAAGACCTGGAAGAAGCTCCTAGCTTTGGATTGGCCCAGCTCTAGCAGTTGTGGCCATTTGGGGGTGAACCAGTGGATGAAAGACCTCTCTCCCTCTCCCCCTCTGTAACTTTGCCTTTCAAATAAATAAATAAATCTTAAAAAAAAAATCTAAAAGCACAAATTGGGAGTCTGAAACATTACTGATGGCATAGCAGGTAAAGCCGCCTGCAGTGCCAGCACCCTATACAGGTGCTAGTTTTGTATCCCAGCTGCTCCACTTCCCATCCAGTTCTCTGCTATGCTATGGCCTGGGAAAGCAGCAGCAGATGGCCCAGGTACTTGGGCCCCTGCACCTGCGTGGGAGACCTGGATGAAGCTCCTGTCTTTGGTTCAGCCCAGCTCCAGCCTTTACAGCCATTATCTGGGGAGTGAACCAGCAGATAGAAGACCTCTCTCCCTCTGTAACCCAACCTTGCAAATAAAATAAAATACTAAAACCAAAGTCAAACTATGTGTTTATTCAGACTGCATTCAACAAATACAAATAAAGTGATCTCTTCCCATTTATGACTCTTTAAACCTCTGGTTAGCCAAAGCTATGCCAAACAGAAACCACTATATACCAACAGAAAAGAACCTAGCAAAACAATTACTTAACACATCATCTACTTATATTTATGAAAGATTTATAATAATGTGATTTGTGTTCTACATTCTCACTGTAATTTCAAAACAATACCATCACCTTCAGTTACTCTGTTCTCAACAGAGGTGGCCCTGAGGGTTAGATTTAGTCCTGGTAAACATCCAGTGTAAACATTCAAGAAACCATGGCGCCCTCCGTGCATGTGAGATCAGAGTGCTGGAATCTGTAGCTCCCTTTCCGTGTGCATGTCAGAGCTATTTAGAAAGCCACAACATAGTACCTGTTTGCTATAAAGAACTTTCCGGCCGGTGCCGCGGCTCACTAGGCTAATCCTCCACCTTGCGGCGCCGGCACACCAGGTTCTAGTCCCGGTCGGGGCGCCGGATTCTGTCCCGGTTGCCCCTCTTCCAGGCCAGCTCTCTGCTGTGGCCAGGGAGTGCAGTGGAGGATGGCCCAAGTGCTTGGGCCCTGCACCCGCATGGGAGACCAGGAGAAGCACCTGGCTCCTGCCTTCGGATCAGTGTGATGCACCGGCCGCTGCGGCCATTGGAGGGTGAACCAATGGAAAAGGAAGACCTTTCTCTGTCTCTCTGTCCACTCTGCCTGTCAAAAAACAAACAAACAAACAAACAAAAACAAAACAAAAACAACTTTCCTCCCCTTTAGCCTCAAAACTAGTGCAATTTAGTTCTAATCTAGCATTTGAAATCAAGCAAAGCAGAACACATCTGACGCCAGGAATGACTTCTATAGAGAGAACAGCCAAAGTATCAAAGGTGGCACCGGGAGCTGGAAACAAGCTTCCTGAAACAAGTCACTTCCAGCACATTACCTACACTGTCTTATCCGACTTGTTAATCCACTCTAACTACATTTTAAACCAAGGGCAGCTCACATGACTACCTATGAGCCCACCTAACAATGTAAGCAGTAAACCTGTTCCTATAAATAAACCAAAAAAGCCATTTTTAGGTAAATTTTTTACCATGTCTGGAGTCACATTGTTCTTTATGTACTGAGAGAATTGCTTCTTGTAAGCATCTTCATCTTCTTCCATTAGGTAACGCATGTAATCTGCAACATTCTGCCCCATAATGTGCTTCCGATGTACTTCTGCATTAAATTCCTTGCTTTCAGAATCGTAACCAGGGAATCGTTTGGTACTAAAATAAAGTTTTTCACATTTTAGTATACATTGATTAGAGCTAGTTCATTGCAGGAATTCATATCAGCAGCTGCCATCAGTCCCGTCTTGAAACAACTGTTGCATCATATGCAACCAAAGGACCAACTACTGACTGCTCAGTGAGTGGGATATCATCATTCAGCAGCTCATCTCCGAATTCCAGTTAGAAAAGAAATTCACAGCACAAACATCTTTAAAATCCGCTGCAATGGCTTTCTATCACTGCGAGGCAAGGTCTCCTGAACAGCATCATAAAGCGTCCCTAAACTCAGCCCATTTCTCAGTGGTACCTCAAGGTATGTGGCCTAAGTGATTTGTCTGTCCAAGACCACAGGTAACAAACTGGTAACAAAATGGTCAAGTGAGTGTTCTTAGGACATTTAAGACCTGCCTACCTTATTTCTAACAGCAGGAATTTACAGTGTAGGCTGATTTTGACCATTATAGAAAGTAAATGAGAAAACACGCAAAAACATTTACTGAGTACCCTGCAAGAGATTTAACAAGGTCTCAAAAAGAACCCCCATTTCGGCCGGCGCCGCGGCTCACTAGGCTAATCCTCCGCCTAGCGGCGCCGGCACACCGGGTTCTAGTCCCGGTCGGGGCGCCGGGTTCTGTCCCGGTTGCCCCTCTTCCAGGCCAGCCCTCTGCTGTGGCCCGGGAGTGCAGTGGAGGATGGCCCAGGTGCTTGGGCCCTGCACCCCATGGGAGACCAGGAAAAGCACCTGGCTCCTGGCTCCTGCCATCGGATCAGCGCGGTGCGCCGGCCGCAGCGGCCATTGGAGGGTGAACCAACGGCAAAGGAAGACCTTTCTCTCTGTCTCTCTCTCTCACTGTCCACTCTGCCTGTCAAAAAAAAATTAAAAAAAAAAAAAAAAAAAAAAAAGAACCCCCATTTCATACATTGTAAAACTAAAATTCTAACTAGGTTACATTTCAGGCTTACTACAAATAAATATTGTTTAAAACCATTTTTGATTGTTACATAATCACCTATAAAAGCATCCTAAAGAAGTGAATAATCCAGCTTCCTGCTAATATGCACCCTGGGAGGAAACAGAGGATGGCTCAAGTGCTTCAGCACTTGCCACCCTTGTGGGAGACCTGGATGGAGTTCCAGGCTCCTGGCTTCAGCCTAGGCCAGCTCAGCTGCTGCAGGCATTTGGAGAGTAAACCAGTGGATGGAGGATCTCACTCTGCCTTTCAAACAAACAAATAAATCTTTTTAAAAAAAGTTAATAATTTAAGATACATCTAATCAACAAAAAAATCATTAATTCAAACCAGACGAACTACAAATTAAATAACCTCAACTTCCAAGAATGGCCTGCAATCTTATTTCAGTCCTAAGCTTAGAAATTTTTCATAAGCTTTCTTAAAATTTTTTATTCTAGGACCCACACTCTTCTGTAGTAAATTATTCTGAATGAGAAAATGTACAAAGCTCCAGGAGGATGGAGCTGCTCATTTTTAATAAAAATTAAGTCAAATGCAAAAAGTAGTGGTCTTGGGACTGGCACTGTGGCATAGTGGGCTAAGCCTCTGCCTTTGGTACTGGCATCCCACATGGGTGCCAGTTCGAGTCCTGACTGCTCCTCTTCTGATCCAGCTCTCTGCTATGGCCTGGAAAAGCAACAGAAGATGGCCCAAGTGCTTAGGTCCTTGTGCCCGCGTGGGAGACCCAGAAGAAGCTCCCAGCCCTTGGGTTTGGATCAGCCCAGCTCTAGCCATTTCGGCTATTTGGGGAGTGAAATAGCAGCTGGAAGATCTTTCTGTCTCTCGTTCTCTCAGTCTGTAACTCTACCTCTCAAGTAAATAACATCTTAAAAAAAAAAAAAAGTAGGTCTCTACTCTGCCCTAGCTCCTCTTATTAGCTCCAAAACGTGGGACAAATCACTCTTTCTTGCGAGTCTCAGTCTATTTATAAAATGAGTTACAATTCTGTCCTCCTGCCAGGCTCCTTTTGCAGAGTCCCTAGCCTCAAGCAGACATTCAGTGACAGCTACAGATAGGGAACTGCTGGAGTCGGGGCAGTGAGGTCTTGAATTCTAACGTTACCTGTGAGGGATGGACAAGCCTCCATCCACAGCTCCCTTCAGGGCTCCAAAAACTTTATTGCCAGTAGTAGTTCTGGCAAGGCCTGCATCTAAATAGCAGGTGAAGGCACCAGGTTGACCATCAATGCTTTCCACATTGTATTCATCTCCAGTCACCTCCACTTGGCCTTCATAGATCTTGTCCATGCCAAACCTATTGAGAAGCTATTAACAAAGAAGCCAATGTAAATACCTATTTGAATACATTCAAATCACTCTAAAATATTGAATTTGAATACATTCAAACCACTCTAAAATATTTCATGTTGTCACTATTTCAATGCCCAATCTGATCTTTCATACTTCATTTACTCAGGTAACCTCACATTTCTTCAGTCATACTTGACTCTAATAATTCAACTACTAACTACCAAAGATCACATGAAGATTTATTTAACTTAATCTGAAAGAAGTTTTTTGGGTGGGAGAGGATCCTGGGCTGAAGGGGACATCTACTGTGGTTCTGCTCTTTGAATGCACTGTTACTCAGGGACACTCCTTTGCTGGTACAGTCACCTCGTGATGGTTGATCGTTTTACCAGATAGTGCCTTTGCACCAAGCTGCTCTCACACACAATGACAACATCCCCTCCCCCCTATCTATCATCAATGAAGATATAGGTCCTCAACACTGATACATATTCTTTACAACTGCAAAAACAAAGCAAAATCACATTTTTATGCCACACCTGCAATATGAAATGTTGCCAACTCAATGGAAAAGGATTAAAACAAAAGATCCTCCCATCAATGCCACAACACCCCCCACCCCATCCAAAGACACTGCTTCTCAACCATCACTATGCATATAATCACTGTGACAGCCTATCAAAATAGATCCTGAGGGTGTGGAGTACATCCCCCTAAGTCTGCTTAAATTCATGCACGCTGAACCAGCACTGTGATGTGGTGGGTAAAGCTGCAACCTGCAGAGCCGGAATCCCATATGGACCCTGAGTCCTGGCTGCTCCACTTCCAATTCAGCTCCCAACTAATGCGCCTGGGAAAGCAGTGGAGGATGGCCCGGCTCCAGATGTTGCGGCCAGTTGGGGGTTGCGAACCAGCAGATGGAAGATCTCTCTGGCACTCTGTAACTCTGCCTTTCAAATAAATAAATCTTTAAAATCCAAACAAACAAAAAGTTCATGTACGCTGACAGCCAGAGGAAATACACCTCTAATTAAGTAGCCATCAATGTCTTTACAAATTCGTTAAAAAATTCCTTGTTAGCTCAAGCCACATTTCAAGAATTCAGCAGTGGCTAGTGGGTATCCCAGCTAGACGGCAAATTACAGATTCCATCAAGGCAGAAAATTCTATTGGACAGAGTTGATCTAGAAAACACCCACCAAAAGGAAGAAAATAGGAAGAGACAGCTGCTCCCCCAGATTATTGGAAAACACTGTATCAGCTGACTATGTATTTATAAAATCATGCCTGCTGATGTCCTTGGAAGCCACAACTGAAGGTATCTTATCACACATGTGCAAACATCTTAACATCAAACCACCCCACACAATGAGCTAACCCAAGACCTGTATCATCTTGTACATACCCTGCGAGCCAGCAGCAGGCCAGTACAATATGCTGCAGCATAATTGGTCAGGCCAACTTTCACACCGTATTTTGGCAGTTCGTGTGCATAAGCTGCACAGACTATCATATCCCCTTCTATACGGGCATACGCAATCTACAGGAAGAGAAAAATCGATTCAGTCATCTGTTGCTTTCACTGTTTCATTACTTAAGTGCCTTCTTTTCCCAAGGATTAACAAAAGAAACAATTGGATGAACACAGCTCTGTATCACTTAATATTTGTCTCTGTGCAACCTACTGTAACTCATGACCTGGTCACTTAGACAGCAGTTAAATGTGAGGCAGTTTGCAAGGCTAAAGCTACCAACCAGATTTTGCATACCAGAATGTATTTGGAACTCATTATGTGGTTCCTAACTTCTAACTGTAGAAGACTCTTAGCTGAATTAGCTAACGAATATAAAAGGCACTTTAAAAAGTCAGAGGAATACCCAACCATTTCAAACACCTTTTGAAAAGCTTAAAGTTCCAGGTGCCTCCTGTTTAGTTAACTGAATCTGAGTATGAAGGTAGACATCGCGATCAACAAATTAATCTGCTCAGAGAATGGGTGTGCCTGCAAAGCTTCAGCCAACCTCAGGTAGAATTTTCCCCACAAAAGTCCAGAACTCTAGATAACTGCCACTGTCTGAGTCTTTCACATGGGAGACACCTCTGCACATTTTAGTAAGAACTTCAAACAAGCCTAAGTAAGAGCAATCCCATTTAACCCTCGTTACTACCTACCTCTTCAATAGTAAGTGGTATGTAACGCCATATAGCAAGCATTAGGACTTAATCCATGACATGCAATTATTCTACTGGAATTGGGATGGGCAGGAACCTTCTACCTGTCTCAAATTCTTCCCACCCACACACACATATAGAGGTTTCCTTCTCTTTCCTCCAAATTAGGAAATGAATAGAATTCAGTTGGCTCAGCATTTCCCAGCACGATCTTTAAAATACCCATTTTCCAAGCTCCAACTCCAGAGCTACCACTACTAACTCAAAGGAGGCACGCACAGTTCTTCTAATCCTTACAGCACACGCTCTGCTCTCCCAACACAACTTCATGAGTAAAGGGGGAGGGTTTGCCATCCACTTGTCTAGAATACAATTTACCTGACAAATGATATCTCTATTAGTTACACGAACTATCATCCTGTACTTGGGTGTGTTGTACTTATTTTTATCCTGGATCACCAAGCGTTTCCGAGCATAGTAATCAGTTTTACCCTCTGAAAAGAGAAAAAATATAGTTTAGGAAAAATTTCTCACTGCAGATCATTCTAATACTGTACATATGACAGTATCCTTACCTCGCCGTCTTCGAAACTTCACTTGGTATCTCTTAAAGTAGGCCTTGTTCTTGACAACTTTAACAAACCCCTTAAAGGAAAAAAAGGTAAATGTTTTAGCTGGTGATACTTTTGATTTAAGTAAACAGCGCAACAAAGTATCACTTGAGCTTCCAGAGCCAGTCCAGACCCTCTGTCAACTTTAGTAGGCTCCCACCTTCAAACGAGCTTTTTCTTCAACTGTTCATCTGTCACGGAGTTGATAGTTTTAACACATATAAGGTGCAGGTGCCAATTTGTCAGACTCATTATATAAGAGCACTCCCTCGTTGCTTTTCAGGGTTTTTAAATGTCTACTCAAAATTTCTGCACTGGTGTCCTTGCTAAAAAGCACTTTTCTAGGCAGTAGTCAATGGCACCAAACCTCAAGCTGAATTCTCCAAGTCCCACTTCGAACACCTAACTCTAGAAAACTGCCTATTTCTCTCCCTTCCCACGGTTTTTCAAGAATTTAATTCACCTCCCGTAACGCTCATTTAGACAACAGCACATTCAGCAATTTTCCCCCTTAAATGCAGCATTCCATCCCATCTTAAAACTCCACCCCAACATTCATTAACAGCTGGAGCCAGAGACGGACCAAGCAGACAGCAGAGCCTACGGCAAACCAGGTTCCCTTCCGGAACCCAGGAACGCCAGAGTATCCAAGCTCCACTGACAGTTTCGGCTTAAAAGCCACTTCCTCGGCCCACGGGGACAGGTCTTCCGAAAAACTAGCCGGCAAGGACCCTTCCTCGGAAAACTCCCGAAGCAGGGGGTCGAGCCCGACCAGAGGATCCGGCAGCCCGCGCTTACTCCGCATCCCCCGGGTAGTCTACGGCCAATTCCACGCAACCCTCCCCGCCCAGCTTGCTGCCGGCACCCCCTCGGACGAGCCAGCCCTACCCCCGCATGCTTACCCCTTTCCGGGATTCAGTACCCCAGCTCCCGGCTCCCCATCTTCGCCAACCCCTCCCCCCAAGCTCAGCTCAGCACTGGGCGGCAGCCATTAAGGCCACGCTGGGAGCCACAGGCAGGACCGGAGCAGAGCGGGTAATCTACCGCCATCCGACCCCTACGCCGCGCAGAATGGTCTCTAAACTAGGGTTCGGGGAAAGAGAAGAAGCCCCCGTGCATCCGGAGCCTCAAGATCAAGATGCCCACTTACCATCCTGCGGAACAGAGACCCGCAACCGCGGCTCGACACAGACCTGCAGGCCCAGCAGCGCTACAGGGGGGGAAAAGGCCGTAGCTCGTGCGCAGGCGCAGTATGTAGCACTGACGATTACGCGAGCGACGTACGGAAGAGGGAGGCTGCTGGCTGCTACGCGTGCGTCGTTTCTCCCCCTGCTGGCTGGAGGCTGAATACAGGCCTTAGTCTGGTCGCGACGACGCCTCTACGGCGCTGGGTCCCGTCGCACCTAGTAGAGGAGCCACCGAGGGTGGACCGTGAGCAGGAACACGGCGGATTTCAAGAGTCTTTCACTTTGTTGGTTAGAACCTTTTTTTTCATAGCATGTTAATTTTGTAAACAGGACCAAAAAAAGTTAAACAAAATGAATTTGCTCTGAAGCACTATTTAGGACTATATAAAATCCTGGACCACCTATCCCAGTCCAGAGGATACAGGTGCCACTGGGTCCGGGAAGCTCTGCTGAGAGTCCCAAGTCTGGGATCGGGGCCAGCGCCCTCCTTTCCCACGCACCTTCGCACGTGCTTCAGCCCACTACAGACTGTAAACTCGGCGGCTGGGCCCCGCCGTCTGGTGCACCTGTGGCTCTCCAGCACCTGGCGCAGTGTGGACCCTGAGCAAGCGCTCGGTACTTGCTACACAGTAAGAGAACGACTGCTCTCTCCCGGGTCTCCCTTTCCCTCCATCGGCTGCCCTGATTCCTATCACCTGCATTCCTCTTCTCTTCTTCCACCATTCTGAACTGGTATGCTTGAAGTTTTAAGTCCTTATTATGTTAAAACTAGTTGTAACTGGGAGAATGAGTCGTTTCCTTTCCCCATTCTCCACGTGGAGACTGAAGAGAACGATCCAAGTAAACAAACAGAAAAGGACCTCAAGCGAGAATGTGTCTCACCTAACAGAGTTGCACAGGTGCTCTTGGGTATTAATGAAAATTGGGGGTCGGCGCCGCGGCTCACTTGGTTAATTCTCTGCCTGCGGCGCCGGCATCCCATATGGGCGCCGGGTTCTAGTCCCGGCTCCAGTCCAGCTCTCTGCTGTGGCCCAGGAGGGCAGTGGAGGATGGCCCAAGTGCTTGGGCCCTGCACCCCATGGGAGACCAGGAGAAGTACTTGCCATCGGATCAGCGCGGTGTGCCGGCCGCAGCCTGCCGGCCGCGGCAGCCATTGAAGGATGAACCAACGGCAAAAGAAGACCTTTCTCTCTGTCTCACTGTCCACTCTGCCTGTCAAAAAAAAAAAAAAAAAAAAAAAGTGATGAGATTGTGAAAGATAAAGTAAAGAAGTATTCCGAGTTGAAGGAGCAAAGTGACGGGACAACCGTATGCAATGTATGATGTCAGATTGCGTACTGGACAAGAAAGAAGAAAGGAGGAGAGAAGGCTTTTTAGTTATTTCGTTCAAAGGACATTGTCAGAGCAATCAGTGAAATTTGAATGGAGTTTGTGGATTAAATGCCACTAATGAATCAGTGTTGATTTCAGATGTGATAGACACATCATAATTATGAGTGTGAGTTCTTGTTTTTAAGGAAACACATGCTGAAATATTTTGGAGAAATGACCATTATTTCTGCAACTTTCAACAAATGGCTTAGGAAACAATCGAGACAGGTTAAGGGGCAGTTTGGCACAGTGGTGAAGACACTGCTTGGGAGACCAGCATCCCATATCATTGTGCCACTTCATATCAGAGTCCCAGCTACCTTGCCTCTGGTACAGCTTCCTGCTAATGCACCTGGGAAGGCAGCAGCTGATGGCCCAAGTGCTTGGGCTCCTGCCACCCATGTGGGAGATGACGATGGAGCTCTTGGTTCCTGGCTTCAGCCTGTCCCTGCAACCATTTGGGGAGAGAACCAGCAGATGGAAGATAGCACGCGCCAGCTCACGTATTCTCTCTCTCTTTCATTCTGCCTTTCAAATAAATAAATAAATCTTAACAAAAAAGACACTGCTTGGTACATCATATCCCATATCATAGTAGCCTGGTTCAAGTGCTTGCTCCACTTCCAATCCTAGCTTTCTGCCTACGTGCACCTGGGAGGTAGCAGTGATGCCTGCAGTACTTGGGTCCCTGAATCCATGTGGAAAACTGGGATTGAGTCCCAGGCCCCTGGCTTCCTTGTAGGCATTTGAGAAGTAAACCAGCAATGGAAGATCTTTCTCTCCCTCCATCCCTCGCTCTCTATCTTTCAAATAATTAAAAATTAGAGAGAGAGATTTGGGGGAGCATAGCTTTTATTATTTAAAATGAAAGTGAATTCAGTGCCATCAAACCTATCAAACATCTGTTACAAGTGGAAAATACATCAGCAGCTCTCTCTGCTCGCCACCATTTGAGGGTACAGCGGAAGTCGGCAGCCTGCAACCCGGCAGAGAGCCCGTGGCAACACCCGCCTTGCTGGCACCGCGTTCTCACACTGCCTGCTCCCGGAACCACTGTGAGAAGGCAGTTTCTGCTGTCTGTGACTCAGAGAGAGAGAGAAGGAAGTCGGCAGTCAGCAATGTTTACCTCTGGTGGTGATGGTTTGATGATGTAACACCAATATGTGGAACAATTTTGAAGATGTTACCCATGTATTGTGATTTGAGGTGCATGCTGCCCTAATCAGCTGGTTCTGGACTGAAACCACCAACACTCATAATCATGATATAAAAAGTCACAATACGAAATTTCAGTCAGACCGAGGAATGGGGCGGAGCGATCTATTGCACAACATGGTGTCTGAAGTTATAACAATGGTTTATATTCTCGAAAATTGCTGAGAGTAGATTTTAAGCATTGTTACTGCAAGAAAATGACAAATAGGTGAAATGGTGCATATGTGAATTAACTCAATTTAATCATCCTATAATTTGTATGTATTTCCAAATATGCTGTATATAATATATATAATACTTATCAACATTTATAAAGTATCATGTTACTTTCAAATGTTTTTCTTTGTGATCAGTTTTTGCTTTGCGTGAGTTTGTAGTTTTACACTAAAGGGCAGCAAATAGAGTGAACTGCTTTACAGTTGGATCTACTTTATAGATGTATCCACTGGAGAAAATTCTTTCATACTTCAAGCCTGTATTTTTAATCTAGGGAAAAAATACCCAAAGAAAGAATAAACTTTGTTTATTTCTAAAAATACATCTAAAGCAAAAAAAATACATCTAAAGCTATGATTTTTTTTTTTTTTATTTGAGAGGTAGAGAAAAGAGGAGTGGAGCAGAGAGCAGGCTCCCATCCATCCACTGGTTCGCTCCCCAAATGCCCAAAATGCCCAGAACAAAGGGGAGCTGAAACTGGGAAGCAGGCCGGCGCCGCGGCTCACTAGGCTAATCCTCCGCCTAGCGGCGCCGGCACACCGGGTTCTAGTCCCGGTCGGGGCGCCGGATTCTGTCCCGGTTGCCCCTCTTCCAGGCCAGCTCTCTGCTGTGGCCAGGGAGTGCAGTGGAGGATGGCCCAGGTGCTTGGGCCCTGCACCCCATGGGAGACCAGGAAAAGCACCTGGCTCCTGGCTCCTGCCATCGGATCAGCGCGGTGCGCCGGCCGCAGCGCGCCGGCCGCGGCGGCCATTGGAGGGTGAACCAACGGCAAAGGAAGACCTTTCTCTCTGTCTCTCTCTCTCACTGTCCACTCTGCCTGTCAAAAAAAAAAAAAAAGAAAAGAAAAGAAAAAAAGAAACTGGGAAGCAGAAATTCAATCCAGCCTTCCCATTAGGGTTACAGAACTCAATCACTTGGCCCATCAGGCTGCCTCCCCGGGTCTACCTTAGCTGAAAGCTAGAGTCAGGGGCCAGAGCTGGGAATCAAACCCAAATACTCTAAAGTGGTACACGGATATTGTAACCATTGTCTTGATCACTAAGCTAACTCCTTCCCGTAAAACTACAGCTTTTAGTGGGACTGAAAGTCACCAAAAATATAAAAGGCAATTATAATTGAGCATGCCAGGTTGTTCTGTTGATAGGTTAGTGATGTTTGTGTGATTGACAAGATAAAGACAGGGGCCGTAGCTGTGGTGTAGCTGGTGATGCTGCTGCCTGTGTTTTTCCTCTAACAGAAAGAAAAATTCCATTACTCAGATCCTTGTGTGCGCCAAAGCGGTGTCCATTTCAAATGTCAACAGCAGCACAAACCCTAAAACTCTTCATGGCATTCAGACACAATTGCCTTTTGTCTTGAGGACCCAGCACAAGAAAGGCAGAGTGGCCTTTGCCTGGGGCCTGGAGGGTTTTGATTACCAGGGCTGGTGCTTAGAGTTTCTAGTGAGAGCTGAGGGCCAAGTCCTCAGTGAAAGGAGCGTCTGTGGTCATAACACTGTTTCTGTTTTGAATGCATTCTTTAATGCAGTGACTTTTCTGTGTGTTTGTGATATGCAGGGTTTCATAAAAGTCCAAGGCCAGAGCAAGCTTCCCTTTTGCCTGGCTTAAAGGGAGTACTTCTGGCAACTCCACATTCCCCAGAGACAACAGTCCCCGAAATGCCTGCCCTGCTTCCAGCTCCACTGCTGTGCTGGACTTGCCCCTGCTTCCGCTGATCTGTGGTTGATCCCAATGACTTGGGCTCGACTGCGGGGAGAAGTTGTGTGCAGAAAACAAAGGGAGCTTTGGGCTTCTATATATTAAAAATAACAAGCATTTACTGAGAACTTGGTATGTGCCAGGGTCGATGCTAAGCATTTATTACATTATCTCATTTAATCCTTTAAACTAGTCTAGAAGATAATATCATTTTCCTCGTTGTACAGTTGAAGAAATGCACGCCACAGCCTATCACAGTGGGACACAGGCAGTATTCAGCATAGTTTCCAGTTCTGAGACTGCCTTAAAACTGTGCTAAAAGAAGGAACTGGTACTCTGAAAATTTTCAAATGTGTGTATTTGACTTTGAACATGTTTTTGTTTGACTGAATTGTGAACATTCTTTGGCTTGACCAGTTACAACTAGCTTTGTTTAAAAATGAAGAAAGGGTGAGCATTTAGCTTGTGTTTAAGATGCCCAGGTGCCACCTTGGAGTACCTGGGCTTGATCCCCAGCTCTGGCTCCTGACTCCAGCTTCCTGCTAGTGCGGACCCTGGGGAACAACAACGATGGCTCAAGTAGCTGGGTTCCCACCACGTGGCCCAGCACAGCCCTTGTCCTAACCTGGTCCAGCCCTACCCATTGCTGGTATTTGGAGATATTCATTCTTTGTCTCTTTCTCTTTTACATTAATTACTTCATTTTAAAAATGAAGAAGAAACTACAACTAGTAAACGGTTATTTTCTAGATCATCATGTGTCGCTGCCCCTCTTCGTGGGGGGACGACACTAAACCCTGCCTAGGTTTTATATCCGAGTCACGGCACCATTATGTCGCTCCCCGTCTTCGTGGAGGAACGACACAGGACCCTGCGCTGTTCTTTCGTCTGCTCGGCCCTTCCCGGGTTTGCTGCTGGTTCTTCCCGGGTTGGCTACTGTCCCTTCCACCTCCGTGGAAGGGCAGTTCCCCCTGGCCGCATTCCCCACTTCCGCAGGGGAGCGGCACACCGCCGGCCGGCTCTCTCGGGGGCTGCATAGGTGTTCCCCTTAGATGTTCCTCTTAGATGTTCCTCGTGCATGTTCTCTCTCTCCTCCTTTATAGTCCTCCTCCGCCAATCCCAACTCTGCTACCCACACGCCGAGTACGCTGCTCTCCTCCAATCAGGAGCAGGTCCCACAGTTTATTGGTTGAACTGGAGGCAGCTGTGTAGAAGCTGTTTTCTCCTCTCCCAGCGCCATATTGTGGGAGAGCAGATGCATAGAATAAGTCTTAATTCCAGTAACTTAGTCTAGTCCGAGTTGCTCCCCACAATCATGCTGAGCCTGAAGCATTATAATCCTTCAGAAAATGAAGATGTACAAAACTCTGTTCACTCAAAGCCCATATTACTAGAAATAGGAGGAGTTCACAAGGCAGTTCTTAGGACAAATCTGGACAGTTAAACACCAATCTATCATATGGTTACTTAAAACTGTATGTGAAAGCTAAAACATTTAAATGATTTTGTAATACTTAGATGGTTCCCTAGAGGCCAGGTTTAGCAAGTCATTAAGAAAAGTCTGAGGTTTGCTATACTTTAGAGGCTAATGTTGCTTTAAGGATGGTTGTCATCACACTACTTGCCTGAAAAACCTCTTATCGCCACTAGATTGAGAAAGGGCAGAAATAAGGAGAAAGAAGCAGCTGGGCAGGAATGTGTTCCATGATGGGAATCCTACTGGGAAGTAAATTTCTGTGTCTACATTTTTCCTGTAATTATCCAAAGTAGCTACAGCCTTTTTTTTTTTATTATTTGATTAGTTTTTAACAAATTCAATGCACTTTGCAGGTACAATTCTAGAAATATAATGATATTCCCTTCTTCCCTTCCTCCCCGCCCCTCCCTTCCTGCTCTATTTTTGCCAATTCTTTCAGGCTTAAAACATGGCTGGGGTGGGCATTGTGGCACAGTGAATTAAGCCTCCTCTTGGGACACCTGCATTCCATAACAGTGAGCCAGTTCTAGTCCCACATTCTACTCTGTGCTTAGAATCTGGATTCCTGCTAATGTACTTGGAAGGCAGTGGATGATGGCTCACCTTGGAGTCCTACCACCCACATGGGAGATGCAGATGGAGTTCCTAGCTCCAGTCTGCTGTTGTGGGCATTTGACAAATGAATCAGCAGATGGAAGATCTCTCTCTCTCTCTCTCTCACTCTCTCTCTCTCTCTCTTTTTCTCTAGCTCTGACTTTCAAATAAATAAATAAATATTTAAAAATAATCCATCACTATTATATTCCCAGCATGCAGAACAGAGTTTGGTGTGAAATGACTATTACGGCAAGCACACTATCTCTGATCATTTATTCTGCATATTCCATTTATCAATTTGTAACAATCTACCCCCAAATACAGAGGCTTTTAGAATGAAAATGTATTCATTTATTTTGCACAGGAATCAGCAACTTGGCAGGACTCGCTTTGCAAGTGTACCTCTCCCCCATTCAGTGTCAGCTGAAGCAGCTCAGCTGGGTCAACAGGCCCCACATTCAAGATGGCTCATTCCCATGGCTGGCAAGTGGGAGCTTGCTCTTGGTTAGGAGCATGGTTCCTTCTGCATAGGCCTGCCTATGATTTCCAGGCTTCCTAAAAGAATGAATGGCTAGGTTCCAAGATGGAGTTTCTCAGAGAACAATGTAGAAGTGCCTGGCATACAATGACTTCCACAGTACTGTGTTGGTTCAGGTCATCAAAAAGACCCACTCAAGAGAGGACAGACAAGGATTTTACTTCCCAATGGGAGCAGTTGGATGGTTCTAGAAGGGCAGGCAGAATGGGTTTATTGTAGCCCTCTTTGAGAAATATAATCTGCTGAGCTAATTAATTATTGACAAACTGTAAAATAATGTTAATAAAATACATCAGTATGTATGCAACTATGTTACCTAATAAATTAGGCTCATGTTAGAAGGTTGTGCTTAAAGAGCAGGTGGCTAGCCTAGTGGCTAACATGCTTGCCCCACATCACAGTGTTTGATTTTGATTCCCAGCTCTAGCCCCTGATTTCAGCGTCCTGCCGGTGAAGACCCCTGGAGGCAGCAGGTGATGAGTCAGATAGTCGGGTTTCTGTCACCCACATGACGGACCTGGGTTGAGTTACTGGCCATAGCCCTCACCCAGCCCCAGCCATTGTGGGCATTTTAGGAGTGAACCAGCAGGTGGCAGCGCTCTCTCTCTCTCTCTCTCTCTCGCTCTCACTCTTTGTCTCTCTCTCTCCTTCAAATAGATTAAAAAAATTTTTTTTAAGTTATGCCTACGGGATCTCAGGGGAAAAAATCCAGTTTCTCTCTGTACTTTACTTCTGTTACTGGTTCCTTTGGTTCTTCTCCAGCATCTGTAAAAACTGCTTCAAAAGAGATGTCAGGCATTTGGTAAAGCACATAGGACACCTGTATCCCATACAGGAGTGTTCACGTCCTGACCGTACATAACATTTCAGCTTCCTGCTAATGTGCATCCCGTGAGGCAGCAGGTGATGGCTCAAGCACTTGGATCCCTGCCACCCACGTGAGAGGCCTGGACTGAGTTTCAGGCTCTTGGCTTGAGCCTGGCTCAACCCTGGCTCTAGTGGGTACTTAGGGAGTGAACCAGCAGATCGAAGATCTTTCTTTGTCTCTCCATTTATCTCTCTCCCTTTTAAGTAAGTAAAAATAAATTTTTGTAAGAAAGAACTTCAACCAGGACAGAATTTTTTTCTTTCCTTTACTGTTCAACAACTATAGGGGCCAGTGCTGTGGCATAGCAGGTAAAGCCGCTGCCTGTAGTGCTGGCATCCCATATAGGCGCTGGTTCAAGTCCCAGCTGCTGCTCTTCTGATCCAGCTCTCTGCTATGGCCTGGGAAAGCAGTAGAAGATGGCCCAAGTCCTTGGGCCCCAGCTCCTGTGTGGGAGACCTGGAAGAAGCTCCTGGCTCCTGGCTCCAGTTCGGCCCAGATCCAGCGGTTGCAGCCATTTGGGGAGTGAACAAGCAAACGAAGACCTCTCTCTCTCTCTGCCTCTGCCTCTCTGTAACTTTGCCTTTCAAACCAATATGTAAATCTTAAAACAATTATGTTAAATAAAATTGAAAATATCAATAAAAGTATTCTGGTCACATATCCCAAATATTCTAATTCTTTTGCAAATATTTCTCTTTCTCTAAAGTTAGATAAACATAGGTTAAACTCCTGACCTTGGCAAATACTACTTGACTAACTTTTGTAAATTACTGTTTATACTTATCAGTTTTTATTGGCTTGTTGGTCTTTTCCTCGATTGATTTGTAAGTGTTCTTTATGTATCGGGAGCACTAATATTTCTCCTGAGCTGTTGCTGCTCACCTTCTCACTGATTTTTTTTAAATATATTTCTTTCTTTCTTTCTTTCTTTCTTTCTTTCTTTCTTTCTTTCTTTCTTTCTTTCTTTCTTTCTTTTTTTGACAGGCAGAGTGGACAGTGAGAGAGAGAGAGAGACAGAGAGAGAAAGGTCTTCCTTTTCCGTTGATTCACCCTCCAATGGCCGCTGCGGCCGGCACACTGCGCTGATCCGATGGCAGGAGCCAGGTGCTTCCTCCTGGTCTCCCATGGGGTACAGGGCCCAAGCACTTGGGCCATCCTCCACTGCACTCCCTGGCCACAGCAGAGAGCTGGCCTGGAAGAGGGGCAACCGGGACAGAATCCGGCGCCCCGACCAGCACTAGAACCTTGGGTGCTGGCGCCGCAGGCGGAGGATTGGCCTATTGAGCTGCGGCGCCAGCCTAAATATATTTTAATATAAATATTTTTAATTTATTTGAAAGAGTTACACAAAGAGAGGAGAGGCCTCTCACTCCCCAGTTGGCGGCAATGGCCGGAGCTGCGCTGATCCAAAGCCAGGAGCCAGGAGCTTCTTCCGGGTCTCCCACGTGGGTGCAGGGCCCAAGCACTTGGGCCATTCTCCACTGCTTTCCTAGGCCATAGCAGAGAGCTGGATCGGAAGTGGAGCAGCCAAATCTAAAACCGGTGCCCATATTGGATGCTGGCGCTTCAGGGCAGGGCGTTAACCCGCTGCGCCACAGCACCAGCCCCCTCACTTGTATTTGAAGTATTCCCACAAATACAAGTTTACAGTTGATGCTGGGTAGTTCGGCTTTATTTGCAGTACCACTACACACCAGAAGGAGGCGTGCTGCCAGAAAGCTGTCCTAAGATGACACTGTATTTCTTTTCAAGATTTATTTATTTATTTGTTTGAAAGGCAGAGTTACAGAGAGGCAGAGGCAGAGAGAGGTCTTCCATCCGCTGGTTCACTCCCCAAATGGCCGCAACAGCCAGAGCTGGGCCAATCCTAAGCCAAGAGCCTGGACCTTCTTCCAGGTCTCCCATGCAGGTGCAGGGGCCCAAGCAGTTGGGCCATCTTCTACTGCTTTTCCCAGGCCAGAGTAGAGAGCTGGATCGGAAGTGGAGCAGCTGGGACTCGAGTTGGCACCCATATGGGATGCCAGCACTGCAGGTGGTGGCTTTACCTGCTATGCCACAGTGCCAGCCCCAATGGCACCGTATTTCTAGAGACCAAAGGAAAACAGAGAAATGAACAGATGACCTACTCCTCTCCAACTACATACTCCTGAAGAAGGTGCAACTACTGGCTACTGGCTCGGAAATTGGGAAGGGGAGGAAGATACAGGTGAAAATCTGAGAGAAGCTTGCTGAGCTTCCTCTGTTTATTTCCAAATAAGTAAAAATGTGTGTGTGTGCACAGGTGTGTCTTTTAAGTGCTTTGGCGGGCACAGGGCATGCTCAGGAAGTGAAGGTGGTTGGTGACAGAGTCAGCAGATGTCAGTAAGTGATTTCACATGTCAAAGTATTGTCCTAAAGCCAGGGAGTAAACACAGGACTTTATGGATTTTGCATAAATCATATTCATGTATGCTTCTGAGTTTGGCCCAAAAATATAGAACACTTGATGTGGGTATCACAGTAGTTTCTGCCATTTTATCTTCTATAAAGGATAGCACAAGGGCAGGCGCTGTGGTCATTGTGGTGAAATGGGGAGTGAACCAGTGGATAGAAGACCTCTCTTTCTCTTTCTCTCTCTCTCTCTCTCTCTCTCTCTCTCTCTCTCTCTCTGCCTCTTTGCCTCTCTCTGTGTAACTCTGACTTTCAACTAAATAAATAAATCTTAAAAAAAAAGCACAAAGGGATGCTCTCCCTTCAGCTATGAATTGATTGCACCTATTAGCCCTACTGCCTCCTCATTTTCGTCCCTCTGTTTGACCTCATAAAACCTGCTGCCAGTCCTTGAATTGAGGCAAAGGTCAGCTCAGAGTGAGAACTGGTTTTCAAGATGTCTAAGGTTATTTATTGCAGTGAATTTGTATATTCTGATGACCGCATAAACCAGCAAGCCAGAAAGACTCCAGGCCATTTCAGAGCCCAGGGCCAGGAGCCCAAGGGGAGGATGGGCTTTGGTCTCCACATGATCTGCAGCATATCCCCCAGTCACTGCTACAGACGACTGGTAGCTTTTCAGTTTCTGGAAAGTGCTATGCACATGCACTGCAAGACCTGTCCCCTCATCCACCTCCCCACCTAGAAGGCTGCCCTATGCCCCTGCTCTGTAGAAATCCTAAAGTCATCACCGTTGGTTATCTGCAGTGACCTACATTTGGCTTCCTGGGTTGATGGTGACAGCCTTATCTTTAGTTTTTGAGGAGGTGCAGTTGAAATCCTTTGACCTTTGCCCAACAAGTCTCACATAACCAGTATAGCTGCAATATTGACACTGGAATAACAGATTATGATCAGTATTAGTGTGGGTGTAAGTGGTATAGCTTTAACTTCTCTACTAAACCGGAATGTTTGCCTTTACCATGTGTACTTTCTTTGGTCATTTATCATGGAAATAATTATTAAAATATTGGGTCATTCTTATCACAGATGAAGTAAAGGCACAGGCAAGAAAATTTCTAGAATGGCAGATTGCTTTAAAAATACCCAATTTAGAATAGATTTTTCAACCACCAGAAGTATAAAATTAACATGACTTCCAAGATAAGATTTTAGTGATGGTGACACATTTATCAAAGAATCATAAAACAAGCCCTTTTCCCAAGAACAAAGCGAATTTTTTCCTCTGTAGTAGTTAGATTTAAAAAAATTATTTTATGTAGTTGAAAGGCAGAGTTACAGAGAGAAAGAGAGATCTTCTATGTACTGGTTCACTCCCCAAATGGCCACAATGGCCAGGGCTATGCCAGGCCAAAGCCAGGAGCTTGGAACTCCATCCAGATCTCCCAAGTGAGAGGCAGGGGTCAAAGCAATTGGGCCATCTTCTGCAGCTTTCTCAGGCACATTAGCAAGGAGCTGGATCAGAAGTGGAGCAGCTGGGACTGGAATTGGTGCTCATGTGGGAATGCTGGCACCTCAGGCAACAGCTTAATCTGCTGTGCCACAAGGCCAGCCCCACATTTTTCCCCACTCAGGAGAGCACAGGACAGTGTGTGTGGAGGAAAAACTGGGAGAAAGGGATACTGTGGAGGATGAGACCTTGAGAACAAGCATACAAATTGGTGACTGCACAGAACAAGCCAGGTGAAGACCTCACTTTGATGAAGAAAAGCAGTAGAATGGGTGGAACAGAGGGAAAAGAAGAGAAACGAGGGTAAAGCCACTGTGGGGGCTTTTTTGTGAGCTAACCCCTCTCCATGACCCCACATATCTTTAATGAAGTCTTCTAAAATTCTCAAAATGTTGCTGGAAGTGAATTTCTTGTGAAAGTTCATCAAGGACTTAATTCTGGCCAGTGTTAATGAATGAGGAACAAAGCAGCAAGCTCCAACATATGAACCAAAGAGAGACATGGAGACATGTCCTCCATCCACTGACTCACTCTGCAAATGCCCATAACAACTGGGGCTGAACCAGGCTGAAGTCGGGAGCTGGAAACAACATCACGGTCTTTCCTGGTGGCTTAGACTCAGTACTTGGGCCATTATCTGCTGCTTCCCAGCTGCATTAGTGGGAAGTTGAATCAGAAGTGGAGATGGACTTAGGTTTGAATCTTGGCTCAATGGCTCACTCATTGTGTGGTTCTAAGCTTAACTGCTCCAAGCCTTGTTTTTCCCACCTGCACAATGGTATTAAATGATACTATTTGGGTCCAGTGTTGTGATGTAGCAGGTAAAGCCACTGGCAGTGACACTGGCATCCCATATGACACCAGTTCAAATCCCAGCTGCTCCACTTCTGATCCAGCTCGCTGCTAATGTCCTGGGGAAGGCAGCAGAAGATATCCCAAATGCTTTGGCCCCTCCCCACGTGGGAAATCCAAAAGAAGCTCTAGGCCGGTTCCACGGCTCACTAGGCTAATCCTCCACCTGCGGCGCCGGCACTCCGAGTTCTAGTCCCGATTAAGGGACTGCATTCTGTCCCGGTTGCTCCTCTTCCAGCTCTCAGCTATGGCCTGGGAGTGCAATGGAGGATGGCCCAAGTGCTTGGGCCCTGCACCCGCAAGGGATACCAGGAGAAACACCTGGCTCCTGGCTTCGGATCAGCGTGGTACACCGGCCGCAGCGCACCAGCCGCAGTGGCCATTGGGGGTGAACCAATGGAAAAAGGAAGACCTTTCTCTCTCTCTCTCTCTCACTGTCCTCTCTGCCTGTCAAAAAAATAAAAAAAGATTAAAAAAAAAAAAAGAAAGAAAGAAAGAAGCTCTGACTCTTGGCTTCAGTCTGGCCCAGCCCCAGCTGTTGTGGCCATTTGGGGAGTGAACCAGATGGAAACTCTCTTTTCTCTCTCCCACTGTCTTTCTGTGTAACTGTGCCTTTCAAATAAATAAAAAAAAAAACTTTAATAAATAAATAAGTAAATAAAAAAGATACTACTTACTCCTTGAAATTGTCATATTAAATAATGTAGTTCATATGAAGTATTTAGCTTTATTGTTGGCATATAGTAAATGTTGAATAAAATGTAGTTTTTTAAAAAAAAGACTTGTTTATTTGTTTGAAAGGCAGAGATACATGGGGCCAGTGCTGTGGGACCCTGTACCTGCATGGGAGACCTGGAAGAAGCTCTTGGCTCCTGACTTCATATAGGCAGAGCTCTAGCCGTTGCGGGCATTTGGGGAGTGAACCAGTGAATGGAAGACCTCTCTCTGCCTCTGCTTCCCTTTCAAACTTTCAAATAAATAAATAAATCTTAAAAAAAAAAAAAGAAAGGCAAAGATACAGACAGAGGTGAGAAAGAGAGAGAGAGAGATTGATCTTCCATCTGCTGATTCACTCTCCAAATGGCTGAAACAGCTGGGGTTGGACCAGATGGAATCCAGGACCCAGGAGCTTCTTCCTGGTCTCCCATAAGGGTCAGGGGCCCAAGCACTTGGGCCATCTTCTGTTGCTTTTCCTAGGCACATTAGCAGGGAGCTGGATCAGAAGTAGAGCAGCCAGAACTGAAACCGGCCTCTATATGGGATGCTGGCAATGCAGGCAGAGGCTTAACACTCTATCCACAGTGCTAGCCCCAATATAGCTATTTTTGTAGTTTTGTTTTTATGTGGTAGTGTCTTGGTTAATCTTATGAGTTAACTGGGTTAGCCTATAGTACAAAGTTATTTAATTAAATATTAATGTAGGTGGTTCTGTGAAGGTATTTTGTTGATGTGGTTAACATCTATCATCAGTTGACTTTAAGTGAAGGAGATTACCCTTGATAATGTGAGTGGGCCCCATCTAATCAGTTGAAAACCTAAAGAGCAAACAAGGAGATTTCCTGGAGAAGAAACAATATAAAGCCCAAGTCTCTAGCCAACCAGCCTGCCCTGCAAATTTCAGACTCAAGACTGGAACATCCACTCCTACCTGAGTTTCCAGTCTGTCTGTCTGTCTACATATTTCAGATGGGCCAACCTCCATAGCCACATGAGCCAATTTCTTAAAAGAAATTGTGTAATTGAGTTTGTGCATGTGTGTGTCCTCTACTGGTTCTGTTTCTCTGATATATATGGAATTTATTTTGGGCATCCAGTAGAGACCATAGAAAGAAGGAGAGATTTGAGAGAGGTTCTAAGAAAAATAGGATCTTGGGGCTGGCATTGTGGCATAGCAAGTAAAGCTTCCCTCTGCATTATCAGAATCCCATATGGGCACTGATTTCGTGTCTCAGCTGTTCCACTTCTGATCCAACTCCCTGCTAATGATCTAGGAAAAGCAGTGGAAGATGGCCCAAGTGTTTGGGCCTCTGCCCCAACATGAGAGATCTGGAGGAAGTTCCTGGCTCCTGGCTTTGCCTTGGCCCAGTCCCAGCCATTGGGGCCATCTGGGGAGTGAACCAGCAGATGGAAGATTCTCTCTGTTGTCTCTCCCTCTCACTCTGTATCTCTGAATTTCAAATAAATAAATAAATAAATAAGTCTTTAAGCAAAAAGAAGAAGAAAAAGAAGGAGAAGCAGCAGCAGCAGCAGCAGCTCCTGGCTCCTGGCTTCAGACTGGCTCAGCTGTGGTCATTGAGGCCATTCGGGGAGTGAACTGGCGGATGGAAGATCTCTGTCTCTGACCCTCTTTCTTTAGTTCTGCCTTTCAAATAAATAAATACATTTTTTATTTTATTTTTCCCAAAGAAACCTTTTAAATAAATACATCTTAAAAAAAAAACTCAGTAGATGTGCACTGAGATTTCATTATGCTTTACAAAAAAAAAAGAAAGAAAGAAAAAAGAAAAATAGGATCTTCTAAGTAGTTCCCTAGACCAAATTAGAACTTCCACAGGAAGTAGTTCTTCAACCAGTGCCCAACAGCAAGTGACACACACAACTAGGCCTGGTCCCTCCCAGGAACTCTCTCTTCTACCAGGGGCTGCTTTCTCTCCCACCTTCCTCGTTGGCCCTGGCATTCACAGGGAGGAGCTGTCAGAGGCACCTCTTTCCTCGTGGTTCAGAGACTGCAGTGTCAGACTGAGGACGCGCTGTACGGAATCACCACAGGGAGACTGGCCCTCCCAGCCTCCTATTCGCCAATGACTCTGAACAAGAGGTAAATGGCAACAAAATACGTGGGAAAGGAAAACGTCCTCCAACCCCTAAGGATCCCGAGCCGGGGACTGTCTTCTGATTTGTCGCATATTGCTATCATGCTTCCAGATCACTGCAGATAGAGGACTCATGAGGTCATAGTTGGATGTCAGAAATTGCTATTTTTGAGTCCCAAAGAGCCCTTAGCCATTGATGAAAACTCAGATAAACTAATTGCCGCGTCTGGGCAAGAAGCAAGATTTGTTTAGACAATGCTTGCATTAAGGATTCAGATTTTTAGAGAAGTCTGCTCATCAGAAACTATTCACTTCATACTCTGTTGACAATTACTTGAAAAACAGGGCATTGCTAGGAAGACCACCGAGCACAGGGAACCCTACTAGACACAGCTCCAGTGTGGATTGTCTCAGTGAGAAGCGGTTGTTTGCATTATAATTATTAAGTGTCTATCTGATAATTTTGTATTATAATCATTAAGTGTCTATCTGATAAACTTGGTAAATTGGACACACTCTTTTTTTGGCACAAATTACTCGCAGTATGGTTGACTTCCCAACCTATCATCATGCTTGCCTCCATCTATTCTTCATGCTTCCATAAGTTTTGCACTCCTGAAATTCTACTTTAATCATATCATGATTAATAATAACCTTCCTCCAACATAAATCCAATCACATAAAACAGTAATTAATTATTTATATATATTCCAGGGGCTGGCTCTGTGGCATAGTAGGTTAAGCCTCTACTTGCAGCACCAGCATCCCTTATGGGCACCGATTTGAGTCCCTGCTGTTCCACTTCCAATCCAGCTCCCTGCTAATGCGCCTGGGAAGGCAGTAGAAGATGGCCCAAATCCTTGGGTCCCTGCACCCACGTGGGAGACTCACAGGAAGCTCTTGGCTCCTGGCTTCAGATAGGCCCAGCTCGTCGTTGTGTCCATTTGAGTAGTGAACCAGCAGAGGGAAGACCTCTCTCTCTTTCTCTCTCTCTGTTACTATTTATATATCCTAAATAAAACTTGATTGAATTTTCATCCTGTAGGAAAAGCATTTCCAAAGATGGAGCATGAAGACGGTTGGACAAAGTAGTTCTGAAATCTGAATGACAAATGTCCCATCAGATGCCCTACTCGGGGAGGGAAAGAGGAGTTTTGGACAAGATTAAGTGGGGAAAGATGTGACCTTTAGTGTAATCAGGTGTTTATCGAGCCAACAAACCCAAAAGGAGGTGGGGACGGGCATTTGGCATTGGAGTCTACTTGGGATGCCCACATCCGACATCAGAGTGCCTGGGTTGGAGTCTTGGCTTTGCTTCTGAGTTCTGGACTCCTGGCTTTGGCCTGCTGCTGCAGCTCTCTGTCTCTTTCTGTCTCACATAATTTTTTTAAAAAATTTAAAAATAAAAGAGAGGAGAAATGCAGCTGTGCATGAAAAGTATTGCTAAAGCTTGCAGGACTAGCAGACATCATTCTGAGAGGGCAGGAAGGAATTAGGCAGACAGGTTGAAGCCACGGGACAGAGACTACAATGACAAGGGGAAGAATGCATAGATATGGGTGACATTTTTTGTTTTGGTTGAAATGTTTCATTCTATTTTCTACTAAACAAATAATTTGGGGAATAATGTAAAGTCACAGAAAAATATTATTCATTTGATCAAAATCTGAATTTTGATCTCATTTGTATCTCTGCCTCCTCTGTGTCTGTACCCAGGAGGCCCAGTGTGAAGGAAGTAAAACAGCAATGCTGGCTGCTCCTATGTTGAGATCATGTCACCATGGCTGGTGACAGCTGGTAATCTCAGGTGTCCTAGTCCACTCAGACTTTTGTAACAAAATACTGTAAATTGGATAACTTATAAATAGTACAAATTTAGCTCTGAAAGCTGGGAGGTCTGAGCTTCAGCTGCCAACAGATTTGGTGTCTGGTGAGACTCAGTTTCTTGACCATAGATGGTAATGTCTAGCTGTGTCCTCATGGTAGAAAGGACAAGCTAGCTCTCTGTGATCTCTTTTGGTTATTTGGTTTAATTTTTTAAAATTATTTATTTATTTATTTTAAAGGCAGAATTACCGAGAGAGGGAGAGAGATCTTCCATCTGCTAGATCATTCTCCAAATGGCTACAACTGCAAGGTTTGGACCAGGCCAAAGCCAGGAGTCAGAAACTCCATCTAGGTCTCCCACGTAAGTGCAGGGGCCCAACCACTTGGGCCATCTTCTGCTGCTTTCTCAGGTGCATTAGCAGGGAGCTGGATCAGAAGTGGAGGAGCCAGAACTTGAACTGGCACTCCGATGGGGTGCCAGCATTGCAGATGGCAGCTTAAGCTTTTGTGCCAAAGACAATGTGACCTCTCTTATAAGGGCACTAATCCCACCCATGAGGACTCCATCTTCATGATCTAATCACCCTCCAAAGGTGCCCACCTCCTAATATCATCATATTTGTGAGTAGGTTTTCTTTTTTTTTTTTTTTGACAGGCAGAGTGGACAGTGAGAGAGAGAGACAGAGAGAAAGGTCTTCCTTTGCCGTTGGTTCACCCTCCAATGGCCGCCGCGGCCGGCGCGCTGCGGCCGGCGCACCGCGCTGATCCGATGGCAGGAGCCAGGATCCAGGTGCTTTTCCTGGTCTCCCATGGGGTGCAGGGCCCAAGCACCTGGGCCATCCTCCACTGCACTCCCTGGCCACAGCAGAGGGCTGGCCTGGAAGAGGGGCAACCGGGACAGAATCCGGCGCCCCGACCGGGACTAGAACCCGGTGTGCCGGCGCCGCTAGGCAGAGGATTAGCCTAGTGAGCCGCGGCGCCGGCGTGAGTAGGTTTTCAATGTATGACTTTTTGGGTGACACAAACATTGGAATTATAGGACCTAGGCAAAAAGTTCATACTTATTCTTTGATCCTCAAACTGTCAATCTTTTTCCTACCCTCACTCCCTGATGATAACCTTTCTTCAAATTTCACTGAGAAATTATAAACACAATCAGAAAAGTCTACAGATTTCCAGGCTACCCACCTATCTGCATGCTGTTGTGGACATACACCTTTCCCTCTTGTATTTGAGAGTCAGAGTTGCAGACAGAGACGGAGAAACACACACACACACACACACACACAGAGCCCCCATCTGCTGGTTCACTCCCCAAATGACTGAACAGCCAGGTCTGGGCCAGGCTGAAACTGGGAGCCAGAATCTTCTTCCAGGTTTCCCATGTGTGCGACAGGGGTGATCTTGGGGCTGACCACCTGCCTCTCATGGAGGCGTCTTCTGTGAACTTGCCTACCCTTGCTCTGTGTAACACAGACTCTCCTCTGCACCATGGCACATTGCCATCCCATGCAGCAGCAAGGGAGCCCACTCAGTGGTCTTGTGTGGTGGGTGCTGGCCTGGGAGGTTCTAGGCATGCGTAGTACCATCTCCCCAACACCCATGGGAGGTCATGCCCGGTCGCTGCTTGTACAGAGATCCCAAAGAGACTGAGTAAGAAGAGCAGGCCGCTGCGAGAGCAAGGGGGAATTTCAGGCTGAAGGGAGGGCCCCAGCTCCTGAGTTGGCTGCTGCTCACCCTGAGGCTGAGGACCGGCCTGCAGGTGACCTCTGTGCCTACTCACCAGTTCCCCCCTGAGCCCGACCCTGAAGACTGGGCTGCAGCTCCCACTGCTCGGGCCACTGCATGGGTGGGAACAACCTCTGGGTGGTCTCAAGCTGCTCTGCACAGTCTCTGAAGCAAAAACGGAAATGAGGTTGACGGAAAATAAACACCACTTTCTAAGTATATATATATATATATATATATATATATATATATATATATATATCTGAGTGCAGCAGAGCAGTCGGATAGAATGAGCAGAGTCAGATTTATTTCACATGCTGCAAGGGAACAGTGGGCAGGCAGGACAGCCAGAGGCTGACTGCTGCAGATTCAGGATTCTTTTCTCTTTTCGTTTCTTTTTAAGGATTTATTTATGTATTTGAAAGGGAGAGAGAGCTAGAGAGAGAGAGAGAGATCTTCCATCCACTGGTTCACTCTCCAAATGGCCACAGTAACCAGGTCTGGGTTAGGCCGGAGCCAGGAGTCTCCATCCAGGTCTCCACATACGTGGCAGGGATCCGGACACTTGGACTGTTTTCCACTGCCTTCCCAGGTGTGTTAGCCAGAAGCTGGATCAGAAGTGGGACAGCCAAGACTCAAATCAGCACTGCACTATGGAATGCCAGCATCACAAGTGGAGTCTTAACCCACCATGCCACAATTTCAGCCCCAATTTCATGACCTTAAATACATTAAGAAATATGATCCCATCTTTTGTTTTCACAAACAAATGAACTATGTATTCATATACTTAGAAATGAGACAGAAAGGAAATAGACTGCATATCTGTGGTGATTATCGTTTGGTGATGAGATTACAAGTGATTTTAATCTTTGTGTTTTTCTGTAATGACATTTTATGCAATTAATATGTAATGCTTCTGTAATCAAATTAAAGAGAAAAAGAAAGGATGCATGGCAGGAAGGGTGCAGAGAAATTTCCCAATAAACTTGAAAACATTCCCTTCCCACCCTGGGAACCAGAACACTGTGGAAATGAATGAGAAACATGCAGAGCTGGACCAGTTCCTTAGGGGTGGGAGAGAAAAAGCCTTGGTTAACAAAAACTATGCCAACTTGCCTGCATTGTCCAGGATGGGCTCTATTTATATTTCCCAGGCTCTAAGTAACTGAGGGTCAGGGGCATTCCCTTCAGACAAAACAGTGCGAAGGGGCTCAGTGAACCCAGCTCTTAAATCTCTGGGATTTTCTTTGAAGTGGAATGAAAATTTCACTGGATGTTTTTGTCACCTAAACTTGGGATGTTAACAGTGTTGCTGCTAGTTCACTGTATCAGAGCTTTCCTTTTGATTTATTTTTTTAGTAGGTAGTATTTGCCCAAAGAAGAATATCTGTGTATAATCAAACTTAATGCATAAAACAAATGGCTTTGAGTCCAGAACTCCACCTGATCACTAAATATTACCAATAACATTACACCTATTTGGGCCACTCTCTTTTCATTTTATGTTTTGTCTCTCTCTGCAGAGGGAAAGCACTAATCTGAACATTATCATCATTCTCTTATCTCTTTTGAATATTTTTTGGGAGATACTTATGTTTCTAATAAAATGCACTATTTAATATCATGGTTTTTTTTTTTCCCTCCACTTGTATTTACCTACTTGAGAGGTAAACACACACACAGAGACAATTGACAGAAAACCCCTGCCTGTGTTGTCACTCCTGAAATGCCTCAATGGCCAGGGCCAGGGCAGCCCAGAGGGGGATCCAGGAATGCAATCCAGGTCTCTCACATGGGTGGCAGGAACTCATGTACTTGAGCCATCACCACTGCCTCCCAGGGTTTGCATTACCTGAAGTCAGCAGCCAGAGGTGCCCTCAAATCCAGGTGTTCTAAGCTGGTACTGTGGCATAGTAGGCTAAACCTCTGCCTGCAGTGCTGGCATCCATAGGGGATGTCCATATGGATGGAGTCCCGCTGCTCCACTCCTGGTCCAGCTCTCTGCTATGGCCCGGGAAAGCAGTGGAAGATGGCCCAAGTGCTTGGGCCCCTGTATCCATGTGGGAGACCCAGAAGAAGCTCCTGGCTCCTGGCTCCTGGCTTTGGATCAGCCCAGCTCTGGCCATTGCAACCATCTAGGGAGTGAACCAGTGGATGGAAGACCTTTCTGTCCATCTGTCTGTCTGTGTAACTCTGCCACTCAAATAAATAAATCTTAAGGGAAAAAAAATCCAGGTGCTCCAGTGTGAGATGCAGGCAGCTTACCCACCAGTTCAAACTGCCCATAGTCTCATATCTTCAGATGTTTTCTGCTTGTTGCTTCTGCAACTCAGTACTACTTTTCTAAGATTCATCTATATTGTTGATTGGAGCAGTAGTCCATTGATTTTCACTGATATATAATATCCTGTTGTGTAAATATACTGCATTCATTCTTTGGGTTGTTTGTAGGTTTTTAAAACATTACTAACGAGGCTAATGTGAACCCAGTTGGACCTGTCTCCTAATACATGTGTGTAAGAATTTTTTAGAGCAATAGAGACTGCCTATCTGTTGTTTCACTTTGCCAGTGTTTTTAACATTTGGGGCTGGGCCAGGAGTCAGGAACTCTATCTGGGTATCCTATGTGGGTGGCAGGGACTGAAGTATTTGAGCCATTACCTACAGCCTCCCAGGATGTGTTTTAACAGGAAGCTGGATAAGGAGCAGAGCCAGGACCTGACTCAGGGATTCTGAAATGGGATGCGGGCATCTCATGTGGTGGTTTAACTGCTATGAAAATTACCTGCTCCTCATACTAAGTTTTAAAAACAAAAACTTATTTTGTTTCTGGGTGAATTGATAAGTTTTCACTATGCAGTGACTGTATCCCTGATAATATAATGTGTCTAGTGTTAATAGCTACTGTAGCTATCTTTTGTCTAGTTCACCTTTCATTAGTTGAATTTTTATTGAGATAATTGTACGTTCACATGTAGTTGTAAGAAATACTACAGATGGGGTTGACATTGTGGTATAGTGGGTAAAGCCACCACCTTCAACACAGGAATCCCATATGGGTGCTGGTTGGAGTCCTGGCTGCTTTACTTTTGATCCAGCTCCCTGCTTACACGCCTGGGAAAAGCAGTGGAAGATGGCCCAAGTGCTTGAGCCCCTGCTACCCACATGGGAGACCTGGAAAAAACTCCTGGCTCCCTCTGCCTGACCCAGCCCTGACCATTGCAGCCATCTGGGGAGTGAACCAGCAGATGGAGGATCTCTTTCTCTTTCTCTTTCTCTCTCTCCCCTCCCTCTGTAACTCTGACTTTAAAATAAATAAATAAATAAATACATAAATAAATAAATCTTTAAAAAAGAGAAATACTATAGAGAAATCTCTTGTATGTTTTGGTTTCTCCCAATGGCAGCATTTTTGCAAAACCATGGTGTACAGTTTACATCTTGACTTAGACATACATATACATACACATAGAATATTTTAATGTATAAGAAACAAGCAAAAATTGCATTAGATTATATATCCTACTTTGGTATTTTCTGCTATCTCTCTTTCTTTTTTAAATATTTATTTATTTATTTTTTTAAAGATTTATTTATTTGAAAGTCAGAGTTACAGGCTGGCGCCGCGGCTCACTAGGCTAATCCTCCACCTTGCGGCGCTGGCACACCAGGTTCTAGTCCCAGTCGGGGCGCCGGATTCTGTCCTGGTTGCCCCTCTTCCAGGCCAGCTCTCTGCTGTGGCCTGGGAGTGCAGTGGAGGATGGCCCAAGTGCTTGGGCCCTGCACCCCATGGGAGACCAGGATAAGTACCTGGCTCCTGCCATCGGATCAGCGTGGTGCGCCGGCCCCAGCACGCCGGCCGCGGCGGCCATTGGAGGGTGAACCAACGGCAAAGGAAGACCTTTCTCTCTGTCTCTCTCACTGTCCACTCTGCCTGTCAAAAAAAAAAAAAAAAAAAAAAAGTCAGAGTCAGAGTTACACAGAGAGGAGAGGCAGAGAGAGAGGTCTTCCATCCGCTGGTTCACTCCCCAATTGGCTGCAACAGCTGGAGCTGCGGGAGCCAGGAGCTTCTTCCGGGTCTCCCATGCGGGTGCAGGGGCTCAAGGACTTGGGCCATCTTCTTACTGCTTTCCTAGGCCATAGCAGAGAGCTGGATTGGAAGTGGAGCAGCTGGGTCTCGAACCAGCACCCATATGAGATGCCAGTGCTGCAGGCCGGGGCATTAACCCGCTGTGCCACAGTGCCAACCACATTAAATATTTATTTTATTTATTTGAAAGACAGAGTTACAGAGAGAGATAGAGACAGAGTGAATGAGAGAGGTCTTCTATCAGCTGTTCACTCTGCAAATAGCCACAGCGGCCAGAGCTGGGCCGGACTGAAACCAGGAGCCCGGAGCTTCTTCCAGGTCTGCCACATAGCCCAAGTGCCTGGGTCCTTGAGCTATCCTCCGCTGCTTTCCCAGGGACATTAGTAAGGAGTTGGATGGGAAGTGGAGCAGCTGGGATTGTACCAGCGCCCATATGGGATGCTGGCGTTCATTGCAGGCTGCGGCTTTAGTCCACTGTGCCACAGCACTGGCCCCTGTCTCACTGTTTTTTGTTTGTTTGTTTGTTTGTTTTAAAGGTGATTTCTACTTTGTCTTTCCAAGGGGTGGTTTCCTTCAGTCCTTAAGGACTCAGGTCTTTACATAGCCTGGCTGGAGGTTGTGGACAGCAGCAGCCTGTCTAAACTGGGGTGCAGATGCTCCGTGCTTCCGGGATCATGATGTTGATTCCTGATGGCCTTGCACTGAATGGCACAACTCACACAGAAATGCAGCTTCACATACTCCTACAGCCTGGGAAGCCCAAAGATGTCCGAGACACTTGCTTCAGAAATATCCCTGAAGATGTTTTTTTTTTTAAATAAAAATTTACTTTATTTATTTGAAAAGTAGAGATATATATATATAGATTTATATATATAAATCTCCACCTTTAAATATATTTATATAATGTATATTTATATTTTATCTTATATATTATATATATTTATATAATATATATTTATATTTCTATATATACAGAGAGAGAGAGAGGGAGAGAGAGAGAGAGAGAGAAGGGAGAAATAGAGATAGAGAGATTTTCCATCTGCTGGTTCACTCCTCAAATGGACACAAAGCCAGGGCTGGGCTAGACCAAAGCAAAGAGCCAGGAGCTTCATCTGTATCTCCCATGTAGGTTCAGGAATCTAAGCACTTGGGCCGTCCTCCACTGCTTTTTCAGGTGATTAGCAGGGAGCGGGATTGGAAATGGAGCAGCTGGGATTCAAGTTGGTACCCATATGGGATGCTGGCGTTATAGGCAGTGGTTTTTAACCTATTGTACTACAATGCCAGCTCCGGAATGAAACTTCTTAATGGCTTTGTCCTTGGTCATGTATTGAGTGCAGTTTTTTAAGTCTTTGGTCCATTTTGAGTTAATTTTTATATATGGTATAAGATAAAGATCCAACTTCATTTGTATAAGGATATCCCATTTTCTTACCATATTTTTTTTTTTTTTTTTTGACAGGCGGAGTGGACAGTGAGAGAGAGAGACAGAGAGAAAGGTCTTCCTTTTGCCGTTGGTTCACCCTCCAATGGCCGCCGCGGCCGGCGCGCTGCGGCCGGCGCACCGCGCTGATCCGATGGCAGGAGCCAGGAGCCAGGTGCTTTTCCTGGTCTCCCATGGGGTGCAGGGCCCAAGCACCTGGGCCATCCTCCACTGCACTCCCTGGCCACAGCAGAGGGCTGGCCTGGAAGAGGGGCAACCGGGACAGAATCCGGCGCCCCGACCGGGACTAGAACCCGGTGTGCCGGCGCCGCTAGGCGGAGGATTAGCCTAGTGAGCCGCGGCGCCGGCCTTTCTTACCATATTTTTAAATGTACAATGTATATTTGTTTATTGCCTCTTTCCTCCCACTAGGATTTTTTAATTAATTTATTTATTTGAAGAGTCACAGGAGAGGGATAGACACACAGAGCAAGAGATTTCTTTTCTTTTTTTTTTAAATAATTTTATTTATTTGAAAGACAAAGTTACAGAGATAGGTAGGGAGAAAGAGAGAGAGCGAGAGAGTGAGAGAGAAAGAGAGAGGTCTTCCATACACTGGTTCACTCCCCAAATGGCTGGAATGGCCAGGGCTAAGCCTGGCTGAAGGCAGGAGCCAGGAGCTTCTTCCTGGTCTCCCATGTGGGTGGCAGGGGCAAAAGTACCTGGGCCATCATCTGTTGCTTTTCCAGGCCATTATCGGAACTGGATTGGAAGTGGAGCAGCCAGGATTCAAACTGGCACCCATATGGGATAAGGCATGCTGGCACTGATGACTGGGGCTTTAACCCACTGCGCTAGAGTGCCAGCTCTAGAGATTTTCCATCTGCTCGTTCATTCCCCAGATTGCCAGGACTGAGCCAGACCAAAACCAGGAGCCAGGAGCTACTTCTGGGTCTCCCACATGGGTACAGGGGCCCAAGCACTTGGGTCATCCTCTATTGCTTTCCCAGGCACATCAACAGGGAGCTAGATAGGAGTGGAACAGCTGGGACTCGAACCCATGCCCATATGGGATGCAGTTGTCACAGGCAGCACCTTTACCCAGTACGCCACCACGCAGAGCCTTCACACCAGGATTTTATGCTTAGTCAAGACAGAGGTTATATTTTTTTTGTCACTGATACGTTATATGGGTTATCTATAGCTATTCATTAGTATTTTGGGCAACAGATCACTCTGAGATTTAGTGCCTTGAAGCAAAAATAAACATTGATTATATTTTATGGTTTTTGTGTATCAGGAACTTGTTAGCAGCATTCTGGCTGGTTCTGGCTTGGAATGCTTGTCAGATTCAGTGAGATGTGGGCCAGGATCAAAGCCATCTGATAGCTTGACTGGGGCTGAAAGAATTGCTTTCAAGGTGGCTCTGCACATTGATGGGTTTTACCCTTCCCAGAGCTTCCAGGACACAGATGATCTAAGAGAACAGAGTAAAAGGTACAAAGGCCTGTCTGTTCTCAGAGGTATACCCTATCACTTCTGCTGTGCTTTACTGGTCACACAGAGAAGTCCTTATTCTAGGTGGGAGGTCCCATGCTTGGGAATGAGTAACAGGCAGCCAGGATCCTTTGGGGCCATGTTAGAGTATGGCTTCTGCAGGTATCTACCTCCAGTGCCTACAACAGTGCCCAGTGTAACTTGTTAAAAATAGGGATGAGTTAATGAGTCACTAGAAGATTATTGGGGAGATCATTGCATTAAAGAAAGATCTGGGGGCTGACATGGTGGCACAGCAGGTTAAGCTGCTGCTTGCAGGGCTGGCATCCTCTGTCAGAGCACTGGCTCTTGTCCTGGCTGCTCCACTTTCAATCCAGCTTCCTGCTAATGTGCCTAGGAAGGCAGTGGAAGAAGGCCTAGGTAGTTGGGTTCCTGACACCCATGTGGGAGACCAGGTTGGAGTTCCAGGCTCCTGGCTTCTACTTGGCAGGTTTAGCTCTGGCTGTTGCAGGTGTTTGGGGAGTGAACCAGTGAATGAAAGATCTCTCTCTTTTTTTTTTTTTTTTTTTACAGGTGGAGTTAGTGAGAGAGAGAGACACAGAGGAAAGTTCTTCTTTCTGTTGGTTCACCCCCCAAATGGCTGCTACGGCTGGAGCTGTGCCAATCTGAAGCCAGGAGCCAGGCACTTCCTCCTGGTCTCCCACGCGGGAGCACTTGGGCCATCTTCCACTGCCCTCCCAGGCCACAGCAGAGAGCTGAACTTGAAGAGGAGCAACAGGGACTAGAACCTGGCACCCATATGGGATGTCGGGGCCGCAGGCAGAGGATTAACCAAGTGAGCCACAGCGCCAGCCCCATGAATGGAAGACCTTTGTCTCTCCCTCTCTCTCTCTGTCCCTCTGCTTTTCAAATAAATAAATCTTTCTTTTTAAAAAATCAGAACAATAAAGTCTTAGGAAAGTGAGAATTGACCAGAACCAGGAATTCTAATACCCTTAGACTGCTTTCCATTTCATTTTGCTGCCTTGAGTACAGTCAGGATTGCTGAGTTCACATCCTCAGAGCTTCATCATCTGGCTTGAAAAATTCCAGGATAGACTCTTGCAAGCCTACCCCCTTGAACCAATTAGCACAGCCAGGCAGTTAAGTTAATGTGACTGGTTTAGCTTGAAAAAAGTGATTATACATGTTTATAGGGAAAGATGGAAGGGGGAATAGGCAGATAACACTAGCACAGCTCTCTCTGCCAGGAGAGTTATTCCCACCACATTCTATCTTTTTTTTTTTTTTTTTTTTTTTTGACAGGCAGAGTGGACAGTGAGAGAGAGAGACAGAGAGAAAGGTCTTCCTTTGCCGTTGGTTCACCCTCCAATGGCCGCCGCGGCCGGCGCACCGCGCTGATCCGATGGCAGGAGCCAGGTACTCCTCCTGGTCTCCCATGTGGGTGCAGGGCCCAAGCATTTGGACCATCCTCCACTGCACTCCCTGGCCACAGCAGAGAGCTGGCCTGGAAGAAGGGCAAAGGGACAGAATCCGGCGCCCCGACCTGGACTAGAACCCGGTGTGCCGGCGCCGCAAGGCAGAGGATTAGCCTATTGAGCCGCAGCACCAGCCAACATTCTATCTTCATATCACAGAACACACCATGCTCTTGTCCATTTATTTGTTCATATATATGTCTTCTACATCAGACTACACATTCTTACACTAGAGTGTGAGCACAACTGCTGCGATATTTTGACTCCAAATGACACAAGAAAGACATGTAACGTTCTTGCTTTTCCTTTTATTAACAATGTGACTGACTCTGGACTAGCTATAGCTTCCTCATCTTTTATTTATTTATTTTGACAGGCAGAGTTAGACAGTGAGAGACAGAGAGAAAGGTCTTCCTTCTGTTGGTTCATTCCCCAAATGGCCGCCACGGCCAGCGCTGCACCAATCTGAAGCCAGGAGCCAGGTGCTTCCTCCTGGTTTCCCATGCGGGTGCAGGGCCCAAGCACTTGGGTCATCTTCCACTGTACTCCCGGACCACAGCAGAGAGCTGGCCTGGAAGAGGAGCAACTGGGACAGAACCGGCACCCCAACCGGGCCTAGATCCCGGAGTGCCGGCGCCGCAAGACGGAGGATTAGCCTAGTGAGCCGTGGAGCCAGCCGCTTCCTCATCTTTTAACTGAGCCTAATAATGGCCGTCTTATGTGGCCTATGACATTATTGCTGATCGGTTGTAGTTATTGTTCTTCTCAGGAAAGTGTCTGACACACTTGAATGTTTGTGAGTACATGAGTGAGTAAATAAATGAAGCATTCTTCATGACTTCCTTGGGGTTTACTTGTAAACAAGGTTGACAATAGGATTATGGTGCAGATTAAAGTGAGATAATAGACTGGGAGTACTTCCACAGGACCCAGATCTTAGAGATACTTTAAAAACATAAGCCATTATTAGAGAGGCAATCCTTTGAAACCAATATAGTACACCAGACCTCTTTTAGGAGAGTGGAAGAAGTGGCTTACTCTCTTTTAGAGACCTCTTAAAGGCATATGCCTTGCTTCTGCATTGCACAATAAACTCCCAATTGTTCCTGATTAATGCGACTATAATATCCATTAATAGAACACAATAGCTGGCAAATCTCAGCTACAGAGAAAAAATAGCCAAAAAGGAAAATTCTACCAAATTAATAATTTTATCTAGGGTCAAGTTCCACGAACTGAAACCATCTAATTATATAAGCCTGTAGCCAATGCCTCAGACTGGGCACCTAAAACACAGTAAGAGAAGGTCATGCTAAGACAAACTAAGTCACAGAAGGAGGAAACGACGGACGGAAGGAAGCAAGGAAGAAAAGAAGGAAGGAAGGGAGAGAAGAAATAAGGAAGAAAATAAAAATCTGTTAGAGCTCATAAAATTTCCAAAAGCTTTGCTTTCAGTATTCCTAGTCCTCTACATTTCTAGCTTTCCTTACAGGTACTACCTAACAAGTGTGCAGTATGGAACTGAAAGGGTGTGAGATGGGCAGATCCCAGTGCCAGTGTCGCTGTAAACACTCCCTATGAGTCAGCTATAAATTCAATTCAAATCCCTAGTCTCTCTGTCTTTGCTTATCATGGTTACCACCAAAATGACTGCTGCCTTTAGAAACCCCAAAGGGAAACGGGTAAATGTCTACAACGACATTTAATTGCATATAAAAACTTACAATAGCGCAACTGCTACAGCAGGAAATTTTTTTATTGAGTTAGCATTTGTATACTTAGCTTAATCTTCAAAACGCAGAAACAGCTTGTTAACATTTCTTCAGTTTTATTTTAAGAATGTTACCTCATTGCATTGTGGCTATTCAAATGATGAACAAGAATTTATGAAGCCTTAGGCTGAATTCCACACCTGCAGGAAAGAAAGGTAACTTAATAATTGACTTTTCGTAATTCAACACTGTTTCTTTCCTTGTGTAACTGGCCTCTGGTTGTCTTTTTTGTTAATGTCCTACACAGAGGAGGCCTGGTGTGTCTCTATGGGCTTCAGATTAGCCAAGGAAAATGACTTCATTACCATAGTATTCGTTTACAAATTCTATTTAGTGGTACTGGTGGTGGCAGCATGGCCTGTCAGGCATGCTGCTTCCCAGTCACATTTAGAAGCCCAGTTCATAACAAAAGCTAAATTAACGTTACTAAAAAGCAACACTTCCGTGTGTTTCCTGATCCTTTTTCCCCACAAGGGGAGATGAGGGTGCAGTGCTAATTAGCCTTATCTAAAGTTTGTACACGGCTTGTTTTTTTCCCCCCTTTTGGTTGTTCAACCATTTCCATGAAATAAAAACATATCTCACAGTATTTCTTTCATTGGGGACTCTTATCTTTATTTGCCTGGTAAAGAAACCGAAGGGGGGGGCAGTGTTGTGGTGCAGCAGGTTAAGCCTTCTGCAATGCTGGCATTCCTTATTGGTGCCAGTTTGAGTTCCCACTGCTCTACTTCCAATCCAGCTCCCTGCTAAATGCACCTGGGAAAGCAGTGGAAGATGGTCTGAGTCCTTGGGTCCCTGTACCCATGTGGGAGACCTGGCTGAAGCTCCTCATTCCTGGCTTCAGCCTTGCCCAGCCTCTGCTATTGGGACCACCTGGGAATGCTGGACTGGAAATGGAGTGGCTGGGACTTGAACTAGAAACCATATGGGATGTTAGCATTGCAGGCAGCGGCTTTATCCGCTACACCACAACACTGAACCCTCCATGGACTTTTTGAAGTACCCTCATATACTTTAAATTTTAGGTCACAGTGTAATCATTTTCATTAGTTTACAAGTTGCTAGTTCCCAGCTATTTTTTTTAAAAAGATTTAATTTATTTATTTGAGAGGTAGAGTTACAGACAGTGAGAGGGAGAGACAGAAAGGTCTTCCTTCCATTGGTTCACTTCCCAAATGGCCATAACGGCCAGAGCTGCACTGATCCGAAGCCAGGCACTTCTTCTGGGTCTCCCATGTGGGTGCAGGGGCCTAAGGACTTGGGCCATCTTCTACTGTTTTCCAAGGCCACAGCAGAGAGCTGGATTGGAAGAGCAGCAGCCGGGACTAGTACCGGCACCCATATGGGTTGCCAGTGCTGCAGGTGGAAGATTAATCTAACTGTGCTATGGCGTTGGTCCCATTCTCAGCTATTTTGATAGTTTAAGTGCTCTTTTTGCATTAAATTTTATATTGCTTTTATTTATTTATTTATTTTTTGACAGGCAGAGTGGACAGTGAGAGAGACAGAGAGAAAGGTCTTCCTTTTGCCGTTGGTTCACCCTCCAATGGCCGCCGCGGCCAGCGCGCTGTGGCAGGTGCACCGCGCTGATCCGATGGCAGGAGCCAGGTACTTCTCCTGGTCTCCCATGGGGTACAGGGCCCAACTGCTTGGGCCATCCTCCACTGCACTCCCTGGCCACAGCAGAGAGCTGGCCTGGAAGAGGGGCAACCGGGACAGAATCTGGCGCCCTGACCGGGACTAGAACCCGGTGTGCCAGTGCTGCAAGGCGGAGGATTAGCCTAGTGAGCCGCGATGCTGGCCGGCACAATTTCAAAAGCTGTTGTTTGGGTTGCTGTTTCATATGTGTGGTAGCACATATGAAAATGACATCTACACTCTAGAACCGGAGAGCTTGTTCTTTATCACAACGATGACAGATACAGAATCTACCTGTGCACAAGTGGCAAGAGATGGGAACAGAATTACATGCTTCTTAACAATGTTCTTTCCTAAGATGCAGCCAGTGTCATGCAAACAATGGATTTATTTTATTTTTATTTACTTGAAAGCAGGGCAGTTACAGAGATAGATAGACAAAGAGAGACCGATAGAGATCTTCTATCTACTGCTTTACCGTCCAGATGGCCACATGGCATGAGGCTGGACCAGGCTGATTCCAGGAGCCCAGAACTCCATCCCGGTCCTCCCATGCAGGTGTCTGGGACCTACATGATTGGGTCATCATGTGTTGCTTTCCCAGGCACATTAGCAGGGAGCTGGATCAGCAGTAGAGCAGCTGGGACATGATCTTGCCCCTGTGTGGGATGCTGGCATTGCAGTGTGCAGCGTAACACACAGTGCTACAACGCATGCTGCCAATAGAGCTTTCTGATGGATAAAGATGTCCTATATCTGTACTGTGCAGACAACATCCACTAGCCACATGTGCTATCATTGAGCACCTGAAATATGGGAATGTGATTGAGAATTTTTTTTTTAATTTGTGAGAGAGGAGACAGACAGAGAGCTCCCATCTGCTGATTCACTCCCCAAATGCCTGCAAAGGCTGAGACCAGGCTGGCCTGAAGACAGAAACTGGCAATTCAATCCAGGTCTCCACGTGGGCGGCAGGGACTCAACTACCTGAGCCATCACTCGCTGCCTCCAAGGGTCTACATTGGCAGGAAGCTGGAATCTGGTGCCAGAGGTGGGAATTGAATCCAGGTTTTCCCATGTGGATTGTGGGTGTCTTAACTGCTAGGCCAAATGCCTGCCCCTAAAATTTTAAGTTTGAATGTCAGTAGTTCTATGTGGCTAGTGGTTCTGCAAGCCCCAAACGCCAGCTGCCCAGGAAAAGCATGGTGTGTTGTTCATTGATGGGTTTGACCTCACTGGTGAGTTCTGCCTTTGCACTTGGGTTGTTTTTGACTCTCAGGGGAGGCCTCTCCCTTGCTTTGCTTTTCTGTGAGCAAGGGGTCTCACATGACTTAAACATGTTTTGCAGTTAAACATGTTTGGCAGATAAGAATCCTGCTATTCTGGGATTTAACCCTTGCCAGGTTTGGAGGGATTTTCCTTCCAAATGAATGCTAAGAGTGTGCAGTATCACAACACAGGAAACTTGAAGTGCTAGCTGAATCTACTGCTATCTCTGAGGGGGGTGCTCGGTGCTTCCCCCATCATCTATCCACGGGTGAGGCTCTGGAGTGTGAGGACAGAATGGCAGGAGCTGGAGCCAGGTGGTGTTGGTGTGGAATTCACACAATGGAATTTCACTTACGCAAGTGCTCAAGCACTCATGAGAGGTTGGAATTAGCTCTTTCTCTGGTTAGAATGAGCTATTTCAGTGAGCTGTTAAAGTGTAAGCTCTTCCACCCAATAAATTGATGTGCTCAGGCTGAGTGAAAGAAAAGGGTAAATAGGCATAGTGCTGGGGGCTCAGCACTCATGATGCAAGCTTCTGTTCTCAGGTGAGAAAACAGCCCACCATGTAGCAGAGCCGTGCCAAGTTGGTATAAATTATACATACACATATATAAGTATAGCTAAATGTTAATGTTATTTAGAAAATACAACACACACACATATAAATACAACTAAAGGTGTATTATGTAGAAAATACCAGAATATATAATTTGTCCTAATAAAATCAATACCAGGCTTTTTTAATCATTCATTCAAAATATATTTAAGAGCTACTATGTAAAGTGCTGGGGCTACTAAGAAGCTTAAGACCAAATATGGTTTCAGTTGTTGTTGAAGCTCTTGATCTAGTAGCCCAGATGAGTGAAAACATAAACCAAAAAATACATAAACCACCACTAGGCTGGCTGCATTCAAAGCTCTACCACCATTTTCCGGTGACATAAATCAAGGCAAATTACTTGGTATATGCTAAATAATAATTTCCTCATATGCAATGGGGTTATGATAATAATACCTATTCTCATGGAGATAGTATGAGGATGAGAATAAACAGTGGTATATTATAGCCCTGTGCACAGTGAGTGCCCAACTATGTGTCAGCTAGTATTGTTTTTAAAAATTTCATTAATTTTTTATATTTTAAGGTAAAGTTTGTATTCACTCAAATGTTGATAACATTACAACATTTATTTGAAAGTCAGAGAAACTGGGGTGGGAGGTAGGGGGTGTCCCATTTGGTGGTTCACTACCAAAATGCCTGCAGCAGCAGGTGGCAGAGCAGAGGGTGGGGAGGTGCTGGCCAGGTAGGCTGCAGGAACTCAGTTATCTGAGCCACCACCGGACTGGTGCCTCCCAGGGTCTGCATTAGCAGGAAGCTGGAATCAAGAGCTGAAGCTGGGAGTTGAACCTAGGCACTCAGTTGTGGAATGTGGGCATCCTAATTGGTGTCTTTACTGCTAGGTCAAATATCCACCCCTGTACATTTTTGGTTTTTTTTGATAGGCAGAATGGACAGTGTGAGGGAGAGAGAGAGAGACAGAGAGAAAGGTCTTCCTTTGCCGTTGGTTCACCCCCTAATGGCCGCTGCGGCCGGCGCGCTGCAGCTGGTGCACCATGCTGATCTGAAGCCAGGAGCCAGGTGCTTCTCCTGGTCTCCCATGGGGTGCAGGGCCCAAGCACTTGGGCCATCCTCCACTGCCCTCCTGGGCCACAGCAGAGAGCTGGACTGGAAGAGGAGCAACTGGGACAGAATCCGGCACCCCGACCAGGACTAGAACCCAGTGTGCCGGTGCCGCAAGGTGGAGGATTAGCCTATTGAGCCGCGGTGCTGGCCCCCTGTACATTTTTTGGTAAGTGAGTAGACTGGTATAACTCAGACCTCTATCAAGAGACATCCATTTTTACTACCCATAAAGTTCTCCACATACCTCCCCATTCAGCCGTCTGTCAGAGGCAACTACTGTTAATGAATTTTTCCATCACAGATTAGCTTTGCCTTTTCTGGAATTTCAAATAACTGAAATCATACAATAGGCACTCTGTGTCACTTATTTATTTTCAAATAGGTAATATATTCATGTGCTTTAAAATAGACAAGGTAGATTTTTAAACTTTTTGAGCAAGCAGTAAAATGTTTTCCCTTCATCCTTGACCTCTGGTCACCCAGTCTTCATCTCCAATGTTATTGGTTTCATGTGGGCCTATCCCATAGCTATATTACTAATTGAGGGGTTTATACAAGGCGCTTTGAGAACTCAGTTTTAAAGGTTACCCAGAAAATCTTGTGACAGCCTAGCTAAAACACTATATCATCAGTTTTAAAATATTTTTTTTTTAGACTCTAATTCCAAATGTCAAATTGTGACATTTTCACCTTTTTGTGATTTAGGTAACCTTTAAGACACATCTAGCTCAAGTTCTAGCATCTGTGAGTCTCATTTATTGAAGAAATACAAAAATATAACTGTGAACCAGACAAAACCAAGCTTCTGGCTTGATGGTGTTAATAGTTTGGTGGAGGAAACAAGAAGTGAGAACCGGGGCAGGGAGGTGAGAGGGTGCTTCTCAGCGTGGCGACTACACTGACGTTGGAAGGATGAGGGTTGGAGGGACATCCCAGGCCCAGAACAAAGCTCCCAAAAAGTGTGTGCGGAGAGGGAGCTGCCAAATAGGAGGGAACGCAGCCACAAGGGCAGGATGGAGTGCGGGTTGAGCCCTGAGATGTGGAGAGGTAGGCAAGGTGCCTGACCATGTAGGCCTTAGGAGATTTTGTCTGAGACAACAGAGCGCTATTGAAGGGGTTTATGCTAGGAAGTGACAAGGTCACATTATATTTTCACAAAGTCACTTGTTCTGTTAAAAGAATACAGTAAACCAATTAAAAGTCAGTTGTCCCTCCACTCCCATCCAGCAGGCGAAGATGGTGATGGAGAAGACAGGAAAGGTCAGATTCGGGGAAAACCTGGCAGATAAAAACCGGCAAGATTTGCTGATAGATTGAATATGGGACAGACAGGTAGATTATCAAGAATGCCTTAGTTTTCTTAGACAAGATGGATTTGGTTGCAAAGAAATTGTTCATTGAAACTTACTTTGAATAATGGCACGACCTGAAGTTATACAGAAATTTGCCTCAGATAAATTTCAAGTTTTCAAAGTTCTCAGCTGGATGCCTTAAGGATATGGCTTTACTTCCTATTTTTTTTGTATTTCCTAATTTTGTTGAAAAAATTGGGGAGTTTCTCTGAAATGCTTATTACAGCGGAACTCCTTCTGGATGCCATGTCTTACACATTTAAATTGGAAAATGACGGGAGACCTCTAGTTTCTAGTCAACAGTTTTGGAGTGTTTCGTGCTGATCATTTATCATCAATTTCTGGGTCGCTTCTGAATGTATAACGAGAGTAACTTTTCTCGCCTACTTTCTTGGGATACGACTGGAATTAATAGGCTGTTACTGCCCTACACTGAGTATTTTCCTTCTAAGAATTTCTTCGTTGATGTTGGCTGGCTGCCCGGCTGGACTTCACGTATTTGAGCCCAGGTTCCGCCCCCTGCCGGACTCCGCACTAGCCCCATGCGTCCAGACAAGGCGCTTGCAGGGAGAGTGCTTTACCAACGCAAGTGCCATTTACACGTTGATTAATGTTTCCGAGGGTGACCTCAGGATACCTCCCAGGGGAGCTCGGGGACGCTTTCGAAGCCTGCGCGTCTGCACCGCGTGCCCGCAGCCCAGAAGCCAGGCGCGTGGGCGGCGCGGCCGCGCGAGGCCCGCAGCCCCGGGCGCGGCGGGGTCGCTTCTGGCTCCCGAGGGGGTGTGTCTTCTGCAGCTCTAACAGGGAAAGGGGCGGTCCAAGCGACTGGGGAAGTCAGCAATCTGCAGGGCCGAGGGCTGCTGCTTTGAAAGAGAGGCGGAGGAGCGCGCGATTTCCCCGCCCCCGCTCCAGTCGGCCCAATCCCTTCGGCTTCTGCTTTCCTCGGCCAGCCCGCCCGGCCCCTAACCTGCTCGAACCCATTATGCGGTAGAGGCGGCTGGGTCCCTTTAAGGCCCTGCCGCGCCTGCGCCTTGGGCTTTCCTGACGCGGCCGGGCCGGACCCTGGAAGAACCGGCGGGCGGCGGGCGAGGGGCTCGGCGGTGGCTGAGACGGCAACGGTGCCCGGAGGACTGGGTGAAGATCGGGAGGCGGCCCTGAGCCCCCGAGCCAGCGCGGTGCGCCTGAGGACGCGGGAGAGGACGGCCCGCGGAGCCGAGAGCGGGGCCGAGGCTCTGGGACGCGGCGGCGCGGCTGCCGGCTGCATGGGAAGTTAATGTTTACAGCGAAGTCCACCCAGCGTTTCCAAGGTGAGGGGGCGCTGCGCCAGGCCGGGGCGGGCGGCGAGCCCGGGGTTCTGAGGGGCGCGCAGCTGGGCCGAGGCGCGGCGGGCGGGGGCGGCCGCCAAAGTTGCGGAGCGGGCGCTCGCGGCCCCGCCGGGGCCTAAGTTCCCTGCGGTCGCCGGCTCGTCTGCAGCCGTCGCCCGCGACCCCGCTCCTGGGGGCGCCAGGGAGGAAACCCGCCGGCGGGTCTTCCTGCGAAGTTGCGGGGAGGCGGAGCGGCTTCGGGGGGCACTTCCTCGGGAGTCCCGGGGAAACTGACCCCCCACCCCCCACCCTCGAGGCCACAGGTCCGTTCCCTCCGGGTGACCTGAGGTGGGGTGAGACCGCCTGCGTGCGCCCTTTACTTGCGAAGTTGGCGTCTGTGTGTGGCCTCGGGGGTGCCGGCGCGGCCGCGTCTCCGGGCAGGTGATGGACAAGCCAGGTGTGCCAGGCGACTCCCAGGGATGCGCTTGAGGAGCGTTTGTAGCCATCACTGAATCACCTTATGACTAGCGGGGCAAGCCTCAAATTAACCACAGGATTTCCGGTAGGTTGGATTGTGGTGCCGGTGTTGGTGTTACGGTTGCTGTGATTTTTCGCTCTTTTTTCATTCTGTCTGTCTTTGGGCGTCTTAGATCATCTCAGTCGGTACTGTTTCAGTGACGAGTTAACCCGAACTTTTGGAATGGCTCCCTCGCTTTTCTCCTGTCTAGGCTGTCAGGGTCATTTCAAAAAAGCACCAGCATTTTTTGCAAAGATATCTTTTCTTTGGGTCGCAGTGTGGGATAATAAACTCCTTTCTTTGCTGAGAGAATGAAGCCCAGTGCTTCATGAACTTGGAGAAAAATGATCTCTTGGTAGTCGTTATCTTTGTTTCTCGGCTGGTATGTGTTAGCAGCTTTCTTTTTGCTTTGGAATTTCACTAGTAAAATTTTGTCTTTGTCCCAGAAACTCTCTTTCTGTTCTGAAAGGCTAACCTTGAGCTCTCTGAGAACTTTGTGTCAAAGAAATATTAGAAAACTTGTGACAGTACAATATACACACAAAGTTCCCAATGCTGAGTGTGCAGGTAATGAATTTTTACTAAGTGAACCACCAGAGATTAGAAAATAGAACATGACTAGGAGGGGTGTATCTGGGAGAATAGTTAGCTTTTGAGGTGAGTGGATGTTAAACTTTAGTATTGGATATTGTTGAACAATCTTGAGGAATGCTATTCCAGTTGCCCCACGTTTGTGCTGATGCTTGTGGCTTCAGAAAATTGTTGCCATTCTGGTAGAGGTGCAGTTTTATAGCAGTGTGGTTTTATTTTGCATTTTCCTGGTGATTGAGGTTGAGTATCTTTTATTGGCCATTCCGGTGTCATCTTGTGAAATGCCTAGTCTTTTAGCTTAGTTTTCATCGGTATGATTAATATCAATTGATTTATAATTCCTTATTCTAGATATGAGTCTCTTCTGGTTTATATAATGCATTTGTATCTTGTCTCTCTCTCTCTTTTTTTTTAAAGATTTATTTATTTATTTGAAAGTCAGAGTTACACAGAGAAGAGGCAGAGAGAGAGAGAGAAAGGTCTTCCATCTGTTGGTTTACTCCCCAATTGGCTGCAATGGCTGAAGGTGTGCGGATCCAAAGCCAGGAGCCAGGAGCTTCTTCCAGGTCTCCCATGTGGGTGCAGGGGTCCAAGGGCATGGGCCATCTTCTACTGCTTTCCTAGGCCATAGCAGAGAGCTGGATCAGAAGTGGGGCAACTGGGTCTCAAACCGCTGCCCATATGGGATGCCGGCACTGCAGGTGGCGGCTTTACCCACTATGCCACAGCGCCGGTCCCTTGCCTCTTCATTCTTCTAATGATTTTTTTTTAATGTTGAAATTCCTAGTTTTTTTTTTTTTTTTTTTTTTTTAAGATTATTTATTTATTTATTTATTTGACAGAGTTCCAGACAGTGAGAGGGAGAGACAGAGAGAAAGGTCTTCCTTCAGTTGGTTCACCCCCTATATGGCCAGGAGCCAGGTGCTTCTTCCTGGTCTCCCACGTGGGTGCAGGCGCCCAAGCACTTGAGCCATCCTCCACTGCCTTCCTGGGCCACAGCAGAGAGCTGGACCAGAAGAGGAACAACTGAGACTAGAACCTGGCACCCATATGGGATTCCGGCGCCGCATGCGGAGGATCAGCCAAGTGAGCCACGGTGCTGATCTGAAATTCCTAGTTTTAATGAAATAATATTTTACAAGTCTGCCTTTCTTTCTTTCTTTCTTTCTTTCTTTCTTTCTTTCTTTCTTTCTTTCTTTCTTTCTTTCTTTCTTTCTTTCTTTCTTGTTCGTTCATTCGTTTGTTCGTTCGTTCGTTCGTTCGACAGGTAGAGTTAAAGACAGTGAGAGAGACAGACAGACAGAAAGGTCTTCTTCCATTGGTTCACTCCCCAAATGGCTGCTACGGCTGTTGCTGCGCCGATCTGAAGCCAGGAGCCAAGTGTTTCTTCCTGGCCTCCCATGCGGGTGCAGGGCCCAAGCACTTGGACCATCCTCTACTGCTCTCCCAGGCCACAGCAGAGAGCTGGACTGGAAGAGGAGCAGCCAGGACTAGAACCCGGCGCCCATATGGGATGCCAGCGCTGCAGGTGGAGGATTAACCAAGTGAGCCACGGTGCTGGCCCCATTACCAGACTTTTTCTTTATGGCTGCTGCTTTTTGTGTGCTAGCCTAAGGATATGAAGATATTTTTCTGTGTTCCCTTGTAGAAATTTTACTTTTTGCATTTAAGGCATACAGTTTACATTTAATTCTAGATGGATTGTAAGAATTGTCTTTGCCCACTTGAAAGGATAAACTGCATGATTCACTCTTTATGATGTGGATATCTGTTTGACCCAGTGCCACTGATTATTATTACAACAATTTTGTTTACTTCCATGTTATTTGAAAGAGAGAAATCTTTCTGCTCCTTTATTCCCCAGATGCCCCCAAATAGCCAGGGCTGGGTGGGGGTGAAAACCAGGAATCTGGGACTCCATCCGGGCTTCCACATGTGTGGCTAGGACCCAGAGTACTTGAGCCATCATCTGATGCCTCCCCGGTGGGCATTAGCAGGAAGCTGGATTGGAAGCAGAGTACCTTGGACTCGAACCAGGCATTCTAATACCAGTTGCTGGCCAAATCCCTGCCCCCTAGAACCATTTATTGAAAATACCATCCTTACCTTCTGTACAGTGATATTTTTTTCATGATCAGATGAATCTGTATGAGTAAGTATGAGTCTGTCTCTGAACACTCTGATTTGTCACTTTATTATCCTTGTACTGATACCGCTGTATTAAAGTAACTTTATAATAAGCCTTGATATGTGACTTTGATCCTTATAACTGGGCTATTCTTGGCTTTCTACACATCCATATAAGTTTCAGAATCTGCTTGTCAATTTCTACAAATTTTGGAATTGGAATTGAATCTGTACATTACTTTGGGGAGAATTGACTTTTTTTTTTTAAGGTTTATTTATTTATTTGAAAGGCACAGTTAAAGAGAGGCAGAGAGAGAGAGGTCTTCCTTCTGTTGGTTCACTCCCCAGATGGCCACAATGGTTGGAGCTGTGCAAATCCAAAACCAGAAGCATGTGCTTCCTCCTGGTCTCCCACATGGGAGGGACTCAAGGACTTGGGCCATCCTCTACTGCTTTCCCAGGCCGTAGCAGAGAGCGGGATCGGAGGTGGAGCAGCCAGGACTCAAACTGGGGCCCACATGGGATGCTGGCACTGCAGGCAGCAGCTTTACCTGCTATGCCATAGTGCTGGCTCCATTTTTTGTTTTTAAGATTATTTTATTTACTTGAAAGGCAGAGTTACAGAGACAGAAGAGATCGAGAGATCTTCCATCAGCTGGTTTACTCCCCAAATGGCTGCAATGGCCAGGACTAGGCCAGTCCGAAGCCAGGAACTTTTTCTGGGTTTTCCATGTGGGTGCTATGGCCCAGGTGCTTTAGCAGGGAGCTGGATCAGAAGCAGAGCAGCCAGGACTCAAACTAGTAGCTGTATGGGATGCTGGCATTGTAGGTGGTAGCTTACTTAACCTGTTAAGCCACAATGCTGGCCCCGAGAATTGACATCTTAACAATGTTAAGTCTTTGAATTTATGAATGTGGTATAGCTGTCTACTTTTTTATTAATCTCTTAAAATTTCTCAAGGTAGTGTTTCATAGTGTTCTGTGTAGAAGTTTTGCACATCTTTTGTTATTTATTCTTAAGTATTTGATGTTTTTCATGTTATTACAAATGATAATTTTAAAACATTTGTGACCGTCATATAGATCTAAAATTGAAACTTTTCAGTGTCTCTGGGATGATTTTAAATTAATTCTAGATGTGATTCTTTATCAAATTCTAAATCTTTGTTTTTTATTCATGACTCAGTCCAAATTATACTTAGTGTGCTGTGATATTGCAGGTAGTTTTGCATGGTATTTGTTTTTGTACAGTGTCTCCTGTGGCAAGTCATTGTGTTAGGCTCTGGGGATACAAAGCTGCATCAGATGCTGCTCTTGTCCTTAAGGAGCTTATAGTCTAGAGGGTGCAGTAGAAGTGAAAGACATTGTTCTTCAGTAGGACGCATACCAGGATGGAAATTGGTTTGACAGCATGCAAAACAGGGCACCTAAATCAAGTAGGGGCATGGAGAGGAATGGGGTAAAGTGGTTCCTTCTTATCTGCAGTTTCACTTTCACAGTTTCAGTTGCATATGCTCAAGCAAGATCTGAAAATATTACCTGGAAAATTCCAGAAATAAACAGTTCAAAAAAATTTTGAGTTGTATGCCGTTATGCATGTTGAAACCTCACTGCCCTGTCTGGGAAGTGAATCCTCCCTTTGTCCAGCATATCCACACTGTATACACCACTGTAACCTAGTAGCCACTTTTAGTAGCCATCTTGGTCATCAGATGGACTGTCTTTGGTATTGCAGTGCTTGTGTTCAAGTAACCCTTATTTTGCTGAACAGTGGCCCCAAAGGACAAGAGTAGTGTTGCTGATAATTTGGATATTCCAGTGAGTAGCTGTAAAGCACTTCCTTTAAGTGAAAAGGTGAAAGTTCTTGACTTACTAAGGAAGGAAAAAAAAAATGTGTGCAGAGCTACCTAAGATCTGTGTTAGGGACAAATTTTCTGTCTATAAAATTATGAAGGAAAGAGAAATTTGTGCTGGTTTTGCTGTTGCAAGGCAGACTGCCAAAGTTATGGTCACAACGTGTGGTAGGTCCTTAGTTCACACGGAAGAGGCACTGTATGAGATTTCAGACTTCCACACCACTCGGGGTCTTGGAATGTGTTCCCCAGAATAAGGAGGGGAGCTGCTGTGTATGCTTGGTCCTGAGATCTGGGCAAAGGAAGTAGACTGTGGGTCAGGGCTGCCGTTTGCTAAACGTGCTTTTGCTTAATCTCTTGGCTTTTGGTCTTGATCCTCACTCTATTATTTTTTTGAGTCTAGAATCTTTACTTTCCAGGGTTTCTGGAGGAAAAATTTTTGAGAAGCTCGGGATAGTGGTATAAAAAGGAACCTATACCTTATACTGATTTAAAGCCACTATGCTTCTCGTGAGCCCATGCCCTTCCACCACTGAACTGGACAGTGCTGGACCTGAGTGAACCAGATTGTCTTGCTTCATGACCCTGCTGCAGGCTGGCAGATTCTGCTTCCTCTTCTCTCTTCAATCACTTATTCCTCTGTCTCTTTTCTTGTTTCATAAATGCCATATCTTTTTTTAAAAAAATTTATTTACTTGAAAGTCAGAGTTACACAGCGAGAGAAGGAGGGGCAGAGAGAGAGAGAGAGAGAGAGAGAGAGAATGTCTTCCATCCACTGGTTTACTTCCCAATTGGCCACAACGGCCGGAGCTGCACCTATCTGAAGCCAGGAGCCAGGAGATTCCTCCAGGTCTCCCACGTGGATGCAGGGGCCCAAGGACTTTTGCCATCTTCTACTGCTTTCCCAGACCATAGCAGAGAGCTGGATGGGAAGTGGAGCAGCCGGGACTTGAACCGGCGCCCATTTGGGATGCTGATGCTGCAGACCGGGGCTTTGACCCACTGCGCCACAGCGCCGGCCCCAGATGCCATATCTTTTCTTACCTGGGGATGTCAAAGATAGTTCTTTTACGTTTTCTTTTTCTCACACAGTTTGCTTCCTCCCAATTACTTTTTGTTGTTTGTTTGTTTGGTATAGTCTCAACAGTAGAAACTCCCCTTATAGGTCTGGTAATCCTCGGTTGCCTGTTCATGATTAAGATTTGGTAGCTAGAAGCTGATCAGAAGCCCTGAGCTTGTAAGTATGGCTTTTTTTTTTTTTTTAAACTTCTGGTTTTACCCTGTAATCTAGAATCTGAAGCAGTGATTCTTAACTTTGGCTGCACATTAAACACATTAAAATCACATGGAAAGCTTTAAAAAAGCTAGACTCAATACATCAGAATCTCCAGGGGTAGGGTTCAGGTAGCAGTATTTTTGAAAAATTCAGATGCGGCTACATATAATAAAATGCATGCAATTTAAGTTTACATTTTGATGATTTTTGCTGTGTAGCCAGTATAAGATTCAAGAGCAAGGTGAAAATCTGAGAAAATTCCTTCATGTACCATTCTTTTATGTCCCCATTTCTTGCTCAAAGCTGACCACTGTTCTGATTTCTATCTCCATAGATTAGCATCCTTATTTTTTTTAAGCTGCCCAAATGATTCCAGTGTGTGGCCAAGACTGAAAGCCATTGTTCTGGAGGACTAGCGAGCCTGTCTCCAGTGTGTGTCTTTTCTTTGGGCCTGATTTTCCAGAGTATTTTCCAGTTTTCTGCTTGGAAGATTGAGGTCTGGTTGCCAGTGTTCTGGCATTGCAGTCAGTGAGGACTGGGTAATGCGCAATAGAGCGTTTCGTAGGGAGGGTCATATAATTTATCTCTTTTGGTTAGTATACCTACTAACGGTTAGTGTGTCTTCCACCATGTGGGATTTACCCTGCTGAGTTGATAAATCTCCAGTCATCTACCGTGATGAGGGTAGGACTGTTCAGCAGCTCAGAGGAGATCTAGTTTTCCACCTGTTCAGCGTTTCCCTAGTTCATTCTTATTTTAGTCTCCTTTCCCCTCTCTGTTCTGGCAGTTCTTGAGCCTTTTGAGGATTTTGTGATGTAAACTGGGTTTGTTTTTGGTCTTCAGAACTGGTAGTATATAATTTAACTGATCTGGGGCCTGCGCTATGGTGTAGTGGGTTAGGCCACCATCTGTGGTGCCAGCATCCTAAGTGAGTCTTGGCTGTTCCACTTCCAGTCCAGTTCCCTACTGGTACTCCTGGGAAGGCAGAGGAGGATGGCTTGAGTGCTTGGACCCCTTCACTCACGTGAGAGACCTAGAAGAAGTTCCTGGCACCTGGTTTTGGATCAGCTCAGCTGCAGCCATTTGGGGAGTGAACCAGGGGATGGAAGACATCTGTCCTTCTGTCTCTCCCTCTCTCTGTAACTCTCCCTCTCAAAATAATAATAAAAAAATTAACATCTTTGGGCTAAGTAATTATCCAACTTCTTTCTAGCTTCCAAAATTTTGTTACTCTTGTCTCTTTTTCCATTCTTCATGTGCTTATGGTTTATGTCCTAAAAATAGCATAAAATAGCAATAACGAAATCTTTATTCTTGTTTAGTAGAGTTTTGGGAGAAAGCAAAATTAGATGTTTGTGTTCAGTCTGCTGTCTTACCCTGGAAGTGTACTTTCCGTTTTATAAAAGTGTTGCTGTTTGTCCTCCATTGTTGTCTCCTCTTGATGGGGTTGCACTTTGAAATACTTGTGTAAGTGTCTACATAGTGTCAGGAGAAAGACACTATTGGGTCAAGTGGCTGTTTCTTTAGAAGTCCCAAAAATTTTTTAGAAGTACTCATTATCTCAGAATCTTATTATCTCAAGATTGGAAATGATTTTAAAGAAATCCAGCCTTGTGAGCTATTTGATACTTTCTGTAAAGTCATGTCAAGCCTAAAATGAGGGAAACTCATGTTGGGAGGAAATGAGTGACTGGAAAAATGGATTGGACTGTGGATCTCTGTGATCCCTCAAGGCAACTTTTTGGGATAGACTTTGACTCTGAAGTTCATGATTAAGTGAAATTATCCTCAATATAATAGGTTTTCTTTTGGGCTAAGTTTTGTAATTTAAAGTATTCACCTTTAAGTTTTATCCATCCTTTCCTGTATTAAAATGTTCTCATGATGCAAGGGGATGTGTTTTTTTCTTTTAAAATTTATTTATTTATTGGGGTCAGCGCTGTGGCGCAGTGGGTTAATGCACTGAGCTGAAGCGCCCGCATCCCATATGGGCGCTGGTTCTAATCCCAGCTGCTGCTCTTCTGATCCAGCTCTCTGCTATGGCCTGGGAAAACAGTAGAAGATGGCCCAAGTCCTTGGGTCCCTGTGCCTGCGTGGGAGACCCGGAAGAGGCTCCTGGCTCCTGGCTTCGGATCAGCGCAGCTCCAGCCGTTGCGGCCATCTGGGGAGTGAACCAGTGGATGGAAGACCTTTCTCTCTATCTCCACCTCTCTCTGTAACTCTTTTGAATAAATAAAATAAATCTTTTTAAAAAATTATTTATTTATTTATTTATTCAAAGGCAGAGGGACAGGGAGAGAGAGAGAGAACACGATCATGATCTTCCATTTGCAGGCTCATTCCTCAAATGACCACAACAGCCAGGTCTGGGCCAGGCCAGAGCCAGCAGCCAGGAACTCCATTCTGGTCTCCCTCATGTCTGTCAGGGTCCTGAATACTTGGCCATCTTCTGTTGTCTTCCCAGGAGCATTAGCAGGGAGCTGGATCAGAAGCTGAGCAGATGGGACTTGAACCAGTACTCTGGTTTGGGATGCAAGCCTTGTAAGCTGTGGCTTAACCTGCAGTGTCATAAAGCCCATTCCAAGTATGGATGGGTTTTTGTTTATTTTTTGGTAAAGTTGTAGCAGAATAAAAAGCTGTCAACACCAAATTGCTCTTCAAATTGATTTTAACAAGTTTTATACAAAAATCTGCTTCTGTACAAAATGCTCACTGCTCCTTTTACTTTACCACAAATGAATTGTTTTACATTTGTGTTTGCATATAAAATTCAAGATATCAACGAGGGATGACTCTGGCAGTTACTACTATGTTGTAGTATGCTAGTCCTTCTTCATTGGAAATATGTAAGTTAGCTAATTTGCATTTTGTAGATAGATAGAACCTGTTGACTGTGCCTTCATAAGCTTGCATTTCTCATTATTGCAACTTGCCTTGTGTGGTTTTTTAAAATTTATTTATTTATTATTTTTTTGACAGGCAGAGTTAGAGACAGAGAGAAAAGTCTTCCTTTTTCTGTTGGTTCACCCCCCAAATGGCTGCTAAGGCCGGCATGCTACGCTGATCCGAAGCCAGGAGCCAGGTGCTTCCTCCTGGTCTCCCACATGGGTGCGGGGCCCAAGCACTTGGGCCATCCTCCATTGCACTCCCGGGCCACTCCCGGGCCACAACAGAGAGCTGGCCTGGAAGAGGGGCAACCAACTGGGCGCCCCGACCGGGACTAGAACCCATAGTGCTGGCGCCGCAGGTGGAGGATTACCCAAGTGAGCCGCGGCGCCAGCCTTGCCTTGTGTGTTTATTTCTTGAATTTCTGTTTATTACTTACTGTATCTGTACCTCAAGAGAGCTTTCCTTGCCTGTGCTGTTTGCAGTAAACTTTTTTTTTTTTTTTTAAACAGGCAGAGTGGACAGTGAGAGAGAGAGACAGAGAGAAAGGTCTTCCTTTGCCACTGGTTCACCCTCCAATGGCCGCCGCAGCCGGTGCACTGCGCTGATCCAATGGCAGGAGCCAGGTACTTATCCTGGTCTCCCAAGGACTTGGGCCATCCTCCACTGCACTCCCTGGCCACATTAGAGAGCTGGCCTGGAAGAGGGGCAACCGGGACAGAATCCGGTGCCCCGACCGGGACTAGAACCCGGGGTGACGGCGCCGCTAGGTAGAGGATTAGCCTATTGAGCCACGGCACTGGCCGGCAGTAAACTTTTGAGTGAACAAAGACAATGTGGGCTTAGTAGTTGTTAATTGTTCTTTGTACTCATCCAGTCCTTACAGCTGTACTCTGAAAAATGTTCCCTAAAGCTGGTCAAACTGGCTCTTGTCTGAGTTTCATTGTTGGTTTTGCTATTCAGTGTCCTGTAAGTTCATTACTAGGACTCTCTCCATAGGAAACTGCTAGCCCTTATGTTCTTGGAACGGACTTTGCTGAGAGATAGGAACAGAACTGGCTTTGTGATGGATCATTGTGTTTTTGTTTGTTTGTTTGTTTTGTTTTCAGTTTGTTCATAGGAAGGTGTGAGCACTGATTTAGAAGTGAGGATGAGAATTTTGTCTTTCAATTGGTACGCAGATGATTAGTTATTGTCTTGTTTGGCCTTGTATGGATCTTTAGCTATTCCAAAAATGAATCCATTGTTTTCATAAATGATGCTTGTAAGTTTACTGAAACATTGTTAACAGATATTAGATAAAATTGTAGCTTTAAGAAAGAAATAATTATGTAACATGATATTTGAATAGAATACATGATAAAGAAGAAAAAGTATTATGTTCAGGTATACCAGATACCAGGGTTGAGAAGACTGCTGAGAAGACTGATGATAAGATAGACATTGATGTATGTTGAGAATGAACTTCAATAAGTTCAGGGAATAAACCCCTGAAAAAGATAGTTCTTTGAATGCTTATTTGGAATGCATGTAGAAACTTTTTGAGAATATGGAAAAGCATCTGTTCTGTTGAAGGAGCGAGGTTATATTTGAGGAGGCCATCAAACATGGTACATTTATGTTTAACATTCAAGATCAGAAAAATTAGCAAATGACCTAGAAGTTTATATAAACATCAGAGGTCACACATTTAGAATCCCCTGTATGTCAAGCAGAATGATAGATATAGAAGAGATAATGCAGACTTATATTCTGTGTAGACAAAAGCCCTTGCTCAGAATTTGCAAATCAAAAGAAGACCCAGTTAATATATTCTTGTTTCTGAGGTGATAATTTTTTTAAAAGATAACGTAGCAATAGCTTAATTTTTCTTAAATTTTGAGACTTTAAAAATTACTTAATTTATTTGAAAGGTAGAGACGAAGAGGGATAGAGAGAGAGAAACAGACTAACAGAGACAGAGGTCTCACTTCTACTGGTTCACTCCCTAAATGCCTGCAACTGCAAAGGCTGTGCTATACTGAAAGTAGCAGCTTGGAACTCAGTCTGAGTCTCTCTTGTGAGTGGCAGGAACCCAACTATATCAACTACTGCCCCATTAGCAGGAAGCTGGAATTGGGAACAGGAATGGAGCTGGGACTTGAACACAGAAACTCTCATATGGGATGCAGGCTGCATCAAATGCCCACCCTTTGAGGCTTTTTATAATTAGTTAAGGAAAAATGCAAATATGTTTTAAATCTTAATGTTTTCTTAAAAATTTTGTGAGATAAAATATAGGTAGTAAAATACACAGTTCTTGAGTATACAGATTAATGAGTTTTTTTTCAAAGATTTTATTTATTTGAAAGTCAGAGTTACACAGAGAGGCAGAGGCAGAGAGAGAGAGAAAGGCCTTCCTTCCGCTGGTTCACTCCCCATTTAGCTGCAAAGGCTGGAGCTGCACCTTTCTGAAGCCAGGAGCTTCTTCCGCGTCTCCCATGCAGGTGCAGGGACCCAAGGACTTGGGCCATCTTCTACTGCTTTCCCAGGCCATAGCAGAGAGCTGGATCAGAAGTGGAGCAGCCAGGACTTGAAGCAGCACCCATAGAGGATGCCTGCACTGCAGGTGGCAACTTTACCTGCTATGCCACAGTGTCGGCCCCTAATGAGTTTTGATAAATGTGTACAGCTGTGTGACAGCTCCTCCATCTCGTGGTTCCTTTAGTTAATTCCCAGTTGTGATTTCTTTTACCACAGATTAGTTTTTCTTATGGATGAACATCACATAAATAGAATTGTACCATCTGTATTTCTGTCTGGCTTCTTTTGGTCAACAGGTTTTTGAAATTCATCCATGTTGTTACATATTTGGTAGCTCCCTTTTTTTTTTTTTTTTTTAAAGCTTCATTTATTTACTTGAAAGAGTTACAAAGGCAGAAGCAGAATTACCAGTCTTCCACCCACTGGTTCACTCCCCAAATGGCTGCAGCTGCTGGAGCTGGGATGATCTGAAGCCAGTAGCCAGAAGCTCCTTCCAGGTCTCCCGTGTGGGTGTAGGGGCCCAAAAACTTGGAGCCATCTTCACTGCTTTCCCAGGCCACAGCAGAGAGCTGGATTGGACATGGAGCAGCTGGGACCTGAACTGGTGCCCATATGGTATCCACTATGCCACAGCATCAGTCCCAGTAGTTCCTTTTTAAAAAATGTTTATTTATTAGAGATATATATATATGTATACACACACATATCTTTATGTATATATGTATATACTCACATATATATATATATCTTCCATCTGCTGGTTTATTTCCCAGATGGCTGCAATAGTTAGACTGGTGGGCAAGTCTAAAGCCAGGAACCTGGAACTCCATCTGTATCTCCCATATGGGTGGCAGGGGCCCAGGCACTTGAGCCGTCATCCACTGCCTTCCCAGGTGCACTAGCAGGAAGCTGGATTGGAAGCAGTGAGCTGAGACTCCAGCTGGCATTCCCTTATGGAACGCCATTGTCACAAGTGGCACCTTAACCTGCTGTGTCACCACACTGGCAGTTTGTTTATTCTCTCGTTTGGCTATTGTGAATAAAGTTGGTATAAACATTTGGCTCTGAGTCATTTTGTAAACGTACAGTTTTAATTTTTGGATAAACAGGGTGGAATTACTGGGTCATAGACCAGAGGTATGTTTAACCTGAGAAGATGCTGATAAGCAAATTTTTCCAAATGGTTATACCGTTTTACATTCCAACCAGTAATGTATGAGAGGGCTAGTTAAGTGACAAATTAGAGTTGAGTTTCACAAAGGTTATTCTGGTGTGCTAGAGGTGTAAGACTTGAGATAGGAAAACCATATAGTAAACTGATACAGTTGAAAACTGATGTATTCATGGGGCTGGCACTGTGGTGCAGCTGGTTAATGCCTGGCCTGATGGCGCTGGCATCCATATGGGCGCTGGTTCTAGTCCTGGCTGCTCCACTTCCCATCTAGCTCTCTGCTATGGCCTGGGAAAGCAGTAGAAGATGGCCCAAGTCCTTGGGCCCCTGCCCCTGCGTGGGAGACTCGGAAGAAGCTCCTGGCATCGGATCGGTGCAGCTGTGGCTGTTGTGGCCAATTGGGGAGTGAACCATCAGATGGAAGACCTCTCGCTCTGCCTCTCCTTCTCTCTCTGTAACTCTGACTTTCAAATAAATAAATAAATCTTTAAAAAGAAAAGAAAACTGATTTATTCCTGTCCCAAGAAATTGGTTGGGAGGGGGAGAAGATTATAGATTCTAGAGCAATAAGAACATGGAATTCTTAGATTTGGTATGTGAGATAAGAGTAAGAGCGGGACCAAGTGACCCTGGATATTGGTATGCCAATCAATGATAGAGTGAACACAACAGAGGATTGGATTTGGAGAGAAGAGGGCCACAGATTTTGTTTTGTTTGTGAGTAATATTTGGGATAAAAGGAAGTGGATTTGATAGCATTGGGAATTTGTGTGGTGAAGAAACCATCCAGGATAGAATTAAAGCTTGGGAACCACTTATATTCAGGAAGTGAACTGAGGCAGGTGTTTGACTTTGTAATTAAGATGCTGTTTGGGATGCCTGCATTCCATATGAGAGTGCCTGGGTTTGAGTCCTGGCCCCACTCTTGATTCTAATTTCCTGCTAATGCACAACCTGGAAGACAGCAGGTAACAGCTCAATTAGTTGGGCCCTTACCACTATTATGGGAGACCTGGATTGAGTTTCAGGCTCTTGGCTTCAGACTGGCGCAGCCCTGGTTATTATGGATATTACAAGAGTGAACCAATGGATGAGAGAGCTCTGTCTTTGTCTCTCTCTTTCTGCCTTTCAAATAAATACATTAATTTTTTTTAAATGAGCTGATGGTGAAATGTCTGCAAAGGAATGGAAGAGCAGCCACTACACTGAAAGAAACCCAGGAAAATAATTTAACAGAAGTTAAAAGAATAGAACTTTGAGGAGCAGGTTTTGTAGTGTGATGTGTTAAGCCACTGCTTTTTGCCTGCATCACAGATTGGAATGTTGGTTTGAATCCAGGCTACACTGCTTTCAATCCAGCCTGGAAAGGCAACAGATGATAGCCCATGAAGTTGAGTTCCTGCCTTTCACATGGGAGACCCAAATGCAGTTCTTGGCTCCCAGCTACCACCTGTTGCAACCCTGGCTGTTTTGGGCAGTGGACAGAAGATTCTCTCTCTCTCTCTCTCTCTCTCTCTCTCTCTCTGCCATTCTTTCATAAATAAGTAAACCTTTTAAAAATATACCTTTGAAGCTGACAAGAGGGAGGTCCTTGAGTGTTGTTAATGTGAATAAAATTAGTACAGCCTTTTTGGAGATTTTAAAAATATTACAGCATATCATTTGATCCGGTAGTTGTACTTCATGGCTTGAATCCTAGTGAAACATTTGAGGATATTTTGTAAAGTGTGTGTAACAATGCAATTAAATAATTAGTTGTGGGGAGCAACCGGACTAGACTGAGTTACTGGAATTAAGACTTATTCTATGCATCTGCTCTCCTACAATATGGCGCTGGGAGAGAAGTAAACAGCTTCCGCACAGCTGCCTCGAGTTCAGCTAATAAACTGTAGGACTTGCTCCTGATTGGAGGAGAGCAGCGTACTCGGCGTGTGGGCAGCCGAGTTAGGATTGGCGGAGGAGGACTATAAAGGAGGAGAGAGACGGCATGCACCAGGAACATCTAAGGGGAACATCTAAGGGAACGCCTGTGCAGCCCCCAGAGAGCCGGCCGGTGGTGTGCCGCTCCCCTGCGGAAGTGGGGAATGTGGCCAGGGGGAACTGCCCTTCCACGGAGGTGGAAGGGATAGTAGCCAACCCGGGAAGAACCAGCAGCAAACCCGGGGAGGGCCGAGCAGACGAAAGAACAGCGCAGGGTCCTGTGTTGCTCCTCCACGAAGAGGGGGAGCGACATAATGGTGCCGTGACTCGGATATGAAGCCTAGGCAGGGCTTAGTGTCGTTCCTCCACGAAGAGGGGGAGCGACAATTAGTTTAATTTGGTGCAAAAAATTTTTGAATTCTGGGCATAGTTTTTTGGTAATGCACATTTCTGTGAATGTTTTTAAGTACCCGTGTGCAAATGTGGAAAGATATATTTAGAGACATTCATGGCTTCTAGTATGTGACCATAAAAAATTGACAGCAACCAAATTAACCATCAATAGAGGATTGGTTGAATAGAACATGGTGCATTCTTGTGATACAAAGTGCTTTACAGTTGATAGAATATGGTGTACATACACTGTATTAGTTTCCCATGCTGCTGTAACACATTAGCACACACTTAATGGACAAAACAGCACAACCTTAGTCTTATAGTTCTGAAGACCAGAGTCAGGATTGTTTCACTGGGCTGGGGTCAAGGTGTTAGCAAGAATTAGTTTCTTCTGGAGGCTGGAGGGCAGAATCTGCTTCCTGGCCTTTTCTAGCTTCTAGAGCAGCAGTCCTTGTATTCATCCTTGCATTGCATTCCTTGATCCCTTCCTCCACTGTCAAAGCCAGCACTGTAGTATCTTCAAATCGCCCTCTGTTTATACCTTTATATCACCTTTACTCTCTCTCACCTGTGACTGGGATAATTTAGGATGACCCTCTCTTCACGAGATCCTAACTTAATCAAATCTACAAAGCCACCTTTGCCATAAAAGGCAACATACTTGTAGATTCCTGGCATTAGGATGTGGCTCTCCTTTGGGGTTGGGTGGGGGGGTGGTTTGTATTAATCAGCATATCACAAATACCATCAAGGACAGAAGACTAGGGTACATTAAGTAAAACAAGTATTCAAGATGTATGTATAGGACAATCTAATTTTTGTAAAATTAAAAAAGTACATATATACTCAAGTATCAGAATGTATATGAGTATTATACAATAAATCTTGAATATGTACCATACTGCTAACAGTGACTGTCTTTCAGAGTGGTATTACAGATTATTTAGACTTCCATTTTTGTCTGTGATGTTTGGATTCCTGAACATGTATTTTCTAATCAGGAAAATTGAAATACATAAAAAAGCATATTGTACTGGGTCAGATGTTGCAGAGATGGGAGTAAGATAGGACTGTAATAGGTTTACTGGAGTTAGCAACAAAGAGGCTCTTGATGAGCAACCTTGATGAGTGTGGTTTTAGTAAAATGATAGAGTAGAAACCAGTTTGAAATGAAAAAGTGGGAGATGAGGAAGGAAAGAGTGAAAAAGCTCAACATGATTTCAGTTGCTTAGCTATGGTGGCAGGGCAGATGGTGAGGGATCTGTGGGACAGGGTAGTGAGGGACTTGTAAGATTCAGGGAGGTTTTTTTTATTTTAAATATTTTATTTTATTTATTTGAAAGAGTTAAGGAGAGAGGTAGAGCCAGAGAGAGAGAAAAAGAGAGAGGTTTTCTGCCAGTTCACTCCCCAAATGACCACAGCGGCCAGAGCTGAGCTGATTCGAATCCAGGAGCCAGGTGCTTCTCCTGGTCTCCCAAGCGGTTACAGGGGCCCAAGCACTTGGGCCATTTTCCATTGCTTTCCCAGGCCATAGCAGAGAGCTGGATTGGAAGTGGAGAGCTGGGACTCACACTGTCGTCCATATGGGAGGCTGGTGCTGCAGGCTGGGGCTTTAACCTGCTGCCCCACAGCACTGGCCCCCTCAGGAAGATTTTTAAAACATGGCAGAGCAGTACATTTAATGGTTGAGAGCAGAATCTGGAAAGAAGGGGGAGTTTGAACCCCAGGAAGGTTTAAAGAGCATCACGGCTGAGCTCTGCTTCCTTCCTTCCTCCCTTCCTCCCTTATTCCTTTCCTTTCATTTTATTTGAAAGGCAGAGAGATCGAGTCTTTTTCTGGTTCAGTCCCCAGAAACCTGCAACAGCTGGGGCTGGGCTATGCTGAAGCCAGATGCTGGAACTTGGTGTGGATCTCTGACATGGGTGTCAGGACCCAAGTAGTCAAGCATTACCTGATGCCTCCCGGAATGCACATAGCAGAAAACTGGAATCTGGAGTGGATTCAGGACTTTATCCAGGCCTTCCAGTATGGTCCCTGTAGCAAACACTGTCCCCTCTTGTGACTTTAGGTAGAAATCCCACTTGGTCATGACAGGTGAAAACTAGAGAGGAATGAATATCAGCAGTATTGAAGTTCGTAATGTTTTAGTTGTTAGAAGTGATGTGATGGAGTTCTCCAATCCTGGCTTCTGCTGGGGTGGGTCAGGGCTTTGTGACCATTTGGAGAGTGAACCAACAGGTGGAAGATGTTTCCTTCTTTGTCTCTCTCTCTTTCTCTGTCACTCTACTTTGCAAATAAACAAAAAGTAAATCTTAAAAAAGAGATTTATTTATTTACTTGAAGGGCAGAACAGCACTTTGATAGGGGATACTGGTGTCAACAAGTAGCAGATTATACTGCACCCCACAGCAGTGGCTCCAGACCTTGGTTTTATAATGTAACGTTTTCCCCTGTCTTTGAAACTAACCACCTCATTAGAGATATGCTTATTTAAGTTTGTATCAATTTTCTTCTGACTCTAGAATGTTACCACAGGAAAACATTAGAGATCTAATCATTCATTTCAAGGAAACCGGGGTTCAGAAGAATTTAATTTGTCAAGGCCATGCATCTTATTAATAGAACATGGTACTTAACCTTGCTGAAATAAATGCTGAGGACCTTTTAAAAAGTTAATATTTCATTGATAGTTACTATATCTTTGCTTAGATTTCCTGATTTTCATTTGTATATTTCTGTCTAGTTTTTTATTGATAAAACATGTTTTGTTTCCCTCATAATTTATTTTTTATTTTTTAAAGATTTTTTTTTTTTAATTTGACAGGTAGAGATATAGACAGTGAGAGAGACAGAGAGAAAGGTCTTCCTTCCACTGGTTCACTCCTCAAATGGCTGCTACGGCCAGTGCTGTGCCGATCCGAAGCCAGGAGCCAGGTGCTTCTTCCTGGTCTCCCATGTGGGTGCAGGAGCCCAAGCACTTGGGCCATCCTTCACTGCCCTCCCGGGCCACAGCAGAGAGCTGGACTGGAAGAGGAGCAACTGGGACTAGAACCTGGCGCCCATATGGGATGCCGGCGCTGCAGGTGGAGGATTAACCAAGTGAGCCATGGCGCCGGTCCTGAAGACTTGTTTATTGACTTGAAAGGCAGAGTTACACACACACACAGAGGCAGAGGCAGAGACTGAGAGAGAGAGAGAGAGAGAGAGAGAGAGAGATATCTTCCATCCACTGATTTACTCCACAGATGGCTGCAACCACAGGAGCTGGGCCAATCCAAAGTCAGGAGGTAGGAGCTGCTTCTGGGTCTCCCACATGGTTGCAGAGGCCCAACCAGTTGGGCCATCTTCTGCTGCTTTCCCAGGTGTATTAGCAGGGACCTGGATGGGAAGTGGAGCAGCTGGGGCTTGAACCGGCACCCATATGGGATGCCAGAACTGCAGGAGGGGGTTTTACCAGATATACCACAGTGCCGGCTCCTCCCCCTCATAATTTATTTTTTTTCCTTTTACCAGTAGCAATGCAATCAAAATGAATTTTAATAGAATTTCTAGTACTTTGTCATAATCTATACAGTTTACTGATTGGGAGAATTATATTGAAGATCCTTATTGTTGCCATCTTAGGATTTTTCTTTTTTAAAGACTTATTTGTTTGAAAAGGCAGAGTGACAGAGATAGAGGAAGAGAGGAGGGAGATAGAGATAGAGATAAAGGTAGATATATCTTACATCCAGTGGTTTACTTACCAGATGCCTGCAATAGCCATGGCTGCATAATACCAATGGCAGGGACCAGGATCTTTATCTGTTTTTCCCATTTGGCTGGAAGGGGTCCAACTGCTTGGGCCATCATCTGCTGCCATCCTGGATATATTAGCAGACAGCTGGATCTGAAGTGAGCAGCTGGGACTTGAACAGGTGTTCCAATAAGGGGTTGCTGGCATTCCAAGTAGTGGCTTAACCCGCTGCAGCTTAACCTGATGTGCCACCATGCCAGTCCTCTTTAGGATTTTTCAGAACAATGATAATTCATTCTTACTTCACATTGGGTATGAAGTGGTAGTTCTTTAGCACACTTGACTCAGTGCTTGATAGATTGTGTATACTGTTTAAAAATTCACACAGTGTATAAACTATTTTAAGAGACACTTGTGAATTTATATGTTTTAAGCCTAGCTTGAGACATAAGGAAACAGATATTTTAATATTCTTGCTACTGCCAGGAGAAAATTGTGTATGTGGATATGCCTCTTTTTTTAAAAATATAATTTTGGGTTTGCAATATTGGAAGGATGAGGTTAGGAGAGTTTTCATTGTTAAATTGCTTCTAAGTCATGAGCTTGGACACCTCAGCTATAGCAACTTAAATGATTAAATTTTAGTTTTTCATTGCTTTTATTTAACATATTTTAGATGGCATTCTCTCCTGCCAGTTTTAATATAAAAGTGCTCGAGGGGAAATTACGTCACTCATTTGTTAATACAATACGGTATTTCATGTAATGATAATTCCTACTTTATGAATGAAAATAATGCTAGATTTTGTTGGGGAATTCACTAAAACTGTGTTGCAAAGAATTTGGTTATAAGAAGAATTGACAGCTTAGTAAAAAGGTGGCATAGTATAGTAGAAAGAGCAAAAACTTATTTTTTTGTCCTTGTTTAACTTTTCAAAATCTGTTTCTTTATCAGAAAAATGTGCTTCAATATTTATTGTGTTATGGGGAGTAGAAATAATACATAAAAAGTACCTAGACTAGTACTTAGCTTGTATTTGATAGTATAAATAGCAACAATTATGATTTGGTGATCATTAAAGGAAGAATAAAAATGCAGAAAATTCAAATGGAATTGAAGATAAATGTATCTATAGATAGGTATCTATCTATGTATAAGGAGGATCTGAGAGCAGGATTGGTTTCAGTTTTATTGAATTACCAATTACCAGAATGATTAAGTAAATTACCAAACTGGCTATAAGATAGTTTTCTCATATGTTAATATGAGGAATTATACTGTCTACCTCATAAAGTTGTCTGAGGCATTGTATGTAAATAAAAATGCTAATGATCGTATTCTTTGTGTAATTTAGATTAGCCTAGTGGCATGGGAGCTTTTGGGTTTGTATGATTCCTTTATAGCTTGAGTATACAGAAGTGTATAGCGTTAAATAAGATATTTTTTATTAAGAATAAAACTTAGATCAATTGTTCATGGAAACTTTTTATTTGATGAAGATGGTTTAGAGGATCACTGCTTCTTCCAAAGAAATAAGTGTAATCTAGCAATAGATATACTGATACTACTGTATATACTACAGTTTTAGGTATCTTAGAATAAATCTGGTAATCATTAGCACCAAGTAGTAACTTAGGTTTTATTGAACTTAAGAGTATGGCTGGGGGCTGGTGCTGTGGTGTATTAGGTTAAGCCTCTGCCTGTGGCGCCAGCATCCCAAATGGAACCCTGTTTGAGCCCTGTCTGTTTCATTTCCGATTCAGCTCTTTGCTAATGGTCTGGGAAAGCAGTGGAAGATGGCCTAATTGCTTGGGCTCCTGCATCTCTGTGGAGACCTGGAAGAAGCCCGTGGCTTCTAGATTTGCATTGGCCCAGCTCCTGCCCTTGTGGCCACTGGGGGAGAGAACCAGCGGTTGGAGGACCTCTCTCTTTCTCTCTCTGTCTTTCCCTAACTCTGCCTCTCAAATAAATCAATAAGTCTTAAAAAATAAGAGTATGACTGGTATTATTCCTTATGTTAGTTGTTCTAGGGAGAAGTTTGTTTTTCTGAGTACACACAAAACTTGGAAGACTTCTTGCCACATCTCTGCTCCATTATAAATTTTTTAACTTTTTTTTTTTTTTTTTTAAGATTTATTTATTTGAAGGAGAGGCAGAGAGAGAGAGAGAGATCTTCCACCTGCTGGTTTACTCCCTAGTCAGCTGCAACGGCTGGAGCTGTGCTGATCTGAAGCTGGGAGCCAGGAGCCAGGAGCCTCCCATGCTTACAGGGGCCCAAGGACTTGGGCCATCTTCCACTGCTTTCCCAGGCCATAGCAGAGAGCTGGATCAGAAGTGGAGCAGCTGGGACTCCAACCACCGCCCGAATGGGATGCTGGCACTGCAGGTGGCGCTTATGTCACAGCGCCAGCTCTGCTCCATTATAATTTTAAAGATTCTAGGATTAACAGACATTTAAAATGCTAAAACTGAGTGGTACATCATTTATTCAAATGAAATGTTTCAATCAGATAACATAAATATCAGCAATGCCCGGATGTTTTAATCAGTTGGAAAAATGTGTGCCTGTGACAACATTGTACATAGCCTAAGGTGTTTCTGAACTGTGGCAGTCCTGTGGACTTAAGGGGATTTTGTTATCTGGAGAGCAGTGCATGTGGTACTGTTTAGTAAAGTTTTTTAACGTGAATATAAATACAGATTTACATCCATAAAACCATAAACTCACACCACTTGAAGTACTAAATATAGAAAAGTTACAACAAAACTGATAATTTATATTTAGAATATTTTTATTTTTATTTAAAATTTTAATTTATTTTCATTTTATTTGAAGGGCAGAGAGAGAGAGAGAGAGAGCCTTCATCTACTGGTTCACTGCCCAAATGCCTATAATAGCAAGAGGTCAGGCTGAACCAGGAGCCTGGGACTCCATCTAGGTCTTTGACGTGGATGCCAAGGACCTCTGTACTTGAGTGGTCATTTGTTGCCTCCCAGGGTGCTTGCCAGGAGGAAGCTGGATGGGAAGCAGAGGAGCTGGGACTTGAACCAGCCATTCCAGTGTGGAATGAGGGCTGTGCAAAACACCTTTCCCTAGAAGATTTTTAAAAATTTAAGTGTTGTAACCAAGTTAGATTAGTTGGAATTGAATGTTTCTGTTAGCTTTGGGTAAAAACTCCATTTACCTTCATAGAGGCATGCAGTAGTGATGCAGTGGCCATTGGTGGTTTTTCTCTATTAACTTCTTTTTCCCCTTCTCTTTTCTTTTTTTTCCCTCTCTTTTTATTTAGAAGCTATTGTGGTTTATAAAGTGGAAAGATTCCCTTTATTGTAGTGTGTTGATTTTGAAGTCAGGAAAATGTCAAATGTTTATCTAGATCTGTTCTAGGTTTTAAATTTAGCGTAAAACATTTAAAAGAGGTTTTTTGATATTCTTGAGACTTTTAAAATATGCTATTATTATTACATTGATCTGGAAGAAAAAGATTAAGTACAGTCTATAGTTGGCTATTTTCAGAGAAGCCAGGAATTTTCATGTGCTGTTGAAAGTTTTGCTTTCTTCTTTTTTTAAAAAATATTCATTTTATTTTGTTTATTTCAAAGCAGAGTTACAGAGAGAGAGGGAGGGGGAGGGGAGAGGGAGAGGGAGAGAGAGATGATAGAGAGATCTTCCATGCACTGGTTCACTCCCCAAGTGACCAAAATGGCCAGGGCGGGGCCAGGCCAAAGCCAGGAGCCAGGAGCTTCATCCTGGTCTTCTGCATTGGGTGCAGATATCCAAGTACTTGGACCATCTGCTGCTTTCCTAGGCACATTAACAAAGATTTGGTTTGTAAGTGAGCAGCTGGGACTTGAACTGGCAACCTGTTATGCCATAATGCTGGCCCCAACAATTTCATTTTCAAATATAATTTCCATCTCAGTATTTTACTTTATTGAATTTCTTAAGTAATCAAGTTAGTTTTAAGCAAGCCTTGTTTGTGAATAAAATCCTCAGGGCTATGATATAGTCTGATGTGCTGTGTTTTTGCTTTATTTTCTGCTTTATAGTTAGCTCTAGCTAACCTTATTAATGATTTACAGTTTTCAAGATTTTTTTCTGGGAGGAAGAGGGCGGCATTGTGGCATAACAAGTGGAGCCTTCACCTGCCATGCTGGCATCCCATATGAGTGCTGGTTCGTTTCAATCCAGTTTCCTGCTAATACACCTGGGAAAGCAGCGACCCAAGTCTTTGAGCCCTCACACCCATGTGGGAGACCCAGTTGAAGCTCCTGGCTCCTGGTTTCAGCCAGGCTCAGCCCTGGCTGTTACAGTCCTTTTGGAAGGGAATCAGTGGATGAAAAGTCTTTCTCTGTGACTCTACCTTTTAAATAAATAAAATCTTTAAAAAAAAAAACAGACTTTTTTTTAAGGGCTGAATGTTTAGTATCCTGGCCCCATCATTTATTGCTAAGGGACCCTGGCCAAGTAGTTTAACTTCCAAGAGCTTTTCAGTAAAAATTCTATATCAGAGTTATTGTGAGGATTAAATAAGATAATGAATGTAGAATCTTATCACAGTGCCTACTGTATATACATAGCCAATCTTGTAGTAGGTGATGGTAGCAGCAGCAATGGTATATTTTTGTGTACAGCTTTTGCTTTTCTGAAACCTAGCTTTCAAGTTAGGAACGGTCAGAGAGGAAAATAACTTTGCATGCCTGTAGAAAACACATTAACTTGGAGAAACTTGTCATTAGACATCAAAGGAAAGAGAATTAGCAGCAGCCTTGTCATTATTTCCTGTTTTCCCCTGTTTCTGTAATTCTTGCTCCTTTGTTTGTCAAGATGCGAGTTAATCTGCAGTGCCACAACACCCACCCCTCTTCTGGTTATTGACTTTGTTAATCCATTACTTCTTTTATCTTTGCTTCTTCTGTCTCTGACAACCATTAGCTTAAATAAATGAAAGCCATTCATAGATTGAAGTTCCTCTTTGTGGATATTTTATACTATGTTTTAAACGTGCATTCTGTATTTATTAATAATACTTAATATGCAAGACATTGCTGTTTATTTGTATATATTTATATAATGATACTTATTCATTTGCAGAGTTGGAATAATAATTCTTCTAACATGGCAAAAGACTAAAGATATTATAATTGTATCAACCTTAAATCCTATTGAAACAGATTAAATATAGATAATTTTTAAAACTTTCCCCATGTTTATTCAGTTGTATATCCAGGTTTTTATGGGCTCAGAGTTTCCAACACCTTGAAGACCTGTACCTATATGTACAGGTACATTTATTAATGACTTTTATATTTATATTGACTTAGACCATTTTGAAATTTGACCAAACATTCTAGAATATATATTTTTTAAAAAATATTATAATTTATTTATTTGAGAGGTAGAGTTACAGACAGTGAGGGGGGAGACAGAGAGAAAGGTCTTCCATCTGCTGGTTCACTCCCCAAATGGCCGCAACTGCTGGAGCTAGGCCAATCCTACGCCAGGATCTAGGAGCTTCTTCCAGGTCTCCCACGTAGGTGCAGGGGCCCAAGTGCTTGAGCCATCTTCTAATTTCCCAAGCCATACCAGAGAGCTGGATCAGAAGAGGAACATCCAGGACTAGAACTGGTGCCCATATGGGGTGACAGCAACACAGGCAAAGGGTTAACCTACTGTACCACAGCGCCAGCTGCTTGTATATTTCTGACTTTTATATATTGTGGTTTATTTTGGAAGCAAATAAGAAGATACCTTTCTGGACCCACTTGGTGTTACAAATACTTAGATACCCAATAAAAAATATTGTGCTATGTCAGTGAGCTTTGTTATTTGCAATTTTTATTTTAAATATTTATTTATTTGAAGGAGTGATAGACAAGGAGAGACAGAGAAACAGATCTTCCATTTGCTGTTTCACTACCTAGGTGACTGCAGTGGTGGCAGGGGTTGGGCCAGGCTGAAGCCAGGAGCCAAGAACTCCATCCCTGTCTTCCATGTGGGTAGCAGGGACCCAAGCACTTGGGCCATATTCTGCTGCTTTCCCAGAAGCATAAGCTTGGAGCCGGATCCAAAGCAGAGCAGCTGGGAGTGGAACCAGAGCTCTCATATGGGATTCTTGTGTTGCAGGAAGTGGCTTAATGCACTCGGCTACAAAGCTGGCCCCTGTGATTTATAATCTTGTTTAAATGGTCAAAGTTACAATTTAAATAATGATGCCTAAAATATAATTTCTAGTCTCTGAGGTACCTGCCAATTTCCTCCTAAGTTTATGGGTCCTATTAAACTTACTATGAAACTTTGAGATGCTTATAATAGTCAATTTTAGACTATAAGTATAAATAATTTAAAAAGTATGAAGAAGTGGTAGAGATTAGAGGTGTATAGAGTTATCTTTGCATTTTTTTTTTTTTTGACAGGCAGAGAGTTAGACAGTGAGAGAGAGTGAGAGACAGAGAGAAAGGTCTTCCTTCTGTTGGTTCACTCCCCAAATGGCGGCTGCCAGGAGCCAGGTGCTTTCTCTTGGTCTCCCATATGGGTGCAGGGCCCAAGCACTTGGGCCATCCTCTACTGCCTTCCCAGGTCACAGCAGAGAGCTGGACTGGAAGAGGAACAACTGGGACAGAATCTAGCGCCCCAACCGGGACTAGAACCCAGGGTGCCGGCACCACAGGCGGAGGATTAGCCTAGTGAGCCACGGCGCCGGCCCATCCATTCTTTCTTTCATCCAGCTTTTATTGTTGAGTGTATTATGTATTCCAGGTACTGTTCATGGAGGGCAAAGTAGCACCTTCTTCTTCCTCAGGGCAGAAAAAACAAGATGCTTTCGGAGGTTGCAGCTCTGCTCACTTCTCAGTAGTGCTGCTGACCTGCAGTCCTGACCATAACGTCTTACCTTCAACACTGTCTGGCTCTCCTCTTATTTCCTTACTGTATATTTTTTTCAGATTAGCACGTTTATCCTTAAATGATGGAGGATTCTACAAAAATAATGATTTCTGTTCATGCAAATAAGACATAATTGTCTAAGAAAACTTGGGAAAATCAAAACTATAAATAATATGAAAACCATGAAGGTGATACCTTACATTTTATTGAATTCCGTTGTGGTAATTGCTTTTGGCAGTAAAGGTGAGACTTGATTCCATGAACTCTGGCATAGGGTCCTGTGCCACAAACGCCTGTCTTACTATTTTCTTTAAAAATAGTTTTCTGGCCGGTGCCGCAGCTCACTAGGCTAATCCTCCGCCTAGCGGCGCCGGCACACCGGGTTCTAGTCCCGGTCGGGGCGCCGGATTCTGTCCCGGTTGCCCCTCTTCCAGGCCAGCCCTCTGCTGTGGCCAGGGAGTGCAGTGGAGGATGGTCCAGGTGCTTGGGCCCTGCACCCTATGGGAGACCAGGAAAAGCACCTGGCTCCTGGCTCCTGCCATCGGATCAGCGCGGTGGGCCGGCCGCAGCGCACCGGCCGCGGCGGCCATTGGAGGGTGAACCAACAGCAAAGGAAGACCTTTGTCTCTGTCTCTCTCTCTCACTGTCCGCTCTGCCTGTCAAAAAAAAAAAAAAAAAAAGTTTTCTTTTAAAAGTTAGTTTGGAACTTTTTTTTTTTTTTTTAAGATTTATTTATTTATTTGAGAAGCAGAGTTAGAAACAGAGAGAGAGAGAAACAGAGAGAAAGGTCTTCCATCTGCTGGTTTACTCCCCAAGTGGCACAATGGCTGGAGCTGGGCTGATCTGAAGCCAGGAGCCAGTATTTTCTATGGATCTCCCACGCGAGTGCAGGGGCTCAAGCAGTTGGGCCATCTTCCACTGCTTTCCCAGGCCATAGCAGGGAGCTGCATCAGAAGTGGGGCTTCCAGATCTTGAACTTGCACCCATATGGGATGCCGGCATTGCTGGTGGTGGCTTTACCTGCACGCTGGCCCCCTAATGACTTTTTGAAAAGATTTATTTATGTATTTGAAAGAGAGAGAGAGAGAGAGAGAGACAGACAGACAGACACAGACAAACACACACATACATATAGAGAGACAGAGAGATAGATCTTCCATCTACTGGTTTACTTCCCACATGACCTCAACAGCCAAGGCTGAAGCCAGGAGCCAGGAACTTCATCCAGATATCCTGACTGGGACCCAAGGACTTGGGCCATCTTTTACTGCTTTTTTCCAGACCATTAGTGGGGAACTGGATCAGACATGGAGCAGCCGGGACTTGAACCGGCACCTATGTTGATGTTGGCATCACATATTGGCTATACCTGCTACACCACAATGCCAGCTCCAAGAATTACCTTTAAAAATTTATTAGATTTTAGTTTTAAGAAAATTTTCTTTAAAAAAAAAAAGATTTATTTATTTATTTATTTGAAAAAGAGACAGAGATCTTCCATCTACTTGTTCACTCCTTGGATTGCCACAATGACCTAGGCTGGGCCAGGCTGAAGCCAAGAGCCTTATCCTGGTCTGCCACATGGGTAGCAGGAGTCTAAACACTGGGCCGTTTTCCACTACTTTTCCCAGGTTGTTAGCAGGAAGCTGGATTGGAAGTGGAGCTTTTTATGCCACAGTGCCAGCCCCTGTTTATATCTTTGAAAGGCAGAGTGACAGGGAGAAAAGGGGAGAGAGAGGAAGGAGTGGGAGGGAGAGAGAGAAGTATCTTCCATCTCCTGGTTTACTCTCCAGATGTCCACAATAGTTGGTGCTGGGCCAGGCCAAAGCCAAACACCAGGAGTTTCATCTGGGTCTCCCATGAGGGTGGCAGGAACCCAAGTGCTTGAGTACTTGAACACCTGGCTGCCAGGTGCATTAGCAGGAGGCCAGATCTGAAGTGGAGACAAGTCTCCATCCCAGGCATTGTGATATCAGATGCAGGTACTCCAAGTGGTGGCATCACTTGCTGTGCCACAGTACCTGATCCAAGAATTAGTTACTTTAAAACAAAATCATGGCACTGTGGCGTAGCGGGTTGAAGCCCTGGCCTGAAGCACCAGCATCCCATATGGGCACCAGTTCAAGTCCCAGTTTCTCCACTTCTGATCCAGCTCTCTGCTATGCCCTGGGATAGCAGTAGAAGATAGCCCAAGTCCTTGGGTCCCTGCACCCAAGTGGAAGACCCAGAGGAAGCTCCTGGCCCCTGGCTTCTGATCAGCGCAGCTCCAGCCAATGTGGCCATCTGGGAAGTGAACCAGCGGATGGAAGACCTCTCTTTCTCTCTGTCTCTACCTCTCTATGTAACTCTTTTCAAATAAATGAAATAAATCTTAAAAAAAATCATATTTTCTTTATCTTGTGTTTTTCTTTCTCTATTCTCTCTTCTTGACAATCTCTCACCTACATTGTTTTGATGTGCTGTCTGATCCCTTAATTATACAGTTTTTATGTAACCACATTGAAAATAATTGGAAAAAGAAAGAAAAAGACTATCTGCTCTTCAATTCACTGCTCTAACCTGGCTTTTTTCTTAATTTTGGTGTATTTTCTTACATCTTCTTCTTCTTTGCCTCTATATCTTTGTTCTAATCAGTGTGTGTGAGAGTATAATTTGAGTTGTTGCTTTCTTTTGTTGCATTAATATTTTGTGTGTGGTCTGCCATGTCTTCTAAACCATCTTTTGAAAGCAAAATTAGAAAAGTTCTATTTGATACTAGAAAATTTTAAATATAGAAGTCTCCAAAGTAGAAGAGGAAAGTTTTTTCTTGCTACATTTATTTCCTTTGCCAAATTCTCCGTCTGTTGAAGAAGCTTTTAATAGTTGCATATATGCCCTGTCAAAAAAACATTATAATGTATATCCTGTACTTTACCAATTACGTGATTGGTTCCATCATATTGGGAATTACATAAAAAAAAAAAAAAGGCTCCATTGCATTCTCTTGTATTAGAGGTGTTGTAATTTTTTTGATCATTCTGTTTTTTTTTTTTTTTTAATTTTATATATTTGAGAGGTAGAGTTACAGACAGTGAGAGGAAGAGACAGAAAGGTCTTCCTTCCGTTGGTTCACTCCCCAAATGGCCACAATGGTCAGAACTGGGCTGATCCGAAGCCAGGAACCAGGAACCAGGAGCTAGGAGCTTCCTCTGCTTTACCAGGCCACAGCAGAGAGTTGGATTGGAAGAATAGCAGCCAGGACTAGAACTGGTGCCCATATGGGATGCCGACACCACAGGCAGGGGATTAACCTACTGCACCTCGGCCCCGGCCCTTCTCTAATTTTTTTTTTTTTTTTGACAGGCAGAGTGGACAGTGAGAGAGAGAGACAGAGAGAAAGGTCTTCCTTTGCCGTTGGTTCACCCTCCAGTGGCTGCCGTGGCCGGCGCGCTGTGGCTGGTGCACCGTGCTGATCTGATGGCAGGAGCCAGGTACCTATCCTGGTCTCCCATGCGGGTGCAGGGCCCAAGTACTTGGGCCATCCTCCACTGCACTTCCCTGGCCACAGCAGAGAGCTGGCCTGGAAGAGGGGCAACCGGGACAGAATCTGGCGCCCTGACTGGGACTAGAACCTGGTGTGCTGGCGCCGCAAGGCGGAGGATTAGCCTAGTGAGCCGCAGCGCCGGCCGAGTTTAAGCTTTTTTATTAAAGATTTATTTATTTACTTGAAAGGTGGAAAGAGTGAGAGAGAGGGAGAGAGGTATCACTCCCCAAATGGCTGCAGTAGTGAAGTTTGGATCAGGCCAAAGTCCATCTGCGTCTCCCACATGGCTGGCAAGGGCCTGAGTACTTAGACCAACTTCTACTGCCTTCCCAGGTCCATTAGCAGAGAGCTGGATTGGAAACAGCAGAGCTAGGACTTGAACCAGTGTTCTAATATGGGACGCTGGTGTTATAGGCGGTGGCTTAACCCACCATGCCACAATGCTGGCGTCTGTTTAAAATTTGAAGGAGCTTAGGAAATAAAGAGGGAAGCAGAGTCAGTAATAATGGCAAACTTTTAAAAAATATTTATTTATTATCATTTACTTGAAAGGCAGTGGGAAAGAGAGAGACCAACCTTCCATATGCTGATTCACTTCCTAAATGCCCACAATAGCCAGGTCTGGGCTTTCCTGAAGCTGGGAGCCCAGGACACCATCTGGGTCCCCCATGTGGGTGGTGGGACTTGAGCTTTCCACAGCGCCAGCTCCCATTTCTTTCTTTTTTTTTTTTATAGGCCTCATATAATTGGCAAAAATTATAACAGAGAAAGGAGGAAATGAAGTAGACATTATAGTCAGGTGGAAGTAAAAAATTCTATTGTTGGATCTGTGGATGATGTGAACTTTTAGAAATTGCAGTTCTGGGGCCAGTGCTGTGGCTAAGCCTCCGCCTCCAGCGCCAGCATCCCATATGGGTACTGGTTTGAGTCCCAGCTGCTCCTCTTCCGATCCAGCTCTCTTGCTATGGCCCAGGAAAGCAGCAGAAGATGGCCCACGTGCTTGGGCCGCTGGACCCATGTGGGAGATCCAGAAGAAGCTCCTGGCCCCTGGCTTTGGATTGGCAAAACTCCAGTTGTTGCAGTCATTTTAGGAGTGAACCAGTAGAGGGAAGACCTCTCTCTGTAACTCTACCTTTCAAGTAAATAAATAAATATTTAAAAAAAAAGAAATTGCAGATCCAAAAATATGTGCATATAGTCATTTGTCCTAATATATGATAATATTTTATTTGAAAAGAAAATTTTCAAATTAATCATCTTCTGCATTACTTAAGAAAACAAGAATGTATCTTCAAAAATATAGCCTACTCATTACACAAATTGTTTACTTGAAGAGGCTGGCATTTTAGAGTAGCAGGTTAACCCGCCACTTGTGATGCCAGTATCCAGAGTGCCAGTTTGAGTACTGGCTACTCTACTTCTGATCCAGATTCCTACTGACATGCCTGGAAGGCGGCAAAAGAGGACTCAAGTACTTGGTCCTGGCCATCTACATGGGAAACCCAGATGGAGTTCCTGGCCCCTAGATTCGGCTTAGCCCAGCTTTGGTTTTATGGCCATTTGGGGAGTGAACCAGCAGATGGCAACTCTCTCTGTCTGTCCCTCTATCTTTGTCACTCTGCCTTTCAAATAAATACATTAAAAAAAAGTTTACTTGAAGATCTTAATTAATGGGAGTACTTTAATGTGTACCTTAGAGTGCCATTTTAATATCAGTGAAAGATAATGATGTGGTTTAGCTTTGTATTTGGAGATTATATACAACTTGACTCTGAGTCACTAATCAGCATTTTCCTTACTTAATCAAATGCTGTTCTCAGAAGCAGGCATTACAGCACAGCATGTTAAGCCACTGCTTGGGATGCCCACATCCTTTATGGGAGTTGCAGTTCATGTCCTGGTTATTCTGCTTTCTATTTAGCTCCCTTCTAATGCATCTGGGAAGTAGTGAATAAATGATGGTTTAAGTATTTGTGTTCCTGCCATCCACATGGGAGGCCCAGATGGCGTTCCTGGCTCCTAACTTTGGCCTCACCCAGCCCCAGCTGTTAGGATCTTTTGGGGAATGTACCAGTAGATGGAAGATCTTGAGTGCTCGCTCACTCTCTCTTTCCCTCCCTTTCAAATAAACAAACAAACAATTTTTAAAATGTTATTTTCATATCTCCAGAGCATTCATGTAATTTTCACATTCTACCATTTTCTCAGTGTGTTGTCCTTGTACCTGCTCGTAACATACCACAAATAAAAAGGTGTTTTTTCTCATCTGTGTATTTGAATTCTCTACTCCCTCAAAAACAAAGCCAAGTTCATTATGGTGTCTTCACTAACACCCTAACTTTTGATTTCTTGGTTTTGTTTTAAATATTGTTAAGTATTTAATTTTATTTTGTGAGATAGTATGATTTTCCTGCAGTACTATAGTTGTGTAACAAACCTCCATAAAATTTAGTGGCTTCAAATCATCATTTTAGTGTGTGTATGGATTTGGTGTTTCTGGAATTTATACTGGCTGCCACAAGAAAGGCTTATGTTTGTCTCATGATATCTGTGGTCTCAGCTGAGAAGAGAGAGACCAGAGCCTGGAATCATTTGAAAGTTCATTCACATTCTTTTTGTTTGTTTGTTTGTTTTTTGTTTTTTGACAGGCAGAGTGGACAGTGAGAGAGAGAGACAGAGAAAGGTCTTCCTTTGCCGTTGGTTCACCCTCCAATGGCCGCCGCGGCCGGCGCGCTGTGGCTGGCGCACCGCGCTGATCCGATGGCAGGAGCCAGGTACTTCTCCTGGTCTCCCATGGGGTGCAGGGCCCAAGTACTTGGGCCATCCTCCACTGCGCTCCTGGGCCATAGCAGAGAGCTGGCCTGGAAGAGGGGCAACTGGGACAGAATCCGGCGCCCCAACTGGGACTAGAACCCGGTGTGCTGGCGCCACAAGGCGGAGGATTAGCCTAGTGAGCCGTGCTGGCCCAATCATTCTTTTAAATGTAAATTACATTTCCATGAATATAAGGGAATTGCCCTGTGCCAAAAATAGAGCCAAAAGCTGGTAGCTTCAAACCTGTGTGTGTGTGTGTGTGTTTTATTTTTAATTTGGCTTTTGGAATAATCAATAGCAGTTTCAAATAGCTACATTAATTTCAGGCAAAGCAGACTTTAGAAGGAAAATTACCAGGGATAAAGACAGACATTACATAATGACTAAGGGGTCATTTCTTCAAGAAGAAATCAGTTTGTGAATCCTGAACTACAAGAAGAAATAGACAAATTTAGTATTATAGTTGGAGACTTCAGTACCTTTCAGTGATTTATAGATGCAGCAAACAGAAAATCGGTAAGGCTGTCTCTGAATAGCAGCATCTATCAACTGGATTTAGTTAATGTTTATAGAATACTTCCAACAACAGCAAAATACACATTCTTCTCAAGCTCACACGGATCATTCACCAAGACAGAAGACTACAATCTGGGGAATAAACGTAACTTGTGCTCTCAGACTATAGTGGAGTTAAGTTGGAAATCAATAACTTAATGATTTATGCAACTTGTATGGTATAGTTAGAGAGATGGAAAATTTAAAGATGCTTGGAGATTAGATGCTTATAATTATAACGTGGGTTAAGAAAATCTTGAGAAAATAAAAATACTTTGAAAAAAAGGAAATGAAAATCAGTGAAAGCAAATCTTGGAGGTTAATTAATTGCACTTGAATGCATGTGATAAAAGAAATTTGAAAAATCAGCAATCTAAGCTTCTGCTTTAGGAAACTAGAGAAAGAAGCACAATGTAAGCCTAAAGCAAGAAGAAAAGAAATAAAACTTAGGGAAAAGGGACCAGACCGGTGGCCTAGTGGCTTGGGTTTGATACCTGGCCCAGCTCCCGATTCCAGCCTCCTGCTAATGTGGACTTTGGAAGGTGGTAGTGATGTAGGAAGCAGTTAGGTTCTTGGCACTGAGGTGGGAGACAGGGATTAAGTCCTGGGCTCCTGCTTTCAGTCCTGGCTCAACCCAGCCTTTGTGGGCATTTGGGAACTGATATAGAGGCTGGGAGTTCTCTCTTAATAAAAATAAAATAAAAAATTAGAGTGAAATTGAAAACACGACAAAAAAAGGAAACTAAAAACTGATGCTTAACAAATAAATTTAACAAAACAGGCAGAACTCTAGTTAGAATAACCAAGAACATAGGTAAGATGATATGTCATTAATAATTTCAGGAATGAAGGAGTTAAGATTTCTTGTTTGTTTTGGTTTTCAGATTTTATTCTGGTAAAATGTGTATAACATAAAATTTAACTGTTTTAACTTTTTAAGTGTACAGTTCAGCGACACATATTAAGTACATTTGCATTTTTGTGCAACTGTAATTAGCATCCATCTTCAGAATTTTTTTCATTTTCCAAACTGAACTCTGTACTCATTAAACAATAGCTTCCAATTCCTCCCCCAGCAACCACCATTTTTATTTGAATTTCTTAAATGAAATTTTCTTTATTTTGTTTGAAGATTTATTTTATTTATTTGAAAGAGAGAGGTAGAGACAGAGAGGTGTTCTATCCGTTGGTTCACTCCCCAGATGGTTGCAATGGCCAGAGCTGTGCTATCTGAATCCAGGAGCCAGGAGCTTCTCATGGGGCTCTCACATGGATCCAGGAGCCCAAGGACTTAGGTCATCCTCCACTGCTTTCCCAGGCCATAGCAGAGAGCTGGATTGGAAGAGGAGCAGTGAGGACTCGGATTGGTGCCCATATGGGATGCTGGCACAGCAGGCCAGGCCTTTTAACCCACTGCACCACAGTGTCGACCTATGTATTTGAATTTAACTATTATAGAAATCTCACGTAAGTACAGTCACATTATTTGTCTTTTGTGTCTTTCTTACTTCACTAATCATAATATCCTCAAGGTGCATTATGTAGCATAAGTCAGAGGTTCTTCCTTTTTGAGGTTGAATTATTCTTTTTTTGGGTTCCATGTAATTTACTTAATCAGATTTGTAGAGGGTTCCAAAAACTTGCATTTTTAACAAGGACTCCATGGAATTCTAGGCTTTGATTAGAAGTATGGTTTGAGAAAGCATTGTATGTCGAACTATATCTACAATAAAATGAAATTTTAAGTGATGTAATTGAACTAAATATTTCTTTATATTAATAGGTACCTAAATACAATATAGTTTAAAAAATGAGGGCCGGGGCTGTGGCACAGTGGGTTAATGCCCTGGTCTGAAGTGCTGGCATCCCATATGGGTGCCAATTCGAGACCCGGCTGCTCAACTTCTGATCCAGCTCTCTGCTATGGCCTGGGAAAGCAGTAGAAGATGGCCCAGGTCCTTGAGCCCCTGCACCCACATGGGAGCCCTAGAAGAAGCTCCTGGCTCCTGGCTCCTGGCTTCGGATTGGCACAGCTCTGGCCATTGCAGACAATTGGGGAGTGAACCATCGGATGGAAGACCTCTCTCTCTCTGCCTCTCCCCTCTTTGTATAACTCTGACTTTCAAATAAATCTTAAAAAAAAAAAAGAAAATGAAACTATATGTCTACAATTGTGTTCATAAAGATAAGTATGCCAAACCAAAAGCTATGCAACAATGAGAAACATTAACAGCAAACCCAAGTACAAATGAAGATACTCTGGTGAATTTTAATGTTTCATCGAGTATTGAAAAATACCAATTTTTCAGCCTCTTTGTTTCTTTCATTCTTTTTTTTTTTTTTAATTTATTTATTTTTTTGAAAGAGTTACTGGGGCAGAGTTGGGCAAGGAAGGGAGGGACAGAGAGGTATATTCCATCTGCTGGTTCAGATGGCTGGCTGCAACAGCCAGGGCTGAGCCAGGCGAAACCCAGGAGCTTCATCCAGGTCTCCCACATGGGTACAGGGGCCCATCTTTTGATGCTTTTCCCAGGTGCGTTAGCAAGGAGCTGGATTGGAAGAAAAGCAGCAGGGACACAAACCGGCGCCTATATGGGATGCCAGTGTTGCAGGTGGTGGCTTTCCACAACGCTGGCCCCTCAGCCCTTTTCTTGTACGTTATTCTGTATCTACGTTCTCTGCATCTGATTGCGTCCCTGGATTCTGTATCATTTTCTGTGTGATATTCTCCACAAATGTGTATCACTGGCTGCTGCTTTGGGGGCTGAACATCATTCTGGGTGTCTGTTAGACTACTTGGGTATCACCTGCTGCCTCCCAGCATGTGCATTAGCAGAAAGCTAGAATTGGAAGCAGAGCCAGGACTCAAACTCGGACCCCCCAGTGTGGGATGTTGGCATCCTAAGTGGTATCTTAACTGCTGGGGCAGAAGCCCACCTCTGAGTGATGTTATCTTAAACTTCTTACCTCTCAGATGGAGAGATTACCTGTTTTACAGTGTCATGAATGAACCCTAAATGAGTTGTGCTGTGAAGAATTCTAAAGTAAAATGCTGAGTTGTTGAATTAGCCTTGATATAAAACAAGTTGACAAAAAGTTGTCACAAAACAGTGACAAAGAAATAACCTAGTAGCTAGTTATCTAAATTGTATCAGTTTTGTTTTCTTTTTAAAAGAAAATCAAATGGGGATGGGCATTTGGCACAACAGTTAAGATACTGCTTGAGGTGTCCATATCCTGTATTGGAGTGCCTGGTTCAAGTTGTGGCTCTGCTTCCAATCCATCTTCCTGCTAATGCCCACCTTCAGCAGCAGGCATAATGGCTGAGGTACTTGAGCCCCTGCCACCCACATGGGAGACTTGGACTGAGTTCTGACTCCTGGCTTCAGCTTAGCTCAGCCCTGGCTGTTCAGGGCATTTAGGGAGTGAATCCCCCGTTGGAAGATCTCTCTCTCTGTCTCTCTGTAAATAAAATATAAACAAACAAACAAATAACCCATTGGCTTAAAGTCATTTTTGGAAACTAAGATTTATTGTGTAGTAAAATTATGACCAACATTCTGCAATCTGTAGCCTTCAGCAATCAGTCTGAATCAAGACTTGAAAATAAAGATCATTGTGGTGAGAAGGAGAATATTTTGTGGCTACTGATTTTTCATCTTTTAGAAACTCCTTAACCTTCTGTAATTTGTTTTCTGCCTTCTCATGGCACAATGGACCACTTCCATTGTCAACTTTTTGTTTTGTCCACTCATGATAGTGGTCAGAAGCAAAGAGTTATAACCAGTTTGACTACATCTGGCTTTTTTTTTTCTTTATTCAAGAAAAAAGGCCTGAAAACATTCAAACTAACCAAAGTGGTACCACTGTGATTTTTTATAAAACATAAATGATTCATATAAAATTTTAAAATATCACAGACCCAATTAGCTAACCCGTTAGCAAATGCAATGGCTATGTGACAGAATGTAAGGTGACAATAAAATATCAAAGAACTTGTACACTTAGTGAAAACATCAGTAGCAGCAGACAGAACACAAATCTGTTTTTATACTTTTCATATTTTTAACTTTGTAAATAAAGCCACTAGTAATTGAGGCTTCTTTCAAGTATTAGACTTTTGACATTAAAATTACATTTTATAAGTGTTTTTATAAAGAAATAAAAAAGCCACAAACTGCATTGTTTGGCATAAATCTATATACCCAAAAGTAAAACATAATTCAACTGAATTTATCCAACTTTCCTTCTTCACCAACAACTTGAGGTATGTTTTCATGTACTTTATAAATTTAAAAATTTTTTTATTTGTTTGAGAGGCAGAGTGAAAGAGAGTGTGTATGTGAGAACTCCAATCCAGTGGTTCACTCCCCAGTTTCCCACAACAGCCAGGGGCTGAAGCTGGGGCCTGGGAACTCAATCATGTTGGTCTACATGGGAGGCAGAAACCCAGTTATTTGAGCCATCACTGCTACCTCCTAGGGCTTACATTAGTGGGAAGCTAGAGTCAGGAGCTGGAGCTGGGAATTGAGCCCAGGTGCTCTGATATTGGACATGGGCATCTTAACTAGATTACATGCCTGCCCTGGCCTTCTCTGTTGAGTAGAATATGCTATACAGATACATATGTGGATATTTCAAAGAGTTCATGAAAATAGAATTAAAATAAATTTATTTTGGTCCAAAAATTTGATATCTATGCAGTTTTTTTCTTTTTTTTTTTTTTAACTTTTATTTAATATAAACTTCCAAAGTACAGCTTTTGGATTACAGTGGCTTCCCCCCAGCCATAACTTCCCTCCCACCCGCAACCCTCCCATCTCCCGCTCTCTCTCCCATTCCATTCACATCAAGATTCATTTTCAATTATCTTTATATACAGAAGATCAATTTAGTATATATTAAGTAAAGATTTCCACAGTTTGCACCCACACAGAAACACAAAATGTAAAGTACTGTTTGAGTACTAGTTATAGCATTAATTCACATTGTACAATACATTAAGGACAGAGATCCTACATGAGGAGTAAGTGCACGGTGGTTCCTGTCGTTGACTTAACAAATTGACACTCTTGTTTATGGCGTCAGTAATCACCCTAGGCTCTTGTCATGAGTTGCCAAGGCTATGGAAGCCTTTTGAGTTTGCCAACTCCAATCTTATTTAGACAAGGCCATAGTCAAAGTGGAAGTTCTCTCCTCCCTTCGGAGAAAGGTACCTCCTTCTTTGATGGCCCTGTTCTTTCCATTGGGATCTCACTCGCAGAGATCTTTTATTTAGGGTTTTTTTTTTTTTTTTTTTTTTTTTTGCCAGAGTGTCTTGGCTTTCCATGCCTAAAATACTCTCATGGGCTTTTCAGTCAGATCCGAATGCCTTAAGGGCTGATTCTGAGGCCAGAGTGCTGTTTAGGACATCTGCCATTCTATGAGTCTGCTCTGTGTATCTCACTTCCCATGTTGTATTCTATCAGTTAGTATTAGCAGAGACTAGTCTTGTTTATGTGATCCTTTTGACTCTTAATCCTATCATTATGATCAATTGTGAACTGAAATTGATCGCTTGGACTAGTGAGATGGCATTGGTACATACCACCTTGATGGGATTGAATTGGAATCCCCTGGCACGTTTCTAACTCCACCATTTGGGGCAAGTCTGATTGAGTATGTCCCAAATTGTACATCTCCTCCCTCTCTTATTCCCACTCTTATATTTAACAGGGATCACTTTTCAGTTAAATTTAAACACTTAAGAATAATTGTGTGTTAATTACAGAGTTCAACCAATAATATTAAGTAGAACAAAAAAAATACTAAAAGGGATAAAGTATTAAGTTGTTCATTGACAGGACAGGGGCTGATCAAGTCACTGTTTTTCATAGTGTCCATTTCATTTCAACAGGTTTCCTTTTTGGTGCTCAGTTGTCACCGATCAGGGAGAACATATGCTATTTGTCCCTTTGGGGCTGGCTTATTTCACTCAGCATGATGTTTTCCAGATTCCTCCATTTTGTTGCAAATGGCTGGATTTCATTGTTTTTTACTGCTGTATAGTATTCTATAGAGCATATGTCCCATAATTTCTTTATCCAGTCTACTGTTGATGGGCATTTAGGTTGATTCCAGGTCTTAGCTATTGTGAATTGAGCTGCAATAAACATTAAGGTGCAGACAGCTCTTTTATTTGCCAGTTTCATTTCCTTTGGGTAAATTCCAAGGAATGGGATGGCTGGGTTGTATGGTAGGGTTATATTCAGGTTTCTGAGGAATCTCCAGACTGACTTCCATAGTGGCTTAACCAGTTTGCATTCCCACCAACAGTGGGTTAGTGTCCCTTTTTCCCCACATCCTCGCCAGCATCTGTTGTTGGTAGATTTCTGTATGTAAGCCATTCTAATCGGGGTGAGGTAGAACCTCATTGTGGTTTTGATTTGCATTTGCCTGATTGCTAGTGATCTTGAACATTTTTTCATGTGTCTGTTGGCCATTTGGATTTCCTCTTTTGAAAAATGTTTGTTGAGGTCCTTGGCCCATCTCTTAAGTGAATTGTTTGTTTTGATGTTGTGGAGTTTCTTGATCTCTTTGTAGATTCTGGTTATTAACCCTTTATCTGTTACATAGTTTGCAAATATTTTTTCCCATTCTGTTGGTTGCCTCTTCACTCTCCTGACTGTTTCTTTTGCAGTACAGAAACTTCTCAATTTGATGCAATCCCAATAGTTGATTTTGGCTTTGACTGCCTGTGCCTCCAGAGTCTTTTCCAAGAAGTCTTTGCCGGTGCCTATATCTCGCAGGGTTTCTCCAATGTTCTCTAATAATTTGATGGTGTCGGGTCATAGATTTAGATCTTTAATCCATGTTGAGTGGATTTTTGTGTAAGGTGTAAGGTAGGGGTCTTGCTTCATGCTTCTGCATGTGGAAATCTAGTTTTCCCAGCACTATTTATTGAATAGACATCTCCACTTGCAACAATGGCCCTATTGTAATAACTGCCAGTGGTTACATCAGCTGGAAAATTATTGCTTGTTCAGGGAAGTTGACTGAGGGGATGCTCTGGTGCTTGGGCTGTGGTGGAAGCCCCACACCAGTTGGCCTTTGCAGTTGTAATGCAGGCGCCTCATGAACTATTAGCTTTTGACTTCAGGTTACAGTCAGGTCTGAGAATCCCACGCAGTCATGATGGAGGTAGTGCCTGGACCCCTGGGCCAGATGAGGGACATGAGTGGGTACTCAGCCAGCAGGGTGGGTGTACCTCAGGCCTGGTGGCACAGATGACTCACCGTGGCGGGTCTGTCACGCCATTGACCCAACAAAAACTGCCCAGGCTCTACCTTCCTATGTTTGACTTGTTAGCTTTGTGATTTTATATAAGTTGTATATGATCTTGTGTCATCATTTCCATGTGAAATGGGAAAAGTGGTAACACCTACTCTATAGGGTTTTGACAGTTAAATGATCTAATACATTCAGTATGCTTAGAACAGTACCTGGCACAACTTAAATGTCAGGTTGTTTGCTGAAGCCTTTCTGTCTCTTCTATGAAATTTTATTTCCTGAACCTCTGCCACCATACAGTTGGAGTTGCATGGAATTCGGAGATAAGGTAGCACAGGAGGTTGATCTTAAGTTTCTAAAAGCCATACATGTGGAAATTGTTATTCTAGTTGTAAATACCATGTCCAAGACTGCCATACAATTAAATATACTAAAGGGACTGAGAGGGAAGCTATTTTTAGATACTTTTCCATAAGACTGTATGAAATACAGGAAAAATGACAGGGTGAGGACTGCCTTTAATTATGATAATCTGTGCTTTACGGAGTGACTTACACAGAGCAAACAGTAAGTATTATTTAATTTTATATAATTGTATGCACATACATAGACACCTGATACATAAATGAGCTTGCATAAATACAAAGGGTCTTTAATGATTCATAGAAAATACAATTTTAAAATTTGGTTTGAAAATTAAAATACATACATATTAAGAGTCTTCAGAAGGTTCATGGATGGTTAAGTGTTTAGCCTAGTGGTTAAGATGCTTACATCCCACATTGAGGTTTGATTCCTGATTCTAGCTTCCTTCTATTGAAGACCATGGGAGACAGTGGTGATAGATCAAGTAACTGGGTCCTGTCACCCACTTGTGTTCTGGACTCCTGGCCTTGGCCCCAGCCAGAGGCTGTTGGGACATTTGTGTAGTAAAGCAGTGCACGGGAGCTCTTAGCCTCTTGAATCAATGAATAAATCATATCCATGACAGCCAGGTGGTGCTCATAAAAAAAGAGTTCATGGAAAATTTGTATATGAAAAAAATACTTGGGGCCAGTGCTGTGGAATAGTGGGTAAAGTCACTGCCTGCAGTGTTGGCAATGCCCTATGGGCACCAGCTGCTCCATTTCTTTCTTTCTTTCTTTCTTTCTTTCTTTCTTTCTTTCTTTCTTTCTTTCTTTCTTTCTTTCTTAAAGATTTATTTATTTATTTGAAAGAGTTACACAGAGAAGGAGAGGCAGAGAGAGAGAAGGAGGTCTTCCATCTGCTGGTTCACTCCCCAATTGACCGCAATGGCTGGAGCTGCACAGATCTGAAACCAGGAGCCAGGAGCTTCTTCTGGGTCTCCCACGTGGGTTCAGGGGCCCGAGGATTTGGGCCATCTTCCACTGCTTTCCCAGGCCACAGCAGAGAGCTGGATCGGAAGTAGAGCAGCTGGGTCTCGAACCGGTGTCCGTATGGGATGCATGCGCTTTAGGCCAGGGTGTTAACTTGCTGTGCCACAGTGCTGGCCCCTGCTCCACTTCTAATCCAGCTCCCTGCTGATGTACCCGGGTAGATGGCAGAGGATGACCCAAGTCCTCTCTGTTCCCACTTGGGAGACCTGGATGAAACTCCTGGCTTCTGACTTCGGCCTGGCCCAGCCTTGGCCATTGTGGCCATCTGGGGAGTAAAACAGAGGATAGAAGATCGGTAGATCTGTCTGTCTCTCTGTAACTCTCTCAGATAAATAAATAAATAAATAAATAAATGTCTTTTTTTTTTTTTTTTTTGACAGGCAGAGTGGACAGTGAGAGAGAGAGAGACAGAGAGAAAGGTCTTCCTTTGCCGTTGGTTCACCCTGCAATGGCCACTGCGGCCGGCGCGCTGCGGCCAGCACACCACGCTGATCCAAAGCCAGAAGCCAGGTGCTTCTCCTGGTCTCCCATGCGGGTGCAGGGCCCAAGGACTTGGGCCATCCTCCACTGCCTTCCCGGGCCACAGCAGAGAACTGGCCTGAAAGAGGAGCAACTGGGACAGAATCTGGCGCCCCAATCGGGACTAGAACTCAGAGTGTCGGCGCCGCAGGCAGAGGATTAGCCTAGTGAGCCGCGGCGCCGACCAAGTCTTTTTTTTTTAAATAAATAATTAGGGATAGTTAAGAATAGCCTTATAATGTCCTAATATAAAGAGATATAAGAAGAGTGACTCTTTCTTATGGGAGAAACATAAACCTTTAAGAACTTGCTATAATTCACATACCACTCCTTTAAACTGTACAGTTCACTGGTATTTACTGTATTTACAGGTTTTGTGGCCATCGCCAGTAACCAGTCCCAGAATATTTTCATTATTCTTGAAAGAAACCCCTGTGACCATCAACAGTCATTCCTCCCTCCTGCCCCTGGGTACTACTAATCCATGTTCTTTCTCTGGATTTGGGTGTTCTAGACATTTTATATAAATGGGATCATATAACATGCAACCTTTTTTGTGTGATTACTAAGCCTTTTGAATGATGGTTTTGGTGTTTTTGAAATATGTTCACTTTTAAATATTAATATAAATACATAACACCTCTGTGAGGTAGACAGGAAGGTTGTGACATATCACATTGTCAAATTTATTTTGTGTTTGTGACCTGAAGTTACCATAGGGAGAGGGAAAGAGATTCAGAGACAGCTGGGTGGAAGTTCGGAGAAGTAGAGTTAAAGGCAAAATAGGACATGATGATATATGAGAAATGATTCAGTTCTGTGGGATTTCTAGAACCATGAGTATTAAACTCTACTAAACTATAACTGCCATTAAATACTCCAGCTATATTTCAAAAATTGAAATCTGAAGATGAGTTGTTGAGTCTTCAGGAGTTACAAGGCGAATCTCATTTCATGAAGACTGAAAGGATGTCAGAAATGTGCTCTTGTTTATTCCATACTCTTTAGATGGATGCCTGTCGCTGCAGAGTGCAGAAGGGGTATGATTAATTTATTTGCTTTAATCAGTTAGGGCAGATAATCACTTGAATAAGGGCCTTCTGTGTAATAGAAATATAAAACATTAATTCTTGGAGGTTGTAAGTATATTTGACATTAATGGTTGGTCTTGGTAAAGTGTGCCAATCTCATATTTATGTAGTAGGTTTTCTGGTTTAAAAAATACTGTCCTTTGGGGATGCAAATTATTGCCATTTTATAAATGAATTTTAATTATAGCTGTAGGTAAGACCACAAGGATAATAAATACCCTATTATTATTCCTTACACTGTACACTCATTATGAATGTTTTGTTTTGCCTTGGTATTTGAACACAGTATTCACATTGGTGTTCATTACTAAAGTGATCACTTCTGTTTGAGTATTGTTTATTACCATTTTATCTTTTGGTTGAATTTGTTGTTTTTATATCTACTTAAGAGATTGGCATGGTTTATGATGAATATGTGGACATATGTATAATTCATGAACTCCTAGAGAGGAATCTTAAAGGTTAATCTAGTCTTGGTTGCCCACCTAAAATTCAAACTCCTCTTTAATCAATTCTTTGTGACATTTGGCTCTTGTAAGTAATTGCTGCTGTAATGTAGCTATTGCTAGGGACTGTACTATGCTTTCTGGGCATCCCATCCTATTTTTGAATAGTTCCATGTATTTGAAAATTCTATCTTGAAGCTCTTTCATCTGTGAATAATTTATTGTAATTTTGTTCCTATGGAGGTAGCCCCCCTTCTACAAAAAATACTCTTTAATAGTTTGAAGACAGATTGGTCACAGGTTTCATTATATCTTTTATGGTAAGCGTTTCCTTTTTGTTGAATTGTTTGAAATATTACAGGATTTCCCTATCCTGTCACTTGATGATTTCTGTTAATTCCTTGGCATGCAATGTTTTTTTGTTTGTTTGTTTGTTTGTTTGTTTTTAAAGATTTACTTATTTATTTGAAAAGGAAGACACATAGAGGTGGAGAAAGATAGAGATCTTTAATCTGAGTGCACTCCTCAAATGGCTACAATAGCCAAGTGTGGGACAGACCAATGCTATGAGCCAGGAACTCCATCCTGGTCTCCTACATGGGTGTCAGGACCTAAGTTCTTGGGCCATCTCCCACTGCCTTCTCAGGCACATTAGACAGAAGGTAGATCTGAAATAGGAGGCTGGCTGGCACTGTAGCATAGTAGGTTACATGCTTCTGCTTGCAGTGCTGGCATCCCTTACAGTTAACCAGTTCAAGTTCTGCTGCTCCTTTTCCAATCCAGCTCCCTACTAATGTGCCTAGTAACGCAGTAGAGGATGGCCTAAGTGGTTGAGCTCCTGTACCCACGTGATAGACCTGGAAGAAGCTCCTGGCTCTTGGATTTGGATCAGCCCGGCTCCAGCCGTTGCATCCATTTGGGGAGTGAACCGGTAATTGGAAGATATCCTCCCTCCCTTTCTGTAACTCTGCCTCTTAAATAAATCAAATAAGTCTTTTTTTAAAAAAATCTGAAGCAGAGGATTTGAACATGCACTCCAGTATGGAATGTTGGCATCTCAAGTGGTGACTTAACCATTCACTGCAGCATTTGCCCCTCAAATGTTTTTGACTAAGACTTCAATAAAGAATATATTTCACATCCTGACTCAGTCCACCCACACATACACGTATGCATAGAACATTTTAATATATATGTTACTGGGGCCAGCATTGTGGCATAGCCTGCAGTGCCAGCATCCCATATGGATACTGGTTTGAGTCCTGGCTGCTGCTCCACTTCCGATCCAGCTCTCTGCTATGGCCTGGGAAAGCAGTAGAGGATGGCCCAGTCCTTGGGCCCCTGCACCTGTGTGGGAGACCCGGAAGAAGCTCCAGGCTCCTGGCTTTGGATTGGTGCAGCTCCAGCCATGTGGCCAACTGGGGAGTGAACCAGCAGATGGAAGACCTCTCTCTCTCTCGCTCTCGCTCTCTCTCTCTGCCTCTCCTTCTCTCTGTGTGTAACTCTGACTTTGAAATAAATAAATAAATCTTTAAAAAAATATATATGTTATCAAAGCAAAAATTTCATTATATGGTATATCCTTTAATATTTTCTGCCTTTTTTCCTCTTAAAGTATAATTTCTACTGTATTTTTCTGGAGAGCAGTGTTCTTCAGTCTTAAAGACTCAGTTCCTTACCTGGGCTTTGGTGGAAGTCATGGGGCAGCACCCACAGGTCTAAATCAGATTGGAGGTGTTCTATCCTTCCAGACTTCACAAATCGATTTTTAATTCCCTTGTTGTGAATGGCACAACTCACGCATAATGTATCTTCACACACAGCTTGGAAAGCACGTTGGTGCCAGAGATACTCTTGTTGGAAATGTTCCTGGTGGCTGTGGCCTCCATTATGTTTCAGTTGATGTCCTTCTTAATGGCCTTGTCCTTGGGCGTAGGTAGAGCTCAGTTCATGCAGCAAACAGGCTGCATGTGGCCACTGCTCTTTTTGTTGCAACTGTTGTTTCTTTTCTTTGCCATCATGGAAGGGAGGACTTGACCTGATCCGCTGTTTCTTTTTTCATTTTTAAAGTGTTCTGGTCTTACCTATCAGAATTATTAGTGGATTTCAGTTTGTAGTTTGGGAAGTATAGTTCTGGTCTGTTTACATTGCAGGACTGAAGTAAATAGTTTTCAAAAGCTGGGTGTTAGAGTACTGGCTACTAAAACAGTGTTTACCTTTGTCAACTCAAAGAATATTCTGACTTAAAACTTAACAGGATTATCAAGTTCTTGGTAATGAATGCCATGAGATCCATATATACAGCTTTCATTTTTGTTCTTAGGTGGCGACAGACAAGGTTGCAGAAAAGCTGAGTTCTACTCTCTCATGGGTGAAGAACACAGTGTCGCATACAGTCAGTCAGATGGCCAGTCAGGTGGCAAGTCCATCGGCTTCATTACACACTACATCCTCGTCTACCACACTGTCAACACCAGCCCTTTCACCATCGTCGCCATCACAACTGAGTCCAGACGATTTGGAACTCCTGGCTAAGCTGGAGGAACAAAACAGGTGAGTGAAGTTGTTTGACTCTTTTCCTCTCTAATTATCATACAATTCCAACCATATATATATATATATATATCTCTCACAAATAGATGCATGCATATACATATATATGTGTATATGCCACAGTCTGAATTTTAAATATTTAACAATGAAATGTATTACTTTTTAGTTTTTGGCTCTTTATTAAAATTACTATTTAAAGATTTATTTATTTAATTTTAAAGGCAAAGTGACAGAGAGAGACCAGAAAGAAATTTTGTATTTGCTGGTTCATTCCTCAAATGACTGCAACACCTAACACTGGGCCAGGCTGAATCTAGGAACTAGGAACTCCATCCTGGTCCTTTTTTTTTTTTTTTAACTTAATTAAAGATTTTTTTTATTTGAAAGTCAAGAGTTACAGATGAGAGGCAGAGAAGAGAGAAGAGAGAGATCGGTCTTGTGTCCGCTGGTTCACTCTCCAAATGGCTGCAATGGTCAGGGCGGGCCAGGCCAAAGCCAGGAGCCAGTAGCTTCATCTGGCTTTCCCACATGGGTGCAGGGGCCCGAGGAAAAAAGGAAAAAAGCATCTTCCATTGCTTTTCCTGGTGCATTAGTGGGGAGCTGGATTAGAAGTAGAGTGCCCAGGACTTGGACCAGTGCCCATATGGGATGTCGGCGCTGCAGATGGCGGCTTTACCCACGCTGACCCCCATCTTGGTCTTTTACATGGATGTCAGGGACCGAAGCACTTGGGCCATCTTCTGATGCCTTTCCAGGTGCATTAGCAGGAAGTGGTATCAGAAACAGAGTAACCAGGACTCAAACTGACAGCACGAGCAGCGTCTTAACTTGCTGCACCACAGTGCCAACTACTCAGGTCTTACATTGGGGAAGTTGATCTTAAAACAGACTAAAATTTTCTTTTGGATTAAATAGCTTTAGATTTATTTTGACAAGTTAGAAAATTGCCTAAATCCTTCTTGAATTTTACCAATTTTTGCCTTTTTTTTTTTAAAGTTTATTTATTTATTCGCAAGACAAAGTTACTGAGAGAGAGGAGTGCTCAGAGAGAGATCTTCCGTCTGCTGGTTCATTCCTCTAATGGTTGCAATAACCAGGGCTTGTCTGGGCCAAAGCCAAGAGCCAAGAGCTTCATCTGGGTCTCCAATATGGGTGCAGAGTTCCAGAGCCATCATCTGGTACTTTCCCAGGCACATTAGTAGGGAGCTAGATATGAAGAGGAGAAGCCAGAACTCAAACTGGTGTCCATTTGGGATGCTGGTGCTGCAGGTCTCAGCTTAACCCGATGCGCTACAGCACCTACCCTGCATTTTATCAATATTTGAAGGCAAACAAAACTACCATTTTTATTTTAAATTCTCTAACTAGTTCCCTTTAATTAAATCATAAAATAATTTAATATGGATTTCTGATTTGTGGTTTAAAGTAGAAAATCTTCATATGTTTATCCATACAAGATAAAATGCTGTTTTTTCATGGTGGGCAGGGAATACAGTGGTCGTGTACCATGCTGGGAACGGGTACTCTGGACCTTGTGTGCTTCTTCACTGTTTTCTTGTGAGAGCTTTTTAAGGCGTCATCCACACAGGACTATAAGGAAGAGTAATCTTTTGTGTTTAGACTTTAAGAAAAATAGCAAACATAACTTTTTAAAAGTTTTTCTGATATATGTAGTTGACATAATTAACTACACATACTTAAAATGTACAGTTTCAATATGTTAGATTGTCACCAAAATCAAGAAAATGAAGACCTCCATTTCCCTCTTCCCTACCCCAGGTAGCCATTATAGGCGAATTTGCATTTTCTGTTTTTTTTTTTATTTTTTTTTAAATATAGAAATTGAATCACTCAGTATATGCTCTTTTTGTATGGAGTACTTCATTTGGCATAATGATTTTGGCAGTCATCATGTTGTAGCACATTTTAGTAACATATACCAATGTCCATTCCTTTTCATTTGCTAATAATATTCCATTGTATGGGTGTATCACAGGTGGTGTGGAATCAATAAATATTTGTATGGCTGTGTGCTTTCAGTTCACTTGAGCAAATATGTAGGAATAGAATGGCTGAATCCTTCTCCTATGGTACATGTAGGTTTAACTACCATGCTGTTTTCCAAAGGGCCTGTACTTTTTCACATTCCCACCAGCAGTGTATGGAATTTTTAGTTTGTTTGTTTCTTTCTTTCTTTCTTTTTTTTTTTTTGATTTATTTATTGATTTGAAAGGCAGAGTCACAGAGAGGCAGAAAGAGAGAAAGAAGTCTTCCATCTGATGGTTCACTCCCCAAATGGCTGCAATGGCTGGAGCTACACCGATCCAAAGCCAGGATCCAGGAGCTTCTTTTGGGTTTCCCACGTAGGTGCGGGGGTCCAAGGACTCGGACCATCTTCCACTGCTTTATCAAGCTATAGCAGAGAGCTGGATTGGAAGAGGAGCAGCTGATTCTTGAACTGGCACCCATAAGGAATACCTGCATTGGAGGTTGTCACTTTACCCACTGTGCCACAGCGGTGGCCCCTTTTAGTTTCTTTATATGCTTGCCAACACTTGGAATGATCAGTGTTTTTAAAAAATTTATTTGAGGGGCTGGTGCTGTGGCGTGGTGGGTGATGCTGGCATCCTGTATGTATGCTGATTTGGGTCTTGGCTGCTGTATTTCTGATCTAGCTCCCCAATGGTGCACCTGAGAAAGCAGCAAAGGATGGACCACATGCTTGGGCTCCTGCACCTACGTGGGAGACTCAGAGGAGGCTCCTGGCTCCTGCCTTGCATCAGCCCAGCTCTGACTGTTGCAGCCATTTGGGGAGTGAACCAGCAGATGGAAGAGCTCTTTGTCTCTCTCAGCAATTCTGCCTTTCAAATAAATAAATCCTTAAAATTTTTTTTGAGAGGCAGGGAGACTGAGAGTGAAGGAGAGAAAGACAGGGAGAACTTACATCATCTGGTTCATTTCTCAAATGCCCACAAGAGCTGGGACTGGGGTGAGCCAAAGATGGGAGCCAGGAAATCAATCCAGGTTTCCCATGTGGGTGGCAGGAACTCAGTTACTTGAGCCATCATTGCTGCTTCCTGGACTGCACAATAGCAGGAAGGAGTCAGAAGCCAGAACTGAGTAGCTAATCCAGGTACTCCAATGTGGGATGTGGGTATCTTAAAAGGCATCTTAGTCGGCACCGCGGCTCAGCAGGCTAATCCTCTGCCTAGCGGCACCGGCACACTGGGTTCTAGTCCCAGTCGGGGCACCGGATTCTGTCCCGGTTGCTTCTCTTCCAGGCCAGCTCTCTGCTGTGGCCCGGGAGTGCAGTGGAGGATGGCCCAAGTGCTTGGGCCCTGCACCCCATGGGAGACCAGGATAAGCACCTGGCTCCTGGCTTCGGATCAGCATGGTGCGCCGGCCGCAGCGCGGCGGCCGCGGCGGCTATTGGAGGGTGAACCGGTGAACCAACGGCAAAAGGAAGACCTTTCTCTCTCTCTCTCTCTCTCTCTCTCACTGTCCACTCTGTCTGTCCAAAAAAAAAAAAAAAAAAAAAAAAAGGCATCTTAACCTTTCGGCTAAATGCCCACCTGTAATCAGTCTTTTTATGTCAGCTTTTTTTTTTTTTTTTTTCATTTTCGATTTTCTTTATATGCAGAAGATCAGTTTAGCATACATTAAGTAAAGATTTCAACAGTTTGCTCCCACAGAAACATAAAGTGAAAAATACTGTTTGAGTACTAGTTATAGCATTAAATCTCAATGTACAGCACACTAAGGACAAAGATCCTACATGAGGAGTAAGTGCACAGTGACTCCTGTTGTTGACTTAACAAATTGGCACTCTTGTTTATGGCATCAGTAATCACCCTAGGCTCTTGTCATGAGCTGCCAAGGCTATGGAAGCCCCCTGAGTTCACCGACTCTGATCATATTTAGACAAGGCCATGGTCAAAGTGGAAGTTCTCTCCTCACTTCAGAGTATTGTTAGCTATTTTAATAGGTATTGGTTATTGTTTTCTTTTTAACTATTTTTTTGAGAGGCAAAGTCAGAGAGTGAGTGTGTGAGACCAGAGCATGCTCCCCCATCCTCTCATATGCCTGCAGTGACCAGAACTGAAGTCAGGAGCTGGGAAACTAAATCCACAACCACTTGGATGGCAGGAACTCAGTTATTTGAACCATTACTGCCGCCTCATGAGATTTATATTAGTAGGAAGCTGGTATAAAACTCAAATACTCCCATATGGATGGTGGGTGACCTAACTGGCATCTGAATCACTTGGCTCAGTGCCCTTCTTGTGTGTGTGTGTGTGTGTGTGTGTGGGTGTGTGCATGTGTGTGTGTGTTTTTTCCATCCAGGAGCCAGGAATTCCATCCAGGTCTCCCATATAGGTGTGAGGGGCCCAAGCTCTTGGGCCTTCTTCTCCTGGTTCCCCAGGCATATTGGCAGGGAGCTGGATCAGAAGTAGAGCAGCCAGGACTTGAACTGGAGCTTATATGGGGTGTGGAGGCTTAACCTGCTATACCACAATGCCAGCTCCCCTCATGTGTTTTTATTTTGCATTTCTTTGATGGTGTTGAACATCTTTTTTATTTGTTGCCATCTATATATCTTCTGTGATTTTAAAAAGTTAAATTATTTGCTTTCTTTTTGAGAATTCTTTTTTTTTTTTTTTGACAGGCAGAGTGGACAGTGAGAGAGAGAGACAGAGAGAAAGGTCTTCCTTTTTGCCGTTGGTTCACCCTCCAATGGCCACCGCGGCCGGCGCACTGCGCTGATCCAATGGCAGGAGCCAGGTGCTTATCCTGGTCTCCCATGGGGTGCAGGGCCCAAGTACTTTGGCCATCCTATACTGCACTCCCTGGCCACAGCAGAGAATTGGCCTGGAAGAGGGGCAACCGGGACAGAATCTGGTGCCCCGACCGGGACTAGAACCCGGTGTGCTGGCGCCGTAAGGCGGAGGATTAGCCTAGTGAGCCGTGGCGCCGGCCTTGAGAATTCTTTACATAGTTGATATATAGGTCCTTTATTTAGTACATAATTTCTAAGTATTTTTTCCTCTCTGTGACTTATTCTTTTAAAAATTTCTCCCAAAGAACAGATTTTTTTTTTTTTCAGAGTTTTTATTTATTTATTTGAGAGGTAGAGCCTACGCGGATGCAGAGGCCCAAGGACTTGGGCCATCTTCTACTGCTTTCCTAGTCCATATCAGAGAGTTGGATTGGAAGTGGAGCAGCCGGGTCTTGAACCAGTATCCATATGGGATGCTGGCGCTTCAGGCCAGGGCATTAACCCACTGCGCCATAGTGCCGGTCCCACAGGGTCCTAAGTTTAATTTTCAATTTTTCATTGCCAGCTTATAGAAATACAGTTGTTTTTTCTTGTTTTGATCATGTCTCCTATAACCTTACCAAATTCACTTAGTGTTCTGATAGATTGAAAAGAAATCCATTAGATTTTCTGTATAGATGTGAGCATATTGTCTGTGAATAGGAGCACTTTTACTTTTATCTCTTGTCTTCTGGTTATTGCAGTGGATTAGAATGTTCTACTTCAGTATAAATTTGAATAGAGGTGGTAAACAGACATCCTTGTTGTTTTCCTCATCTTAAGAGGAAATCATGAAGTATATGATATGAATAATAGGTTTTAGCAGGTGCTTCTTATCATAAGGTTCAGGAGGTTCCTTTCTATTCTATTTTACCAAGTGTTTATATGAAACATATTTTGTATTTTGTCAGATGCTTTTTATGATGCGTGTATTGAAATGATCATATGATTGTCCTCTTTTTAGTCTGAAATATGGAAACAACTTTGGTTTTTGAATGTTAAGCCAACTTTTCATTTCTGATGGAATATACCCCATTTGGTCATGATATATTGTCTTTATAAAATATTATTGGATTTGGTTTACAAAAATTTTATTTGGAATTTTTGTATTTGTGTTTATGAGAGAAATTAGTCTATAGTTGTCTTAAAATGGTTTTGATCTTCAGCTATAATGTCTTGTGACCTGGTAATGTCTCTGTAATCTTCCTTTTCTAATAATGTTTTTTGCTAGCAACATCCTTCTAAATTTATGGTGACTCGTTTTATGGCCCTGAATATGGTCTGTTTTGGTGAACGTTTTATGTGTGTTTGAGAAGAATGTGTGTTCAGCTGTTGTTTGGTGAAGTATTCTGTAAATGTCAGTTTGTTCAAGGTGGTTGACAGTGTTTTTCAAGTCTACTATATCTTTGCTGGTTATCTTCTTACTTGTTATGTCAGGTACTGAGAGAGGAATATTGGATCTTTCAGTTACTTACATAATTGTGAATTTGTCTCTTTAAATTCTGTCATTGTTTTTTGTAATTGAGGTTCTGTTATCAGTTATATAAACATTTAGGATTGTTAGGTCTTCTTGTGAAATGACCTTTATCTCTGGTGATACCGTTTGCTTTGAAATGTCCTCTGTATTTTATTGGTATAGTCATGCAGCTGTCTTTGGAATAGTGTTAATATTTTATTTATCTTTCCACCCTTTTACTTTTATTCTGTTTTTTTTCTTTTTCTTTTAAGTTTGTTAGGCAGCCTATAGATGGATCTCATTTTTTAAAAATACATCTATTAATCTACAATAATAATCTTTGCCTTTTAATTGGGGGTATATAGACTATTTGCTTTTTTTTAGTTAAGAAAGTTTCATTTCTTGCTCATATTCATATTCCTATTAATCTGTGAGTTAGATACATCTTTGTTCTCCACTTCTTCACTTCAGGACTTGTACCTAGCCTGTATTCAGGATAAACTGTACTTATGGCAGATGGAAAAGAGATACAGTTGAGATACATTAAAATATTTGCTAGAGTGGTTCATATTATTTCTATTTAACATTTTATTGGCCAAAGTAAATTAGATGGCTAAACATTTTGAGTGAGGAAGGAAGTATAATCTTGCAGGGGTAGATTAAAGAAAACTTTTTTTATTATTTCGGTTTCTTTATTGGTATTTTCATTTTGAATTTAGTCATATGCCATAAAATTCATTCCTTTAAAGGGTACAACTTAATATGTTTTAGCATATTCATAGAATTGTGCAATTTCAGAATATTTTAATAACCCAAAAAGAAACTTGGTGCCCATTACTTTCCCATTTCACCCTTCTTGCATACACTTGTAACCACTAATCTACTTTCTGTCTCTATGTATTTGCTTGTTATATGTTTTATTAAGGCTTTACAATGGGGCGGGGGCATTATAGCATGCTGGTTCCAGACTCAGCTGCTCCACTTCTTATCTAGCTCCCTGTTAATGTGCCTGGGAAAGCAGTGAAGATGGCCCAGTTGTTTGGGCCCCTGCACCCACGTGGGAGATCTGGAAGAAACTCCTGGCTCCTGGCTTTCTTTGGCTTGACCCATCCCTAGCCATTAGGGCCATTTGGGGAGTGCATCAGTGAATGGAAGATCTCTCTGTTCTCTGTCTCTTCCTTTTTCTCTGTAACTCTGACTTTCAAATAAATAAATGTCTTAAAAAAAAATAAAGCTCATGCTGGTTCACTGTCAGAAACCCACAACAGCCAGGACTGGATTGGGCCAACGCCAGGAACTGGCAACTCAATCTGTGAGAACAGAGGCTGAATTTCTTGAGCCACCATCCATTGCCTCCTGGCGTATACATTGGTAGAAAGCTGAAATTGGGAGCTGGGACTGGGATTTGAACCCAGGCCCTCCAGTATGGGATGCTGATGTCCTAACTGTTATCTTAACTAGGCCAAAAATCCACCCCAATGCTGTCATTTAGTGATTACATTAAAGTTCATGATATTTGTGTTGAACTTGTCACAGAGTGCTTTTGGGGGATGTCATACCATTACACATGTAGTATCAGCACCTTAAAACAGTACACTTGTATTTCTTCCCTTCAGTCTTTCGAGCAAATTTTGTCATATATTTTACTTTTGTTTATGTTGTTGGTGCTCTTCTTTCCTTTATTTAGATCTGGGGTTCCATTTGATCATTTTCTTTCTTCTGAAAGGCTTCCTTATTTAGCTTTTGTATGTTTGAGAAAGTCTTCATTTTGCCTTTGATTTATTTTTATTTTTTATTTATTTATTTATTTATTTATTTATTATTTTTTTGACAGGCAGAGTGGACAGTGAGAGAGAGAGAGAGACAGAGAGAAAGGTCTTCCTTTGTCGTTGGTTCACCCTCCAATGGCCGCCCCGGCCAGCACGCTGCAGCAGGCGCACTGTGCTGATCCAAAGCCAGGAGCCAGGTGCTTCTCCTGGTCTCCCATGGGGTGCAGGGCCCAAGCACTTGGGCCATCCTCCACTGCACTCCCGGGCCACAGCAGAGAGCTGGCCTGGAAGAGAGGCAACCGGGACAGAATCCGGCGCCCTGACCAGGACTAGAACCCTGTGTTGTGCCGGCGCCGCAAGGCGGAGGATTAGCCTATTGAGCCACGGCGCCGGCTTTTTGCCTTTGATTTTTAAAGATCCTTCTTTTCTGACTGTAGAACTCTAAGTTGTCAGTGTTCTCCTCATGAATGATGTTGTTTCATTGATGGCTTCTCTTGCACGGTTTTCACTGAGAAATCCAGTGCGTTTCTTGTTTCTCTTTTCAATGCCTTTTTTTTTCCTCTGCTTTGTCAATGATTTTAGGCAACTTGCTTCTGAGGTGTCTTGCTATAACTTTGTTTCTTATATTTGATGTTTGTTGGACTTCTTGTAGATTTGCAGTTTTCTTCAAATTTGGACACTTTTGGGCCATTTTCCTTCAAATTTTTTTCTATTTCTCTCCTCTTCATAGATTGTAATTACACACAAATCAGGCCAGTTAAGTCATTCCACAGTTTACCAGTGCTGTGTTCATTTTTTTTAAAAGTTCTTGTGTATTTAAATTGACTAATACTGTCTTTTGCCAGATCTATTTTGCTGTTAATCCCATCCAGTATATTTTTCATCTCTCACATTGTAGTTTTTATCTCTAGAAGTAAAGTTGAGTGTTTTTTTTTTTTTTATCTCTCTACTAAATGTTTTAACATATGGAATACAGTAACATTAACTTTTAGTGGCCTTGTCTTATAATTCTACCATTTGAGTCAATATTGGTTGGTTGGTTTGTTTAATTCAGTTTCTGCTTGTTTCTGGGTATGCCTTCCTCCTTCTATGCATGCCTGATAATATTTTTTTTAAGGGAATGACCCATCTTTTATTTTTTTATTTTTATTTTATTTTCCCAGATACCTTTTATTTAAGGAATATAAATTTCATGCATTTCATAAGTAGAAGTTTAGGAATAGTGATTCTTCCCACTGTACCTGCCCTCCCACCCACACTCTTAGCCCTCCTCCTCTTCCCTCTCCTATTTCCACTCTTATTTTTTACTAAGATCTATTTTCAGTTAACTTTATACACATGTGACTAACTCTGTACTAAAGAGTTCAACAAATAGTATGCAGAAGAAGAAAAAAAACTATTCCTTAACAGTTGAGACAAGGACTGTTCAAAGTCATTGCATCTCCTAGTGTCAATTTCACTTCTATAGATTACTTTTTAGGTGCTGTATTAGTTATCACAGATCAGGTAGAATGTATGATATTTGTCCTTTGGGGACTGGCTTATATTACTAAGTATGATGTTTTCTAGTTTCATCCATTTTGTTGCAAATAATAGGATTTTTTTCTTTTTTACCACTGTATAGTTTTAACTAGTTGATGCTATCAGGTAATAGATTTAGGTCTTTAATGCATTTTGAGTGATTTTTTGTGTAAGGTGTAAGGTAGGGGTCTTGCTTCATGCTTCTGCATGTGGAAATCCTGTTTTCCCAGCACCATTTGTTGGAGACTGTCCTTGCTCCAGGGATTTATTTTAGCTCCTTTGTCACAGGTAAGTTGGTTGTAGATGCGTGTGTTGATTTCTGGCATTTCTGTTCAGTTCCATTGGTCAATCCATCTGTTTTTGTGCCAGTACCATGCTGTTTTGATTATAACTGCCCTGTAGGATGTCTTGAAATCTGGTATTGTGATGCCTCCAACTTTGTTTTTGTTGTATAAAATTACTTTAGCTATTTGGTGTCTCCTGTATTTCCATATGAATTTCATCATCATTTTTTCTGTATCTGAGAAGAATGTCCTTGGTATTTTGATTGGCATTGCATTGAATCTGTAAATTGCTTTCGGTAGAATGGACATTTTGATGATATTCTAACAATTCATAAACATGGAAGATTTTTCCTTTTTTTAGTTGTCTTCTGTTTCTTTGCTTATGTTTTGTAATTATCATCATAGAGGTCTTTGGCATCCTTGGTTAAATTTATTCTAAGGCATTTAATTTTTTTTGTAGCTGTTGTGAATGGATTGGTCTTAGAAGTTCTTTCTCAGCGTGGCATTGTCTGTGTATACAAAGGCTATTGATTTTTGTGTGTTGATTTTATATCCTGCCACTTTACCAAACTCTTCTTTGAGTTCCAATAGTCTCTTGCTGAAGTCTTTTGGATCCACTATATATAGAATCATGTAATCTGTAAATTGGGATAGCTTGACTTCCTCCTTCCCAATTTGTATCCCTTTGTTATTTTTTTTTTCTTGCCTAATGGCTCTGGCTAAAGATTCCCGGACTATATTTAATAGCAGTGGTGAAAGTAGGCATCTTTGTCTGGTTCTGGATCTCAGTGGAAATGCTTCCAGCTTTTCCCCACTCAATAGGATGCTGGCCATGGGTTTGTCATAGTTTGCCTTGATTCTGTTGGAGAATGTTTCTTCTATACCCAATTTGCTTAAGAGTTTTTATCATGAAAGGGTGTTGTATTTTATCAAAAGATTTCTTGGAGCCGGCGCCGCGGCTCACTAGGCTAATCCTCCGCCTTGCGGCGCCGGCACACTGGGTTCTAGTCCCGGTCAGGGCGCTGGATTCTGTCCCGGTTGCCCCTCTTCCAGGCCAGCTCTCTGCTGTGACCAGGGAGTGCAGTGGAGGATGGCCCAAGTGCTTAGTCCCTGCACCCCATGGGAGACCAGGAGAAGTACCTGGCTCCTGCCATCGGATCAGCGCAGTGCGCCAGCCGCAGCGCACCAGCCGCGGTGGCCATTGGAGGGTGAACCAACGGCAAAAAGGAAGACCTTTCTCTCTGTCTCTCTCTCTCACTGTCCACTCTGCCTGTCAAAAAAAAAAAAAAAAAAAAAAAAAGATTTCTCTGCATCTATTGAGATAATCATATGGTTTCTGTTCTTCAGTTTGTGAATGTGATGTATCATATTGATTGATTTGCAAATGTTGAACCATCCTTGCATACCAGGAATAAATCCCTTTTGGTCTGAGTGAATGATCTTTCTGATGTGTTGTTGAATTCAATTGGCTAGTATTTTGTTGAGGATTTTTATGTCTATGTTCATCAGGGAAATTGGTCTGTAGTTCTCTTTCTCTGTTGTATCTTTTTCAAGTTTAGAAATTAAGGAGATGCTGGCTTCATAAAAGAAGTTTGGGAGGATTCCCTCCCTTTCAATTGTTTTAAATAGTTTGAGAAGAATTAGAGTTAGTTCTTCTTTAAATGTCTGGAAGAATTCAGCTGTGGAGCCATCTGGTCCTGAACTTTTCTTTGTTGGAGAGTCTTTATAGTGAGTGATTCACTTTCTGCCTTTTTTATGGGTCTGTTTAGGTTTTCTATTACTTTATGCCTCAATTTAGGTAGGTAGTATATGTCCAGGAATCTATCCATTTCTTCTAGGTTTCCCGGTTTGTTGGTGTACAGCTCTTTGTAGTAATTTCTGATGATTCTTTTTATTTCTGTGGTGTCTCTTGTTACATTTCCTTTTTCATCTCTAACTTTATTGATATGGGTCTTCTCCCTCTTTTTTTGGTTAGTGGGGCCAGTGGTGTATCAATTTTGTTTATTTTTTCAGAAAATCAGCTCTTGGTTTCACTGATCTTTTCACTGAACTCTGCTTTTGCTGTATCACATAGGTTTTGACATGTTATATTGTCATCTTCATTTGTTTCCAGAAATTTTTTTATTTTTCTTTTGATTTCTTCAATAACCGATTGTTCATTCAGAAACATGTTGTTCAGTCTTCATGTGTTTGCATATGTTCTCGAAATTCTTGATTTGTTGATTTGTTGATTCATTACACTGTGGTCAGAGAAGATGTACGGTATGATTTTTTTTTTTTTTTAATTTGCTGAGACTTGCTTCACGGCCTAGCATATGGTCTATCATAGAGAAAGTTCCATGTACTGGTGAGAAGAGTGTGTATTCTGCATCTGAAGGATGAAGAGTTCTGTAGATATCCTTTGATTCATTTGGTCTATAGTGTCGATTAACTCTGTTGTTTCCTAGCTAATTTTCTGTCTAATTGATCTGTCCATTGCTGAAAGTGATGACCCATTTTTTTAAAATTATTTTTATTTATTTGATTAATTTGAAAGGCATAGTGGCAGAGAGAGAACATGGGAGAGAGAGAGAGGTCTTCCACCCTTTGATTTACTCCCCGATTGCCCATAACAGGTGAGGCTGGGCCAGGCCTGGATTAGGCCAAATCCAGAAGCCAAGAATTCTCTTTGGATCTCCCATGTGGGTGGAAGGGACCCAAGCACTTGAGCTGCCTCCCAGTTTGTGCATTAACAGGAAGCTGGATCAGAAGCAATCGTGGGAATCCATCCCAGGCAGTTTAGTATGGAGTGCAGGCGTTCCTGCTGGGAGCTTAACCACAGTGCCCTCCACTGCCAGCTAATTTTTTTTTTAAGATTTATTTATTTATTTGAAAGGCAGAATTACAGAGAGGACAAAGGATGGATGGAGGGAGGGAGGGAGGGAGAGAGAAAAAGAGTGTCTTTCATCTGCTGTTTCATTCCTCAAATGTCCGCAGAGGCTGGAGCTGGGCTAATCCAAAGCCAGGATCCGGCAGCTTTTTCTGGGTCTCCCACGTGAGTGCAGGGGCCCAAGGATTTGGGCCATCTTCTACTGCTTTCCCAGGCCGTAGCAGAGAGCTAGATTTGAAGAGGAGCAGCCAGGACTAGAACCAGTGCCCATATGGGATGCTGGCACTTCTGGCAGCGGCTTTACCCACTATGCCACAGGGCTGGCCCCTGCCCTATAATTTTTGATGTGATGTCTAGTGTTGTGAATTTTACCTTGCTGTGTTTGACTGTTTTCCTGTAACTATTCTTGAGCTTTTCTCTGGCGTGCAGTTAAATTACTTGGGAAGAGTTTGCTCAATAGTTGTGTACAGTCCAGGTCTATTACTCTCTCTCTCTGCTAAGGCTAGACCGTTTGGTGTACTCTACCCAATGTGCCTTTAATTGTGTGATTTTTCCTGTCTCTCTGGTGGGGACAGGTGCTATTCCCAGCCCTGTGTGAATGTTGACCGTGGTGTAGGTAACTTGAGGTGGTTTTTTTCTCTGGTATTGAGTAATTTTCTTTGTGATTGAGCTGGTGGGTTCCCAGCTGGATATTTGATGGGGATTCTTTACCAGTCTCTGCAGGTCTCTGCTTCTGTAGTTTCCTCTCTGGTGCTCTGTCCTGTGCACTCTTGCCATCTTAATCTAACTGTAGCTGACTAAAGACGTAGCTTGTCTGACTTGCCTTAGCTCCATCTCCTCAGTTCAGGCAGGATCCTTCTCTGTTGAATTTTCCCTTCCATGTCAGGCTCTGGAAACTCTCACGATGAGTAAGGTGAAAATCATATGGTTTATGTAATTTATCTCAAGAATTATTATCTACTGTCCAGACCGTTGAAAACCATTGTTTTTCACATATACTTTCATATATTTTTTCCGTTTTTTTTTTGGTTGTTTTAAGGAAGAGGGTAAATATAGTCTCTGTTACTCTATTACGGCAAGAATGACAATTTTTAGTTAAATTTTACATTTCCCTTTGGCATGATGAAAAAGTATGAATTAGATTAGAAAAATTGATTTGTTATTTGATAATCCAGTTTAGAAGTTACATATATTATAAGTGTTACATCTTCTCAGCTTTAGAAATAATTTACTGCTGAGTTTTATTACTGAAAATTTTGCTTTTTATGCTGAGGCATGGTTCCTTTGAAATGGAAAATGGAGGCAAGAAATAAATTCCTGAGGAACAGAATTTAGGCTTTATGGATTTTGAGCCTGATTTAATTAAGCCACATGAAAGAGGTCCTGCTGTCTGCCCATTCAGAAGAAAGCCAGGAGCTTCTTCCAGATCTCCTACTCAGGTGCAGGGGCCCAAGGTCTTGGACCATCTTCCACTGCTTTCCCAGGCCACAGAAGAGAGCTGGATCGGTAGTGGAGCAGCCCGGACTAGAACACGCACCCATATGGGATGCCGACACTTCAGGCCAGGGCATTAACCCACTGCACCACGACGCTGGCCCCATATCTTTTTTAAAAAAATATTGCTAAAACAAGAATCCAGGAGAAGGATATCTGTGTGGAGGATCAGGTGCATGTAGCAACATCTTGTTTTGCCTTAGGAGAACAATTCTAGTTGAAAATTACTTCTCTCTAACTTTAATAAAAAATAAAATGGCAAATACCAAGATCTAGCTCTCTTCCCTCTCTTCTGCCCTGCCACTCTAAGAACATAATGAGTCTGGGGGAAAATTTAAGATGTATGGTTTCTTTCCCCAATTATACATGAATTACCGATTGTATTATTTTACTCTCCTTGATTCAAAAGATATAAAAATGACAATATTTTAGAAAATTAAGATTTAAAAAACACAAATACCAAATTCTATAAGAAAACCCTTTCCTTCGTGTAGTTTTACTGTAGCTATTCCTTTTTAAAAATAAGTATATGTGGCAACTTTAGAAAGACATGAAGGATTTAGTGCAGTGTCAAAGATCTGTTTGATAATAGTTAATCATTAATTGTCTTAAAGTTAAAACAGGACTGCATTTTACCCCATGTGTTAAACGTGCAGTTTCTTTTTCATTTTAAACATACAAAAGCTTTGGAAGAGATGAATTTAAAGAGGTGAGTTTCAAGTGTAATAGCAGTACATTGTAATTAAGAAGGAATGTTATTAATTTAGATGTTAAACAGCCATTATTTGTAGGCATTTAAAATTTGGTTTATTTGCTTTATTGTTAGTTGGGATCAGATATTTCTAGCATATTTTTGGGGTGACATGAGAATAAAGAAATGGGAAGTGCTTTTAATATATATATGTGTGTGTGTGTGTATATATATATATTTAAAAATATGGTAAGCAGGAATCTTTGAGACCTTAATGTATACTTGATTGTATCTTACTAATATCTGAACCTGCACTGTTCAGTATGGTAATCACTGTGGCATTTGTAACACTGATATGCAATGATATACCATAAGAGTAAAATGTATACTAGATTTTAAAACTTGACTAGAAAAAAAGATCTCATTAGTTAAAAAATTTTTTATTACATGTTGAAGTGACACTTTGAATATATTTGATAAAATTATTGAAATTAACTTCACCTAGTCTTCTAGAGCATTTAAAATTACATTAAATGGCTTGCATTATGTTTCTGTTGGACAGGCTGAACAAGCTGTTCTAGCATCTGTCTAATGTTTGTCGTTTTACTGCCACAGCATTATCTCAGTTTTGCTGGAGATAGCCTCCAAAATCATCCAAGCAAAAAAGAAATTCCTAAGTCTCCGTTAAAACTTCATGCATTTTTAATTATAAAAAACTGTCTAAATCTGTATCCAAACTCTGTCTTTCTTTTCATTGAGGGTTGTTTGAAATTTCTTTTTAGCTATTCTCTCATTTCCTAAAGAATTTAATGACATGGGATTTTCTAGAAGTTCATTGAAAATGTGTATTATTAAAAACCTATAGACTTCAAGAAGTTTTGTGTCAGAATAAATTTCTAGTTTAACTTTTCCAGTTTTTGAAGTACCCTTGTAATTAATTTAAGTAATTGTACAATTTGTTCCATTGTAATTATCTTAGCTTCAGACAGTCTGTTTTGAAATTAAGATGTTTAAGAAGTGAAACTTTTTTCCTTTTTTTTTTTTTTTTTAAGATTTATTTGAAAGCGTTACAGAGAGAGAGAGAGAAGGAGAGGCAGAGACAGAGAGAAAGAGGTCTTCCATCCACTGGTTCATTCCCCAGATGGCAGACAGCCAGAGCTGTGCCGATCCGAAGTCAGGAGCCAGGAACTTCTTCCAGGTCTCCCATGTGGGTACAGGGCCCCAAGGACTTCGGCCATCTTCTGCTGCTATTCCAGGCTATAGCAGAGAGCTGGATCGGAAGAGGAGCAGCTGGGAATAGAAACAGCGCCCATATGGGATGCCGGCGCTTCAGGCCAGGGCTTTAACCTGCTATGGCACAGCATGGGCATCAGAAGTGAAATCATTATCTTTTTTTTTTTTTTTTTTTTTTTTTTTTGACAGGCTGAGTTAGACAGTGAGTCAGAGAGAGACAGAAAGGTCTTCCTTTTCTGTTGGTTAACCCCCCAAATGGCCTCTGCAGCCGTTGCGCTGTGCCGATCCGAAGCCAGGAGCCAGGTGCTTCCTCCTGGTCTCCCATGTGGGTGCAGGGCCCAAGTACTTGGGCCATCCTCCACTGCCCTCTCGGGCCACAGCAGAGAGCTGGACTGGAAGAGGAGCAACCAGGACAGAATCCGGCGCCCCAACCGGGTCTAGAACCTTGGGTGCTGACGCCGCAAGTGGCAGATTAGCCAAGTGAGTTGCGGCACCAGCCAGAAGTGAAATGTTAACAGGCTGTCTGGAATATTCTTATGAAGCCAAATCATCATTTTCTGATCCAGATTTTACAAGGAAGCTCTGACTCTTGTATTTACCTTCTCTGGGCTTTTATCTTAAATAAAACAAAAGAAAAATCTGTCATTATAGGTACCTCCTTTTTACACGGGCAACAACTAAGTTGTTTCTTGTGCTAATTCCTTGTGTTTTCTCTTAATTCTCCTTCATCTCTCTGAGATAGAGATTTGTGCTTGATGTTGTTCATATGAAAGGGTGTGACCCTGCTCTGAGTTATGTGTGTCATTTTGTTACTGTCTAAATCTTGATAGCCTTCCCAAATCTGTGTATTGAAGTCTAATCCTAATGTGAGAGAGTAAGAAGTGGGGCCTTTGAGAAGTTCCATCCTGATGAATGGGATCGGTGTGTTCATAAAAGGCTTGAGAGGGGTACCACCTGGGAGAAACGGGCCCCTACCAGACACTCAGTCTGCTGTGCCTTACCTTGGACTTCCTGGCCTTCAGAACTGTGAGCAGTAGTAGGTTTTTGTGGTTTATAGATTACCCAGTCTAAGGTGTTTTGTTAAAGCAGCCCAAATGGACTCAAGCAAGTTTGGTGTTACTCATTTGCTTGCTGATCTTTTAGTTGGCAGGTTGCCCTTCCTTTCCCAGCATGTTCACATCCTACTTTTTTAAATTTTTTTTATTTTTTATTTTTTTAAGGTTTATTTATTTATTTGAAAGGCAGAGTTAGAGAGGCAGAGGCAGAGAGGGAGAAGTCTTCCATCTGCTGGTTCACTCCCTAATTGGCTGCAATAGCCAGAGCCAGGCTGATCTGAAGCCAGGAGCTAGGAGCTTCTTCTAGGTCTCCCATGTGGGTGCAGGGGCCCAAGGCTTAGGCCATCTTCTACCGCTTTCCCAGGACACAACAGAGAGCTGGATTGGAAGTAGGGCAGCCAGGACTTGAACTGTTGCCCACATGGGATGCCGGCACTGCAGGCTGTGGCTTTATCCGCTATTCCACAGCACAGGCCACAATATCCTGTTTCTTTGGCATGAACATTATAAGAGATGATTGAAAAGTTAGAAAAGGAGCTTTCCACTTCTAAGTGTAATGTATTTAGCTTTCCAAATGTTTTTCTCATTGAATTTTTCTTCTTTAACTTCATTAGATCCTTATAAAATATGTTATAGGCTTGCAGATTACCAACTGGCATGTTGACCAATTGCTGTTGTATCTTTCCAGCTTAGTTCTGGTATCCACACGAAAACATTTTGCTTAGTACAGTAGGATTCTCAAAAAGTTTAATATGAACTTTTTGCTTATGGTTGCCAAATTTCTGTTTATAGTCTTCCCCTCTCTTGTGAGATTCAGACTTGTCTTTTCAGCTGCTGTAGTTTTAACGTGGATGTCCCCAAGTGCTGTACACTCCAAATACTCCAAAGATACCCTGTTCTTTTTCCTCTTCTCCTTTTTATTTTTCAGTCTATACTGTACTATATAAATAAGTGAACTAAATACACTATACATAGTAAACAGACTATGTATGCTAAACATGCTATACTATATAAATAAATATCTATAATACATGTACTGTAGATGAGTTTTTTTTGGGGGGTCACATGCATGCTGCCAACACATGAGCTGCTACTCTTTTTTTCTGATCTGCCCATCATCAAGGACACATACTGCCAGTTTCCTTTGATATGTGGCACCTTGGTGAGTTCTGAGAAGGTTCAATTCTCAGAACTAAAGATTTGGGGATGGTTATCTAAGATAATGGAGTGTTCTCTTGTTCTCAGCTTGTTTCCTAATCCTACCCATTAGGAAAATCAAAAAATGTTTTCTCTATATCAAGTCTCCTGTGCTTCTGGAAGCCATGAGTCCTGGACTTTTTCACCTTTGATACTATTTGAAAAGTCCAGCTTGGCCTCTGCACCCCCAACTCAGCTAATATGTACTATAGCCATTTTGAATGATTGCCCTTAGATTTGGAGCTACTCTAAGAGAAACTTGGAGTTTCCCAGTTAGGAGACTGAGAATTGAATGTCCTCCGGGTAGCAGAATCCAACTTCTGGGATGGGCATTTGGTATGGTGGTTAAGGTACTACTTGGAATGCTAGCAGGGTTCTGGCTCTGCTTCCCATTCTAGCCTCCTGCTAAAGCATACTCTGGGAGGCATTGGGTGATGACTCCAGTGGGTGAATCCCTGCCAACTGTATGGGAGACTTGAGACTTGGCCTGAGTTATAGTTCCTGGCTTCAGCCTGGCCCAGCCCTGGCCATTGCCGGCATATGGGGAGTGAACTAGCAGATGGAAGATCTCTGTGTGTCTATCTCTGTCTTTTTGCTTTTTGAATAAAATGAAAATAATAAGTAGAATGTAAAAAATAAATTAGAAATCCAACCTCTAATGCTCAGTCTGGAAGTATTCTTGAAGGATGAGCAGACCTGGGACTGTGTGTAATTGTATGGTAGTGGTAGGTAAGCAATGATCTGGAGGCCACACAAACCTGTGGGGAGTATCTTTGAATACAGTGTACAGTACTTCTACTTGTGTATTATTCTTTTCCTTTCATCTGATGAATTTCTTCTTGTATTAGTCAGAGGGAAATTATGGATAGCTTTTTTCCTCCCCTAATAAATCCATGCAGTGTGGGAGGAGGAAAATCACCAAGTTGTGGATAGACTTCTCATTAGCCCACAAACCCATGAGTAATGCTTCATTACCATTTCCCCAGTTGCCAGGCTCCAGTCTGTGATTGTTGACTTTCAGGTAATTTGCCCGTCCACCACCATGTCCGAATATTTTAACTATAATGAAACCAGGTGGCAGCCTGCTTAGGAATCTCCCTGAGTTATTTTATGACCTCTTTTAGTAATAAAGAATAAAATTAGTTAATTCTAACTGCATATCCTTAAAGCATGTGTAAATTCTTTCTGTATGCCATGGCTAAATATAGTCATGTGTCACTTGATGACAGAGATGTTCTAAAAATGTTTCATTAGATGATTTAGTCACTGCGCTAACATGAGAAAGTGTATGTACTCAAACTTAGATGTATAGCCTACTACACACCTGGGCTGTGTGGTGTAGCCTATTTATTGCTCCTAGACTGACACTTGTACAGCATCTCACTGGGCTGTAGACAGTTACAGCATAATAGAAAGTGTCTGTGTATCTAAACATAGAAAAAGCACAATGATATATGTTGTAAAATATAAAAAATTATCTGGCTGTATAGCGTATTAACCATGACAAGGCCTGAAGTCCTGGAAGTTGCTCTGAATGAGTCAGCAAGTGGTGGTCATGAATGTGAAGATCTTAGGACATTACCATACACTGCTGTGGGCCTTATGACACCAAACACTTAGGCTACACCAAATATTTAGAAAATTTTTTTTTCTGAGGCCTTCGTTGTAGCACCATGGGTTGCTTAAACTGCGGGCTATAATACCAGCATCCAATATGAGCATGCTAGTTCAATTCTTGACTGTTCTATTTCTGATCCAGTTCCCTGCTAAAGTGCCTGGGAAAGTAGCAGGAGATGGTCTAGGTCCTTGGTTCCCTGCCACCCACGTGGAAGCCCAGATCAAGCTCTAGGCTCCTGGGCTCATCCTGTTGTGGCCATTTTGGGAGTTATCCAGCAGATGGAACTGCTTTTCAGATAAATAAGTAAATAAATATTTTAAAAATATATTTTTTATAATAAATTAACCTTAGTTTACTATAGAGTTTTTACTCAGTTTTATTTTATTTTATTGTGAGAAAAGAAAAATAAAAGGGACCAAAAAAGAAATTGAAAGACAGTAACTAAAAGAGAAAGAAAATGTAAAAGGCAGGAAAAAGAAGAAATGGAAATTTAGAAAGAAAAAATGTGAAAAGACATGAGAAAAAGAGGAAAGACATGAGGGAAGGTGGGAGACAGGCAAAGAAAATGAAACCAAAATGAGGAAGAGAGAAGAACACATGAAGATTTAAAAATAGAAGAGTAGGAAAGGGAAAGAAAAGGTGATGAAAAAAAGCAAAAGGGAGAAAAAATAAGAAAAGACAAAGAATATTATTAAGTCAAGGTGGGGGAAGAGAAACAAAATTGTAAAATAGAGAAAGAAACTAGAAGGAAAGCAAGAAGAAAGACAAGCAGAAAACAGCAAAACAGAAAGAACACAAGAGCAAGACACTAAAAAAGAAAGAGAAGGAAGAGACAAGAGATGGTAGAAAAATAAACGAGAAAGAGAACATAAAAGGAGAGGAGAGACAAAAGGAGTCAATAAACTTTTTTTGAGATTTTATTTATTTACTTAAAAGAGTTACAGAGAGGCAGAGGCAGAGAGAGAGAAAGAGAGAGAGAGAGAGAGAAGTCTTCTGTCTGCTGGTTCACTCCCCAGATGGCCTCAACGGCTGGAGCTGTGCCTATCCGAAACCAGGAGTCAGGAGCTTCTTCTGGATCTCCCACATTGGTGCAGGGGCCCAAGGACTTGGGTCATCTCCTACTGTTTTCCCAGGCCACAGCAGAGAGCTGGATCAAAAGTGGAGCAGCTGGTACTCGAACCGACACCTATATAGGATGTTGGCACTGCAGGCAACGGTTTTACCTGCTACACCACAGAACCGACCCTGAGTAATAAGCTTTTTTATTTATTTTTTTATTTTTCATTTTATTTTTTTGACAGGCAGAGTGGACCGTGAGAGAGAGAGACAGAGAGAAAGGTCTTCCTTTGCCGTTGGTTCACCCTCCAATGGCTGCTGCGGCCGGCGCACCGTGCTGATCCGATGGCAGGAACCAGGTACTTATCCTGGTCTCCCATGGGGTGCAGGGCCCAAGTGCTTGGGCCATCCTCCACTGCACTCCCTGGCCACAGCAGACAGCTGGCCTGGAATAGGGGCAACCGGGACAGAATCTGGCGCCCTGACCGGGACTAGAACTCGGTATGCCGGCGCCGCAAGGCGGATGATTAGCCTAGTGAGCCGTGACACCGGCATGAGTAACAAGCTTTAAAAAAATATTTTAAACTTTCTGATTGTTTTATAGTTACACCTAGCATATTGTGGATCTGTACAAAAATGTTTTATTTCTTTATATGCTTATTCTGTGACCTTTTTTCTATTTAAAATTAAATGTTTTAAAAACTTTTTTGTATGCAAGTTGAGAGATGAGACACAAATACACACATAGCACTACACAGGGCATAGTCAATGTCTTATTTATTTTCATTTACTTGAAAGGCAGAGAGACAGAAAAGGAGAGAGAGAAGAAGAGGGAAAAGGGGAGAGGGAGATAATCAATAATCAATGTCACTGTCTTCACCTCCCTGACCCAAAGGGCAGCAACATGCAGGAAGTTGGTCTCTCCATACCTTTTTCTGGACAACTCCTGAAGAGCCTGCTTGAGATGTTTTTACAATTAACTTTTTAAAATATAAATAGGAGTACACTTATAAGTTTAGTAAATATGTAAACTAGTAACATTGTGTATTATCATTAGCAAGTATTAATGCAGTGTGTATATAGTTGTGTGTGCTATATATTTTTTTAAAGATTTTTTATTTATTTGAAAGAGTTACACAGAGAGAGGAGAGGCAGAGAGAGAGGTCTTCCATCTGCTGGTTCGTTCCCCAACTAACTGCAATAGTCTGTGCTGCTCTGATTTGAAGCCAGGAGCCAGGAGCCTCCTCCAGGTCTCCGAAGTGGATGCAGGGGCCCACGCTCTTGGGCCATCTCCTACTGCTTTCCCAGGCCATAGCAGAGAGCTGGATCAGAAGTGGAGCAACCAGGTCTCAAACCAGCACCCATATGGGATGCCATCACTGCAGGTGGCGGCTTTACCTGCTGTGCCACAGCGCCGACCCTGTGTGCTGCATTTTTATACCACTGGCACCGTAGGTTTGTTTACATCAGCATCACCTCACACACGTGAGTCATGCATTGCACTACAGAATCATGACAGCCAAGTTTTTGGTTGGGTGATAAGTTTTTCAGTTCCATTATAATATATATTTTTAAGATTTATTTATGTATTTGGAAGAGTTATATACATTGGGAGGGGGACTGAGAAGAAGAGAGAGAGGGAGAGGGATAGAGAGAGAGAGAGAGAGAGAGAGAGAGAAAGAGATATCTTTCATCTATGGCTTGGTCCCTAGAGATGGCTGCAATGGCCAGGGCTGGGGCCAAGCTGAAGCCAGGAGCCAGTAGCTTCATCCTGATCTCCCTTGTGGTGACAGGGGCCCAAGCATTTGGGACATCTTCCACTGCTTTCCCAGGCCATTAACAGAGAGCTGGATCAGAAGTGGAGCAATTAGGACACTAATCGGCACCCATATAGGATGCTCGCGTCACAGGCAATGGCTTTATCCACTATGTCACAGTGCTGGCCCCCTCATTATAATCTTACAGGGCCACCATCATATATGCAGTCCATCATGCAGCTTGTGGCTTGTAGTTCAAGTTCACTGGGGAAGAACTTGATCTTATCAATTCAAGTATTTCTTCTAACCTTCTAAAATGTTTTAACTTTCTTGGGAATTTTTTTTTTTATTATAGAAATTCTTAAGTTTTTCTTCATTCTAAAATTCACTGGGGGAGCAGGTGTCCTGGTATAGGTGTCCTGGTTAAACCCCCACTTGGGACACCCAAATCCCATATTGGAGTGCCTGGGATTAAGTACTGCCTCTGCTTCTGATCCAGCTTCCTGCTAATGTGCAACCTGGGAGGCACCAGATGGTAGCTGAGGTTATTTGGGTCCCTGTCACACAAGTGAGACATCAGATGGAGTTCCTGGGATTTGCCTTTGGCCTGGCTCAGCCTTGGCTGTTGCAAGCATTTGGGGAGTAAACCAGATGGAAGATTTTCTCCCTCTTTCCCTTCTTCCCTCTTTTTTTCCCCTCTCGCTCTCTGTTGCTCTGCCTTTCAAGTAAATGAAAATAAATAAGTGAAACATAAAATTTGCTGGAATGACCAAGAAATTTGAAAAGGTAGAAATGAAGTATTTTTTATTAAGATTTTATTTATTTATTTGAGAGGTAGAGTTACAGACAGAGGGAGAGGTTTTTCTTCCACTAGTTCATTCCCCAAATGGCCGCAACGGCTGAAGTGTTGCCATTCTGAAGCCAGGAGCCAGGTGCTTCTTCCTGGTCTCCCATGTGGGTGCAGGGGCCCAAGGACCTGGGCCATCTACTGCTTCCCCAGGCCACAGCAGAGAGCTGGATGGGAAGAGGAGCAGCCGGGACTAGAACCGGCACCCACATGGATGCTGGCGCTGAATGTGGAGGATTAACCTGCTGTGCCACACTGCAGGCCTGAAGTGAAATATTTATAGTTTCGTTTTGTTACAAAAATATACCAAAAGTAATCTTTTAAAAGTATTAGTAATGGTTTCTATAAAGTTCTAAGGACTTACAATGATAAAAGGCGGTAGTTTTTCACTTAATTTTCACTCCCCCTAGTGCCATTAAACAGAATATTTTAAACAAATACTTTTTTTGTCTTTTTAAGATCTATTTATTTATTTGAAAGTCAAAGTTACACAGAGAGAGGAGAGGCAGAAAGAGAGAGGTCTTCCATCCTCTGGTTCACTCCTCAGATGGCTGCAATGGCCAGAGCTGCACCGACCCGAAGCCAGGAGCCAGGAGCCTCTTCTGGGTCTCCCCTGCAGGTGCAGGGTCCCAAGGACTTGGGCCGTCTTCTGCTGCTTTCCCAGACTATAGGAGAGAGCTGGGTTGGAAGAGGAGCAGCCGGAACTCAAACTGGCGCCCATATGGGATGCCGGAGCTTCAGGCCAGGGTGTTAATCCGCTGCGCCACAGCGCTGGTCCCCAAACAAATACTTTTTAAAAAATATTTATTTACTTATTTTTAAAGAATTACAAAGGCAGAGAGAGAGAGAGCGAGAGCGAGCGAGCGCGCAAACATGCAATGGCCAGAGCTGGGCCAATTTGAAGCCAGGAGCCTGGAGCTTCTTTCAGGTTTCCCATGTAGGTACAGGGACCCAAGCACTTGAGCCATCTTATTATTTTTTTAAGGATTTATTTATTTATTCATTTGAAAGAGTTACACACAGAGAGAAGGAGAGTCAGAGAAAGAGAGAGAGAGAAAGAGAGGGAGAGGTCTTCCATCCTCTGGTTCACTCCCCAGTTGGCTGCAATGGCCAGAGCTGCGCCAGTCTGAAGCTAGGAGCCAGGAGCTTCTTCTGGGTCTTCCCACATGGGTGCAGGGGCCCAAGGATTTGAGCCATCTTCTTCTGCTTTCCCAGCCCATAGCAGAGAGCTGGATCGGAAGTGGAGCAGCTGGAATTCAAACCAGTGTCCATATGGGATGCTGGCACTGCAGGCAGCAAGTTTACCCGCCAGGCCACAGCACTGGCCCCAAAATAAGTCTTTTTTAAAAATTGATGAGCAGTTTGCATAGACATATATAGTTTATAAATGTACAGTTTGTTTTGACAAATGTCTCTACTTGTGTATACTTTACATTCCTGTTTAGACTTAGAAACTTATCATCTTAAAAATGTGCACCATCCCAGAATATTGCTTTGTATCCTTTATAGCAAACCCAACACTTCGAAACTTTTTTCTGATTTTTATTGCTAGTCATATGTTTTACCTTTTTATTCCTATTTAACAACTTTATGGAGATATTCATATACCATACAACTAATCCACTTTAAATGTTTAGTTAGTATTGTAGTTAGTTAGTATTGTAGTCACAGAATTGTACAACTGTCAATGCAGTCAATTTTTGAACTTTTTCATCACCCCAGAGAGAAGCCAAACACCATTAGTAAGCACTGCCCATCCCAGCACACCTCCTCACCTCCTAGTCCTCACTGTAACTAATCTATTTCTGTCTTCTAGACATTTCATGTATATGTAATCATACAGTATTTGTCTTTTTGTGATTAGTTTCTTCACTTGATCTTAGCCAAAAGGCCGAGAAGCGATGTGATTAGTTTCTTTAACTTAGCAAGATGTTGCAAAGTTTATCTGTGTTGTAGCATGTAGCTGAACTTCGTTCCTTTTCATGGCTGCACAATATTACACATTTCATTTCTTTTGGATATGTATCTAGGAGTAGCAGGTGGTGGTAATTCTCTGTTTAACCATTTGAGGAACTTGTTTTCCAAAGTTTTACACCATATTATATTTCTACCACTAGTATATGACAAAGTTCCATTGGCTCCTTGTTCTCACAAACACTTATTATTTATCTTTCTGATATAACCATCCTAGTGGTTGTGAAGTTGCATCTCATTGTACTTTTGATTTGTACTTTCCTGGTGATTCATGCTGTCAAATATATTTTCATGTTTCTATTGACCATTTGCATATCTTCTCTGGAGAAATGTCTACTTAGATCTTTTTTTTTTAAAATGATTTATTTATTTATTTGAAAGGCAGAGTTACAGAGAGGGATGGAGGGATAGAGAGAGATCTTCTGTCTTCTGATTCACTCTCTAAATGGCTGCAGTGGTTGGAGCTGGGCTGGTTGGAAGCCAAGAGCCTGTAGCTTCTTCCGAGTCTCAGGGTGCAGAGGCCCATGTACTGGGACTGTCCTCCTCTTCTCTCCCAGGTCATTAGTAGGGAGCTGCTATTAGTACTTGAACCAGCGCCCATATGGGATGCAGGTAGTGGCTTTATCCGCTATACCACAAAGTTGGTGCCTTTTGTACATTTTTAAATGTGATTATCTTTTTTTATTCATTTCCAAGAGTTATTTATACACACATATATGTGTATATAAATAAATGTAGATGTGGGATGCTGGTGCTGTGGCGCAGTGGGTTAACACCCTGGCCTGAAGTGCCGGCATCCCATATGGGCACTGGTTCTATTCCCGGCTGCTCCTCTTCCAACCCAGCTCTCTGCTATGGCCTGGGAAAGCAGTAGAAGATGGCCCAAGTCGTTGGGCCTCTGCACCCACGTGGGGGACCCAGAAGAAGCTTCTCGCTCCTGGCTTTGGATTGGCGCAGCGCTGGCCGTTGCAGCCATCTGGAGAGTGAACCATCGGACGGAAGACCTCTCTCTCTCTGCCTCTCCTCTGTGTAACTCTGACTTTCAAATAAATAAGTAAATCTTTTAAAAAAATGTAGATGTGAGTTTCTTGTGATTCACAATATTTTTCCCATTCTGTGGGTGGTCTTTTCACTTCCTTGATGGTAACTAGTGAAATACAAAATGTTGTTAATTTGATGAATTCTGATTTTTTTTGATCACATGTGCTTTTGGTTTTTCCTATATTTTCTTCTGCTATGTTTATATTTCATATAAATTGAGTCATATAGTATATACTCTTGATTTTGGCCTTTTTCATTGAACTTAACTTCTATCGGACTCAATCTAAGTTGATACTTTCATCAGCAGTTTGGTTTTTTAATGCTGAGTAGTATTGTGATGAATGAATAATACCACAATGTTAGCATTTAAGTTTCTGGATATTTGGGTGGTTTTGTTTCTGGGTTTTGGGTGTTATGGATGAAACCTCTCTGAACTTTGAACTGTAAGCATTTTATGGATACGTGTTTTCTTTCATTTCCTTTTAACTTTGTAAGGGATTGCCTAATAGTTCTTGAGAGGGGTCGTACCATTTTCAATTTCTGGCATTGATTTATGAGAGCTGCAGTTGTTCCCATCCCGGCAGACATCTGGTGTGGTCAGTCTTTAGAATTTCCGCTGTTCTAATGTGTACATAGTATGGTTTTAATTGGCACTTCCCTGGTGACTAACAGTGACGAACATTTTTTAGGTGCTTATTGCCATTTGTCTTGTTTTGGAAAGATCATTTTAAGTTAGTTATTCATTTAAAAAATGTAGTGCTTGGCTTCTTAATGATTGGTTTTAAGAGTTCATGTATTTTGGATACCAGCCTTTTGTCAGATACATGCATTGGAAATATTTTTTTCTCAGTCTAAAAGTCTAAAACTTTTCTAGTGTTTATTGAATTCTGTTTGTTTGCATTTGTTGAATGTTATTCAGTATGATCTATCTGGAATTTGGTAGTTTTTTCTTAAATATGGAATTAAGATTTTATTTCAATTCAGTAAATATTTAATATACTTTACACTGAGCTGAATGTCCTAAGGGAGATAAAGATGAGTAAATTATAAATTTGACTCCCCAAAAGGGTAGTTCTATAATTTGCTAAATTGTATTTGGTTCATATATTTCTCTTCTTTCTCAGATTTTCAATCTAATAAAATATTATTGGGAGTATTTATTGTACTCTAAGCAGGTGACTGTTTCTGAAGAAGTTACTGGAAATGAGTAGTAGGCATGTTAAATACACATATAGACACTTTGGGACACTTATTATTTGAATGACACATAATCTGTATCTTTATAGTGATAGAGCCACATTTTCCAACTTTCCTTTGTAGCCTGTGCATATAGAAGAAAGGACTTAAATGCTGTTATGAGTCATGGCATGAATCTTCGCAGTTATCTTTGCAGATAAAGGAAGAGGCCTGAAACAGGATTGCAAGCTAAAGTCTTGGGAGTGAAGAGGTCCCAGGATAACAAAACAAGCCCAGTCATAAACAGCAGCTGTAGATGGGCGAGCTGTGGGAATGCAGCAGAGACTGTAGAGACTGGGAGGGTTAAAGTCCACCCTCATCTAAAAGAAGACACTTCTACTCAGCCATCCTTTGTTTTTCTGTGCAGCAACATGAGCCTTATTTTTGCCCTTTTTATTTTTCAACAGAATCTGGAGTGATAAATAAAATGTAGATGTATGTAAACAAATGCATGAAATCTTCCAGTTTTATTATCAGTAACAGTGCTTTGTTTGTTTGTTTGTTTGTTTTTGATAGGCAGAGTTAGACAGTGAGAGAGAGACAGAAAGGTCTTCCTTTTACCATTGGTTCACCCCGTAAATGGCTGCTACAGCCGGCGCACTGCACCGATCCAAAGCCAGGAGCCAGGTGCTTCCTCTAGGTCTCCCATGTACGTGCAGGGCCCAAGGACCTGAGCCATCCTCCATTGCCTTCCCGGGCCACAGTAGAGAACTGGACTGGAAGAGGAGCAACCGGGACAGAATCTGGCGCCCCAACTGGGGTGCTGGTGCCGTAGGCGGAGGATTAGCCAAGTGAGCCGTGGCACCGGCCAATGTTGTTGTTTTTTTTTAACCCAAAAACTACATAGGCCAAACAAAACACTTTATTTGTGAAGATTAGTTATGTTATGCATGTGTGAAAGAAGTGGGAAAAGAAAAGAGATTTGGTTAACTTCTGTGTCTGCATTACTTTTTAAGCCCCTTTGTAAATATGACAGAATTAATAGTTCCACAGAATTTATTGTTCCTTTTCAAGTGATATGTTATCTTTTTTCTCAAGCCTGCCCAAACACTTTTTTTTTAACCCAGTATTTCCTATTTTGACTTTTTAATGGAGACTAAGGGAAATTTTACTAGAGCTAAGATAGTCCTCATAATTTTCTGATTGAAATATGGGAACTGCTATATTATAGGTGCAAAATACAGCAGTTATTTTATTGATACCAGCCAGAAATGATCAAAATTGTGCATGTTATAAAAGCCATAACTGAAAGCAAGGGCTAAATTGTGTTACTACTTTTCTCTGAAGGGAGGAGAGAACTTCTGCTTTGCTTATGGCCGTGTTCAAGTACCGATGGATTCTGTGGTCACAAAAGGTTTCCATAGCCTTGGAAGCCCATGGCAAGTGCCTCGGGTGATCACTGACATCATAAATAAGAATGTTAATTGTTAAAGGAACAAAACAAGTCACTGTGCACTTGCTCCCCACATAGGACCTCTGTCCTGAACGAGTTGTACTATGAGAATTAACTGCAAAACTTGTTCTTACACTGTACTTTATATGTTTGTGTGTGTATGTGTGTGTGTGGAAATTGTTGAACTCTGTACTTTACATAGAGTTGGTCCTCTGTAAAATTAAACTAAAAATGAACCATCATGAAGAAGGGGATGGGAGAGGGAGTAGGAGGTGGAATGGGATTTGGGTTGGGAGGGTGAGTATGGGAGAAAGAATCACTATATTCCTGAAGTCATACCTATGAAAAATGTATTCATTAAATAAAAGCTTTAAAAATAAATAAAAAATTGTGATACTAAAGCTCTAGATGTCATCGCTACTTCTAGCATAACTGTGAGGTGAGACCTTGAACTTTTTAATTATATTTTAGATTGTTAGAGACGGACAGTAAGTCTTTAAGATCTGTAAATGGGTCAAGAAGAAACAGTGGCTCCTCTCTTGTGTCAAGTTCATCAGCCTCTAGCAACCTCAGCCACCTTGAGGAAGACTCCTGGATTCTTTGGGGAAGAATTGTTAACGAATGGGAAGATGTGCGCAAAAAGAAGGAAAAGCAAGTTAAGGTATGCATGTTCTCTGTTGAAGTTTTTCCCCTTTTCTCAAAGTACATCAGGCATAGATTAATAGAGCATTAAGGGAAAAAGGCCAACAGATTCTAGTAATTTCCATAATACATAGTAAGGATATCTGCTTTATATATTTTATTTGTGCTCAGGGATTTTGATTTCTACTTATCATTTGTTATAGAGCTTCTGAAAATATAGAAATATTTAGCTGAAAATTAATAAATTGTCTACATCTTATATCAATATTTTTCTTTTTTGCCTTTAGTAAGCCCTTTTGAAGTGTCCTGTGCCATTAACCACAGCTCCACAGGTTTTCAAGTCCCTGATACCTTCAGAGGCATACTCTGAAATGACCAGAATTTACCCATGGCATTGCACTCCCCACCCCACCCCTGCGACACACGTACATGGAATACACCCAACATACACCCAGATCTTAGTCTGGCTTAAAAGACTGCCTAGTCTTAGCTATAAATAGTATTAAACTAGTTTTGTGAGTCATAAATTTGATAAAGTCTCACTCTCCACTCCAACCCCCCAGGAAGTAGTCTTTGGCTTGCAAGGTAAGAAACTTAAATAATTCATTTTTAAAATTTTATTTTATTTTATTTTTTACTTTTAGGAACTTGTTCGTAAAGGAATACCCCACCACTTTAGAGCAATAGTTTGGCAACTTTTATGCAGTGCACAAAGTATGCCGATTAAGGATCAGTATTCAGAACTCCTGAAAATGACCTCACCTTGTGAAAAATTGATCCGAAGGGATATTGCTAGAACATATCCTGAACACAATTTTTTTAAGGAAAAAGATAGCCTTGGGCAGGAGGTTTTATTTAATGTAATGAAGGTAAGTTCTGTTCATTCATTTTTAAAAAATGAAATGAATTCTTATAAGACTGAAATTACACGCTTCCCATGGTGATACATGAAGTCCCACCACAGTAATTAGTTACTTTGGCAATAAAATTGATTTTAGCATAATTTCTGTGTTAATTCTGATGCTGTGTTACTGTCCAGTTTGGAGAACTTATTAGAAAATTTATCACCTTATTCAGCATTAGCTGTTGGAAATGAAAGAATGTATGGGTCATGTGCATAGGGAGATCCTTGATGGAGATGGATGATTCAGCTTCTGAGAGGCTCCCTTCTGGGCTGTGGGTTTCTCCTGTCATGGCTGCATGCATTTGGCCAGCAGTTTTCCTGCTTGCATTAAGAGTCCCAGCCTTTAAAAGGTATAATGTAATTTTTTTCTTTAGTATTGCCTTGTCCCTTTTCATAATTTCTTTCTCTTCTAGCTAACTTTATGAAATACCAATTTCTTTTTAAACCATTTCAGTTTTTCCAGTGGTTTACCTTAACCTAATTTTATCTTTATCAGATACACAGATGACTTGATTTTAAAGCTCCATTACCTTTGTAAATATAGATCCCTTGATGTTTTTTCCCTCTTTTTTGTCCTCAGGAGCTGCTAATTCCTTCCTTCCTTCCTCCCTCCCTCCGTCCCTCCCTCCGTCCCTCCCTCCCTCTCTCCCTCCCTCCCTCCCTTCCTTCCTTCCTTTTTTTTTAAGATTTATTTATTATTTGAAAGTCAGAGTTACACAGAGAGAGAAAGAGAGGCAGAGAGAGAGAGGTCTTCCATCTGCTGATTCACTCCCCAGTGGGCACAAAGGCCAGAGCTGCACCGATCCAAAGCCAGGAGCCTGGAGCTTCTTCCGGGTCTCCCACGCAGGTGCAGGGGCCCAAGGGCTTGGGCCATCTTCCACTGCTTTCCCAGGCCACAGCAGAGAGCTGGATCGGGAGTGGAGCAGCTGGGTCTTGAATTGGCGCCCACAGGGATGCTTGGATCTGCAGGCAGCAGCTTTTACCTGCTACACCACAGTGCTGGCCCCAAGGAGCTGCTTATTTCTAATTCGGAAATTATCAAAAGAAGATTTTATGTAATAAAAAAAACTGTTGCTTTTAGGGTATTTATAGGAAAATACCTAAATAAGCAAAGAAGAGCTTTTGTAAAAGACAAATGATCTTTTAAATTACCTGTCTCAACAATTTTAGGTTTTTTGAAGAAGGAAGTCTAATATATCATGCTGAAGTATTATGAACAGTATTTTTTCACATTTTAGGCATATTCTTTAGTGGATCGTGAAGTTGGTTACTGTCAAGGAAGTGCTTTTATAGTTGGATTGTTGCTTATGCAGGTAAGTCAAGTTAAATGTCCAATTAAGTTCTTTTTCAAAGCTGCATTGGAGAATTTAAAAGTTATCTTTGTTTTGTTAAGTATAAATGTTTACTTATATTTGAGCATTTTTCTATAGACATAGTTTGAATCCTGATATTTAGTTTGCACTTTAAGAGATTAAAGTGTTAAAATAATATAAAATAATATTATTTTGCTGTTGTACCTGAGGGAGTGCAAACAAAGGCACTCCACACATTGATAAAATTTGATGGTCCTTTATTGCCAGCGGTGGAGAGTGGGCTCATGCCCTAAAGAACTCTCGACCCTGCAGCCCAAAGCAACAGGGTTTATAAAGGCAAAAACCGCAAAATCGGGAGGGGAATTCATGGTTGCTAGGAACAGGGGGAATACATGGTTACCGGGGTCAAGCTGACCTAAAACCTATGTGAAACTAGTATCAATTATAATCTTGACAATACCAGTTACAATCTTAACAATTCCAATTATAATCGACGTTAATCCAGGTGTGGCCTATCCACTTCCAAGCTTGAGCGATCATGCTAGGGGGTTTCTGTGCTCTGCCAAGTGTGATGTTCAACTGTTTTAGATCATAGTTTCAGACCAGAGTCTCACGGTGTGGGGGGGCACCTTCCCAGAATGGAGTCTCAAGTGCTCCAAAATGGAGTCCCTGCTGTCAAGGTGTTACTTCATTGCCACCAAATGAAATTTGAACTTCTTGGTATATACATTTGTACCATAATATTCTGCTAAAGGCTATATCTACTTTTAAAACTTAACTTACTAGTCAGCATTTAATTAGAACTAATCTTTTCTCAGCCCAGCAGGCCATGGTGAAAGTATTAGTATGTAAATCTTATTTTTGTTCTGTAACATTTAAAAAAGTACAGGAATTTGATTTGCCATTTTATTTGTTACACATATCTTGCTGTATGCTTTTAAATAGTGTCTCTCAAGCTACTTTTCTGCCCAGGGAGATAACATTTGCAGTGATTTATTTTTGAGTAGGTTTCAGAATTCAGGGGGAAGAGAGTTACAGCTTTGAAGGGAAATAATGTGCAATATTATCTCTTTAGTCTCATTCAAACTTTTTTAAAAGTCCACTTTACTCTTAATCCAGTGTCAGAATTTGTGTCCTGAAAGGAACCGTGGGGACAAGTTGATTTGAGTCATACAGACTGGGTTTTATATCTCAGTTGTGCACTAGCTCTGTGAACTTAGGCTAGATTGTTTAACCTCTCTTTGAGGTCTCCTAAGATGGTATGATTTACTTTCAGACTCATTTCGAGAGTCACATGAGCTTTGTAGGAGTCTGGCATGGTGTTTAGCACCCAGGAGATACACAATAGAAATTCAGTGACTTGCTCAAGATCACATATTTTGGTGGATAAAAGCAGAGTAGGGGCCGGCGCCGCGGCTCACTAGGCTAATCCTCCGCCTAGCGGCGCCAGCACACCGGGTTCTAGTCCCGGTCGGGGCGCCGGATTCTGTCCCGGTTGCCCCTCTTCCAGGCCAGCTCTCTGCTGTGGCCAGGGAGTGCAGTGGAAGATGGCCCAGGTGCTTGGGCCCTGCACCCCATGGGAGACCAGGAAAAGCACCTGGCTCCTGGCTCCTGCCATCGGATCAGCGTGGTGCGCCGGCCGCGGCCATTGGAGGGTGAACCAACGGCAAAGGAAGACCTTTCTCTCTGTCTCTCTCTCTCACTGTCCACTCTGCCTGTCAAAAAAAAAAAAAAAAAAAAAAAAAAAAAAAAAAAAAAGGCAGAGTAGGCATCAGAAACTCGTGTTTCCTGATGCTTTACTTTAATTTCCCTGCTGTTCCGCCTGAATTTCAAAACTCTGTAGCTGTCAAGAATATTTACATTGCATTTGTGAGTAGCATAAACCTGATGTCAGAGATGGCTTGTTTATGATAAAAATGACCAATTTTTACTCTGTGCTATAAAAGCTATTTTCAGTGGTTGTTGCAGGATATTTTTCCATTTGTAAATGAACTTAGGTTATAAATAATACAATATAAAACTAATTGCGAATGTTAATACTATAAGGTAGAAAATGTGAGGGAACCAGATTCACTAAGCTCCTCACTTTGTTTCTAAACTTTATTCTTTTATACCCCATGCCGTGAAGTCTCCCACAACTTTGGCTTAGAAATGTTAACTCAGAGTCTAATAAAATTTTGAGTTAGTAAATGTTTTGTTAACATGGTTAAAAGCGCTATGAGTGTGTGTGTGTTTTGTGTATTTTAACTTCCCTATAAAATTAGGTATATTGTTCCCATTAAACATTTGAGTCATGCAGACTGCATTTTCTATCTCGGTTCTACACTGGCTCTGTGAACTTAGGCTAGATTGTTTAACCTATCTTTGAGCTCTCCTTAGAAAATACAATTTACTTTCAGATTCATTTCAAGGGTAACATGAGGTTGTAGAAGCTTGGCATGGATTCTTATCAGCTCAGTGTCACAGAGAACATGTTTAGCAGCATGCTGCTCTCTGACACAAGTGTCTTTAATTTTTTTATAATAGAAATGATTATTAAACAACTGTGATCTTCATATTTATATGTATCAATGTTTTTTTTTAAAGATTTATTTATTTGAGAGGTAGAGTTACAGACAGTGAGAGAGGTCTTCTTTCTGTTAGTTCACTCCCCAAATGGCCACAACAGCTGGAGTGGTGCCAATCTGAAGCCAGGAGCCAGGTGCTTCTTCCTGATCTCCCATGCGGGTGCAGGGGCCCAAGGACTTGGGCCATCTTCTACTGCTTTCCCAGGCCATAGCAGAGAGCTGGATTGGAAGAGGAGCATCCAGGACTAGAACTGGCTTCCTTATGGGATGCTGGCACTGCACTTCCTTATGGGATGCTGGTGGAGGATTAACCTACTGCACCATGGAGCTGGCCCCCTATGTGTATCACTCGTGATATGATACTTTTTCATTTTGTCACCGTTATTTCTGTCTTTTTTAGAAGGACCTAGTGATAATATTTTTTTTCTATTTCCTTTTGTCCTTTTATCCAATCCCTCAACTTATTTTTAAAAATATTACCATTTAGAAAAAAAAAATCTCCTCCAGTTCTCATATCAATGCTATTGCAAAGGGAAAAGGGACATGAATCTTTTATACACCTAGAAAAGATAACTTAAAAAAAAGATTTTGCTTATTTATTTGAGAGGCAAAGTTAGAGAGAGAGAGAGAGAGAGACAAGAGAGAGACAAAAGAGAAAGGTCTTCCATCCATTGGTTCACTCCTCAAATGGTGCAATGGCTGAGGCTGGACTGATCTGAAGCCAGGAGCCAGGAGCTTTCTCTGGGTCTCCCACATGGATGCAAGGGCCCAAGCACCTGGTCCATTTTCCACTGCTTTTCCAGGCCAGAAACAGGGAGCTGGATCAGAAGAGGAGCAGCCCAGATAAGAACTTGCACCCCTGTGGGATACCAGCTCCCACAGGCTGAGGCTTAGGCTACTAAGCCACAGCACCAGTCCTCTGCAGGCTCATTTTTAAGTTGATAATTTTATATGGCCCAGGAATAATGTTAAAAGTATCCAAATGGCCCTTGGTAGAGACAATGATGGATCATTTCACTCCACTGCTCAAAGTACTCTATTGCCTTCCCCTATCTCCAATAAAAGCCAAAATTATTTTTAAAAGCTTTTATGTAATAAATATAAATTTCATAGATATAACTTTTGGAATATAGCAGTTATTCCCCCATACCCACCCTCCTACACCCAAACTGTCCCACCTCCTACTCATTCTCCCATCTCATTCTTCATTAAGATTCATTTTTAATTATCTTTTTTTAGACTTTTATTTTTTTAGAAAACTTTTATTTAATAAATATAAATTTTGAAAGTACAATTTTTTGGATTATAGTGGTTTTCCCCCCTATAACCTCCCTCCTACCTGCAAAACATCCCATCTCCTACTCCCTACTCCCTCTTCCAGATGAGTAGCCCTGAATTCAGAATGAGACCAGCCAGCATGGTTAGTGTTTTATTTTTCTCCAGCTGCCTAAATATAGATGTAGGCTTGGATTTATCCAAGGGTGGAGTTTTGCCAGTTAGAATTGGAGAGAAAAACCAAAGTAATTGTGGATTTAAGCTAGTGAATAAATAAAACAGGACAAGCAGCAAAGTGAGCATGGAAGTGTTGAAACAGAAAACATTGTGTTGGCCTGGCAAGGTATAAGTGAATTTCAGGCCTGACAAGTTTAGATAATTGTGACTACTTCATTGCTGCCCTGTGGAATAGATACTGTTGTTTTACCCACTGTGGATAGGTGATGAAGGTGAGCAACAGAGATGTTAAATAATTTGTCCAAGGTCACAGATTTATTAAGTGGAGAAACGGGGATTTCAGCTTTTGATGTGGCTCTAGAGCCTGAGCTAGTAACTGCCTACCAGGCACTTGGAGGAAAGGAAATGAGAGATATTTGCCAGGCCAGAGAGTGACTTGAGTGTTTATGGAAGCTACAAAAATGAGGAGTAAATGGGTAGTATCTGCTGGCATGTGTTTCAGACAGAAGGGGAAGTTAAGCTGTGGAAGTGGCTAAGAGGTTCAAGGAGGGACATATACCTCGCTAAGCCCTGGCCCTTTCAGCGCTATGGGAGAGAAAACAGCCACCTTAGGGGGAGAGCCAGATTTCAGCTAAAGAAAGACCAGAACATCTGGAGAAGACATTAAAATACAGGTGAAGACTGTAAGTAGGGCCAGATTAGGGAAACAATGGAACATTATAGGGCTCAGAGTTCTGGGGTATTAGGCTTCTTGTGGTGATTGAAATAACTAAATGGGGCTGTAGGGCTTGATAGGATGAAAAGGGATGGTCTGCAAGGCAGAATGTGGCTGTGTGTATTGGGAAGAGGGAAGTGCAGGTTTCTCCCAGAGTGTCAAGGTCATGTTACCTGCAACAGTCTTTAGTAAGAGGAAGGCCTAGACATCCTTTGGGATGTTCTCTTTTTAAACACACTGGGTTATTGTTAATGAATGAGAACTACCAAATTTTATTATTTTGAGAAAACTGACTTACCAGTTTGGTTAATGTTATTTGCCTAAATAATCTGAATGTCTTTGTAGCTCTTTATAAAGATTTCACACTCATTCTCTTATTTGATATATCTTCCTAGTGATTTATACATAAAATATATCACTGGTACATTGAAACTCCAATTACAAATAATTTGAAAACTCAGAAATTCTTTTAATGTTTACCCATATCATGGACATCTCTTCTGCTCAGAATTCTCAAAAAAGTTTCCCATCACTGAGGTAAAATCAGCCCAAGGCATCCTGCTTCCCTGTCGTTTGTCCTCTGTAACCTCCCCTCCCCTCGTAACGTCACTTCTGATTAGTAATCCCCTATTTACTGTTCCTTGCGTGTGCCAGGTGTGATTCCATCTTAGGAGCCTGTGACTGTTCTGTCCTCTGGGAATATTCTTTCCTCACAGAGAAAATCCTGTCCTTCAAGATTTTGCTGAATTGTTACCTAATCTAAGGACCATCCCTGACCTACATAAATGTCAGTGTATCGCCTCAGCATTTCCTGTTACCCAACTTTTTTTTCCATAACACTCATCACTATCTGACTTATCAGTTATCTGATTTGTTCCACTTATTGTCTGTGTCCCCCTACTAGAAAGTTCAAGCTCCTTTAGAATGAAGGTCATGTTTATTTTATTCACTAGTGTATACCGAGAGAGAGAGAGAAAAAAATCTAGCCCAACATGAGTGTGTGTTGGTTGGATAACTGAGTTAGGTAAGTTGAGGCAGTCACAGAGAGGTGTAGGGTTGGTCTAACTTCTCATCTTTGCTCATAGAATGGGAGACTGGAATCTTCTGATTGTTAGTCCATTGCTCTTAACATTGCATCACATGGCCACTCCAAGTGGTACATGTGGTTGGATGAGTACTTGATTTAAATATAATTTGGCTTATTTGTATATCACAGAACATTAACCTGTGTTACTTTTATTCTCCTAATGTAGATGCCAGAAGAAGAAGCTTTCTGTGTATTTGTTAAATTAATGCAAGACTATAGACTTCGTGAACTTTTTAAACCAAGTATGGCAGAATTGGGCCTTTGTATGTACCAGTTTGAATGCATGATACAGGTAAAAGTAAAGTTTAACAAACAGGCATATTGCATGTCTATATTTTGTCCTCTTAGTCTGAGTGAAAACTAAACAAATGTGGTGTTAAAACCTTACAACAGTTGAAAAAAAAAAGTCAGTGTTTTAATTATATGATCATTTGTGGATTAGTTAACATAAAAGTAGACCTGCTTCCAAATTTGCTCTATCTACAGGTAGATCAGTCTGCAGCTTGACTGCAGCTTTTACATTCAGACCTTAAGCATTTGTTCCAAAGGTACTATAAACCTGTAACCTAAATATGTGTTTCTTTGTTTTGTAGCATTATGTAGTATTATCAGAAATATAGTCTGAGTTCTCTTACAGGATACTCAACGATACCGTGACACTGATGTCACTTCATTGTTTCTTCCCAGATAGTAGTTACTACATCTTAGCTTTTCTGTTTAGCTTTTCCATATGGTGCTTGATTTTGTCCATGTGTTTGGAATGGCCTAGCCTAGTGCAAATACAGTGATTTGATTTAAAGTACTCAGTTTTATTGTGTTTTAACTCATCGTCTCTTCCTTTCTAGGAGCATCTTCCCGAGCTCTTCGTACATTTTCAGTCTCAGAGTTTTCATACCTCAATGTATGCATCATCCTGGTTTCTGACTATCTTTCTTACCACTTTTCCACTACCAATTGCAACAAGGATATTTGATATCTTTATGTCTGAGGTAAGCTAATGAACAGACTTGGAATAGGAACTGAGCAAAGGGATCGTTGAATTAATTAGAGCAGGACGGTGAGGCAAGCAGTAAAGGAGGCCCACATGTGGCATGCTATCTCATTTAAACCTTGTAACACCCCTGTCAGGTAGATGCTGTCATTTACTCGATGACAGATAAGGAAGCTGAGACTTAAAGGAAGGACAAGTAGTTTGTCTATGGACACAGAGTATGTAAGTAAATAGGATTCAGACGAAGACAGTTAAAATATGGAGCCCACGCTATTTGTGGTTTTTTAAAGATTTATTTATTTTACTTAGTTGAAAGGCACACTTACAGAGAGAGAGGGAAAGACAGAGACCTTCCAACCACTGGTTCACTCCTCAAATGGCTACAAGCAGCTGGGGCTTGAACAGGCTGAAGCCAGGGGCCAAGAACTCCTTTCTGGGTCTCCCCCATGTGTGGCAGGGACCCAAGCACTTGAACACTTCCAGTGTTTTCTCAGGTGCATTAGCAGGGATTAGAAGTGGAACGGCTGGGGCCGGCACTGTGGCGTAGCTGGTAAAGCCGCCACCTGTGGTGCTGGCATCCCATATGGGTGCTGGTTCGAGTCCTGGCTGCTCTACTTTCAATCCAGCTCTCTGCTATGGCCTGGAAAAGCAGTAGAAGATGGTCCAAGCATATGGGCCCCTGCACCCACGTGGGAGACTCAGAGGAAACTCCTGGCTTCGGATCAGTGCAGCTCCGGCGTTGCAGCCAACTGGGGAGTGAACCAGCAGATGGAAGACCTCTCTTTCTCTCTCTGCCTCTCCTCCTCTTTCTGTGTAACTTTCAAATAAATAAATAAATCTTAAAAAAAAAAAAAAAAGGGAAAGTGGAATAGTTGGGACTTGAAACTGCTTATATATGATGCTTGTGTGGCAGGCAGTGGCTTAACCTGCTATGCCACAACACTGGCCCCTGGTACCCAGCTCTTAAGCCTCTTTATCACCTGATGCAATGAGAGTAGAGGTAGAATTTGTTACAATGTGTCCGTTGTCCAAACAGTGAGAAAAACTTGCAATTAGTATAATTAAATTTTTCTATTCTGTGAACACATTGCAGGTTGTCGTTTTGTCAGTGACATGTAGTAGTGATCCTTTATCTTCTATTCTCTGAACCCAGTGTTCATTGTTATTAATTACTTTGAATTACCTAAATAATACATTTAAGTTGGAATTGGCAAACTGTAATTCATTTACTGATCTCTCCTGGTGTTCATGCCAAATCTGTCCTTCCATCTGTGTTTGTGAATGAAGTTGTCTTGGAACACAGCCTTTCCCGTTTGTTTCTGTGTTGTCTGTGTCTGCTCTTGGGCTATCTTGGGCGAATTGACTACTGGTGACAGAACCACCACGCCTAAAATATTTGATGCCTGGCTCTTACTGAAAATGTTTGCCATATTTTGGTTTAGAGCCTTAAATGTTTACGTTAGTAGTATTTTGAATGATTATTTTTTGGTTATGAGAGAGTAAGATGAATTTGACTTTGTTTCCTCAGGGTTTAGAAATAGTCTTCCGAGTAGGATTAGCGCTTCTTCAAATGAATCAGGCAGAACTAATGCAACTTGACATGGAAGGTATGTTACAGGTAAGTCAGTTCATGATTTCTTAAATGTCTTTAGATTTTGCTACTGGTTAGTTAATAACAAATGGCACTGAGTAGTTCTTGTGTTTCTCTTAGCACTTTCAGAAGGTCATTCCACATCAGTTTGATGGTGGTCCAGACAAACTCATCCAAGCAGCTTACCAAGTCAAATACAACTCAAAAAAAATGAAAAAGTAAGGACTTTTTGTTTTCATTTTTAGCAATGGAGATTTGTTAAAGCATAAGGGAAATTCATGGAAGTAGAAAAAATATTCTGGTGATAAGTGGTTTTTTCTTCCTTCAACTTTAGAACTATATTATTTTGTGATATGGTTTCAGGATAACATGAAGTTGATGTTAGAGTGTCATACTAGTTTTCATTTTTTTTTTTTAAGATTTATTTTTATTTTTTACTTGAGAGTCAGAGTTACACAGAGAGAGGAGAGGCACAGAAAGAGAGAGAGAGGTCTTCCATCCGCTGGGTCACTCCCCAGTTGGCCACAACAGCTGGAGCTGCGCTGATCTGAAGCCAGGAGCCAGGAGCCAGGAGCTTCCTCTGGGTCTCCCATGTGGGTGCACGGGCCCAAGCACTTGGGCCATCCTCCACTGCTTTCCCAGGCCATAGCTGAGAGCTGCATCGGAAGTAGAGCAGCCGGGACTAGAACCGGCACCCATATGGGATGCTGGTGCCTCAGGCCAGGGCGTTAACCCACTGCGCCACAGCGCCGGCCCCATCATACTAGTTGTAGTAGTGGTACATAGGACTACTGTGTACTCCCTTTCTTTTTATTTCTTTCTTTTTTTTTAAGTTTATTTATTTTTTATTTTATTTATTTATTTATTTATTTTGACAGGCAGAGTGGACAGTGAGAGAGAGAAACAGAGAGAAAGGTCTTCCCTTGCCGTTGGTTCATCCTCCAATGTCCGCCGCGGCTGGCGCGCTGCGGCCGGCACACCACGCTGATCCGAAGGCAGGAGCCAGGAGCCAGGTGCTTCTCCTGGTCTCCCATGGGGTGCAGGGCCCAAGCACTTGGGCCATCCTCCACTGCACCCCCGGGCCACAGCAGAGAGCTGGCCTGGAAGAGGGGCAACCGGGACAGAATCCGGCGCCCCGACCGGGACTAGAACCCAGTGTGCCAGCGCCGCAAGGTGGAGGATTAGCCTAGTGAGCTGCAGCGCCGGTCCCTTTATTTTTTTTTTCAACTTTTATTTAATAAATATAAATTTCCAAAGTACAACTTTTGGATTATAGCGGCTTTCCCCACCATAACCTCCCTCCCACCTGCAACCATCCCATCTCACTCCCTCTCCCATCCCATTCTTCAGCAAGACTCATTTTTTTTTAATTTATTTATTTGAGAGGTTGAGTTACAGTCAGTGAGGGTAAGAGACAGAAAGAAAGGTCTTCCTTTTTTTTTTTTTTTGGTCAGGCAGAGTGGACAGTGAGAGAGAGAGAGACAGAGAGAAAGGTCTTCCTTTTTTCTGTTGGTTCACCCTCCAATGGCTGCCGCGGCCGGTGCACCACGCTGATCCAATGGCAGGAGTCAGGTACTTCTCCTGGTCTCCCATGGAGTGCAGGGACTAAGCACTTGGGCCATCCTCCACTGCACTCCCTGGCCACAGCAGAGAGCTGGCCTGGAAGAGGGGCAACCGGGACAGAATCCGGCACCCCGACCGGGACTAGAACCCGGTGTGCCGGCGCCGCAAGGCGGAGGATTAGCCTAGTGAGCCGCGGCACCGGCCAAGACTCATTTTTAATTATTTTTATATACAGAAGATCAACTTAGTATATACTAAGTAAAGATTTCAACAGACTGCACCCACACAGACACACAAAGTATAGAGTACTGTTTGAGTAGTAGTTTTACCGTTAATTCACATAGTACAACACATTAAAGACAGAGATCCTACATGGTGAGTAAGTACACAGTGACTCCCGTTATTGATTTAACAATTGACACTAAATGACGTCAGTAATCACCTGAGGTTCTTATCATGAGCTGCCAAGGCTATGGAAGCCTCTTGAGTTCATAAACTCCAATCTTACTTAGACAAGGCTATAGTCAAAGTGGAAGTTCTCTCCTCCCTTCAGAGAAAGGTAATGTGTACTCCCTTTAAAATTCCCCTTTTAGTTTCCACACTGACTGGAGTTAGGAGCCTGGTATAGGTATAGGTGCTATTATTTTAAGAGCCACTTTTATGATGTAGTCCTGTTCATTGCATTCATTACCTCTCTAGTATCGTTTAACTTCAAGATGAGATTTGCATAACCAATAAGATAATGAGGTATGGATTGAGAACTTAAAGCTTTTGTTTATTGTGTGTTACTGTCCACTGAAGCTTTTCTCAGTTTGTATTTTATAACGTTCAAGATAAACTGTTGTGGCTCATTAGTTTTACTTTTAAATAGGATAAGTATATTTATGAAGTATGATAGCTATTCTTTTTTTTTTAAGATTTATTTTATTTGAAAGAGTTACAGAGAGAGGTAGAGACAGAAAGAGAGAGGTCTCCTATCTGCTGGTTCACTCCCCAAATGGTTGCAATGGCAGAGCTGAGCTGATCTGAAGCCAAGAGCCAGAAGCTTTTTCCTGGTTTTCCATGTAGGCCCAGGAAGCCCAAGCACTCCCATTCCCATATTGCACCCAACACCATGACACAAGATTTCCAAAAAAACTGGGTGCAGTCTGTTGAAATCTTTACTTAGTATATACTAAGTTGATCTTCTGTATATAAAGATAATTGAAAATGAATCTTAATCAAGAATGGAGTGGGAGAGGGAGTGGGGGATGTGATGGTTGCGGATGACTGTTTTCCCAAGCCACTAACAGGGAGTTGGATCGGAAGTGGAGCAACCGGGACTCGAACTGCTGCCCATATGGAATGCTGGTACTGCAAGTCAGGGCTTTAACCCACTGTGCCGTAGTACCGGCCCCATCTATTATTCTTTAGCATTCAGTACTTAGTAGTTCTGAAACTTGTGGGTTGGTCCCTGTCTAGGCTTGTTGCTCCTAGTTCTTGTCTCTACATGAGAAGGAATTCAAGAAATAAACATAGATAAAGCTGAGCAGAAAAGCAAGATTTAATTACATGCAAAGCAAAAGTACACATTCAGGAAGGAGTGAGGGCAAACTCCGGAGAGAGAAGTGTAATCAATAAGGTTCAGGGGCATCCTTTTATGCCAACTGGAGGCATAGGGGATGGTTCTGTTGCAGCTGGAGTAATGCATTGGTTCTTGTCCCATGCTGAAAAGGAATTTTCCATGCAGACACAAGAGTGAGCAGAAGTGAAGGCCTCCAAGGCAGGAGCTACTCCTGCTGCTTTCAAGTGCGGGCTTGTCACACAGAAAGTCACCCAGGGAAGAAAGGGTTATGGGAATACACACTTTTGATTGGTCTTTGTAGGTAGGGGTTAATAGCCACTCAAGGAGATACTCAGGGAGCCCAGGGTAGAAATTATTGTCCAATCAGGCAGCACTGGTCTCATTGCTTGTTATCAGGGTCAGGGAGGCATCAGCAAATACCCAGGTTTTATGATGAAGCTGTGTGTGGCTAAAGGCCGTTCCCAGGAGGGAAGCAGCGTTTTTTTGTTTGTTTGTTTTCATTTTGAAGGGACCTTGTCCACCTTTTCCATTCTAACAGGGCCCTTACCTAACTGCCTCTCAGCCCGTCTAACTCCTCATAGTTCTGGGGCAGGACCTAATCAGATATTCAAAAGGAATGGAATTGTAGGGCAAGGCTTGAGGACTACTCATTTCCTTGGTCGTTTTTTAGGAGATTTTGTGACATGGTGTTGGGTGCATGATGGGAATGGGAGTGTTGGCTATGGTAAGTTTATTATAACAACCTAAAAGTCATTGTAGGGACACAGCCTGCAGCCATATTGAATATTTCTAGCTGGCACTGGCTCTAAGTTGCAACATTATAGATAGAACCTGTTTCACTATACAAACAGGCGGGGAAGACTGGGTGCTACACAGAAGAGGGGTTTGGGCAGTACATGGGAAAAAAAAAAAAACCTGCTCTGTTCTGTAATAGATAAAAACCTCAAGGAATCATGCCAATTTTTGCATCTTTGTAAAACTACATTTAAATCATACTAGCCAAAAAGAGAATTTATTGCACTTTAAAAATGTGATAGAGAATTAGTTTCCTTAACCTTGATAACTGATTTTGTTTTATACCTTATCAGTACAATCTAGTTCTGAATTTTCACTTATTTCTTTATCAAACTCCTGACCCTCTAGTTATTTCACTCCCTTACTCATACTGTCCCTGTTCTGCTTTATCAAAATCGCTGGTCTGATGTCTAATGGCCTTCCTATGGTCTAAGTAAGTAAGCCTCCCCTGCCCTTTTGTGTCCTGCACTCATATGGCCAAGTGTTTCTGCATAGTAAGATTGATAACAGTAAGTTACTTTTCCAGTGTCCTTCCATGTGTATTTATGCTGGGTTTGATTAATTCTCTTGTACTCTACAATGATTATTTCGAACTATAGCATTCTTCCCAAGCTCCTTGTCCTCTCTCTGCCACACCTAACTCTTAGATGATTACCTTATTCTTAACTCATCATCCATCATTTTCAAACTTCCTGAACTTTCTATTTTCTAGCATATGAGCTTAGTCATTTCTTTTCTTCCCTTTTCAGAGTATAGTATTTTATTCCATTATAAGTAGCCAATTCAGAATACAGGATGTTATTCATTCCCATCTCTTCTAGATCCTTGCTCCATCAATTTCCCTTCTGTTCTTTATTTCCAACCCCTCTCTTTGCCTTATTTTACTTTTTCTTTTTCCTTTTTAAAAAAGACTTTATTTATTTGAAAGAGTTATAAAGAGAGAGGGAACAGCAGAGAGAGAGAGAGAGATCTTCCACCTGCTAGTTCACTCCCAAAATGGCTGCAAAGGCCAGTACTTGGCCAGGCCGAAGGCAGGAGTTTCCTCTAGGTTTCACATGTGGGTGTAGAGGCCCAACCACTTGGGCCATCTTCCACTGCTTTCCCAGGCATGTTAGCAGAGAGCTGGATCGGAAGTGGAACAGTTGGGGCTCAAACTGGCCAGTACCCAAATGGGGTGCCAGCGCTGCAGGTGATGGCTTAACCCGTTGTACTGCCGTGCATGCTCCTGTTTTATTTTTTTTCAGTCTAAGAAAGTAGTTTTGAGTTCTGACTTACAAGCAACAAAATGAAGCCTTCCTTGTTGTACCCTTCCATTTTCTTTTTATGCTGCTTAACCATGAAGGAAAGAATAGTTTATATTCCTTAGCTTCACATCATATTTTTTTAAATATTTATTTATTTATTTGAAAGAGTTACAGGGCCGGCGCCGCGGCTCACTAGGCTAATCCTCCGCCTAGCGGCGCCGGCACACCGGGTTCTAGTCCCGGTCGGGGCGCCGGATTCTGTCCCGGTTGCCCCTCTTCCAGGCCAGCTCTCTGCTGTGGCCCGGGAGTGCAGTGGAGGATGGCCCAGGTGCTTGGGCCCTGCACCCCATGGGAGACCAGGAAAAGCACCTGGCTCCTGGCTCCTGGCATCGGATCAGCGCGGTGCGCCGGTCGCAGCGCACCGGCCGCGGCGGCCATTGGAGGGTGAACCAACGGCAAAGGAAGACCTTTCTCTCTCTCTCTCTCTCTCACTGTCCACTCTGCCTGTCAAAAAAAAAAAAAATAAAAATAAAAAAATAAAAAATAAAAAAAAAAAAATAAGATAAAAAAAAAAAAATAAGATGAAAGAGTTACAGAGAGAGAGGGAGAGACAGAGAAAGATAAATCTTCCATCTGGTGGTTCACTCCCCAAATGGCTGCAATGGCTGGAGCTGGACCAATAGGAAGTCAGGAGCCAGGAGCTTCCTCTGAGCACTTGGCACTTGGGCCTCTTCCACCACCCTCCCAGGCCATCAGCAGAGAGCTGGATCGGAAGTGGAGCAACCAGGACTCAGAACCAGTATTCATTTGGGATGCCGGTGCTGTAGAAAGTGGCTTAACATGCTATCCATGGCATCTTATTTCTTTGCCTTTTTTTCTTCCTTTTTAAAAAGTATTTGTTTGTTTGTTTATTTATTTGAAAGAGAGAGAGGGAGAAACAGAGAGAGAGAGATCTGTTTGCTGGTTCACTTCCCAATTGCCCACAACTGGGGCTGGGCCAGGCCAAAACCAGAGGCTGGAAACCCAGACCAGATCTCCCACGTGGGTGGCAGGAACTCAGTGATTTAAGTCATCACTGCTGCCTCCCAGGGTGCTCATCAGCAGGAAGCTGGAATTGGGAGCAGAGTTGAGACTCAAACCCATGCACTTGGAAGAGGGTGTGGGCGTCCCAAGCAGAATCTCTGCCACTGTGCCAAACATCCACTCCTTGCCTTTCTTTTTATATTAGGAAACTTTTCTAACATACAGGAAAACATAATAGAGTAATAAATATCCATATGCTTATCATCTAGATTTAAGTTAATAGTTTGCCATATTTTATTTAGGTATTTCCAAATAATGTATAGAAGTCATATTTTGTTTCTTAATATGTTAGTGTTCCTCTTTAAAATAAAGGCATTTGGCCGGCGCTGCGGCTCACTAGGCTAATCCTCCGCCTTGCGGTGCCGGCACACCGGGTTCTAGTCCCAGTCGGGGTGCCGGATTCTGTCCCGGTTGCCCCTCTTCCAGGCCAGCTCTCTGCTGTGGCCAGGGAATGCAGTGGAAGATGGCCCAAGTGCTTGGGCCCTGCACCCCATGGGAGACCAGGATAAGTACCTGGCTCCTGCCATTGGATCAGCGCGTTGCGCAGTGCGCCGGCCGCGGCGGCCATTGGAGGGTGAACCAACGGCAAAAGGAAGACCTTTCTCTCTGTCTCTCTCTCTCTCTCTCACTGTCCACTCTGCCTGTAAAAAAATAAAAATAAAAATAAAGGCATGTGTCTCTCCTGTCATATTGTTTTAACCACTTAAAAGTAATTCTGTAATATTACCTGCCAGCTAGTTTATGTTTAGATTTCCTGAATTGCAACAAAAATGTCTTTTGCCATTGGTTTACATTGTGTTCTCTTATTCTGTCACTTAAATTTCTGTTAATGTATATCATCATTGCCCACTCCACATCCTCTTTTAAATATGTGGGTACTTCAAAAATTCATGGAGAGTGAAATTGACAGATAAGTTTATTTTGGTGTAGAAAATTTTTGAAATCCCTACATATGAGGAATATTCATAAACTTTATGAAAAATACATGTTATGATAAAATTACACATGGATTTGAAAATTTTTTATGCCTGAATAAACTTATAATTCTATTTTGCCATGGACCTTTTGAAGTACCCTCATGTGTTGACCTGTTGAAGAGGACAAGTTGCCTGTATAGAATCTATACAGTCTCTGAAGGATTTATCATCTGTTTGTCTTTGTGATCTCATTTAACTTTTCTTCTCTTGTGGGATTTTTTTTCTTGGTAAACTGAAAGCTAATTGTAAAGGCTTAGTTATATTAAGAGTGAACAGTTTTAACAAAACATACTGAATAGGAGATATCGTGTACTATATTCACTTATTTAAAAAGATTTATGTATTTATTTGAGAGGTAGAGTAACAGAGGGAGGGAGAGACAGAAAGTTCTTCCATCAGCTGGTTCACTCCCCCAAAGGACTACAAAGGCTGGAGCTGGACCAGTTTGGAGCCAGGAGCTTCTTCCGGGTCTCCCATGCAGGTGCAGGGGCCCAAGGCCTTGGGCCATCTTCTACTGCTTTCCCAAGCTATAGCAGAGAGCTGGGTCAGAAGTGCAGCAGCAAGAACCCGAACCAGTGCCCACATGGGATGCCAGCACTGCAGGTGGCAGCTTTACCCACTCAGCCAGAGCACTGGCACCCTTATATTCATGTTAAGAGATACATAACCTCTGTCTCACTGTTATTAGTGATGCCAGATGATTGATGACTAAATTAAGGTAATGACAGGTTTTTTTAAGTCTTTCAATATAGAGTTGAGGGGCCAGCACTATGGTACAGCGAGTTAAAGCCCTGGCCTGAGGTGCCACATCTCATATGGGCACCGGTTCTAGTTCCAGCTGCTCCTCTTCCAAACCAGCTCTCTGCTATGGACTAAGATAGCAATAGAAGATGGCCTAAGTGCTTGGGCCCCTGCACCCATGTGTGAGACCCAGAAGAAGCTCCTGGCTCCTGGCATCGGATCCACACAGCTCCGGCTGTTGTGGCCATCTGGGGAGTGAACCAGCAGATGGAAGACCTCTCTCTCTGTCTTTCAAATTAAAAAAAAAAAATCTTTAAAAAAATATAAAGTGAAAAATAAGATCATACTTCATATGCTAATTATTTTAATCTACGTGTTGAATATTTGATACAGATTTGTGGCTTATTAGAAGTAGTTTAGACATGACTTATTGAAAAATAAAATTTTTAACTTATTTTTACCATTGGGATAATCTTTTTCAGGTCAATATCTTATAAACTAATTTATGCTAATAGTGTGAAGAAAATAATAAGCTAAGAACATTTCTTTTTAAAAAATTATTTATTTATTTGAAAGTCAGAGTTACACAGAGAGAGAGAGAGGCCTTCCATCCACAGGTTTACTCCACAGCTGGCTGCAACGGCCTTAGCTGTGCCGATCTGAAACCAGAAGTCAGGAGCTTCTTACAGGTTTCCCACGTGGGTGCAGGGGCTCAAGGATTTGGGCCATCTTTTACTGCTTTCCCAGGCCATAGCAGAGAGCTGGACCAGATGTGGAGCAGCCAGGACTTGAACTGCCATCCATATGGAATGCCGGCACTGCAGACAGTCGCTTTACCCACTATGCTACAGCGCTGGCCTTGATAAATTTCCTTATAATAAAATTGTTTTCTGTCATGCAACAAGTGAGTACTCTGTAAAATAATATTTTAGCACCATGGGAATATATAGTTCACCAAGACTTTTTGACCAATATTGCTCATCGATATGTCATCGATGATACTTTTAATTCTGATATTGTTTCATTTATGACAACAAAATTAAGACTTTTTAAAAAAGATTTATTTATCACTTTTTTTTTTTGACAGAGTTAGACAGTGAGAGAGAGAGACAGAGAGAAAGGTCTTCCTTTCCGTTGGTTTACCCCCTCCCAATGGCCGCTATGCTGATCCAAAGCCAGGAGCCAGGTGCTTCTTCCTGGTTTCCCCTGCGGGTGCAGGGCCCAAGCACTTGGGCCATCCTCCACTGCCTTCCCGGGCCACAGCATAGAGCTGGACTGGAAGAGGAGCAACCAGGACAGAATCCAGCGCCCTGACCGGGAGCAGAACCCGGTAGCCTACTGAGCTGTGGCGCCAGCCTGTTTATTAATTTGAAAGGCATAGATACAAGGAGAGAAGGTGAGAGAGAGAGAGAGAGAGAGAGAGAGAGAGAGAGAGAGAAAGAAAGAAATCTTCCATCCACTGGTTCACTCCCCAAATGGCCCAACAGCCAGATCTGTGCCGATCCGAAGCCAGGAAACTGAAACTCCATCCTGGTCTTCTTAAGTGGCAGGGACCCAAGTACTTGAACTATCATTTATTGTCTCCCGGGATAACAGGGTGCCAAACTGGGAAGTGGAGTACCTGAGACTCGAACTGGCACTTGGATATGGATGTGGGCTTAACCTGCTTTGCCACACCACCTACCCCAATCAGGATTTTCTCGATCTGTCATTCTTCTTACTTTTATTAATTAGCCTTTTAATGAGTCTTTTCCTAATTAACTAGTACTAATGTCACCTTACTCCAGAGAAAGGAATTAGTGGGAATGATGTTCTATTCAATCATTCTTTTTTTAGTGTGGGATGTTATTAAGGATTTATAATCAGTATGCTTTAGTGTAGTATAATTCTTTTTAAATTTTTTTCTTAATTTGTTTAAAAATTATTTAACATGAAATGCTGTACTTTTTTTATGGGGCGTGGTATAATATTTCAACATATATACAGAGCAAAAACCAATCATACCGCATAACTAGCCTGTATATTTTCTTTTTATTTTTTTTTTAAAGATTTATTTGTTTATTTGAAAGAGTTACAGAGAGGCAGAGAGAGAGAGAAAGGCCTTCCATCCTCTGGTTCACTCCCTAGATTGCTGCAAAGGCTGGAGCTGTGCTGATCCAAAGCCAGGAGCCAGGACCTTCTTCCAGGTCTCCCACGGGGGTACAAGGGCCCAAGGACTTGGGCCATCTTCTACTGCCTTCCCAGGCCATAGCAGAGAGCTGGATTTGAAGTGGAGCACCTGGGACTCGAACTGGCACCTATATGGCACTGCAGACTGGGACTTTAATTTGCTGCACCTCCATGCTGGCCCTTGTATATTTTCTTATCTCTTCTTTTTATTTGGATCCTGCTGTGTTTTCCATTTTTTTTTACACAGTGCTTAAATCATTACTCTAATCTCTGGTTTCCCCTCTGTGCTATAGAGCAGTAGAAATTGTTACTTCTATCTGATGGTTTTTAAACTCATTATTCACTCTCCCTCTGTCTCGTCTTCCTCTTTCTGTCTTTCCTGGTATCTAGCAATCACTAGATTAAGTTATTAATATCTAATTTCAGATCAACTTTGTTTTGTTAACTCCTTTATGAAAGAGAATGTAACAGTATCTGCCTTTCTGTGCCTGGCTTACTTCATTTTACATATTGTTCTTCCTTTCCATCCATTCTGCTGCAAATGTAAGGGTTTCTTTAATTTTTAAAATTTATTTGAAAGGTAGAGTTAAGAGAGAGGGAAGGGGAAAGGGAGGGAAGAGTGAGAGAGAGAGAGAGAGAGAGAGAGAGAGAGAGATGGATGGAGAAGGAGAGGGAGAGGGAGAGGGAGAGGGAGATATCTTCCATCTACTTGTTCACTCCCCAAATAGCTTCAAAGGCTGGGCCAGGCTGAAGCCAGGAGCCTGTATGGGTCTTCCACGTGAGTGCATTGTCCCAAGGACTTGTACCATCTTCCACTGTTTTCCCAGGCACATTAGTAGGCAGCTGGATCAAAAGTGGAGCAGCCAGAACAGGAACCAGCACCCATGTGGGATGCTGGCATCATAGGCAATGGTTTAACTACAACACTGGTCCCTGCAAGTATAAAGGTTTCATTCTTTGCTATGGCTGAATAATATTCTAATTATTTTGTTTTTATTTACTTATTTTCATTTTATGTGAAAGGCAGAAAGACAAGAGATCTTTCATGCTCTTGTTGACTTCCCAAATGCCTGCAGCAGCCAGGGCTGGGCCAGGTTGAAGCCAGGAGCCCAGAACACTGTCTTATGTGGGTGTCAGGGACCCAAGTACTGAGCCAGCATGTGCTTCCTCCCATGGTGTGCATTATCAGGAACCCAAACTGGAAGCGGAGGCAGGACTCAAACCCAGGCACTGGGATATGAAATGGAGGCACTCCCAGCAGCATCTTAACCACTATGCCAAACACCTGCCCTATCTAATCATTATTTTAATACTCAGGTACTCTCAATTTTGGCTGGCTGGAGCCCTGTTAAGATGGCATCTCTGTCCTTTCAAACTTCCTTTTAATCTCTAAATACTCACTTGTTTTCAGATAGAAGAGATGTTCTAGCCTCATGTACATTATAGTTTCTAATATATATATTAGAAACTAAAGGCTGAGTGTAAAGGACCATTCTTATGTAGGATATCATAGTTTTTAGGAACTTTCGATGGACAAATTGGAAAATAAGCATGACATCATAGAGTGTCTCAGCCATTTTCTCAATCTCATGTAGTTTGGAATCTGCCCTTACTCTGTATTATGACATTTTGCATTAGTATGATGAAGTGACTAAGGCTGGATAGCTTTATGAAGAAAACAGATTAATTTAGCTTATAGTTGTGGAGTTCCAGGTTCTGCATGTGGCGATCTCTTGCTGGCACAGTCCCAAACCAGTACAGTGCCTCACATGGCAATAGATGGGGAGCGTATATGTTTGTCCCTTCTGGTCTCTCTTGCTCCTCCTATGAAGCCACCAGTATTCAATGATGCGGGCACCACTCTGATGACCTATCCCATTCTTATTACCTCCTAGAGGCCATACATCTAAACACCATATTTAGATTAGCTTTTCTCTCTCTTTTTAAAGATTTAACTTACTCATTTTTACATTATTGGAAAGGGAAAGAGACAGACAGGGATCTTCCATCTGCTGATTGACTCCCCAAAATGTACATAATTGCCAGCACTGGGCCAGGCCTAAGACAGGAGCCTGGAACTCCATCTGGTTTCCCCTGTGTGGTAGGCACCCAAGTACTTGAACCACCATCTGCCACCACCCAGGATGCTTAACCAGGATGCTTGGTCAGAAGTGCAGGAGCTGGGACTTAATCCGTTCCACTAGATACAGATACGATTGTCCCACGCAGCATCTTAACCTCTGCAGTTGCTGGTCCATTTCCAACCTCTTAATACCTCACGGTGGGGATTAAGTTTCAACCCACGAACTCTTAGAGGCACAAATAAGCTGTCTCCAAACTGAAATACTCTTCCACTAAATCTACTTGAAATCTTTCTTCATATTTATTTATTCAAGATACAGTTCTTGAGTACCCAGTATGCTTACATTATTTTAGGTGCTAGCAATAAAATATTGGTATGCTTTCATTCTCTCTGTGTGGTGAGGCAGGAATTAAACAAAATCACTTGTCAGGTGGTGATAAGTGCAGCGAAGTAAGAGAATCTCAATACATAGACTAGAGAGTAACAGGTTTTTTTTTTTTTTTTTTTTTTTTTTTTTTTAGATTTATTTATTTATTTTGAAAGAGTTACAGAGAGAGAGGGTGAGATAGAAAGAGATTGGGCCGGCGCCGCAGCTCAATAGGCTAATCCTCCGCCTAGCGCGCCGGCACACCAGGTTCTAGTCCCGGTCGGGGCGCCGGATTCTGTCCCGGTTGCCCCTCTTCCAGGCCAGCTCTCTGCTGTGGCCCGGGAGTGCAGTGGAGGATGGCCCAAGTCCTTGGGCCCCGCACCCCATGGGAGACCAGGAGAAGCACCTGGCTCCTGGCTTTGGATCAGCGCGGTGCGCCGGCTGCAGCGCGCCGGCCGTGGCGGCCATTGGAGGGTGAACCAATGGAAAAGGAAGACCTTTCTCTCTGTCTTGCTCTCTCTCTCACTGTCCACTTTGCCTGTAAAAAAAAAAAAAAAAAAAAGAGAGAGAGAGATTGTCCATCCACTGGTTCACTCCCCAGATGACCTCAATGGTCAGGGCTGGGCCAGGCCAAAGCCAGCAGCCAGCAGCCAGTAGCTTCATTTGGGTCTCCCATGTGGGTAGCTGGGGCCCAAGCACTTGGACCATCTTCCGCTGCCATTCCCAGGAACATTAGCAGAGAGCTGGATGGGAAGTAGATCAGCTAGAACTGGAACCCAGTGTCCATATGGATGCTGCTGTTGCAGGTGGTAGTTTTAACCTACCACCCCACAATGCTGGCCCCTTGTTCCTTTTTAAATAGTGTAGTGGGCAAAGGCTTTTGTCAGAGTGGCTTTTAAAATGACCTGGTAGAAGAGGCAGCACATAATTTGAAGAGCTCTTTAGACATAAACAGTGAACATTTCAAAGGTCCAGAGGCAGGAGTGTGTTCCGTTTATTTGACAAATGTCATTGTGGTCAGGAGCACATTGGGCCAAAAGAAAAGAGGTAGGAGATAAGTTAGAGGGGAAAAAAGTGGTCTTGTTGCTCATAGCATGGCTTTTGAGTGAGTGCACATGATCTTTTAGCAAAATCACATTGGCTGCTTTTTTAAGAATAAACAGTGGAGGGGCTGGCGCTGTTATATAGTGGGTAAAGCCGCTGCCTGCCATGCCATCATCCCATATGGGCACCAGTTTGAGACCTGGCTGCTCCACTTCCATTTCAGCTCTCTGTTATGGCCTGGGAAAGCAGTAGAAAACAGCCTAATTCCTTGGGCCCCTGCACCCACGGGGGAGACCCTGAAGAAGTTCCTGGCTCTTGGCTTCAGATCACCCCAGTTCTGGCCATTGCAGCCATTTGGGGAGTGAACCAGCGGGTGGAAGATCTCTCTGTCTGTCTCTGTCTCTCTCTCTGCCTCTGCCTCTCTGTAACACTGCCTTTCAAATACATAAGAATTTTTTTTTTTTTTGACAGGCAGAGTGGACAGTGAGAGAGAGACAGAGAGAAAGGTCTTCCTTTGCCATTGGTTCACCTTCCAATGGCCGCTGTGGCCGGTGTGCTGCGGCCGGCGCACTGTACTGATCCGATGACAGGAGCCAGGTACTTATCCTGGTCTCCCATGGGGTGCAGGGCCCAAGTACTTGGGTCATCCTCCACTGCACTCCCGGGCCACAGCAGAGAGCTGTCCTGGAAGAGGGGCAACCGGGACAGAATCTGGCACCCCAACTGGAACTAGAATCTGGTGTGCCGGTGCTGCAAGGTGTAGGATTAGCCTAGTGAGCCGCGGCGCCGGCTAGTAATTTTTTTTTAAATAAACAGTGGAGGGGCTGAGATCAGTGTAGATTTAGGGAGAGAAATTAGTGAGCTATTGTGCTATTCCAGGCAAGAGAAGTGTAAAAACCTGGCCTAAGGAGGGGAGCAATTGAGATATAAAGAAATTGTTTCCCAGTTAGCAGCAATTGGTTTTTATTCCTGATCATATTTGATATGTTAACTTTGGATATGGATAGTCACCTCCTCTTTATGTGTTATTGAGAGCTGTGAGAGGGAGGGAGCGTGTACTTGCATCTGCTGATTTCTCCACATGTCCATAATGGCCAGGACTGGGACAACTGAAGCCAGGAACTCAATCTAAGTCACCCACATGGATGGCAGGAACCTCAGCTGTTTGAGTCATCATTTGACTGGATGGAACCCAGGCACTCTGTTAGGGGATGAGCACATCCTAAGTGGTGGTTTAACTGCTGAGCCAAATGCCTTATCCTAAAAAACCTTTTAGAAGTCTTTAAAATGTCTTTGAGGAAACATTTGTTTAGCAGGTATATGACCAGGAAAATATAAAGATCACTGACATGGTGGGGTAGGAGGATGGTAGAGGGGGAAGTTTTAGGTTGCTCTCTGAAGAAGTTGACACTGGAGTACACTTTTGAAGACCCTTGTTTCTAATTGCTAGTGTTAGATGATGACCATGACAGAAGGCTCCTGTTGATGTGGGGCTGCAGAAATGAGGAGACACCAAATACACAGAATGAGGTCCAGCAGTGAGTGTGCCGTGAAGGAAACAGCAGTACGAGAGACATAGAACAGTGGGTCTCTGTTTCAGAGAGGACTCTTAGAGATAGGACTACCATTTGAGCCAACGCCTGGGAGAAGTGGGAGTAGGTACCAAGATTGGGGAAAATGTATTCCACAATGATCTACAAGGGTGGAGACGGAGAGAAGAATAAGATTGAAATGTTAAAGGAACAGTAAGAAAGCTAGTGTGAAATAGCTTAGGCAAATAGAACTGTGGTGGGCAATGAAGTCAGGAACACTGTAGGGTGTTTACATCTGTGCTGTCTGCCACCTACGTATGGTTATGTAGATGAGATGTAATGAAGTATAACTGAAGATTGTTTCTGTCAGTTACACTAGCCACATTTCAAGAGCTCATTAGTCATTCAGATTTCAAGTGCTTATTAGTAGCCAGTGACTACTGGATCAGACAGCATAGATATAGCATGTTTTCTTTTTTAAAAAATATTTATTTACTTTTTTTGAAAAACAGAGTTACAAAGAGGGAGAGACAGAGAGAGGGTCAGAGAGAAAGGTTTCCCATTCCTTCGTTCTCTTCCCAAATGGCTGCAATGGCCTGGCTTGGGCCAGGCTGAAGCCAGGAGCTCAGAGCTTCATCCGGGTCTCCCACATGGGTGGCAGGGACCCAAACACTTGGGCCACCTTCTGCTGCTTTCCCAGGAAGCTAGAGTGGAAGTGGAACAGCCAGAACTTGAACTGGTTCTCATATGGGAAGCTGGTGTCACAGGCCACGGCTTATCCCGCTGTGCCTAAACACTGGCTCCAAGCATCTTTTCATCATTGTTAAAAGGTCTGTTGGGTATTCTTAGCCTCCTCATGGCCCAGAATTTATTCTGAGGAGAAACCATTAGAGAATTTTGAGAAAAGTGACATGATCTGGTTTTTAAAGTTTCACTCTTTACTGTCTAGTACTAGAGGTTGGCCTAGCACAGCGAATAGGGGTACTTTAAGTAGAGGGTGGTGTGTACAAAAGCCCACAGGTTTCTTTCCAGTATGCAGGATACAAGAGATGAGTCTTAGCCTTTGTTTTGTTGTAATTTTAATTCTTTTGTCCTTTTAGACTTATAAAAAAGTTACAAATATAGTAAAAGAAATTTACACTTTTTACCCAGATTCACCAATTGTTTACATTTTGCCCCCACTTACTTTATTATTCTCTGACCCATATATGAATAATAATGATGAAAATGTATATAGGTAATTATAAATAAAATCCATGTTTATTTTGGGAGGATCTGTAGAAGAGTAAGTTGAGATATTTGTACCCTTTTTTTCTAAAATGCTCAAATACTTCCTAACAACAACGTTTTATATCTATCTATATATAGATATGACAGTGTTATTTAACCCTTAGCACATATTAAGAGTTTATCATCCGTCACAATAACATCCTTTAAAGCTCTCTCTCCTGCTCCTACTCACCGCCCTCTGAGCCCCTGGTCCAGGTCTTCTCCAGGATCATGTATTTGATTGAGTTTGGTCTCCTTAAATCTGAATGGTCTGAAGCCTTTCTTTTTGCTTCTTGACCTTGATATAGTTGAAGAGTGTGTAGAGGAGTTGTTTTGTAGAAAACCTGAAGTCTGAGTTTCTCTGAAGTTTCCTCCTGATAATTAAGGTTGAAAATTTTTGGCAGCTGTATTGATGATGGTTTATCTTCTCAGTTCACCATAGGATAGAGAATTTCCTTGTTTTGCCAAAGTGGGGAACCTTTTTTCTGCCAAGGTCCATTTGGATATTTATAACATGATTTGCAGGCCATGCAAAATTGCCAGCTTGAAAATTAGCCTGCTACAGATTTATTGAATTTTGAGTCCCCACTGTGGTTGCTTTAGCAGGGCCAGACCAAGTGATTTCACAGGCCACATATGGCCTGTGGGCCAGATGTTTCCCACCTCTGTTTTAGGGCAATAAAATGTCACAGGCTTATCTTCTACCTTCTCTTTTTCTACTTAGGAATAAGTCATTTCTCCAATGAGCTTTGAATATTTTTGTAAGCCCTTAGAATTCAGTCTGAAGGTCATTGGTAGCCACTGAAATACTATAATTCTACAGTGCCATGATCCAATTCATATTTTTAAAAGACCACTCTGTGAGTTGAGCATTTGGTGTAGTGGTTAAGATGCCACTTGGGATGCCTACATCCTATAATTGAGTACCTGGGTTTGGGTTCTGGCTCCACTTCCAATTCCAGCTTCCTGGTAATGCATACCCTGGGAGGCAGCAGTGATGGCTCAGTTGGTTGCATCTCTGCCAATCATAAAGGATACCTGGATTGAGTTCTAGGCTCCTGACTTCAGCCTGGCCTGGCCCTGGCTATTGCAAGCATTTGGAGGAGTGAACTAACTTTGTCTCTTTCCAAAAAAAGACCACTTGTTAGTATTGTGCAGAAAAAGTTCTGGTGTTGGTGTGAAACTAGCAGTAGAGAGAACAATTATAGTGATTTAGACAAGCTATAATTAAGGCTCAGAAACACTGTCAGTGAAGTGACTTCACAGCAGAGAAGCCTGACAAACACTAACCTCAGCAGTGATGTCCTACTGGTAGTTTGTACTTTACATATGACTAATGAGAATGGCACTTGCTGCTGTGGTCTTTTTCCTCCCAAAGATCTGTAATCCTGGTATAATGTTGAGGAAAACATGAGGCCAAAAAAAAAAAAAAAAAGGGCCTTTATTAGAGGGGCAGTCCATAAAATACCTAACCAGTACTCCTTAAAATTGTCAGGGTCATTATAAAGTCTGAGAAACTGTCACAGCAGAAAGGAACCTAAGGAGACATGACTACTAAAGTTATTTATGTTATCCTGGAGTAGTAGAAGGACAGTAGGAAGAAAACATATATTAACATGTCTCATTAATTGTAATAATGTACCATACTATTGTAACATGTTAGTAATAGGGGAAACTGGGACAGAGTAGATGGAAACTTTGTACTGCCTTCACAATCTTTTTGTAAATCTGAAACTATTCCCCTAAAAAAGTTTGTTAAAAAGCAGGGTCAGTGAACGTGAAGTAGTAATAATGGATTTCAGAGCCCTATGTTTCGGAGGTTGAATTGAACACAGAGGCAAGCATTAAGTGATGACTCCTAACATTTTTAGGTGTATGCATGAGTAATGATGACATTTTCACATAATACATAATGGTAACTACTTCAAAGTAGTCATTTTTGAAGGCCATAAGCTTATTTAGCAGTACAGTGATTGTTCAAAATGTTTTTTGGCTCTTTAGATATCTTTTATAAATTCTTGTGGATGTCTTCTACTCTTTTTTTTTTTTTTTTTTTTTTGACAGGCAGAGTGGACAGTGAGAGAGAGAGACAGAGAGAAAGGTCTTCCTTTGCCGTTGGTTCACCCTCCAATGGCCGCCGCGGCCGGTGCGCTGCGGCCGGCACACCGCGCTGATCCGATGGCAGGAGCCAGGAGCCAGGTGCTTTTCCTGGTCTCCCATGGGGTGCAGGGCCCAAGCACCTGGGCCATCCTCCACTGCACTCCCGGGCCACAGCAGAGAGCTGGCCTGGAAGAGGGGCAACCGGGACAGAATCCGGTGCCCCGACCGGGACTAGAACCCGGTGTGCCGGCGCCGCGAGGCGGATTAGCCTAGTGAGCCGTGGCGCCGGCCGTCTTCTACTCTTTTTAAGATATATATTACAGGGGCTGATGTTGTGGCCTAGTGGACTGCCATCTGTATCATTGGCATCCCATTATAGGTGCCTGTTCAAGTCCCAGCTGCTCCACTTGGATGCAGCTCTCCGACAATGTGCCTGAGAAAGTAGCAGAAGATGGCTCAAGTGTTTGGGTCTCTGAATCCATGTGGGAGACCTGGAAGAAGCTCCTGGCTTCAGCCTGGCTCTGCCCTGGCTGTTGCGACCATGTGGGGAGTGAATCAAAATGTAGAAGATGTGTTTCTCTCTGTTGGGGGGTGTGTGTGTGTGTGTGTGTGTGTGTGTGTGTGTGTGTTCTCTTCTGTTTCTGCAACTCTGCCTTTCAAATAAATAAATCTTTAAAAATTATTTTTTAAAGTTATACATTAGTGAGAGAGGGATAGTAGTATAGTAGTCAGTGGTGTATTAGGCTGAGTTTCTCAACATTTTCTGAACCCCAAAATGGGTATAACAACCTCTATTAAGAAGTTGTGAGTTATGCATATAGTAAATAGGTTTTTGTCCTTTGAGGAAGAATTTAAGTTTTAAATGCTGCTGAAAGTTACTTGGGACTTCACCTGGTTAATATTTGAAATAAACCTGGCTGAAAGCAAGATTTAAAAGACAATTGGTGGGGATAATTTTTATGTGTCCTATATATTTTTAAAGATTTATTTATTTATTTGAAAGTCAGAGTTAACACACAGAGAAGGAAAGGCAGAGATAGAGAGAGAGAGAGATAGGGAGAGAGAGAGAGAGTGAGAGAGAGGGAGGGAGGGAGAGAGGGAGATATCTTCCATCTGCTGGTTGACTCCCCAATTGGCCACAATGGCTGGAGCTGCGCCTATCTGAAGCCAGGAGCAAGAGCTTCTTCTAGGTCACCTACACAGGTTCAGGGGCCCAAGCATTTGGGCCATCTTCTACTGCTTTCCCAAGCCATAGCAGAAAGCTGGATCAGAAGTAGAGCAGCCGGGACTCAGAACAGGCACCCATATAGGATACTGGCACTGCAGGTGGTGACTTCACCCACTATGCCATAGCTCCGGCCCCATCCAATACATTTTCTTTTCTAAATATTTATTTCTTTATTTGAAAGTCAGAGTTACACAGAGAGAAAGAGAGGCAGAGATAGAGATAGAGAGAGAGAGAGAGAGAGAGGGGTCTTCCATCCGCTGGTTCACTCCCCAGATGGCTGCAACGGCCGGAGCTGTGCTGATCTGAAGCTAGGAGCTTCTTCTGGGTCTCCCGTGCCGGTGCAGGGGCCCAAAGACTTGGGCCATCTTCTACTGCTTTCCCAGGCTATAGCAGAGAGCAGGATCAGATGTGGAGCAGCTAGGTCTCGAACCAGCACCCACATAGGATGCCGGCACTTCAGGCCAGGGCCTTAACCTGCTGTGCCACAGCCCCGGCCCTGTCCAGTGCATTTTTTGAAGACAATTTTAAACTTAACTGTAGAGTTGCAGCAATAATATATTGCGTTTTTGTTATGTGTTACTCCCTTCTAATCAGTAACATTTCTTCCATCTTTCCTATCTTTCATAACATTGATAATTCTAAAAGGAGTTTGTCAGTTATTTTGTAGAGTTATTTTGTAGGACGTCCTTCAACTTGGGTTCATTTGATGCTTTCTTGTAATTAGATTGAGGGTGTGCATTGTTGCCCAGAGTCCTCAGAGGTGATGCGTCCTTCTTGGTACATTGTAATGGGAGTGTATGATGTCACTGTGTGTTACTGATAATGGTCACTTTGATCAGTTAGCTTAAGTGCTCTCTGCCAGGATTCTATGCTTTAAATTTACTATTTTTCCTTAGTACTCACTAAATATTTTTGGAATGATAATTTGAGACTATTTTTAAAACTTTGATGCATTAATTCTTAGCATCGTATGCTGATTCTTGTCTTTCTAATAGTTTTTATATTTGCTTTACTCTTTCTACATTTCTTAAGTGGGATTCTTCTGTAAGGAATAACTGTCTCTTTTCTTTCATCAAAAAATTTTTAAAAGATTTTTACTTATTTGAGAGGTGGAGTTACAGACAATGAGAGGGAGAGACAGAAGAAAGGTCTTCCATCTGCTGGTTCACTCCCCAAATGGCCACAGCGGCCAGAGCCGGGCCAATCTGAAGCCAGGAGCCAGGAGCTTCTTCTGGGTCTCCTATGAGGTTGCAGGGGCCCAATGGCTTGGGCCATCTTCTACTGCTTTCCCAGGCCATAGCAGAGAGCTGGATTTGAAGAGGAGCAACCGGAACTACAACTGGCGCCCATATGGGATGCCAGCACTGCAGGCAGAGGATTAACCTACTGTGCCACAGTGCCAGCCCCCATGAAAATTTTTTAAAATCAATGTTAGTACCAGGATTTATTGGTTAAGAGTTAGTTGAAGTATACAGGTATTTTAATTTTGAGGGAAAGGATAACTATTTTTTGCAGTTCTAAGATGAATAGATTCTATAAACTTAGTTCTGTATGTGGTGCTTTATATATTTCACTTTCTAAAGTATACTTTATAAAAAAAATAGAGAGGCATTTGTTTATTTATTTGTTTGTTTTTTAATGAACATAAATTTCCAAATTACAGCTTATGGATTACAATAGCTCCTCCCACCCATATATTTATTTATTTGAAAGGCATGGTGGGGGAAAGAGGGAGAGACTGACAGAGATCTTCCATCTGGTAGTCCACTCTCCGAATGGCAACAACAATTAGATCTGGGCCAGGCCAAAGCCAGGAGCCAGAAACTCTGTCTGGGTTTCCCATGTGGATGGCAGGGACCCAAGTGCTTGGGCTATCAATCACTCCTTTACCGGAAACTGGATTGGGAGGGAGCAGCTGGGACTTAAACTGGCACTCCTAGAACAGGGTGCTGGCATTGCCCGCAGCAACTTAACTCACTACTCTATGATTGCTGGCCCCTATACTTTGCTTTTATAGGGCTCTTATTTTTTGTAATTTATGAAGTGTTATTTTGTAAGAATCTGTGTAACTATTCAGATAAATATCTCAAGTTATAAGCTGGGAAGAATTGAAATTATGTTATTGATATATGTATGTATTATAATTTAATAACAGTTTATGAGTGGAAGCATACCTTTACTTCTTTTTTCTTTTTCTTAGGCTTGAAAAGGAATACACTACAATAAAAACTAAAGAAATGGAAGAACAAGTTGAAATTAAAGTAAGCACTTCAGGACTTTTTAAAGTTCCAGAGATAAATTAATTAAAGTCAGTAATTTGGCAATAAATGTTAGGTTATATGGATATATTGTTACCATCTGTAGTGAATTTAGCAATGAAGATTATATTTATTATATGCATTGATAAATTTATTTATCATTCTACTAGATTGTAGTTAAAAATAGATATTTCAAAAGACACAATGATGTAACTGAAGTGACTTTCCTCTCATGTGAAAGAGAGCAACTCTTCTTTGTTCTTGGATTTGTTGGTGAGTCAGCAGTAGAAAATAGTCCATGGGGAAGATAATTATTCCATTTAGGCATTTTTTTAAAAAGTGGCAGAGACTATCATCTGTAGCATAGTCTGTGCTGAAATGAACAGTGGAATGCATAGTCAGAGACAGACTAAATAGAGAAAACCATAACACTGGAACTGATTATGGCTGCCTTGGAGCTGCAGGAAGCTTTGACTAATTTAATGTTTTCTCCTTAAACAAATATTATACTTTCGAACTGCTTGTCTCCATAGAAACAGGTAGTTTTTCAATTTGAAGGATATATAAATACATTATATGTACTTTAAAACTTTTTGTATTCCCCGTAAGCCACGGGATTCTTAAATTGGAGGGCCTGTGGCACTGCTGGAGCAGGGACTCAGGAAGAATTGTGTTGACTGCTCTTGTGCTGCTCATGATGAATGGGATTGTGAGCCAAGGAGCTCAGTGACATGCTGATCCAGTTTCCTGTCTCTCTAGTTCTACCTTCCCTCAAAGGAAAAGGTCAATGTAAAACAATTTTTGTTGTGTGACTTCCTCCCCCATTTTTAAGCTTTTTGTTTGTGTGTGTCTGAATTTTGGCTTGGACCTTGTAAGACATCAGGCGATCACTTTATTTACAGTTAGCTGTGTATTAATGGAGTTTTACACTACATAGGTTCCTTTTACAAAACAATGGTTTCTGTTACACTAGTACTCCTTGCTTTGGTTCTCCTTAGAAGCCTCCTGGGAGACAGTCTCTCCCATTTTCCTTTGTGAATTGCGTCTTGTTAACTCTGTCCCTTTTCTGGATGTTTTACTCACATTTTTATCATCTGTTCCATTCCCTGTCAGTTGGAAATATGACAGTGCTTCAGAATAGTTAATGCAAAATTGAATTAAAAGATAAATTTGTTTTGGTATAAAGTTTTGAAATCATGTATATTTTTTTCATAGTAGGCATTTATCTGGTGAACTTCTTTTTTTTTTTTTTAAGATTTATTTATTTAAAACAGAGAATGGGAGAGATAGAAAGAGATAGTTCAGCTGCTGATTCACTCCCCAAATAGTGGCGGTGGCTGGGACTGGGCCAGACCAAAGCCAGGAGCCTAGATCTCCATCAAGGTCTCCCACATGGGTGGCAGGGGCCCAAGCATTTGGGTCTTCCCAGGTGCTGTAGCAGGGAGCTTCATTGGAAGTGGAGCAGCTGGGACTTGATTTAGTGCCCCAATATGGTATGCTGGCAGATTAACTACTGTGCCACAACACTGGCCCCATCCATGAACCTTGAAGACCACTCATACATATTTCTACATTTTTCAAAGAGAAGAACCCCGTGGATGTTTTTCCCTCCCGTTTTAAAATTCTGTCACCCACCTGCTGCTCTACCATTTGCTTTTCTTTTAGGTACCATGAGTAATGTTAATATTAAATCATATCCTGCACTTCAGCCTACTGAAAGTAAAAAGTACGTCATCCTGATGAGTGGGGAGAGAGTATGCGCTATCGCATACCACGGATATTCGGAACTGGAAACCAAGAATCTGAGGATAGGGAAGCCATCCTGTTCACTTCACCCTGCTATGTTATTGGAAAAGAAAGTCACAGTTCTGTGAACAATCCTTACTGTTGAAGAAGTTTCTTTTAAAATTAACTCACATGAATATAGAAACACCTAAAGATCTTGAGCAGACCTTAGCTTATATCTGTGTTTTTTTCATACTTTGTTTTTTGGGGAAAGTTACAGCTCATATGTCTCACAGAATAGATTTGAATACTAGCTCCATGTGTTCCAGGCAGGTGACATGAGACTCTTTATAGAGAAGAAGCTGGGGGAAAAAATGGGAGGGGAGAGGTGGTTAAAAATGTGTAGTCGGACCTATCAGGTAAATAAAGTATGCTGATCTCAAAGGTATATGCTCCTTTCTTACAGTCTTGTTTCCACGTAGTTCCCTCTCAGTCTTTAGCCAGTTTCTTCTCTTTCTTCTCTTCCCCAGCACCCTGAGGGACAAAACCAAAACTTTAAGTTTTGACTTACTGTGCTCTCTTTTACTTTATGTTTGGGTGTGTCTGATTTTGACTGGGACTAGTCATGATAAGTAATCAGCTCGCTCACAGTCTATTCATTGGTCACTTGTTAACTGATCCTTGCAGTAACCTGAGAAATCTACTTGTCAATCATGCTCCCTCCCTCCCCTGCAGGCTCCTTGTACAAGGGAATGGGTTCTGTTAAACTAGTATTTTCTTATCTTGCCCTCCTAAAGCCTCCAGGGAAATACTTTTTGTACCATTCTTTTTTGGACAGGCAGAATGGACAGAGAGAGAGACAGAGAGAAAGGTCTTCCTTTGCCGTTGATTCACCCTCCAATGGCCGCCACGGCCATTGCGCTGCGGCCGGTGCACGGCGCTGATCCGATGGCAGGAGCCAGGTACTTCTCCTGGTCTCCCATGGGGTGCAGGGCCCAAGCACTTGGGCCATCCTCCACTGCACTCCCTGGCCACAGCAGAGAGCTGTCCTGGAAGAGGGGCAACCGGGACAGAATCCGGCGCCCCGACCGGGACTAGAACCCTGTGTGCCGGCGCTGCAAGGCAGAGGATTAGCCTAGTGAGCCACGATGCCGGCCCCATTCTTTTTTTTTTTTTTAATTAATTTATTTATTTGAAAGGCAGAGCTACAGAGAGGCAGAGAGAGAGAGAGAGGTCTTCCATCCACTGGTTCACTCCCAGATGGCCTCAATGGCTGGAGCTGAGCTTATTCAGAGCGAGGAGCTAGGAGCTTCTTCTGGGTCTCCCACGTAGTATAGGGGCCCAAGCACTTGAGCCATCCACCACTGTTTTCCTAGGCCATAGCAGAGAGCTGGTTCAGAAGTGGAGCAGTCGGGACTCAAACTGGTACTTATATGTGATGCCAGCACTGCAGGTGGCAGCTTTACCTGCTGTGCCACAGTGCAGGCCCCTTGTACCATTATTTATACAAGCAAATGATATGGCCCTCAAATTACTTGATATTTTGATGTGGAAGTATAAAATCAGCCCTTAGCTTAGTTAATTTTTAATTAAATTTCTAACCCCTTTGAGATGATGACCTTTTATTCTAAGAATTATTATCTGTCACTGAGCACTTTGGTTAAGATGTCACTATTTTTTTTAAAGATTTATTTATTTTACTTGAAAGTCAGAGTTACACAGAGAGAGGAGGAGGAAGGAGAGGCAGAGAGAGAGAGTCTTCCATCTGCTGGTTCATTCCCCAATTGACCTCAATGGCCAGAGCTGAGCCGATCCGAACCAAGGAGCCAGGAGCTTCTTCTGGGTCTCCCACGTGGGTGCAGGGGCCCAATGGCTTGGGCCATCTTCTACTGCTTTCCCAGGCCATAGCAGAGAGCTGGATCGGAAGTGGAGCAGCCGGGTCTCGAACCAGTGCCTATATGGGATGCAGGCACTGCAGGCGGCGGCTTTAACCACTACGCCACAGCGCCGGCCCCAAGATGTGACTTTTAAGTATGGTTTTCTATCCCTTCTCTGAAAGTGTTATAGGAAAGTTTTGATAATAATGACTTCATATAGAGAATCTTATGTTTTACTGTGTGAAATTTTTATTAGTAGGAACATCTTTATCATTATCTATTAGTGTTCTACGTGAGGGGAAGGAGGTAGGAAATACTAAAATTATTGCTTTTATTAGGATAACATACATATTTATTTATTTATTTATTTATTTATTTTTGGACAGGCAGAGTGGACAGTGAGAGAGAGAGACAGAGAGAAAGGTCTTCCTTTGCCGTTGGTTCACCCTCCAGTGGCCGCCGCAGCCGGTGCACTGCGGCTGACGCACCACGTTGATCCGATGGCAGGAGCCAGGTACTTATCCTGGTCTCCCATGGGGTGCAGGGCCCAAGTGCTTGGGCCATCCTCCACTGCACTCCCTGGCCACATTAGAGAGCTGGCCTGGAAGAGGGGCAACCGGGACAGAATCCGGTGCCCCGACTGGAACTAGAACCTGGTGTGCCGGCGCCGCAAGGCAGAGGATTAGCCTAGTGAGCCGCGGCGCCGGCCCATTTTTATTTTTTTAAAGATTTATTGATTTTATTTGAAAGGCAGAGTTAGAGGGAGAGACAGAGACAGAGAGAGAGAGAGAGAGAATCTTCCATCCACTGGTTCATTCCCCAGATGGCCACAACAGACAGGGATGGACCATGCCAAAGCTAGGAGCTTCATCTGGGTCTCCTCCCACATTGGTGCAGGGGCCTAAGCAATTGGGATATCTTCTGCTGCTTTCCCAGGCTCATTAGCAGGGAGCTGGATTGGAAATGGAGCAGCCAGGACTCGAACTGGCACTCATATGGGATGCCGACATTATAGGTGGGCAGCTTAACCCACTGCACCCACTATGCTGACCGCAACACACACATTTTTTAAAAAGAAAATTCTTTGTTTTCCTACCCTTTTCATTAAGATGTACCAATCAATAATCCATTTTTCATATTTAAATTTGTACTGGGAGACATTGAGATCTAAAACTGTAAATGGGAGGATTTAGAAATTGTAATTGGTTTCTAGTCAAAAGTTAAATATGTTTTATTTCAAAATGTATTGAAGAATTTTAAACATGGTAGGGGCTGGCTCCATGGCTCACTGGGTTAATCCTCCGCCTGTGGAGCTGGCATCCCATATGGGCGCCGGGTTCTAGTCCCGGCTGCTCCTCTTCCAGTCCAGCTCTCTGCTGTGGCCCGGGAAGGCAATGGAGGATGGCCCAAGTGCTTGGGCACCTGCACCCGCATGGGAGACCAGGAGGAGGCACCTGGCTCCTGGCTTTGGATCGGTGCAGCACTGGCTGTGGTGGCCATCTGGTAGTGAACCAATGGAAAAAAAAAAATAGGAAGACCTTTCTCTCTCTCTCTCTCTCTCTCTCTCTCTCTCACTGTCTGTCTCTCTCTCTCTCTCTCACTGTTTATTTGACAGGTAGAGTTAAATAAATAAATAAATAAAATCTTTAAAAACAATTTCAAACATGATGAAAACCAGATAATAATATAAAAATATTTATCTACTGCCTGGCATAAAAAAGAAAACATGGTAAATATTATTTTAAGTTCTCCAGGAATTCTATCTAACGATCAATGTGAGATCTTAGTAGAATTAAAGCTCACATTTGTTTCATTTTTAATATATGATGAGTCATTTGCATGCATTATCTAACCTTATTCTGACAACAGCTTCATGAAAGGATTCTTATCCTTTTTCATTCTCTGAAGAAATTAAGCTTCAGAACCCTCAGGTCATGTTGCTAGGCAACAATGAAAGTCAAGGATTTGAACTCTGACTTGTGTTACTCTAAGGCTTGTATGTGTTCTTCAGTATATATAATGTGCTGCTTTCCGAGAGAGACTGATATTTTTCTGATGTAAGCAGGATTTGTGTGCCTATTTTTCTGTGGCATTAAAACTTTTCCTGCAAAACTGTTGGCTGCCTTATATCCATATTGGGGACAACAATAGTATAATTTATCCAATAAATCATTCATTTAACAGATAACTTATTGCGCCTCCTACATGCCCAAGCACTGTTACAGGCACTTAAGATGTGGTTATGAGGCTGGTGCTGTGGCATAGTGGGTTAAAGCCCCGGCTCGCAGCGCCTGCATCCCATATGGGCACCAGTTCGGTCCCAGCAGCTCCACTTCTGATCCAGCTCTCTGCTGTGGCCTGGGAAAGCAGTAGAAGATGGCCCAAGTCCTTGGGCCCCTGCACACATGTGGGAGACCTGGAAGAAGCTCCTGGCTCCTGGCTTCAGATCAGCTTAGCTCTGGTCATTGCAGCCATTTGGGGAGTGAACAAGCAGTTGGAAAACCTCTCTCTCTCTCTCTCTGTAACTTTTTTTTTTTTTTAAGATTTATTTATTTATTTGAAAGTAAGAGTTACACAGAGAAGGAGAGGCAGAGAGAGAGAGAGAGTGAGAGAGAGAGAGACAGGTCTTCCATCCACTGTTTCACTCCCCAGTTGGCCGCAATGGCCGGAGTTGTGCTGGCCTGGAACCAGGAGTTTCCTCCCAGTCTTGCCATGTGGGTACAGGGGCCCAAGGGCTTGGGCCATCTTCCACTGTTTTCCCAGGCCATAGTAGAGAGCTGGATGGGAAGTGGAACAGCCGGGTCTGGAACTGGCACCAATATGGGATGCCGACTCTGCAGGCAGCAGCTTTACCTGCTACTCCGCAGTGCCCGCCCCAAAATAAATCTTTTTTTTAAAAAGAGAGAGATGGTTATGAATTAGACCAATTCCTGTGCTCATGGAGCTCACATTCTAGTATGAATGCCGGCAATAAACAGAAAAGTGAAATGTTTAGTAGTTTAGATGATGATAAATGTTAAGGAGGGAAAAGTACTTCAGGGAAGGGGAATATTTGGGTAGAAAATTTGAAGAAATTGACCCATTAGGTTTTGAATAATGACCTGGAAGAAGTGACAGCACCAGATATTTGGCTGGCTGTGAGGAAGGTGCAACCTGGTTAGGAGTGTGCCTGGTGAGAAAGTGTAAGGAAGCCTTGTGGACAGTGCAGCGTGTGTGGAGAAAAGTGGTAGGAGGTCAGAGAGTGAGTTGCAGGTGCTACAGGGTGTGGTTGACTATGACAGTGATGAGATCGAAGCCAGGAGAGGATTTAGGTTTTCAATGATCTTCTTCTTTTTTTTGACAGGCAGAGTAGACAGTGAGAGAGAGAGAGACAGAGAGAAAGGTCTTCCGTTTACTGTTGGTTCACCCTCCATTGGCCACCGCGGCCGGTGCACTGCGGCGGGCACACTGCGTTGATCCAAAGCCAGGAGCCAGGTGCCTCTCCTGGTCTCCCATGCAGGTGCAGGGCCCAAGCACTTGGGCCATCCTCCACTGCACTCCCTGGCCACAGCAGAGAGCTGGCCTGGAAGGGGGGCAACCGGGACAGAATCCGGCGCCCCGACCGGGACTAGAACCTGGTGTGCCGGCGCCGCAGGCAGATGATTAGCCTATTGAGCCGCAGTGCCGGCCTTCAGTGATCTTCTTGGCTGCTGTGTTGAGAGTAAATTGTAGGAGGATAGAGCAGAAGCAGGGAGATTAACCAGGAGGCTGATGAAGTAATGTGGGCAAACAGTGGTTGGGGATAGGTGTTGTACATTAGGATAAGCTGCGCCTTGGGACACCTGCATCCCATATCAGAATGCCTGGTGTGTATCCTGGCTTTTCTGCTTTCAACCCAGCTTCCTGCTAATGTGTCCTGGGAGGCAGCAAGATGATGACTCAGGAACTCAAGTCCCTGCTGCCCATGTGAGAGACTCAGTTGAGTTCTGTGCTCCTGATTTCAGTCTGGCCCAGCCCTAGGTGTTGAGGCATTCAGGGAATAAGCCAGCAGATGGAAGAAATTCTCGCTTGCTCGCTTTCTTGCTCTGCCTTTCAAGTAGATGAAACTCTTTAAGAAATGATAGTGGCTTGGATTGAGGGAATAAGAAGCAGTTGAATTCTGAATGGATTTTTAAAGACAAAACTGAAAGATTGAATGTAGAGATGAGAGAGGGAGAGGAGTCAAAACTTTCTGGCCTGAGCAGTTAGAAAAGTGGAATTCTCATTACCTGAGATAGAGAAGATGATGGGAAGAACTGGTTTAGGGGTAATATCAGGAGTCCAGTTTGGGTCATTTTAGGAATGAAATGCCTACTAGATGCCCATTGCCTCTTGAATATTTTTATCTACAGTAAAGAGAAAACAGGCTCAAAGTAGAAATTTTAACAATTATTGCCAGGATGATGGTATTGAAAGCCATAATAGATACAATTACCTCGGGAATGAGTATAGATAAAGGGTAGAGGGAATTTGAGAATTGAGCCCAAGAGGAAGCCAAAGTTTAAAGGTTAGAAAGATGAGGAGAAAGCAGTAAAGTAGGAGAAAACCAGTGAAGGCAGGGTCCTTGGAACCAAGAGAACATGTTTCAGAAAAAGGGAAGTGGTCAGTGTGTCCAGTGCTGCAGGTAGTTTTTAACAGATGAAGGTAGAGAAATGGCCATTGGGTTTAGCAGCATGGCAACAAATTGTACACGAACAGAGGTGTGGAATTAGAAAAATTGGAGATATTTTTCAAGGAATTTGCTATAAAGAGGAGAGAAATAGGACAGTAGTTAGGGTAGAGATGTTACAGTGTTTCTGTGGTTGTTTGTTTCTTAGGTGGGAGAATTAACTGCATTCTATTTTGATGTTAGTGAAGTGGGAAAAGTAGATGATAGCGGGTGAGTAGGGATAATTGCTGGAGTTCAGAGGGTACGGGATTTAGAGCATATGTAGGAGACCTAACTTGGTATAGTAGAATGGATAACTCTACTATAACTTACAGTAACAGGAGATAAAGTAAAATATGTTGGAAAAAATATAGGTGATAGACAGGGTGGTTGTGGGACCTTGTGAAGTTCTCTTTTGATTTCTTCTTTTTTTTTTTTTTTCAGTGAAATTGAACATAAGATTATTAGCTGAGTAATGGTACTTGGTAGATTGTTGGTTTGGGGAAAGAGGGACAAGTATGGTGAGCTAGAAGAGTGGGCGAGGAATGGATTAAGGAAATACATGTGTATTATTTTTGCTAGAAAGCATTAAGAATCCAGCTGACTTTAGTGATCATTAATTTAAGTAAAGATGCTTTTTTACTGGGCCTTATTTCCTAGCACAGGTACTGAGTTCCCAGAGAGTTGATCTGGAATAGTTATTTCACCAGGCAAGTGCACTGCTAAAGAGGGGTAAAGGGCAATAAAGATTAAAGACAAGGGAAGGAAGGTAATTATTGGGAAGAGAGGACTTCAGGGATTGAGAGACAATGAAAAGTTGTTGATCACTGAGTTGTCCCAGTGAAAAAGAGCATTGTTGGGGCTGGGTTACTTTATAAAGTGAGTAAGCTGGAAAGAATAGGAGATGATGATTCAGGAGTAAGTTGTTTGAAACAGATTCCCCTATTTTGGTGGTTTTTCAATTTCATTATTAAAAATAATGCCAATAGCATTATAAAGATGCTATTTTCTATATAAAATATGTTTTATTTATATATATATAATATATTTTTTGCATTGTTGTTTCCACAGCCAGTATAAATTGTAAACTTATTGAATTATAGGAATACCAACATTTTTAAGACTTTTGATTAAGTAAATTTCCTGAAGAGTGTTTCCAGGGTATCTTCTTAACAGCAAGTGTGCATTTCACTGTTCCTTTGCCAAGACTAAGTATTTCATTCTTTCTGCCAGTTTCATTTTTCTTTTTGTAGTTTGGTAGGTCAAAGAAGTCTTTACTTTTTATTTTATGTGCAGGGTATACCTGTTTATGTAGCCATATCTAGTGATCCTTCTGTGTGTGTGTGTGTGTGTGTGTGTGTGTGTGTTTAACTGTAAGGTTTAGAAAAACTCTTCAAGAAAAATATGAGGGAGATATTGATAAATTAATGATAACTCAGTCAAGATGTAGATTTTACTTGTTTTCTACTAGTAATAAACAATTCAAAAATATGGAATTTGGAAAAAGTTCCATTTAAAAATGAAAACATATCTAGAAGTACCCTATATGAAAAATGTGATAGAACCTAACAAAAATTGAAAAACTGGACACAGAAATGTCTTTTTTTTTTTTTAAAGATTTATTTATTTATCTGAAAGACAGAGTTACAGAGAGGCAGAGGCAGAGAGAGGGAGAAAGGTCTTCTATCTGCTGGTTCACTCCCCAAATGACCACAATGGCCAGCTGGAGCTGGGTCCATCTGTAAGCCAGGAGCTTCTAGGTCTCCTACATGGGTGCAGGAGCGCAAGGACTTGGGCCATCTTCTGCTGCTTTCCCAGGCCATAGCAGGGAGCTGGGTTGGAAGTGAAGCACCCGAACCTGAACTGGCGGCACCCATATGGGATGTCAGCACCGCAGGCTGTGGCTTTACCCTCTGTGCCACAGCGCAGGTCCATAGAAATGCTTTTAAAAATTGAGTAAAGGTAGAGACAAAATAATTTTATGTTACATATTGATAAGAATTTTCCAACAAAATACATTTTAACAAATCCAATCAAATTTAATTCCTTGTAAAATTTCAGATTAAAAAAACTTAATAGTTCTAAAACATAAAAGTAATACTTATATTAATTGAGTCTTTGGTATATATTAGGAGCTGTGCTAACTCATTTGATGTTCTCAATATGCTTGTAAGGTTTATTCTAATTTTCTAGACGAGGAAGTGGAGATTCTGGGACATTGAATAACATGCACAATTATTAGTTGTAGGATAAAAATTTGATCCTAAATCTGCCTGACTTCACAACCTAGCACCTTAGCTATTTTGGCATATAAGTAGCTGAAGTTTGGGGAGGATAAACAAAATAATATAAAATGGGGTAAATCACCTCTACTCTACCTGATATCAAGAAGGATTTCAAAGCTGTAAGTATCAAAATACTGTGAACTTTAGTACAGAAGAGATAATACACTTGAAATTTGTAGGTAACTGAAATGATCATTATCATGATGAAGGTGTCACACAAATGAGGAAGCAATGGTTTTTTTACAAAGTGGTATTAAGATGTTTGCTTTGGGGCAAAATCAATTTCTATCTTTCTTTATAGCAAAATGGGTTTCAGAAGATTTGAAGGGGTTGAGGGTAGGAAATTCTGGTCACTGTTTTTAATTCTAAATTTACTATTTTTGTTGTAACCAATTTTGTTCACTCAGTTGTCTGGTTGGGACTTAATTTTCCAAATGTTTTAGGATGTATAAAATGTTACCTTTTGTTGATGAAAAATAGCAGGACATTTTGAGAATCTTGTTTGTTTCTTTGAATTTCTAAACTTTAACAGCATTAGATAATTGTATCTTATGTTTACTGCTATGCTGCACTGTGTAATAGGAGTAGCCAAGAGATGAGGAGCCAAGCTGTTATTTTGTAGTCTGACTTCATATGATGTCTAGTTCAAATCATCTAAATATGTTTTGGTGAATAAAACACGAAAATCTAGTTTACAAAATACTTTGTAATAACTCTAAGATTTGTTCTAATTTGTGATCTACCCAGTAAGATACAGTAATTCATAGAGTCTCTTATTTTCCTGAACCTGAGACTTTATATATATATATATGTATGTATTTTGCTAGTAAAGTCTTACATATATAACAATGTAAGACTTTACTAGCAAAATAGTAGATTGAATTGATAGATTTTCTGAGGAAGACATTTCTAACAAATTTAGAGGAAGATAGGGTTGAGAGAAGACTGGATTGAGATCTGGGACAAATTGCTTTAAAAGGTAAGAGGGAGTTTGAAATTTAGGTGATGGCAAAATGAAGGCACAACATATAGGATATGTAAAAATCAAAAGATAACTTGTACACGGGATTAATAAGAACTTATATTGATGGAATATGATTTTTTCAAAGGTGATTTTTTTCAAAGCATAAAGTGATTTGGCTTTAATACTTGTTAACGATAATTTGACAAGTTTTTGGGAGCCAGGCACTGAACAGTTTGGTACAGTTTCTTTTTCTTTTTTTTTTTTTTTTTTTTTTTTTTTTTATTTTCAGAATGTAAGAAATGTTGCTGCCTGGTATCCATAACATAAATGGAAAGTGGTCTATTCTAAACTGTTAGTTTGATATTTATTCTTTGTGCATTTTTTTCAAGTTTCTTGTTTCTTTAACTAGCATTTGAATACTCATTATATAGATAGGCTCTGTGGAGATAGGCAAGTATAAAATATCTCCTATCTTATGAGGAGGTTAAAAATGTGAAAAAAGTTATGAGTCATTATGATAAGTATAGAAAAGAGAGGAGTTCAAAAGTGTGCTTAAAAGACTCAGCTGCTCGTGGTTCCTTACATCTGCCTCTCTGGAGCCCAGCTCCTGGCTGCTGCAGCAGGAGGTTTCGGACTTAAATAAATCTTGCTTTTCTCTCAAAAAGAAAAGACAGGAGTTATTTCTGTATTTACTCTAGCTTATAGTTAAAATTCACCCACATCTAGAGTGAAAAAGGCTCATTTTCTTCGCTGTGTGTTTTTTACTCTGAGCTTTCACCATTGGGCATATGATACTGTGGCCATACCTTGGACTCTTGTTATTTATAAAAGGTGGTATATTTTCAGGACCACAATTTAGGAATCATTTTTCCTTTCAAGAATAGTTGCAGAGCCGGCGCCGTGGCTCAATAGGCTAATCCTCCACCTTGCGGCGCCGGCACACCGGGTTCTAGTCCCGGTTGGGGCGCCGGATTCTGTCCCGGTTGCCCCTCTTCCAGGCCAGCTCTCTGCTATGGCCAGGGAGTGCAGTGGAGGATGGCCCAGGTGCTTGGGCCCTGCACCCCATGGGAGACCAGGAAAAGCACCTGGCTCCTGGCTCCTGCCAGGATCAGCGCGGTGCGCCGGCTGCAGCGGCGGCCATTGGAGGGTGAACCAGCGGCAAAGGAAGACCTTTCTCTCTCTGTCTCTCTCTCTCACTGTCCACTCTTCCTGTCAAAAAAAAAAAAAAAAAAAAAAAAAAAAAAAAAAAAAAAAAGAATAGTTGCAAACAAAACTGTTTTTGTTTTTTTCTTTGGCAGAGATTACGCACAGAAAATAGACTTCTAAAACAGCGTATTGAAACATTAGAAAAAGTAAGTAAATAACTATTTTTGCAGCTATTTATGTTGAATGCATAATATTTTTTCTGTATCTCTTAAGTAAAGCCTAAAAACTTTGGCTTATATGTTTCCTAAGTTGTGGTATGAACCTATCTAACTTGCCTAGCTTACTGTTTTAACAGAATAATTTGATATGAATAAAATTGACCAGTACTACTCTTTGTATTTTCTTATTAAAGTTTTAACTTAAGTTGTTGGAGTAATATATTGATGCCATTTGTTTTTCTTTATATGAAATCTCTAAAAAGTATATATATTTTTTAGAATCTAGTTGAGAAATTTTCTGATGTAGCAGTTTAAAGATGGGTTTTTTTAAAATGTTGCCCTGTCTTCCTAGACACATTTTGGAGGTGGCAATGATTCCTTTAAGGCCTAGGATTGCTTAAGTTTAGTGAGAGTGACCAGTTTCTAATAATGAAAATTTGCTGTCATTTTGATTTTCAACACAAAGGAATTGTGCATAAACTTTCGATTCTTAGAATTATTTTTATATCTACTTTTTCCTCCTCTTTGCTGTTTCCTATAAATTAACTGGGAAAATGTGGAAATTTTGCAGTATTTGTCTTCTTGTGCTTTTGGTGTAAGGTCTTTTGTAGTTGTGTTTCTGGTGCTGTAAGAAGGAATCGAGTGATAGAAGCATAGTTCAGGAACTTTGCTTTATTAAAAGAAATACATCTAAATTCACAAACTCTCTTGGTACTTTTTTTTTGACCAAAGATGTGAATAAGATTTAAAAGTTCCCCTCATCATATTACCAAGAATCTTAAAATCTTCCTGAAAATCATTGAACCTCCAGAATGATGAAGATGCTATAGAAAAGTGTCATTTGGATTTTGCTAGGAAATGAAGTACCTGCTTTATACTGATTTAGATAGTATAGGTTCTATAAATACTTATATACCAATTGAATTCTATAACCAAGAAATTTACTCAGTTAATCCAAGAGTTCATTAGGTGGAGTGCTTAATTTCGTTTTTCATATTTTCCTCATTTGTTTCTCTGGAATTTGCTATTGCACAAATTTCTGTCATACTTTGTAAGTGGAATTACTTACTCAAATTCCTTCTCTCTTTCTTAAAAGTTGTTTGATGACACAGTTAAGTCTAAAAATAAAGATTTTCATGTGTATGCTTTCTAAAGAAGATATTTGTTTGTGCCAAATAATGAAAAACCACTTGGGTTTGTGTTGTTCTCCTCTAGAAACACATGATTTTCTGCAGTCTGTCCTAGTTTTGATATACTTAAGACTTAAGGATTGAAACACATTGAATAAAAAATAGTTTGAAATTTAAATGTCCATTTTAATTAGTAATGAGAAGTAGGTGGAATTTGAGTATGGTTGTTTCTTCTTATTCCTGATTTTACCACTTTTATTTCTTTCTCTTATATTTCCATCTGACTTTTTCCTTTTGTAGGAAAGTGCTTCCTTGGCAGATAGATTGATACAGGTATAGTTTTTCAATCTTTTTTTTTTTTTTTTTTAGCATTTTCTCTAACTTCTAAGGAAAGTTCTAAACCTAGAAATTCATATTTTAATGCATGCAACTTTACATGCATTTCCCTAGAAATAATACTTTTGGGTGGTATTTGTGGATGTAAACTTAATTTTTGATAACAGTTTTATTTTGGTTCATTAAAATAGGTACTGTTTGCACGTTTCAAAGCTAACCTTATTTTTTAAAACATTTATTTCAAAATAGCAGTCAATGGATTTTGCAAAATTAACCACTATTCATTGAAAATTTTAGCCTTGCATGTATAATTTGGTAATATTGCATGAACTGAATTTTTATTGACTGAAAATTATTCTTGAAATTGTCCGATGAAATTTTTATTTAGTTTCCCCAAATTTTCTGGAACAGTAACAAGCTGCTAGCTAATAATGACCTAGGCTGTTTTGTTCTCTGAGGTAATTTTTTTTTAACATGTCAAAGTAAATAACTAAACCTCACAAGACAGTCTTTCTTGAATCTATCCTAAATTGCTTTACACACAAAAAAAATTATGTCCTGACAAAAGGGACAAGTGACAAGAGCCCAGGAGGCTGAGGAAAACTACCTCATAAAACGGGAGCTGGCCACCATCAAACAGCAGAGTGATGAGGCCAGTGCTAAACTGGAGCACGCTGAGAGTATCATCAGGAAGCTCCAGCATCAGCAGCAATGGGTAAGGAGTCTGCTAGTGTTTCTTCTCATCTTTCTCATCCCCTTCCCTTTAAACCAAATTAAAAAAAAAAAAGCACAGCTTCTGTGCCCTTGTTTTAAGTAACTTTGTGGTCAACTTCAATTGAACTCTTAAATTATACCATTTTGTGGCCTACAGAGCTTTAGGGATCTTATTGTGACCTATAGATTCCTTATCTTATTCTAAGTTGTTTTTTTTTTTTTTTTTTTTTTTTACTGTCTGTGTAGTTTTGTTAGAAATAGATAATATTTTCTTTCCCGACATTATGTTCTAAGTCATAGAAAATGAGCAGTGTATATGGTATGTCAGGCTTACCTTTTAGGTTTGAGATCTGTTTCATTATAGATATTATTTTGCCAATGGTAATTTTAGAATCCTAACTTCAGCTAGTTTTTGTTCATTGTGCAGTTGAAATATTACCCAACATGCAGAAAATATGTAGTTGTCTCATTTAAAGCTTTGATAGTGTGGCAGTTTATATTTTGTAACTTAAACTTAACTGTATTAAGACATTGAATTATGGATTAAGATGTATGACTGCATTTTTTCAAGAGAAGATATCCAGATGAAAAAATATAACTCTTTAAAAATTTTGGTGACTAGCATAGGGTACTGAGCAGTTACTGGTTGTATAGCTTGCCTTAGTTATGTTTTGCAACTTAGAAATCATTTTCCATTGGCAAAACTAGATTAACTTGGTGATCTTAATCAGGAATATGAAGGCTAAAAAGAAAAACTAAACTGTTTATCTTTGAAAAATTATTTCTTCTTTCAGTTTTCTGTTCTAGATAGAAGCTAAATTGTAATAGGAGTGGGCAGAAAAAGTTGTGTTAAACCTAGTACTCTATAGAGATACAGAAGATGAATAGTATGGACACAAATTTGGATATTGATTTATTTAGTAAAATTAAGAAACCACATTGTCCTCTAGGTATGAAAATCAGAAAACTAAAAGCAAAAGAAAAAATGGTAATTGAAAGAGCCATAAATATGTTTCGTACTATTAGATGGTTAAGAAAATTGAATAGGGGAACTAAAAAGATAGGAACTCAAATATTTTCACCTTTGAAATATTGGTGTCAAAGCATGAAAACAAAACAACTGAATCAGTTGAGAATTGTATTGAAATGAACTATCAGTTCAACATGCTTGTTTTAGAAAGGAAGATAAGTATTATGTTTGAATTTAGCTTAAGCTTCAGCATTCTTCAGAATAATGAATTTAGTTTTTTGCATTGTTTTTCAATTATTGATACCTAAAATTAGATGTTTATTGAAAGGATAGAACATTGGTTTATAATGAATGAAAAGATTAACAGGAAAAGCAAAACTGGCCAGAATAAACTGTGACTTTTTAAAATTAAAAGTGTAACAAAGTCTGCTCTTTTTGAAGGACATAATAGGAGCTAAAATATAGCAAAGATAAGAAGATCTCTAATTTTGTTTCCATTTTTATCCCACTATGGAGATGAGTTCCGAAAATGAAATTAACTGTGATAGACATATAAAACAGTGATGCTCAGAATAGGTAAAAGAATAGGTAACAGAGCATTGGTTAAATTTCCAATTTCAAGCTGCATATTACTAGATATAAAACTTGATTTATAATATGATCATGGAAACATAATATTTAAATTATTTTAGAAAAATTAAAGATACAAAGAGCTTTAATGGTAAACAAATGCATTTCTTATGGAAAGTAGTAAATAAAGGGTACATTTCTGAAAAGTCTCTGGTGACCTTGGTGATGCTTAATTAAAAATTTCTAGGCCGGCGCCACGGCTCAATAGGCTAGGCTAATCCTCCGCCTTGCAGCGCCGGCACACCGGGTTCTAGTCCCGGTCAGGGCACCGGATTCTGTCCCAGTTGCCCCTCTTCCAGGCCAGCTCTCTGCTGTGGCCAGGGAGTGCAGTGGAGGATGGCCCAAGTCCTTGGGCCCTGCACCCCTTGGGAGACCAGGAGAAGCACCTGGCTCCTGCCTTCGGATCAGCGCAGCGTGCCGGCCGCGGTGGCCATTGGAGGGTGAACCAACGGCAAAGGAAGACCTTTCTCTCTGTCTCTCTCTCTCTCACTGTCCACTCTGCCTGTCAAAAAAAAAAAAAAAAAAAAAAAAAATTTCTAGAACGTCTGTTTTGTGAACAGTTGGGAAAATAACTTTGAAAAAAAAAGGGAAAGAATCTTGACTCAGTAAAAGTGAATTCACTCTTATGTCATAATAAAGTAATTTTGTTTCTATAATAAATAAAAACTGTGCCTAAGTGTGGTGTTTCAGGTTATTTGATAGGCTCTCCCGTGGTGGTTCTAGTCCAGGTAGAGGAATATAGATGCAAGTAGTAAAATTAGGTGGATTTATAAGGGATTCACTATATCAAGAGACTTTTTTTTTTTTTTTTTTTTTTTTTTTTTGGACAGGCAGAGTTAGTGGGAGAGAGAGAGTTATAGACAGTGAGAGACAGAGAGAAAGATCTTCCTTCCATTGGTTCACTCCCCAAATGGCCGTTATGGCTGATCCAAAGCCAGGAGCCAGGTGCTTCTTCCTGGTCTCCCATGCGGGTGCGGGGCCCAAGCACTTGGGCCATCCTCCACTGCACTCCCAGGCCACAGCAGAGAGCTGGATTGGAAGAGGAGCAACTGGGACTAGTACCCAGTGCCCCAACCAGGACTAGAACCCCGGGTGCCAGCACCGCAGATGGAGGATTAGCCTAGTGAGCCACGGCGCCGGCTGAGAGACTGTTCATTCTGAAGGGAGGAAACATCACAGCTATTTGTCTCTGAGCCCTAGATGTGAAATATTTTGTGTTTAAATCTCCTGTAGAAATTTATAGTCAAATATGAAATATTTCAAAAATGTAGCTAATATGTTGATGTGGATCAAGAGTCCAAAAATATTTAGTCTATTCAGAACAAGAAACTAAAATATTATTTTACAGAAACAAATCTAAAGGTCTGCCCTTAGATTTAAAATTTAAAGATATGTCTTAGCTGTACCTTATGTAATGAAAACCTAGAGTTTTTTTTTTTTTAAGATTTATTTGTTTATTTATTTGAAAGAGTTACACACAGAGAGAAAGAAGGAGAGGCAGAGAGAGAGAGAGAGAGAGAGAGAGAGAGAGAGAGATCTTCCATCTGATGGTTTGCTCCCCAATTGGCTGCAATGGCCAGAGCTGTGCCGATCCAAAGCCAGGAGCCAGGAGCTTCTTCTGGGTCTCCCACACGGGTGCAGGGGCCCAAGGACTTGGGCCATCTTCTACTGCTTTCCCAGGCCATAGCAGAGCGCTGGGTTGGAAGAGGAGCAGCCGGGACTAGAACCGTCACCCATATGGGATGCTGGCGCTTCAGGCCAGGGTGTTAACCCGCTGCAGCATAGCGCTAGCCCCAACCTAGAGGTTTTAATTGCCAGGAAATCAGAAATTAGCCAGTAACTTGTAATATGGCTGCCCCTCCCCCAGTCCCAAGCATAATCTCCCTAGCAGTGTAATGATCATGTTGAAGTCTAAGGAGCTTGCATGAAATTCATCATGTTGTATATAGTTTGAATACCAAAACTCACATGAAACAAGTACAGAGTATATTGTGGCTAGTATAGGAGAGACTGTGTGAGCCCACGATTTTTTCAGGCTGCAACAAAAAAAATATTTCAGAAGACTTCAGTCATTTTGAAATTGCTGAGAAACAGTCTTATGGAAAAATGATCAGCCTTTTTTGGGTACAGCTTCAGAAGCAGAATATATTTAAGATCCAGGCATAGAAGATATTTCCGTTGGAATTTTGAACATGGAGTAATTGCTTTACAAAGTAGCATGCATACGTCTGAGTACTACCTGTAGAAAGCAAACATATATTGCTAGATGTTTTGATTACAGCCTTCCAATATAAGTGTATTCTTTAAACCTCAGAAAAAAGATTACAAGTCTGGATTGTAGGAGATAATGAATCACCAATATAAACACATACCACCATCACCCCCTACTGCCAAATAGTATCATTTTACATGGTACAAAGAGCTTTGGATTGCAGATATGGAACTAGATTCTAGTCCTGTTTTGCTAACTCTGTGATCTTGGATATTTGAGAACACAGTTTTTGTTGTTGTTTTCTAAAATAATTAATTGAATAGGGCTAGCCCATTTTAGATCTATCTTTAAATGACTATTGAAGTATAATTTAAATGTAATAAAATTTATCAGATTTAAGGATGCAGTTTGGTGTGGTTGAAATGTATATAGTTGTATCACTGTCACCACAATCAAAATAAAAAATATTTCTATCACTCTCAAAATTTCTCGTGTCCCTCTGCAGCTCACCCCCCACCCCATCCCATGAACCTATCTGCTTTCTGTCACCATAGTTTTGCCTTTTATAGAATTTCATATAAATGGAATTGTATGATACGATACCTTAGTACCTGAGTTCTTTCACCTAACATACTCACTCACTTATTTGGGGGGAGGGTTTTTTTTATTGTGGTAAAATATTCATAACATAAAATTTACCATTTAAACCTACAGCTTGTCTGACTCTCTTGAGTGTGGTGGGGCACAAACATATGTAGGATGACTTTTCTGGTGAGACCGACTGTCTCTCAGAATTGCTTGATCTAATTTTAAAGCTTTATGCCCTATGAATGGCTGCTTATCACTTCAGGTACCCCGATTAAGCAATTTGTCCAGCTGTTCTTGGCTTGGATCAGTATAAACTGAGAAGAATTTAATAGTTGTAACTGCTGAGTGCTGAAATCCATTTTGAAGTTCTTGGAGCCTTTATACTAGGACGTACTTAAGAGGATGCTAGACAGGATTTCTTCATACCTTCACTGTTTTCTGTAATTTGAGAGAGACTATGAAACAATTGCACAGTACTTTTTTTTTTTTTTTTTTTTTTTTTTTTTGACAGGCAGAGTTAGACAGTGAGAGAGAAAGAGATAGAAAGGTCTTCCTTCCGTTGGTTCACCCCCCCAAATAGCTGCCACGGCCGGCGTGCTGTGCCAATCTGAAGCCAGGAGCCAGGTGCTTCCTCCTGGTCTCTGATGCGGGTGCAGGGCCCAAGCACTTGGGCCATCCTCCACTGCCCTCCCAGTCCACAGCAGAGAGCTGGACTGGAAGAGGAACAACCGGGACAGAACCGGTGCCCCAACCAGGTCTAGAACCCGGAGTGCCGGCACCGCAGGTGGAGGATTAGCCTAGTGTGCCATGGCACCGGCCTGCACAATACTTTTAAGAAACAATGATATATTATGAAGAATATAAACCAATCTTACATACATCAAACACATGAACACATGTTAATAAAATAAAAATTACCTGTCAGTGGAGGTTGTGAATCCTAAAATGACACAAGAAAGAAAGATGACTAAGGACTACAGACTTATCTTTTCCTTTGTAACTTCTGCAATACCAGAAAAGCATGCAGAATTGAAAAGCAGACTCTGCTTACTGTCAGTTTCATTGGAATGGACTTGCTGGTATCCCAGAAACATTAAGTGATTCATTGACAGAAATGATCTTGATATCAAGGGGAGGAAAGTCATTCATTATTGGTAGGCTTTCAAATAAGTGACCCATTGCTGATTATTAGGTGCCTAGTTATGAAAGTTATCTCTTGGTAAAACAAACTGTGTGTCCAAGTTACTAATTTGAATAAAAAAGGCACCCTTCTAGGAATTCCTTATTTCAGGAACATAATGTGAAACCTAGATGCTTTTTAAATTTTAAAAAAAGATTTATTTATTTATTTGAAAGAGGTGGAGATCTTCTGTCACTGGTTTACTCCTCAAGTGGCTGCAACCCAGGCCAAAGTGAGGAGCCAGGAGCTTCATCTGCGTCTTGCACGTGGGTGGCAGTGACCCAAATACTTGGGCCATTTTCTAGTTCTTTTTTCAGGCCATCAGCAGGGAGCTGGGTCATAAGTGGAGCAACAGGGACGTGAGCCAGTGCCCATATGGGATTCTGGCATTACAGATGGTGGCTTTACCCACTATGCCATAGCACAGGCCCTAGCAGCTTAGTTTTTTTTTTTTTTTTTTTTTAAGATTTATTTATTTATTTGAAAGATTACACAGAGAGAGGAGAGGCAGAGAGAGAGAGAGAGATCTCCCATCTGATGGTTCACTCCCCAATTGCCTGCAGTGGCTAGAGCTGCGCTGATCCAAAGCCAGGAGCCAGGAGCTTCTTCTGGGTCTCCCACGCGGGTTCAGGGGCCCAAGGACTTGGGCCATCTACCGCTGCTTTCCCAGGCAATAGCAGAGAGCTGGATCAGAAGTGGAGCAGGCCGGCACCGCGGCTCAATAGGCTAATCCTCCACCTAGCGGCGCCGGCACACTGGGTTCTGGTCCCGGTCGGGGCACCGGATTCTGTCCCGGTTGCCCCCCTTCCAGGCCAGCTCTCTGCTGTGGCCCAGGAAGGCAGTGGAGGATGGCCCAAGTGCTTGGGCCCTGCACCCCATGGGAGACCAGGAGCAGCACCTGGCTCCTGCCTTCAGATCAGTGCAGCGCGCTGGCCATGGCAACCATTGGAGGGTGAACCAATGGCAAAAGGAAGACCTTTCTCTCTCTCTCTCTCTCACTGTCCACTCTGCCTGTCAAAAAAAAAAAGAAAAAGAAAAAAAAAGAAAAAAAAGAAAAAAGAAGTAGAGCAGCCAGGTCTTGAACCGTTGCCCTTATGGCGCTTCAGGTCAGGGTGTTAACCCACTGCACCACAGCGCCGGCCCCAGTTTTTTGTTTTTGTTTTTTAATTAAACCATTAATTCTTAGGAAGGTATATATATATATATATTTTTTTTTTTGATCCGATGGCAGGAGCCAGGTGCTGCTCCTGGTCTCCCATGGGGTGCAGGGCTCAAGCACTTGGGCCATCCTCCACTGCACTCCCTGGCCACATTAGAGAGCTGGCCTGGAAGAGGGGCAACTGGGACAGAATCTGGCGCCCCGACCGGGACTAGAACCCGGTGTGCCGGCGCCACAAGGTGGAGGATTAGCCTAGTATGCCTGGCGCCGGCAGGAAGGTATATATTTAAAAAAACAATATATTAAATTCTTTCAACATTTACTATGGTATTAAAGTTAGCATGGTCTCTGTAATCCCTACCCTCAATTAACAGCACTATCAATTGTGGTTTACCCCTGCTAGGCCTTATTAGTTTCCTTATTAGTAAAGGAGTAGTTGTGGTGAAGATTACATGAGAATATAAAGTGCTTAGCATATGTCTGGCACATAGTAGATGGTAGCTGCTGTCATCACTGTCATTATTGTCATAAACATTAAAAAGTGTCTTAGGAAACTTTCTACAGAGAATTGTTTAAAATTGAAAATTGTAGGAGCTAGCTTCAGGTAATTCAGTAGCATCTTTCCCCCTTGCCATTGGCTATGAATTTTTCCACTTTTTGATTTTGTACTCTTTGATAAGTTATTTAACCTCTATGCTGCAGTTTGTCCTGTATATAAAGAACTAATTATAATAGAGGGTTGTTGAGACTTAAGTAAGTTGATTAGAACAATGCCTGGTGCTCAGTAAATGATAGCTATTAGTATTTTTATTTATTTATTTGAAAGTCAGAGTTACACAGAGGGAGGAGAAGGGAGGAAGAGAGGGAGAAGAGAGTAGAAATAATGTCCAAAAATTGGCCGGCGCCGCGGCTCACTAGGCTAATCCTCCGCCTAGCGGCGCCGGCACACCGGGTTCTAGTCCCGGTCGGGGCGCCGGATTCTGTCCCGGTTGCCCCTCTTCCAGGCCAGCCCTCTGCTGTGGCCAGGGAGTGCAGTGGAGGATGGCCCAGGTGCTTGGGCCCTGCACCCCATGGGAGACCAGGAAAAGCACCTGGCTCCTGGCTCCTGCCATTGGATCAGCGCGGTGCGCCGGCCGCAGCGCGCCAGCCGCGGCGGCCATTGGAGGGTGAACCAACGGCAAAAGGAAGACCTTTCTCTCTGTCTCTCTCTCTCACTGTCCACTCTGCCTGTCAAAAATTAAAAAAAAAAAAAAAAGAAATAATGTCCAAAAATGAAAATTCTGTTGTAAATATAGTAATGGATCAAATGGAAATGTAACAAACAACAGCAGCACTAACAATTATAATCAACAAATTTAAATTTACTTGGAAAATAAACCCATTAAGAATTGATCTTTTTTTTTTTTTTTTTTTTTTGACAGGCAGAGTGGACAGTGAAAGAGAGAGACAGAGAGAAAGGTCTTCCTTTTGCCATTGGTTCACCCTCCAATGGCCGCCACGGCTGGTGTGCTGCGGCCAGCGCACCGCGCTGATCCGATGGCAGGAGCCAGGTGCTTCTCCTGGTCTCCCATGGGGTGCAGGGCCCAAGGACTTGGGCCATCCTCCACTGCACTCCCTGGCCACAGCAGAGAGCTGGCCTGGAAGAGGGGCAACCGGGACAGAATCCGGCGCTCCGACCGGGACTAGAACCCGGTGCGCCAGTGCTGCAAGGTGGAGGATTAGCCTATTGAGCCACGGCGCCGGCCAAGAATTGGTCTTAATGAAAATGCTTTTTGCCCAGTAAAAATGTATATGGATATAATTGGACAGGACTAGCTTCTATATAGAAAAATGGATAACAGAATGAAATTGACTTGAATTACAGTCATTCTTAATATTATATCAAAGAAAGGATAATCAATGATTTTGTGCTTTTCATTAACATGTTCGTATTAACAGGCATGGAGTCAACTGTTCCTAAGGCTTAAAACAGTCAGTCAGGGTAGCCCCTACCTGGTTCAGATGGTAGAATTGTAAAAGTGTTTTCTGTTTGTTACAATTTAGTCTGAGAGGTAACATAAAATATAAAAAATATCAATAGTAAATTCCACAGCAGTAGAACAAAGAAGGTGACAAGAGTATGAATAAAGCTGGTGCCAATGAAGATGGAGAGGAACAAACTCATGAGATATCTGGAAGAAAAGTTACTAAGATTTTGTGATTGAATGGGACGTGTTAAAGACATGGGGGGTTTTGACTAGTCAGTTATTAGCTGATTGTGTCATTTGCATGATAAGAAATATGTGAGGAAGAAGTGAGGAATTCATTTGACATGTTGAATGTATGGTGAATAGGAGTTGGAGTTGACCTAAAGGGAGTTGTAAATATGGACCTGTAGCTTAGTAGGAAGATTTGGGCTGGAAGTCCGGATTTGAGAGTCATTGCTTACTTGTCTCTCTCTTTTTGTCTGTGTGTATCTTTGTCTCCAGAGTTCCAGCATTGTATTCATATCCTTTATCACTTCCTCTCTGTTTCTCTCCCTGTCTCCCATTCCCTCCACCTTCCCCATTTTTCTCTTTGATAGATTATTGCTTGGCTGCGTCCTCTATAATATATGATAGGTACAGACAGTATCTAAAGTTTCCTGTACATACAGACTGTATAAACACTGTGTGAAATAATATAGGATAAATTAATAAAATAAGAGGAAAAATGAAAGATGGAGAGAACACAGTGATGAAACCTAGAGGAGTACTGATTCATTCCTATATGAAGTAATAGAATATGCACAGGTGACAGAGAAAATAGGCAGGGTAACCCCAAAAGAGTAGTGTTTCAAAGTGTTAAGGAGGAGAAAGTTTTAAGTAAGAGTGGCCAATTGAGTTAAATTGAAGTTAAAACTGAATAAAAGAGTTTTCTTTTGGGTTTCTGTATTGTTGTTGGGTATCAAAATTGTGATTAGAACAGTTTATTATGGGATTAAGACTAAGCTATTACAGTGGGTTGAGGAACAAATGAGGAATACAAAAATAGAAATATCACATGTGGACTACAGACTTTAAAACTTATCCCTTGAACAGTGGAGGATAATTACAGCTTTGTGATTTAAGGAATTATATGATTGAAAGGAGTATTCTTGGGAACTTTGATACTAGCATACACAATCAGTTACCATGGGGTCAAAATGGCAATGCAGAGACCAGTTACTAGGGTAATGAAAAGATAAGGCTGACAAAGATTCTACAGCAAAAAATCCTGCTGTTCCCTGAAAGGCAGCAGCACTGAGGGTTCTTGGGAGGGATCTGAAATCAGTGGCAAGTTCGGAAATCAAAGAAAGGAATTGGTTGGGAAAAATGATGATCAACCTTTGAATTAAGTTTGATTTAAATGCAGAACATGAAAGATCTAGCAGTCAGAAACTATAGCTTCTGAAAATGGTAATGACTTAGTATTAGAGATCTAGTGTGGTATCTTAGAAAAAGTTTCTGGTCATAAAAGTAGGGACTAACGGAAGTATCTTATGAAAGCAGAGATTAATTTTTTAAGATTTATTTATTTATTTATTTGAAAGAATACACAGAGAGAGGAGAGTCAGAGAGAGAGAGATCCTCTATCTGGTGGTTCTTTCCGCAATTGGCTGCAATGGCTGGAGCTGGGTTGATCCAAAGCCAGGAACCAGGAACTTCTTCCAGGTCTCCCACGTGGGTGCAGGGGCCCAAGGACTTGGGCTATCTTGTACTGCTTTACCAGGCCACAGCAGAGAGCTGGATAGGAAGTGGAGCAACCGAGTCTCAAACCGATGCCCATATGGGATGCTGGTGCTTCAGGCCAGGACGTTTACTCACTGCGCCACAGCGCTGGGCCCAGGAGAGATTCTTAACTTGGGTTGTGTGTAAGCTTCAGGGAGGTCTGCGCTTGATCTTAGCCAAAAGGCCGAGAAGCGATCAGGGAGGTCTGAAATGATATAGAAAACTTGGTAAGTGTATGTTTTGGGGAAAGCAAGTTTTGTAGCCTTCGTGTGATTCCCATAGGATCTGTGACTCAAAGGTATCGTTGCTGGAGAATGAAGCAGGTGACTGATCATAGAAACAAGACTAAACACCAGGACCAGAGAACCAAGATAAAACTAGAATCAGAAGGTGCAGAAAATGACAACTGAGGGAAAGATGGAACTATGAAACTTGACATACTTGTAAAAAAAAAAAACTTAAAAAGGTACAGATTGACGTTTTATTTATTTATTTATTTAGGTTTTATTTATTTATTTGACAGGTAGAATTTTTATTTATTTGACAGAGAGAGACAGTGAGAGAGAGAGAGACAGAGAGAAAGGTCTTCCTTCCGTTGGTTCACTTCCCAAATGGCCGCTATGGCTGGCGTGCTGCGCCGATCTGAAGCCAGGAGCCACGTGCTTCTTCCTGGTCTCCCACGCGGGAGCACTTGGGCCATCCTCCACTGCCCTCCCAGGCCACAGCACAGAGCTGGACTGGAAGAGGAGCAACCAGGACTAGAACGAATGCTTATATGGGATGCCGGCTGCCGCAGGCAGAGGATTAACCTAGAGCACCATGGCGCCGGCCCCTGATGTTTTATTTATACCACCAGAAAATACTCTGTATTATTTAGACCATGCAGTCTGCAGTGTATCAATTGATCACAATCATGATGATCTAAAAATTAAGAATTATGATGTGTAGACTCCGTCACTGTCAAAGAAAATTTTTCATAGTACATGTAGAATGATTTTAATCCAGAAGGCTAACATATTTTAGTATATAAAAGACATGTAATGTACATTATCCAGAATGACATGTTATCAAGCATTTCAGCTCTTTGTGAAATTTGACAAAAAATTTCTCATTATTACTGCAGGTTTTTGTGCTTAGTTGAAATAGTAGGTTTATACCGCATAAAGGATTCTATTTCTCATGTAGGCCATTTGAGTTTGGCATTTTTCTTAAAGATCTCCTAATAGAGGATTTTGGCAGATATTGTCAAGGCTTTAGATTAAAGACAAAATTATAGTAGTGCCCATAAAATAATTGGGATCTCTTTAGACAAATTATGACATCTCTGTTTTGGATGTGGTCATTTCCGAGAGTGCTTTTTCCCCATTTGATAAGGTAAGTGTTTGCTAAGGTGATAGACACCTTGCATATACCCTTCTTGTGATCAAGTATCGTTTTAGTAGTGTCAAAATTCCTAGAAGAACTAATAATGCATAATGAATTAAAAAGACACACTTATACATGTTTTTACAACTAAGGTAGGAAACCACCATGTGTTTTAGTTATTTAATCATTTTTAATTGTTTTAATTTGGTTTCTATTTTTTCCTAATGCATAAAAAGTAAAATGAACTATTTTTTACTAATGCTAGTACAAAAATTTCTGTTACATCTTTACTACATGAATTAAATTAGAAGTGATAGATAATTTATTTTAGCCAGTCTTTTATGATGATGGATTAGATAGTCTTGTGTGTGTGTGTAGGGGAGAACAACTTAAAAAGGATTGGTGTTCACATTATAAAGGAGGAAAGGAAATGAGAGGGCTTCATGCTTCTGTGGCTAATTTCTTTCTGCAGCAGGTGCTTTTTCTCTGCTTCCAGCCGTCATTTCCTTGCATAACTTTTAATGGAATCTGAATTTCTAAGAACAAATAAAATTTTGTTCCGTTGGGATTTAAGATGGTTCATGTTATTATGGCTGCCCTCTTTTTATTTCCATTAGGTTAAAATAGGATTTTCAGTAAATGTGTACTTCTATAATCTGTAACAGTGCTGTCTAATAAGGATATAATGTAAACCACATATACAATTTAAAGTTTTCTGGCAGCCACATTAAAAGAAGTGAAAACAGGTAAAATTAATATTTTGTTACCTCAATAAGTTCAAAATATTATTTTAACATATAATTAACACAAAACATCAAGGTGTTATGCCTTTTTATTTGATATTAAGTCTTTGAATTCAATTTCTAATTTATACTTAAAACCTGTCTCAATTCAAAGTTGCCCCGTTTCAGGTGCATGGTAGCCCCATTTAGCTAAATGGCTACCCTATTGAATAGTGCAGATCTGTACACTCAGAATGAATTCTTAGTATCTAGACGAATGGAGAGATAAAAGGAGATATCTATGTAATGAATTTGATTTGATGAGGCTTATAAGTAGTTATCCAAACCCAGTTCAGCAATCATCTTTATATAAAGCAATACTGGGCTTTTTTACTTGTTGGAAAGTTAATTGGAGGAGATATGCAGGCTAAATGAAACTTTGACAGTTTAGTTGCCCGCAATAACTGTGTTGTGTGATTGCATTATTTTTATAATATATACATGTTCGTGCCTCCATGAAATTTCAATATGTATCTGTAACCTTTAGCATAAATGCAGTTCCAACTACAACGAAGATTTTGTGCTACAGCTAGAGAAGGAATTGGTCCAAGCTCGACTGAGTGAAGCCGAGTCTCAGTGTGCACTGAAGGAGATGCAGGATAAAGTCCTGGATATAGAGAAGGTAAGAAGCTACACACATGAGTCACTCCCAGATTAGAGGAGACATGTGATAGGTATTTTTAAAGTATTTATTCAACAGTTGAATTGGACTTGGTTTTTTTTTTTTTTACCCATTAGAAAATATACATATCAGTGCTGAAGGAAGAAAAAATATTTTTAAGATTGCCAGTTATTCTTTGTTGCTTCCATACTAATCAGGGCATCATATTTAAGGATAAAGGTGGAGGCCAGCGCTGCGGCTCACTAGGCTAATCCTCAACCTTGTGGCGCCGGCACACCGGGTTCTAGTCCCGGTCGGGGCACCGGATTCTGTCCCGGTTGCCCCTCTTCCAGGCCAGCTCTCTGCTGTGGCCAGGGAGTGCAGTGGAGGATGGCCCAAGTCCTTGGGCCCTGCACCCCATGGGAGACCAGGATAAGTACCTGGCTCCTGCCATTGGATCAGCGCGGTGCGCCGGCCATGGCGGCCATTGGAGGGTGAACCAACGGAAGGAAGACCTTTTTCTCTGTCTCTCTCTCTCACTCTCCACTCTGCCTGTCAAAAAAATAAAAATAAAATAAAAATTAAAAAAAAAAAAGGATAAAGATGGAAATTAGAGCTCCTTTAGAGGGAAACAATTAGAATAATTTGAATAGAAGATTTAGATATTTGAGAGGAGAAACTTATCTGTCATGAAATTTTATAATATCTTCATGTAGAAGAGGCAGAATAAGATTAGTGCATAGATATTTCTTTTTAAGATTTATTTATTTATTTGAAAGAGTTACACAGAGAGAGAAGGAGAGGCAGAGAGAGAGAGGGAGGGAGGGAAGAAGGGAGGTCGGTCTTTTTTTTTTTTTTTTTTTTTTTTTTTTTTTTTTTTTTTTTTTTTGACAGGCAGAGTGGACAGTGAGAGAGAGAGAGACAGAGAGAAAGGTCTTCCTTTGCCGTTGGTTCACCCTCCAATGGCTGCCGCGGCCGGCGCACCGCGCTGATCCGATGGCAGGAGCCAGGAGCCAGGTGCTTTTCCTGGTCTCCCATGGGGTGCAGGGCCCAAGCACCTGGGCCATCCTCCACTGCACTCCCTGGCCACAGCAGAGGGCTGGCCTGGAAGAGGGGCAACCGGGACAGAATCCGGCGCCCCGACCGGGACTAGAACCCGGTGTGCCGGCGCCGCTAGGCGGAGGATTAGCCTAGTGAGCCGCGGCGCCGGCCTTTTTTTTTTTTTTTTTGACAGGTAGAGTGGACAGTGAGAGAGAGACAGAGAGAAAGGTCTTCCTTTACCATTGGTTCACCCTCCAATGGCAGCCGCGGCCAGCGCGCTGCGGCTGGCGCACTGTGCTGATCCGATGGCAAGAGCCAGGTACTTATCCTGGTCTCCCGTGGGGTGTGGGGCCCAAGGAGTTGGGCCATCCTCCACTGCACTCCCTGGCCACAGCAGAGAGCTGGCCTGGAAGAGGGGCAACCGGGACAGAATCCGGTGCCCCGACTGGGACTAGAACCCCGTGTGCCGGTGCCGCAAGGCAGGGGATTAGCCTAGTGAGCCGCGGCCTCCGCTGGTTCACTCCCCAGTTGGCTGCAACAGCCAGAGCGCAGCCAATCTGAAGCAAGGAGCCAGGAGCTTCTTCCTGTTCTCCCATGCAGGTACAGGGACCCAAGGACTTGAGCCATTTGCCAGTGCTTTCCCAGGCCCAGCAGAGAGCTGGATTGTAAGGAGCAGCCGGGACTCGAACCAGCACCCATATGAGATGCCAGCACTGCAAGCAGTGGCTTTTACCCACTAAACCAAAGTGGCGGCCCCAGTGCACAGATATTTCAGGGAATATTTCATCGGAATGTAATTGTTAAAACTGTCCAAGCTACAGGGTAGTGGGTAAAGCCACCCACCTGCAGTGCTGGCATCCCATTTGGGTGCCAGTTTGAGTCCCAGCTGCTCCTCTTCCGATCCAGCTTTCCACTACAGCCTAGGAAAAAAAATGGAAGTTGGCCCAAGTGCTTGGGCCTTTGTACCCACATGGGAGACCAGGAGGAAGCTGTTGGCTCCTGGCTTCAGATCAGCCTGGCTCCAACCATTGTGGCTACAGTGGCCAGAGCTGCACAGATCGAAGCCAGGAGCCAGGAGCTAGGAGCTTCTTCTGGGTCTCCCACACAGGTGCAGGTGTCCAAGCACTTGGGCCATGTTCTACTGCTTTTCTAGGCCATAGCAGAGAACTGGATCAGAAGTGGAGTAGCTGTGACTTGAACCAGCACCCATATGGGATTTTGGCACTGCAGGTGGAGGCTTTACCCACTATGCCACAGTGCCAGCCCCTAAATAAATCTTAAATTAAAAAAAACTGCCCAAATAAAATAAATAGCCTCAGAATGAGTACCCCTTTTCCTGAGATAGACTTAATTTGTAGAAGCTAACTTAACCTCTTTTTAAGGATATTAAAGAATGTGAAGAATAAGTAGTAGAAATAGAAAAACTTTTGGTTTCTCTTTTAGATTTGAGAGTCTGTGTTCTAGATCATAAATTATGACCCCCTTTTTCCTTATTTGTAAAATCATTGAAAGCCTGGGCATATGTTCTTTATACCTTTCTACCCCTAGGTATTTTTTTTTAAGATTTATTTTATTCATTTATTTTTAAGATAGAGAGTTACAGAGAAAGAGGAGGAGAGACAGAGATCTTCAGTCCACTGGTTCACTCCCCAAATGGCCACATCAGCCAGGGCTGGGCCAGGCCAAAACCAGGAGCCAAAAGCCAAGAGCCAGGAGCTTCTTCCAGATTTCCCACATTGGTGCGACAGCCCATGTATTTGGGCTGTCTTCTGCTGATTTCTCAGGCACTTTAGCAGGAAACTGGGTTGGAAATGGAGCATTGGGACATGAATTGGCACCTATATGGGATGCCACAACACCAGCTCCTTCTTAACTACTGTCTTAATGAAATAGAACAAATGTAACTTCAATAAGTAGTAGAATATTTTGTTTAAAATTTCTTGTTATTATTTCATTTATTCTTTCATTTATTGAGGGGAAAAAGAAAATAGTAAGAATGCTGAGCCGGTGCCGTGGCTCAATAGGCTAATCCTCCGCCTTGCGGTGCCAGCGCACCGGGTTCTAGTCCCGGTCGGGGCACCGGATTCTGTCCCAGCTGCCCCTCTTCCAGGCCAACTCTTTGCTGTGGCCAGGGAGTGCAGTAGAGGATGGCCCAGGTGCTTGAGCCCTGCACCCCATGGAAGACCAGGATAAGTACCTGGCTCCTGCCTTCGGATCAGCGCGTTGCGCCAGCCGCAGCGCGCCGGCCGCGGTGGCCATTGAGGGTGAACCAACGGCAAAAGGAAGATCTTTCTCTCTGTCTCTCTCTCTCACTGTCCACTCTGCCTGTCCAAAAAAAAAAAAGACTGCTGAAAGAAATCCCTAATCAAATATTTGATCTTTCACTTATGTGTATTCTGGGTTCCATGATTTAGATAAGAATCTGTGTCTTATATTGAGAAACATTTTGAATATTTGGATGAAAGAAATGCACTTGAATCTGGTTTTAACATGGATTTCTCAGCATATGAAGGAGATACCTGCTCTGCAGTGTATATTCTAGCATTAGTCACAATAGTCAAGACATGGAATTAACCCAGGTGTCCATGGATGGATGAATGGATAAAAAATGTGTATGTATGTGTGAGAAAGAGATGGAATATTATTTAGCCATGAGAATAATGAAATCCTGTCATTTACATCAAAATAGATGGAACTGAAATTATTATGTTGCTTGAAATAAACAAGATACAGAAATACAAATACTGCATAGTCTCTCTTATATATGGTAGTTTTGAAAAATAGTCAATCTGAACTTAAAGTAGTGATAACTAAAGAATGGGAAGTGTGGAAGGGATAGAGAAAGATTGGATAATGGGTAACAGAATACTGTGAGGTAGAAGTAATAGGTTCTAGTGTTCCACAGCACAGTGGGGAGACTGCAGATCACAGAAAAGTATTATATACTCTCTGAAGAATTGGAGGAGAGGGCTGGTAGACTCTAATCCTAGAAGAAGTGTGCTCCAGGAGGTGAGGATGTTGTTTGCCTGATTTGATCAGTGTATGCTATATGCACGTGTTGAAATATTTGCTCTGTGACCCATAAAGGTGTTCAAGTAATACATGTTAATGAATTTGGGGCCAGCGTTGTGGTGTAGCAGGTAAAGCTAAAGCCTGAGATGCCAGCATCCCATATGGGCACTGGTTCATGTCCTGGTTGTCCACTTCCCATCCAGCTCCCTACTAATGGCCTGGGAAAAAAAGCGGAAGATGGCCCAAGTGTTTGGGCCCCTGCACCCATGTGGGAGACCCAGATAGGGCTCCTGGCTCCTGGCTTCTGCCTGGCCCAAGGCTGGCTGTTGTAATATCTGGGGAGTGAACCAGTGGATGGAAGATTTCTTATTCTCTGACTCTCTCTCTCTCTCTCTCTCACTCTCTCTCTCTCTCTCTCTTTGCTCTTTCAAAATAAACAAAAAATTCCTTAAAAAAAAGAGAAATGTTTTTAAATTAAAATTGATTTATTAAGGGATGTATTGTTACTCACATTGCAGAGTAGAAAGGAAATTGAAAGATTGTATTATCTCACTAGGCTAATCCTCCGCCTAGCGGCGCCGGCACACCGGATTCTAGTCCCGGTTGGGGCGCCGGATTCTGTCCTGGTTGCCCCTCTTCCAGGCCAGCCCTCTGCTGTGGCCAGGGAGTGCAGTGGAGGATGGCCCAGGTACTTGGGCCCTGCACCCCATGGGAGACCAGGAAAAGCACCTGGCTCCTGGCTCCTGCCATCGGATCAGCGCGGTGCACCGGCCGCAGCGCGCCGGCCGCGGCGGCCATTGGAGGGTGAACCAACGGCAAAGGAAGACCTTTCTCTCTGTCTCTCTCTCTCACTGTCCACTCTGCCTGTCAAAAAAAAAAAAAAAAAAAAAGAAAGATTGTATTATGGTTAATTTCATGCAGCATCTTTTTTCTTTCCTTCTAGCCATCTTCTTAATGCATATGCAACAATTTTCTAATTATTCAGTTGAGACATCACAGAATGTGTACATTGGTGAGAATAACTTTATTCCACAGTCCTCAGAGGCTGAAATCTTGTCCACCATGATATGTTTTAGAGAGAGGAACTTCCATAGAATTAAGTCTTAAAATCTGTACTCAAGGAACATTCCCTAGTAACTAATTTTGGATCTCTTGGTTATTCTTCAAGCAGTTTGATTCTAGGCTACCCAGGCGGGTCTTTCAGTGTGATAGGACACTAATCTAAATCTTGTATCTATGAAGCATGTATTTAGATCACCTTAGTATTAATTTTCTTGACTATTGAAGTAAGTAGTAACTAATACATCAAGAGTTGACTCTCGTTTCCCAAGATGACATGCTGAGAAATCACAACAATAAAAAGATTAAAAAAAAATTTTTTTAAATGTAAATAATGGGGGCCGGCGCTGTGGTGCAGTAGGTTAATCCTCCGCCTGTGGCACCAGCATCCCACATGGGCACCGGTTCTAGCCCCAGCTGCTCCACTTCCAGTCCAGCTCTCTGCTGTGGCCTGGGGAAGTAGTACAAGATGGCCCAAGTCTTTGGGCCCCTGAACCCACGTGGGAGATCAGGAAGAAGCACCTGGCTCCTGGCTTTGGATCAGCACATTTCTGGCCATTGCAGCCATTTGGGGAGTGAACCAACGAAGGGAAGACCTTTCTCTCTGTCTCTCTCTCTCACTGTCTGTGACTCTACCTCTCAAATAAAATAAATGAAATCTTTTAAAAATTAAAAATAAAATGTAAATAATGTTCATGCTTTTCTTTGAGTCCTAATCAGAAGTTAGTAAGCTTGTTGCCATGTTAAAAACATTTATTTCTTATAAAAATGGGGAACAGTGTTTATTCTTTATGTCCTACAAATCAGAGGCATATGGCAACATATCATTGCCCATAACTTTGTACAGTCCCTTTTTAGTAAGATGGTACAATAGAAATCTGTAATCTGCTGACTCTAACAAACATGTAAGAAAATGTTTGTGGACTGTCAAGTTAAGTTACTAATTAAGGTAATATCCAATAGAAAAATCTAAAAAAAAATCACTTCAAAGGAGCAGGGAAAAAATTGGATATTTTCCTTTTCTCTTACCTGAGATGTTGCTTCTAAAAGTGGATATATATCATGAACCCAGGTAATTACAGTTTCTTTACAAGTAATAAACACTTCTTTGTTCTGGGAAAAAAAATGGGGAATAAAAAAAAAAACCAAAAAATGTGTTTCAATAAATTTTTCTTTTTTTAAAAGATTTATTTATTTATTTGAAAGACAGTTATAGAAGGCAGAGAGAGAGAGAAGTCTTCCATCTGTTGGTTCACTCCCCAAGTGGCCACAACAGCTGGAGCTGGGCCAATCCGAAGCCAGGAGCCAGGCACTTCTTCTGGGTCTCCAGTGAGGGGCCCAAGGACTTGCGCCATCTTATACTGTTATCCTAGGCCATAGCAGAGAATTGGATTGGAAGTGGAGCAGTTGGGACTCAAACTGGCACCCATATGGGATGCCAGCATTGCAGGCGGCAGCTTTACTCAGTGCACCACAGTGCCGGCCCCTAAATTTTCATTTTAATTGTATTTGAAAGGCACATAGAGATCTTCTATCTACTGGTTCATTCCTCAAATACCCGTAATGGCCAGAGTTGGGTCAGGAGCCCAGAACTCAGTCCCAGTCTCCCACAAGATGGCAGGGACCCAACTGCTTGAGCCATCACTGCTACTTCCCAGGGGGCACATTAGCAGGAAGCTACAACTTGGACTCAAACTCTGGCACTCTGATATGGGATGTGGTTTTCCTAAGTGGTGTCTTAAGCACTGTGCCAAATGCTTGCCCATAAAAAACATTTTTAATCTTGTTGATCTGTAACTCTAATTAGTATTTTATTAACAAAGCAGAATTGGACATTATGCTCCCAAAATTAAGTATAATTACTTTCACACATTGCTAATGAAACTGTAAACTGATACAGCTGCTTTGGGAAACTCTGGAAGTTTCTTAAAAGTTAAATGTAAAATATTTAGTATCTGAGCCAGAAGTTCTCTCAATTATATACTTAACTGAATTGAAAACCCGTCTGTATAAACATGTTTACACAGGGGCCTGCATGTGGCACAGTTGGTTAAGTCGCTGCCTGCATCCCATATGAGTGTCGGTTCAGGCCCTATCTGCTCTGCTTCCGATCCAGGTCCCTGATAATGCACCTGGGTGAGCATTGAAAGATGGCTCAAATCCTTGGGCTCCTGCCACTCATGAGGGAGACTCTGGTGGAGTTCCAGCCTGCTGGCTTTGGTCTGGCCCAGTCCTGGTTGTTGTGGTCATTTAGGGAGTTCACCACTGGGTGGAAAATCTCTGTGTCCCTCCCTCTTTCTCTTCCTTTTAAATAAATAAGTAATCTTAAAAAAAGAAAGTTTGGGGCTGGCACTGTGGCATGGTGAGTAAAGCCGTCACTTGCAGTGCCAGCATCCCATATGGGTGCCAGTTCGTGTCCTGGCTGTTCCACTTCCAATACAGCTCTCTGCTATTGCCTGGGAAAGCAGTGGAGGATGGCCCAAGTGCTTGGGCTCCTGCACCCACATGGGAGACCCAGAAGAAGCTCCTGGCTCCTGGCTTCAGATTGGCACAGCTCTGGCCATTGTGGCCAATTGTGGAGTGAACCAGCAGATGGAAGACCTCTCTTTTTCTCCTTCTCTCTCTGTGTAACTCTGACTTTCAAATAAATAAATAAATTTATTATTCATAATAGCCAAAAAGTGTAAACAACTCAAATTTCTGTTAACTGATGAATGGATAAATAAAACATGTTATATGCATAGAATGAATGTTATTTAGCATTTAAAGGGAATGAATTTTTTTGAGGTTTATTTTTTATTTTACTTGAAAGGCAAAGTTACAGAAAGGGGAGGAGAGACAGAAAAAGAGATCTTCTATCCACTGGTTCACTCCCAAAATGGCTGCAACTGCTGGGGCTGGACCAGGCTGAAGCCATGAGTCAGGAGCTTCTTCTGGGTCTCCCACATGGGTGCAGGGGCTGAGCACTTGGGCCAGCTTCCATTTATACAAAATGGCCAGAGTAAGCAAATCCATGGAGATAAGAATTAGATTAGTAGCAGCCAGAGGCTCAGGGAATGTGGAATGTAGAATGACTACCAATGAATATAGGGTTTATTTGAGGATTAATAAAAGTATTCTGAAATTAAATCATGATGATGACTAGACAACCCTGTGAATACTTTAAAAACCACTTGTGTACTTTAAGGTTTATTTCAATACAGCTATATAAAATAAAGTATAATGTATGGGACAAAATAGCTGTTATTTATTCTATTTCATGAATTCAAAAATCCTAAATCAAATTTTTTCTTGCTTTAGAGGAACAACTCACTTCCTGATGAAAACAACATTGCAAGACTTCAGGAAGAGCTCATTGCTGTGAAACTGAGAGAAGCAGAGGCCATTATGGGTTTGAAAGAACTCAGACAGCAGGTCAAGGATTTAGAGGAACACTGGCAGGTATGTCAATATAAGTTGTGTGCTTTGTAAAAACAGTAAAACCCAACAATTCCATTTGTGAGAGTGTGAAATAGCTGATGTCCAGGAGTAGAAAAGAGCTGTATTGAGAGCATTTATAAATTGAAAATACATATAAGCTATTTCTACCTTTTTAATTCTTATAATGAAATAGAAGATACAATGGAAATCAAGTTATATTTTTGTTATTGTTCGTATTCTTGTGCATTGCAAAACTTTTTGTAAAGAACTCTAAGAAAAATATTCCTTTTGGCCGGCGCCGTGGCTCACTTGGGTTAATCCTCCGCCTGAGACGCCGGCACCCCAGGTTCTAGTCCCGGTTGGGGCACCGGATTCTGTCCTGGTTGCTCCTCTTCCAGTCCAGCTCTCTGCTGTGGCCCAGGAAGGCAGTGGAGGACGGCCCAAGTGCTTGGGCCCTGCACCCGCATGGGAGACCAGGAAGAAGCAACTGGCTCCTGGCTTCAGATCGACACAGTGCGCCAGCTGCAACGCACCGGCCATAGTGGCCACTTGGGGGATGAACCAACGGCAAAAGGAAGACCTTTCTCTCTGTCTCTCTCTCTCTCTCACTGTCTAACTCTGCCTGTCAAAAAAAGAAAAGAAAAGAAAAATACTCCTTTTAAGTTTGAGTTTTTATCCCAGGTCTGGTATTTCCTGGCTTTGTGACCTTCCTGAAGTTACTTAATCACAAAATGAAGACAATGGTTTCTAACTTAAGATTTTCTGGGGATTAAATAAAATAACAAAAATTTTTTAATACAGTGCCAGCCTTGAAATAAGTGCTCAATACAATTAGCCCCTATTTTGATACTGAGAGTATTTGTTGCAAAATACTTTTTTTTTTAATGCTTCAGCGGCACTTAGCTCGTACTACTGGGAGATGGAAAGAGCCACCTAAGAAAAATGCTGTGAATGAGTTACAAGATGAACTGATGACCATTCGACTTCGAGAAGCTGAGACACAAGCAGAAATAAGAGAAATAAAACAAAGGATGATGGAAATGGAAACACAGGTAAGATGAGAAAGTCTGACAGTTTTTTTAAATTTTTATTTAATAAATATAAATTTTGAAAGTACAACTTTAGAATTATAGCGGCTTTCCCTCCCATAACCTCTCTCCCACCTGCAACTATCCCATCTCCCACTCCCTCTGATAGTTTTAAAATAAGTATCTCATTAGCAGATCAAAGATTTCTGCACAGATTGTGTTATCCATAGAATAAAGATAAAAGGCAAAAATATGAAACTGTCTAGACTGCAATTTTCTAGCCTAAATGAAGAAGCATAAAAATTGTTTTCATTGATTTCAGAAACTTAATTTTTGCTTTCAGCCATTCAACAAAGTTTAAGGAAGTTAAATTCTATTTGATTTTATCAGGTAACACTCCTGGGGTTGCCTTGTTGCACAATTTGAGAGGGAACATGTTGAGCAAAATTTCTCAACCTCTACACTTAACGTTTTGGGCTAGTAAAGTCTTTGTCTTATGGAGCCAGCCTGTGGATTGTAGGATGTGTAGCAACATCCCCGGCCTCTATCTATTAGAATCTCCTGCCTCACACTGTGATGACAAGAATGCTTCCAGCCGTTGCCAGATGTCCTCTGGGGGGCACAGTTGCACCTAGTGAGAACCACAGGTGTAGAATATAATGTGAATGATGCTTCCTGTAGTCAAACTCTAAGGTAACCCTTTCTTCAGAAGCCACACTTTTCTCTAATAAACCCTATCTTAAACACACATGAAGTCTGCAAAGACATTTTTATAAAACCCATTTGCATTGCAGAAGCACGTTTGTTTTCTAGACAAGAGTGTGGGGCTGTGTTCCGTATGTAGTTGTCCTTGGTATCCTACAGGATTGGTTTCAGGAACCCCAAGGAGTAGCAAAATCTGCTGATGGTCAAGTACCTTATATAAAGTGGCAGAGTATTTTAGATGACCAACATGTATTTGCCCAGAAACTTTAAACAATATCTAAATTACTTGTAATGCCTCATAAAATATAAACCCTGTGTAAAGAGTTTTTTTACTGTATTGTTTAGGGAATAATGACAGAAAAAAAAACTGTACATGTTCAGTACAGATGTAATTTTTTTCTCCAGATACTTTTGATTTACAGGGTTTTTGAATTTGTCCTCTGAATGTTACTCCATCCTCAGAATATTTATGAAGTCAGTAGAGGGCAGAGTTAACTCGGTGCCATTCTATATGTATTGCAGTGTACAAAATACTCATCCCACCTTGAACGTGATGAGTACATCATTTCTTTAAAATAAATATATCTTGTTTTACATTTTCAGGTTTATTTTCTTATATTTGTGGTGTAATTAAAAATAATATTGAAGAGATCTGGAAGAGTAGAAATCTAGATCTTATAATGGGAAGTTTTATTTTTATGATCAGAATTAATCTTAGTAAAGAAAAATGCAAACACAGATTTTAGGCCTTTGTTGAGGATTTATCTCACAGTTGAGTGGAGGTAAACTAATCAAATTCAATGAGCATGATTTTGAGAACTTGTGACAGAGCATTATCATAGCCACTAAAGAACTTAGATTTGAGAAATCAGATATGCCAGAGTCTGGCAAGCAGAGAGTTAGATTGTAATTACTGTGGAGAATACAAAGAGATTAATTCCAATTAGATGGTTTTTGGGAAAGATTTCTAAGGAATTTTCATTTTAACCATGCCAGACAATTGAGTATGATATTGCTGGAAGTAATGATTTAAAGCACTGATCTCTAAGTGCCAGTCCTTGGAATGGTAATGATCCAGGGAGTTTTCTCATTGAAAAATGAGAAAAATAAATAATGATGTGGTAGAATGGTGATTGTGTAGAGCGTATGGTTATCTGGAGACTATTTTATCAGACAAGATCGGGCGCGTTCAGGGTGGTATGGCCGTAGACAAGACTATTATATCAAACACCCTTGTATTCACCATCCAGTTTTAGAGATTTGTTCATGTGGATATGGGTAACTCCAATTTTTTTTTAAGGACTTGTAGAACAGTTTGTTTAGTGAGTGGGCTTCCTTGAATTAAGTAAGCCACCCTCCTCTTGGTATTTGCGAATTTTTGCTCTTGAAAACAGCACTACTGTGAGCTTTCTTGCCTGTTTCCTTGAGTGTATTTCCAAGAATTTCTTAAGTACATTGATTCTTCTATTTCTTTGTGCCTTATTTGTTGACAGTCTGTACCTTATAGACTGCTTCTCAAAATAATATTTTTAATGTGTAAGAGAAAATGTATAGGATTTTAAAGAAAAATGGTTATATTAAGGTGGTTCTGAAAATACTAAGAACAAATTTGTGGGGCCAGTGCTGTGGCGCAGCAGATTAACGCCCTGGCCTGAAGTGCCAGCATCCCATACGGGCACTGGTTCAAGTCTCAACTGCTGTGTGGACTGCTTCCCATGTTGCAACATTCTCTCCTTTTTAATTCTAGCTATTATTATTACCAGACACTTGATCTTATTTATATGATTCCTTTAACATTTAATCCTACCTATTTGATCACTTTAACATTTTTTTATTATTATTTTTTGACAGGCAGAGTTAGAGAGAGAGAGACAGAGAGAAAGGTCTTCCCTCCGCTGGTTCACCCCCCAAAATGGCTGCTACGGCTGGCGCGCTGCGCCGATCTGAAGCCAGGAGCCATGTGCTTCTTCCTGGTCTCCCATGCGGGTGCAAGGGCCACAGCAGAGAGCTGGACTGGAAGAGGAGCAACCGGGACAGAATCTGGCGCCCCGACCAGAACTAGAACCCGGGGTGATTTCATATATTTCATAAGTACAATTCCAAGAGATTTTCTCTGTCTTGTTTGAGATGGAGCTCTCATCTACCAGTTTATTCCCCAAATGCCTGCAACAGCCTGGGCTGGGATAGATCAGGCCAGGAGCCAGAAACTCAGTCCAGGTCTCCTATGTAAGTTGCAGGGACCAAACAATTCATGTCACCACCTAGTGCCCTCCAGGTATAGGCCAGCAGAAAGCCGAAATCAAGACCAAAGCTCGGACTCCAACATGGGATGTGGGTGTCCCAACCAGGATGGTAAACACTAGACCAAATGCCTACCCTTCTCATTTTTTAGCAGTTTGAATGTGATATGTCTGTATGTGTTTTTTGCTTTGCCTTTTCTCTGACTTTCCCCTCTGTGGATTTCTATCTGCCAAGAATTTTGGAAAATTTTGGTCATTATTTTATGAAATATCTCTTTTGCTCATTCTCTCTTCTTTTGGGGTTCTAGTTACACATATCTTAGGTTACTCAATGCTTTCTAACAGTTCTGGGGTGCTTTTTTATCCTCTGACCTTTATTATTTTTTCTTCTTTGTTTTCTTCCACTTTCTATTGACTGCAATGTTTGTCCTGACATCATTAAGTTCACTGATTTTTTTTTTCCCATCCACTTATTCAAATGTTTTAGTGAACCATTGAAAGCATTACCGTGTTTTTCATTTGTAGATTTTCACTTTTCTGCTAATATTACCGGTCTGATCTTGCTTATTTTTCACCTTTCCCTTGAGCCATTAGCGTACTCGTCAGAGTTATGTTTAAATACCTGTCAGATAATTTCAATATCTGTGTCACATAGAAGACTCGTTTTGTTGTTTTTTTTCATCTCTTGGTCATGTTTTGTTTTTTCTTGGCTTTTCATATGCTTTGTGATTTTTTTTTTTGTTGAATCTTCTATAGGACAATAGAGTGGGGGAAATGATATTTATATCTTGAAATGGACGCACTTTTCCTTCTGCTAAGCCTTTAATGTGGGAGACTTGAGTTCACATGCTCAGGAGATGGGCAAAGTTTGAGGTTTGTTTCTGTGGTTCTCCGCGATGTACCACAGGTTTCAAAGTACTTTAGCAGTGGAGGTTCGTTTGCCAGAATGTTTTTGTCATTGTCTTTAGGCTGTCCCTGTGCACAACACCTTGGACAAGGATCTGTCTCCAGCAGCATTCCCATCATATGGTACAGGGAGCTAAAGGGCCAGGGATGTTCCCTATTGTTCTGATAAAGCATTGGTCTTAGACAAGAATGTGTCCTTGGACTGTGGTGTTTGGCATTTTAGTGTATCTGCCCACCTTCATCTGTGGTCCTGGGCCCAAAACACAGTCCTCTCAGGGGTAGGCATGTGGCACAGTTGTTAAGATGGCCACTTAACAAGGCTGGCACTGTGGTGTAGGGGGTAAAGCCATATCCTGCTATGCCAGCATCCCATGTGGGTGCCAGTTTGAGTCCGTGCTGTTCCACTTCTGATCCAGCTCCCTGCTGATAAGCCTGCCTGGGAAAGCAGCAGAGAATGGCCCAAACACTTGGGCCCTTCCACCCACGTGGGAGACCCAGAAGAAACACCTGGCCCTTGGCTTTGGTCTGGCCCAGCCCTGACCATTGTGGCCATCTGGGGAGTGAGCCAGTGGTTGGAAGACCTCTCTCTCTCTTTCTCTCTCTGCCTCTGCCTTTCCCTCTCTGTAACTCTACCTTTCAAATAAATAAAGAAATCGGGGATGGGGTGGGGTGGAGATGGCCACCTAGGATGTCAACTTCCCATATCAGAGTACCCGGATTCCAGTCCCACTTCTGCTCTCCATTTCATCTTCCTACCAGTGCACACCTTGTGGGGCAGCAGGTGATGGCTCAAGTACTTGGGTGCCCATTTGTGGGACCTGGGTTGAATTCCTGGCTTCTGGCTTCAGCCTGGCCCAGCCCTAGCCATTAAGGCTATTTGGGGAGTAAACTACTGGATGGAAGATCTCTTGCTCTCTCTACTTTTCAAATAAAATAAATTTTATTTCCCTAACTGTGAAATATAAAACAGAGCTTCAAGGAGTTAACATTGAAGAATACACTTATTGTCATGGGATAGGAAGATGTCTTTTTTTTTTTTTTTTTTTTTTTTTGACAGGCAGAGTTAGAGAGACAGAGAGAAAGGTCTTCCTTTCCCTTGGTTCACCCCCCAAATGGCTGCTATGGCCGGTGCGCTGTGCCGACCCAAAGCCAGGAGCCAGGTGCTTCCTCCTGGTCTCCCTCGTGGGTGCAGGGCCCAAGCACTAGGGCCATCCTCCACTGCTTTCCCGGGCCACAGCAGAGAGCTGGCCTGGAAGAGGGGCAACCGGGACAGAATCCGGCGCCCAGACTGGGACTAGAACTCAGGGTGCCGGCGCCACAGGCGGAAGATTAGCCAAGTGAGCCACTGAGCCACGGCGCCGGCCTAAAATAAATTTTTAAAAGGGGGGTACAGAATGGGTGTTGTGGGGTAGCAGGTAAGCTGCCACTTGGGATGCTCACATCCCATTTTATAATGCATGAGATCAAGTCCTGCCTCCTCTGACCCAGCTTCCTGCTAATGTGCCTGGGAGGCAGCAGATGATGGCTTAGGTACTTGAGTTCCCGCCACCCAGTTTGGATACTTGAATGGAGTTCTTGGTTCCTGGCTTTGGCCTGGCCCAGTCCTGCTGTTTTGGGCATTTGGGGAGTGAACAAGCAGAGATAGGATCTTTTTCCCTCTTATTTCTTTCTGTCACTCTGCCTTCCCAAATAAATAAAAGTGAATAAATAAACATTTATTTAAAAGGTGTTGAATGTTTGGCATAGCAGTTAAATTATTGCTTGGGACATCCAAATCCCATTTCAGAATGCCTGGTTTGTTTCCTGAGCCCTCTGCTTCCAATCCAACTTCCTACTAATGTGCACCCTGGGAGGTAGCAGATGATGGCTTAAGTACATGAGTCCCTGCCATCCACATGGGAGACTTGGGTTGAGTTCTGAACTCCTGGCTTCAACCTGGCCCAGTCCTGGCTGTGGGCATTTGGGAAGTGAATCAGGTAGATCTTTCTGTGTCAAGCTCTATCTCACTCTCTCCATCTTTCTGCCTTTGAAATAAATGGAGGGGGAAAAAAAGACCTCTTTCTCTCCCCTAACTCGGTGACTTTCACCAGTGCCCCAAGGCAGCAGTGTTGTCTCACTCCACACAGATGAGAACTTTGGTTTTCTAGAGAAGGCAGACAAGATTAGTGCTCCCCCAATAGTCTCATGAAGGCCTCTTTCTCGGGACCCTTACCAGTCTTTTTTGTATGTACCTGTTGGAGTACACAAAGAAAAAACGTGAGGGGGTTTATGAACTTTCCTAGGTCCGCTGTCTTGTGAGGTTCTACACTGTAACAAACCCAACACTGGGCCTCTAACAGTTTTAATATTTATTCTCGCTGTGTTATTCTTAATGGCTTGTGCCTGCATTTATCTGCCCCAGTGAGAATGTACTTAAATCCCATCCCTTCCGGCTGGCGCCGCGGCTCACTAGGCTAATCCTCCGCCTAGCGGCGCCAGCACACCAGGTTCTAGTCCCGGTCGGGGCGCCGGATTCTGTCCCGGTTGCCCCTCTTCCAGGCCAGCTCTCTGTTGTGGCCCGGGAAAGCAGTGGAGGATGGCCCAGGTGCTTGGGCCCTGCACCCCATGGGAGACCAGGAAAAGCACCTGGATCCTGGCTCCTGCCATCGGATCAGCGCGGTGCGCCGGCCGCAGCGCGCCAGCTGCAGCGGCCATTGGAGGGTGAACCAACGGCAAAGGAAGACCTTTCTCTCTGTCTCTCTCACTGTCCACTCTGCCTGTCAAAAAAAATAAAAAATAAAAAAATCCCATCCCTTCCCTCCTAAGGGGCTCCTGGGGTTGAATTTAAACTTTAGCTATCATATTTTTTTCCTTTTTAAACCAAAAGAGTGGTAGCCTTGCTCTAAGTCTGTATACCGTGATCAGAAATCCAAAGTCTTGATTATGATATGTTTGGAATTCTTGTATTTTGTACTTTCCATTTCTTCTCCATTATTTTTTCTTCCTTTCTTGCTTTTTATTGGATTTATTTTTTTCTTTCACTTTCTCTATACTGCCTTTTTTTTTTTTTTTTTTTTTTTCCCCGACAAGCACAGTTACAGACAGTGAGAGAGAGAGACAGAGAGAAAGGTCTTCCCTTTGGTTCACTCCCCAAATGGCCGCTATGGATGGCGCCACGCCAATCCGAAGCCAGGAGCCAAGTGCTTCCTCCTGGTCTCCCATGCAGGTTCAGGGGCCCAAGGACTTGGGCCATCTTCCACTGCCCCCCCAGGCCACAGCAGAGAGCTGGACTGGAAGAGGAGTAGCCAGAACTAGAACCGGCGCCCATATGGGATGCCAGCACCACAGGTGGAGGATTAACCAAGTGAGCCATGGCGCCAACCCCTATACTGCTGTTTTTAAAAATAATTCTTTTTATTTCCTATTAATGTTTATTACCTGAAAAAAATTTAAAGTGCTTATCTGACTGAACAAAATCTGAAATTATTATCTAACAGCCTGAAAGGAACTTCATTTATTCTCCTTCCATCTTACATGTTATTACTGTACGTCTTTTCTATCATTACAGATCGCTGGATGTTGTTACTGTTGTCCAAGGGAATGAGTGCTCATTTGAATTTGTCTGCCTGGTTACCAATTTTTCACTCTGTATTTTTTTCATTTGATAGTTTCCATCTGCTTTCAGTCCTGACTTAAAATAAATTTACTCTCTTCTCTCACTCTTTTTTTTTTTTTTTTGACAGGCAGAGTGGACAGTGAGAGAGAGAGAGACAGAGAGAAAGATCTTCCTTTTGCCGTTGGTTCACCCTCCAATGGCCGCCGCAGTGGGCGTATTGCGCTGATCCGATGGCAGGAGCCAGGTGCTTTTCCTGGTCTCCCATGCGGGTGCAGGGCCCAAGCACTTGGGCCATCCTCCACTGCACTCCCAGGCCACAGCAGAGAGCTGGCCTGGAAGAGGGGCAACCGGGACTAGAACCCAGTGTGGGGCGCCGCAGGGGAGGATTAGCCTATTGAGCCACGGCGCCGGCCAGTCTTCTCTCTCTTGTATGACAGTTTAACTGAGTATACTATTATTAGCTTAAGTTAATTTTTTAAACATTACAAGTTTTTGCTGTTGAGATGTCTGTTGGCCATTTTCACTGATCTTCCTTCACAGATACCCTGTTTTTACCTTGATTTGCCACCTCTTTTCTTTAGCATTCCTTGTTTAGTTACCATGTGTATTGGTGAGGATTTGTTTGTGTTTATCCTCTGTGGGACTAGTAGTGCCTCCTGAACTGTGGATTCATGTCTTTTTGTTTTGTTTTGTTTTTTCAATTCTGAAAATTCTCAATTTATCGTCATCCCTTAGACTATCACAACCTTTTTTATTTTTTTTTATTTTTTATTTTATTTGTTACTATTTTGTCTTTTAATCCCGTTTGGTTTATTTTGAAGCTTCTTATTCTTTTATCTATGTATAATGATCTTTTCTGGGACATCAATTATTTTTTCAGTGTATTTAACTCACTATTTAACTTTTCTTTAATTTTTAATAATAGTGGTTATGTTAATTTATAGACATTTTATTTGATTATTTTTCAAATTCACTGAATGTCTTTAGATAGTGGCTCATTCTTTGCTTATGTTTTTTCTTTTATGTCTAATAATTTCTAATAATTTAAAGATATACTATTTTATATATAGTTCTTATATACTCATTTTATTATCTAAATTTCTTAAAATATATTCTTGGTATGCTTTTTCTCACTCATGGTCAGTTATTGCATTTTATATATGAGTGTTTTGTAATTCTGAGTCACAATCTTGTGTTCAGGGGTATGGATAGAGGTTTTATGTATGGGAATTCTTTGCAGCTATGTTGAAAGTGTATTCCTCTGAAGTATAGTTATTTGTTGTCATGGTAGCAGCTAACATAGTAAAGAGAGGCTGTGGAACATTTTGAATACAGTACTAAGACGTTCACTTAATGTTGTAGATCGATAATATTTCTTGCTTTAAAAGGAATAGAGATTATTATGTTTAGAGGATGATTTAGGAAGAAGGTATATCTTCTGTGTGGCAGTAAGATGATGAAAAGTAAAGATGAAGACACTTGGAAAAGTTTGGAGCTTAAATCTGTTTGATGATCCAGATTTTATTGCATGAGGCAGCCTGTGTGTAATAATAGAACACCTGAGCATTTATTAAGTATCTGTAAAATTCCAGGCATTGTATAAGACTCTCTTCATAAACTTTTCTCATGTAATCTTCACCACTCACCATAAAAGGTGAATATTAGTTTCTGTACTAAATTTAATAGTGTAAATTCTGAAATTTGGTGGGATTAAATAACTAAGCCAAACTTGAAGAACTGGTAAATGAGGAGCTAGCTTTTACCTGTCTTTGATTATGAAGTCCCTACTGTTTAAACCACTGATAGAATCATTTAGGATTGAGAGAATTCAGGCTAGGTCAAGCTAACTGGGAAAACTACCTCATTACTAGTCAACTTAAGGTCTATATTTTTAACATGTCCTATAATTATAAGTAGCTAGCATTTATTAAGTTCTTCCTACATAAGTAGGCCCTACAACACATATTATATCTTAATTTTTTAAAAGATGCATTTATTTATTTGAAAATGAGAGTTACACAGAGAGAAGGAGAGGCAGAGAGGCCAGTGCCACGGCTCACTTGGCTAATCCTCTGCCTGCAGCGCCGGCACCTCGGGTTCTAGTCCCGGTTGGGAGCCCCAGATTCTGTCCCGGTTGCTCCTCTTCTAGTCCAGCTCTCTGCTGTGGCCTGGGAAGGCAGTGGAGGATGGCCCGAGTGCTTGTACCCTGCACCCGCGTGGGAGACCAGGAGGAAGCACCTGGCTCCTGGCTTCAGATCGGCGCGCAGCACTGACCACAGTGCACTGGTCATAGCAGCCATTGGGGGGGGGGGGTGAACCAATGGAAGGAAGACCTTCTCTCTCTGTCTCTCTCTCTCTCACTAACTCTGCCTGTCAAAAATAAATAAAGAAAAGAAGAAGGAGAAGCAGAGAGAGAGAGGTCTTCCCTCTGCTGGTTCACTCCCCAGTTGGCCACAATGGCCGGACCTGCACCGATCTGGAGCCAGGAGCCAGGAGCTTCTTCTGGGTCTCCCACACAGGTGCAGGGGCCCAAGGATTTGGGCCATCTTCTACTGCTTTCCCTGGCCATAACAGAGAGCTGAATCAGAAGTGGAACAGCCGGGAGTCAAACTAGCCAACAGTGTAGGCAGCAGTTTTACCCACTATGCCACAGCACCGGCCTATACACATATTATCTCATTTAGTTCTGAAGGCAACCAAATGAGAAATAGGAAATTTTGTTAATCTAAATTTTCAAGTGAGGAAGTGGAAACTCAGAGATATTAACTGATTTATTTAACCACTAAATTGTTGGGGTCTTAAGTCTGAGGCTGGCCCCTGACCAGCAGGGGACAGTACAAGCACTCCCCGACAAGGTGAACGGGAGAGGTAAGGTCGATGGGTCAAGCACACCGCAGCAAGCACCTGTGAGTTCTGTCGAAGCAGGAACTACTTTATTAAGGAAGTATACAGGCTTATAAGGCTTACAGAAGACATGCACAGTAAGGGAGCCAATCAGCGAAAAGGTCATGCAGGCGTGGGTGGACCATGCACAGGGGCATCTTAAGCAAAGTATAGGGATCATGCACTGTCCACGTGTCCGGAACTAAAGCGGACCTATCCCTGCCAGTGGTCTGATCTTACATAGATTAACCACAGCAGCCACAAACATGCCAGGCACCATATTGTAATGGAGGTTTTAGGCAATGCCCGATATTAGATGGCAAAGCCAGAATTTAAAATCAATCTGTGCTCTACTCAAAGTCTATTGGATACTGAGAGATTGTCGAAATACGCATGGCACATTTTGTGACATCAAGGAGTGTACAAAGGGCCGGCGCTGTGGCACAGCTGGTTAAAGCCCTGGCCTGAAGCGTTGGCATCCCATATGGGTATATGCTAGTTCGAGTCCCAGCTGCTCCTCTTCCGATCCGTCTCTCTGCTGTGGCCTGGGAAAGTAGGCCCACATGGGAGACCCAGAAGAAGCTCCTGGCTCCTGGCTTCGGAACGGCGCAGCTCATACCGTTGCAGCCATCTGGGGAGTAAACCAGCGGATGGAAGACCTCTCTCTCTGTCTGTACCTCTCTCCGTAACTCTGTCTTTCAAATAAATAAAATAAGTCTTTTTAGTTCACAAAGTAGTGGTGATAACCTTCCAATCAGTTTGTGCTGTCTTTGGGAACTGGAAAAGAGGAGTTAAATTCATTATTCCTTTGTCCACTTGGTACCCTCATTGTTTGTTTCAGAAATGAATACCTTTTCTTTATATTGTGTGTAAACATTCTTATAGTCCAGATATTTTTGTATAAATGGTATATTGTGTTACCATGAGGGCTTCTAATGTCCCCATTAGGTTTTTTTTTTTTTTATTTTTTTTTTATTTTTTTTTATTTTTTTGACAGGCAGAGTGGACAGTGAGAGAGAGAGACAGAGAGAAAGGTCTTCCTTTGCCGTTGGTTCACCCTCCAATGGCCGCCGCGGCCAGCGCGCTGCGGCCAGCGCACCGCGCTGATCCGATGGCAGGAGCCAGGAGCCAGGTGCTTTTCCTGGTCTCCCATGGGGTGCAGGGCCCAAGCACCTGGGCCATCCTCCACTGCACTCCCTGGCCACAGCAGAGGGCTGGCCTGGAAGAGGGGCAACCGGGACAGAATCCGGCGCCCCGACCGGGACTAGAACCCGGTGTGCCGGCGCCGCTAGGCGGAGGATTAGCCTAGTGAGCCGCGGCGCCGGCCCCCCCATTAGGTTTTTAAAGCAGTTTTATATTTTGTTTGATCAGTTTATTGATTGAATAAAGTTAAGTTGCACTAGTAACATTTTTATACTGTTGTTGAGGTATAAAATGGATAAATTTATAAAAATTCCAGGCCTTTTATCTGTAGTCTGAGTAGTTTTATTTCTGATTATTAGAACCAGATCAATAGTAACCATCTTCGAAGAGCAGAACAAGAGGTGACCAGTCTACAGGAGAAGGTGCAGTATCTTTCTGCACAGAACAAAGGACTGCTTACTCAATTAAGTGAAGCAAAGCGCAAACAAGCGGAGATTGAATGCAAGGTAAATGTCTTTCAGCCAGTTGTTTTTGTTAATGTTAATAATACCTTTTGGGGATTTATTTCATCAGGATTTAAAAAAAAAAATAGAATCAGAAAAACCCCCCTTTTACTTCTCACTTTCCCTGAACTTGTTTTGATGTTTGCTTTCTGACCAGGTTAGCTCATCTTGGTTCTGGGCTAGATTTTGGACAAGAAACCTTTTCAAACATTTCCTTGGTTAGTTTTAATTTTCTGCATTGGCATTCACTAGTATCTCTTTACAATGTTTCTTTTGACTGGTAGCTCTGTAAAACTGAAGCTTTTAATAGCTCCACCAAAAATACAGCTAATTTAGAGGGTTTATAACTCCCTTCTTTGACTGGTATTAGTAGACAGTCTTATATTATGTTTTCTGGATAGAGTAGAAAACAAAAGAAATTTGTAGGTACCAGTGTAATGGTAAAAATAAGTACATTTCCTTTTATTATTTTTTGAAAGATCTGTTTATTTGAAAGGCAGAGTGACAGAGAGAGGTAGAGACAGACAGAACTTCCATCTTCTGGTTCACTTCCCAAATCATCACAAACAGCCAAGTCTGGTCTGGGCTGAAGCCAAGAGCCAGGAATTCCATCCTGATACCACAAGTAGTTGGTAGGGGCCCAAGTACTTGAGCCATCATGTGCTACTTTCCCAGGTACATTATCAGGGAGATGGATTGGAAGTGGAGCAGGGACTTGAACTGGCATTCTGACATGGGAAGTTGGCATCATTGGTGGCCCTTAAACCTCTATCATAATGCCAACCCCTCCCTTATTCTTTTAATCAATCAGTCTCTCTCTGTCTCCCTCACCCCCAGTGTTTTGAATCAAAAAACATCGAAATTATTTGAGGTACATTTCTTCCTGAAATAAATGTACAGTCTAGCAGTGATGAGATAGACAGGGGTTGGGGGATAAGGTGAAAGGAGAGAGAGGGAGACTGTGTGTAAAATAGCTACAGAGATGAGTGTGGTCTGAGTTTTGGAGTAGATTACTAAAGGCAAGTTAGGGATTTTAAAAATAAACTGGACATCCACATTTTCATGGGGAGATAATAGGAATAATGCCCTTTAAAGATTCCAGACTTACTATTCTACAAGAAATAAGACTTTCAATGGCACATATAAAGCTGTAATTCCATCAACTTGTTCTGGTGTCATTAAAAACCAAGAGTGAAGCTTGAGTGGTTTATCAGTGTCACTGAAATCCAGAGGTGGAATTACATCCTAATAAATATGCATGGCTGTTACAGTTTACCCTGACAGAAATCTGTAGGCAGTACTGAAATGTGTGCTAGTTTAAGCATGGTTCTTTTTGAAGGATTTGACTACGCTAATTCAAAATTAAAATTATGTGAATTGAGATTATATCAGTCTTATTTTTTTCATGCCAGTACTTGAGGATTTTACTGCTAAATTGTCCATGTTGACTTGTCTTTAATATGAAGTAAATTTAATCTCTGTTCATTTTTGGTGTTAAGTTTCCCTTAGAATATTTGGTAATAGTGTTAATATTGCTTCTTAAGTGCCTTAGCACCTGTAAAACAGAGTAAAGTGTCCTTTAGAAATACATATTTTGGGAATTTGCTGATGAAAACAATTGTGTTTTCCTTGAATTAGTAATGGGCTCAGATTCAGAATAGTAGCGGGTTTTAAGAGTTGTTGTGGTATTTTAATTTTTGATGTTTGTTCAGATCTTTATGAAATCTGTTGTATATGCTACCACTGATTTCTCCCCCATGTTTGAGATATATATATTGATTATTAAATCTTTGCTATGTCTTTTGTAGATTTTGAGAATGACCAGTGTGTTGTCACCTCAACACTTAGTACATTCTGATTAAATGTGTGTATTTTACCTTGTTATAGTGGAATGATTCGGGAACAAACCTAATTTCTTCCAAGAAAAGCAGCCCTTGAGTTATATAAATTGGATCCATCTTAAATTTTATGATTATAGCTTATGACTTGTTGTTAATTAATCATTAAAGCTTATTTTATTTTTCATTTCTGTAAAATGTCAGGATATTGTTTATAATATTAACATTTTCCCTTCTCAACTGAATTTGAATGTTCTCACTTAACGGTGGAATAGTGCGAGTCTAATGATACCCAATTTAAAAATCCAAATCCTGAAATTTTTTCATGAATTTCACACAGATCCATTTGGAGGAAAAACCTGATTTGAATTGATGTATGGCCATTTATAATTTGTATTTATACTGGGTACACTGAGCATACTGTTTTATTATGGGTGTTGCCTCAGACCCTGCCAGGTTATACAGATGTACAATTTATGCACCTTATTACTTTCCTAAAATCTGAAAAATTTATAAACTCCAGTTCACATGATTTACTGTTTTGTTTGCTACCCTAGAATAAGGAAGAAGTGATGGCTGTGAGGCTCCGGGAAGCAGATAGCATAGCTGCTGTGGCTGAGCTGCGGCAGCACATTGCTGAGCTGGAAATCCAGGTACTGTACAAAAGTTAGAAAGTCCGTGGAAAAATTATGTCGTATTTTCTCCTTCCCGCTGTGGCTGAAAAATGATCTGCTTACATCTTCACCTTCAAAACTGATTCTGTATTCATGCTTACTTCCAAGTTCATTTTGTTTTATCATGGTAAAATGCAGATAACAAAATTTAACATTTTAAAGGATACTGTTCTGCAACATTACATACATTCACATTGTTGTGCAATCATTACAACATCCATCTCTAGAACTTTCTCATCTTCCCTAACTGAAACTCTGTACCCATTAAACACTAACTTCCCATTCTCTCTGATCCCCAGCCCCTGGCACCACCATTCTGCTCCTATCTCTTTCATCTTGACCAGTCTAGATACTTCCCATAAATGGAATTATACAGTGTTTTTCCTTTCATTACTGACTGGCCTGTTTCTATTAGCATAGAGTTCATTCTTATTGTAGCATGTGTCCAAATTTCCTATTTAAGGTGGAATAATATTCCGTTACAAGTATAGACTGCATTTTGTTTATTCATTTGTTTGCTGCTTCCACCTTTTGGCTATTGTGAATGATGCTGCTCTGAACATGGATGTACAAATATCTGTGCAAATATCTGTTAGAGTCATTTCTTTTTTAAAAGATTTGTTTATGTATTTGAAAGACAGAGAAATTTCTTCCATCTGCTGGCTAACTCCCCAAATGGCCTCAGCAACCAAGTCTGGGCCAGGCCAAAGCTAGGAGCCAGGAACTCCATCCTGGTCTCCCACGTGGGTTTCAGGGGCCCAATTTCTTGGACTGTCTTCCGCTGCTTTCCCAGATGCTTAACAGGAAGCTGAATCAGAAGCAGAATAGGCCAGGACTTGAACTGGCGCTCTGATACAGGATGCCAGCATCACAAGCTGCAGCGTAACCTGCTGTATTACAGTACCAGCCCCCCTGCTTTCATTTCTTTTGCATTTATACCTAGAAGTGGGATTGCAGGATCATGTAATAATTCTACTTAATTTTTTAAGGAGTTGTCGTATCATTTTCTACAACAGCTCTACCATTTTACACTCCTACTAGCAGTGCACAGGGTGTTCCATTTTCTCCACATTCTCATCCACACTTATTAATTTTGTTTTGTTTTTATACTCATCATCCTAATGGGTATGAAGTGGTATCTCATTGTGGCTTTGATTTGCATTTCCCTAATGATTAGCAATGTTGAGCATTTTTTCATGTGCTTAGTTGGTGTTTGTATATATCTTTGGATAAATGTCTACTTAAGCCCTTTTCTCTATTTTGAATCAGTCTGCTGTTGTTGCTGAATTGTAAAGTTATTTAAATGTTCTCAGTGTCAGTCCCTTTTTGGAGACTTGTTCATGGTTTGCAAGTATTTTCTTCCATCTGAGTTGCTTTTTCTGCTGATATTGTCCTTTGATGCACAAAAGCTTTAGTTTTGCTAAAGTCCAACTTACCTGTTTGTTCTTTTGTTGACTGTGCTCCAAGTCCATTGATGGTTTATCATATTCCTGTATTGTCAAGGCTGTTTTCAAAAGGAAACTCACAGCTGTAAAAATAAGCATATTTTGTCACTTTTTAGGGCTTACTTTAAAAAAAAAAGATATTTTGAAATGCAGAGTGACATAGATAAAGGGATCTTTCGCCCACTGATTTACACCCTAGATGCCCACCTCACCCTGGGGGTAAGTCAGAGTGAAACCAGGAGCCAGGAACTGCATCTGGGTCTTTCACGTGGGCAGCAGGAACCCCCAAGCATCTGGGCCATTATCTTATATCTCCCAGGTACACTAGCAGGAAGCTGGATTGGAAGTGAAGAATAACCAGGACTCCAGCCAGGTGCTCTAATATGATACACAGACATCCCAAATGGCTGCCCAACCTGCTGCTCTACAGTGCCTCCCTCCCCCATGTCCTACTTCTTATTGTACAATATGGCAAGGTAGAAAGTACCCTAAATAGGCAAAATATTATATTTAAATTTTTATGTCTTTGAAAGTATTTTCTGATATTTTACTCCCAAATCATAATAAGCTTGTTACTATAATATCTAGAATTTTCTTCCCACCTGAAATTTCCTTTTTCCTTAAATTTCAATTTAAAATTCAGTTTATTTCTAGACTTAACGTGCTATATTATAGCTTCATCTTTTGATTTGTATCAAAAGTAACAGCAGCATATTTTGATTTGTAGAAGTTTTTTAAAAAGTATCCTTTGGGGCCAGCATTGTGGCCTAGTGAGTTAAGCCACCACCTGTTACACCGGCATCCCATATGGTCACTGGTTCAAGTCCTGCCTGCTCTACTCCCTGCTAGTGTGCCAGTGAAAGCAGCAGAAGATGGCCTAAGCGCTTGGGGCCCTGCAGCCACATGGGAGACCCCAAAGAAACTCCTGGCTCTTGGCTTCAGCCCAACCCAACAGGGCCATTGCAGCCATCTGAGGAGTGAACCAATGGATGGAAGATTCTCTCTGTCTCTCCTTCTCTCTCTGTAATTCTGCCTTTCAAATAAATAAATAAATCTTTAAAGAAAAGGAAAGTATCCTTTCTGTTCTATTGATAATATTTCCCATAAAGTACAAATAGCCAGAAAAAAGTCAAATGCGAACCAACTATATACTATATTTGTAATTAGTTATTTAAATCTTATTATCACATGCAGTTCTACTTTTAGCCTATAGTTTTCTAATATCAACAAAATTAGAAAATTTGCTATATTTCTATACATCTTAATCACAAAGCAAGATTTAAATTATTCTTTACTCATTCTGAAATATTTATTAGAATGAAAAGTGTAGCATTGTTCCATGTGTTATTATAAAAAATATGTAACATGGTTCCATCCTTTTTGAAAATTAAGGACTGGCATTTGACATAGCAGTTAAGACACCACTTGGAATGTCTGCATCCAATATCAGAATGCTGGGTTTGAGTCCTAGCTTTACCTCCAATTCTAGCTCTCTCTCTGCCTCCTCTCTCTGTGTAACTCTGACTTTCAAATAATAAATAAATCTTTAAAAAAAAAAAAAGGACTAAGAGTCAAAGGGAGCACATAAACAAGTCTAGTACCTGCTAACACTAACCGATAGAATAAATAAAGGGGAGAGTGATCCAACATGGGAAGTGAGATACTCAGCAGACTCATAGAATGGCAGATGTCCTAAATAGCACTCTGGCCTCAGAATCAGCCCTAAAGGCATTCGGATCTGGCTGAAAAGCCCATGAGAGTATTTCAGGCATGGAAAGCCAAGACATTCTGGCAAAAGATCTCTGTGAGTGAGATCTCAGTGGAAAGAACAGGTCTTCAAAGAAGGAGGTACCTTTCTCTGAAGGGAGGAGAGAACCTCCACTTTGACTATGACCTTGTCTAAACAAGATAAGAATCGGAGAACTCAGAGGGCTTCCATAGCCTTGGAAACTCATGACTGGAGCATAGGGAGATTACTGATGCCATAGACAGGAGTGTCAATTGGTAAAGTCAACAACAGGAGTCACTGTGCACTTACTCCTCATGTAGGATCTCTGTCCTTAATGTGCTGTGCATTGAGATTTAATGCTATAACGAGTACTCAAACAATATATTTCACTTTGTGTTTCTATGGGGGTGCAAACTGTTGAAATCTTTACTTAATGCATACTAAACTGATCCTCTGTAAAAAAAAAAAAAAAGAAATTATCAACTCCCAACTTGACTCTCACTGGGATTAAACATGACAATAGGTCTGATCTGATTTCATCATCATTAAAAAAAATCATCTATTATTTTTCACTTTATGTTTCTGTGTGGGAGCAAACTGTTGAAATCCTTACTTAATGTATACTAAGCTGATCTTCTGTATATTAAGATAATCGAAAATGAATCTTGATGTGAATGGAAGGGGAGAGGGAGTGGGAAAGGGGAGGGTTGTGGGTGGGAGGGACGGTATGAGGGGGAAGCCATTGTAATCCATAATTCGTACTTTGGAAATTTATATTCATTAAATAAAAGTTAAAAAAAAAAAAAGTAGTATGCGGGGCCGGCGCTGTGGTGTACTGGGTTAATCCTCCGCCTGCAGCGCCTGCATCCCGTATGGGCGCTGGGTTCTCGTCTCAGTTGCTCCTCTTCCAGTCCAGCTCTCTGCTATGGCCTGGGATAGCAGTACAAGATGGCCCAAGTCCTTGGGCCCTTGCACCCGCCTGGGAGACCAGGAAGAAGCACCTGGCTCCTGGCTTCATATTGGCACAGCTCCGGCCGTTGTGTCCATTTGGGGAGTTAACCAATGAAAGAAGACCTTTCCCTCTCTTTGTCTTTCTCTCACTGTCTGTAACTCTACCTGTCAAATAAAAAAAATTAGCAGTTATTGCTACCTAAGATCGTGATAGAAACTAATGCCTGTACTCAAGAAGTCTATCCAGTCACTTCCTGTTCTCTTAGCTTCACTTTATTTTAATCATGCCATAATTGTGTCATTTTTAAGTGCATTTAATTTTCCCACTTTTAAAATTTTTTTAAAAATTTTTATAGGCAAATTTAGTGTTTCATTTTGTGTCTCCTAATAGATTTCTAAGTCATCACTTTAATTGTATGTGTTTCATTTTAAAACTATATCACGGTATATTTATTATATTACTAATGGACGTTTGGGCATTTCTGGGGTGGAACTGTTTTGAACAGTGCATGATTGTGAGCGATCTTGTGCATTATGCTGATCTCCTGTGCACAGGTTTCTATAGCATGTGTGCCGAAGTGTGAAAGTAATAGGTTGTAGGGTATGCAAATCTTTAGCTTTATTTTCCGAAGTGCTTGTTGTGGTTTAAACTCCTAGTGACAACATGTAAAAGTTCTTGTTATTCCTTCCACATCTTCTCTGATCCGTGGTCATGTCACATGTTTTGATTTTTGCCAGTCTGGTGGGTATGCCGTGATAGTTCATCATGACATTAATTTATACTTTCTGGAAGCTGGCCATTGGGATTCCTTTTTTGTTTGTTTGTTTTAAGTGCTTGTTAGAGGCTTTTGTCTGTTTTTTCTAGTAGATTATCTTTTTCTTATGAACGTTTGGTTCTTTATTGATACTAAGTTTTGCAAATATCTAATCCCACTCTCTCAGTTTTGTTATTTTTTTTCTCTTATTGTCTTTTCATTAATGGACCGAAAGTTTTAGTTGGCACTAAACAGTTCCACCCGAAAGTTATACAGGCACTTCCAATTCAACATGTTTAATATCAGACATATTCCTGTTCTATACAAAATGTCTCCTTCTTTTGTTCATCAAGTCTTGATTAGTGGATCATCGCTTAACAAGTTAGGACTTACTGTTTTCTTACCTCTAGAATATATACCTATGAATGTCTTCAACTTTAATAGATAACAAGTTATTTTACAAAGTACTTGTAATTAGTTCACTTCCCCACTGATGGTTATCTTTGGAGATCAGCCTTCAGATGATTCTTAATAGTTCATGCATGTTAAAGTGTTTTAGCCAGTTCTGTAGTCTTTCAAAAGAGTTAAATCTCGGCCAGTGCTGCGGCTCACTTGGCTAATCCTCCACCTGCGGCGCCAGTACCCTGGTTCTAGTCCCTGATGGGGCGCCAGATTCTGTCCCGGTTGCTCCTCTTCCAATCCAGCTCTCTGCTGTGGCCCAGGAAGGCAGTGGAGGATGGCCCAAGTGCTTGAGCCCTGCACCCGCATGGAAGACCAGGAAGAAACACCTGGCTCCTGGCTTCAGATCGGCACAGCGCCAGCCGTAGCAGCCATTTGGGGAGTGAACCAATGGAAGGAAGATCTTTCTCTCTGTCTGTCTCTCTCTCACTAACTCTGCCTGCTTAAAAAAAAAAAAAAAGAAAGAAAGAAAGAAAGAAAGAAAGAAAAAGTTGTCTCGAGTAAGTCTCTAACTAAATCAAAGTGAATATGAAAAATTGAAAACATGTTTTAAAAAATCAAAAAAGGCAAATGAATCATTTTAAAACTGTTTTTGACACTTTCATGGCATTTCTATTCCCCTTATCACCTCTTTGGTTCATCTGTTTACCCCTTATCTGAACTGTTGTAATAACTTCCCATTCAGATTCTTTTTCTGTGTTCTCAATTCTTTTTAAACTATTACCAGAGCTACCTGCCTGCCTGCCTTCCTTCCTTCCTTCCTTCCTTCCTTCCTTCTCTCCCTCCCTCCTTCCCTCCCTCCCTCCTTCCCTGCTTCCCTCCCTCCTTCCCTCCCTCCTTCCCTCCTTCCTTCCCTCCCTCCTTCCCTCCCTCCTTTCCTCCTTCCTTCCCACCCTCCCTCCTTCCCTCCTTACCTCATTCCCTCCTTCCCTCCCTCCTTCCCTTCTTCCCTCCTTCCCACCTTCCCTCCCTCCCTCTTTCCCTCCCTCCTTTCCACCCTCCCTCCTTCCCTCCTTCCCTCATTCCCTCCTTCCCTCCCTCCTTCCCTCCTTCCCTCCTTCCCACCCTCCCTCTTTCCCTCCTTTCAAGATTTATTTATTTATTTGAAAGGCAGAGTTACAGAGGGGCAGAGGCACAGGGAGAGGTCTTCCATCTGCTGGTTCACTCTCCAGATGGCTACAGTTGCTGGAGCTGTGCTGATCTGAAGCCAGGAGCCAGGAGCTTCTTCCAGGTCTCCCTCAGAGAACTGGATTGGAAGTGGAGCAGCCGGGAATTGAACTGGCGCTCATATGGGATGCCAGCATTGCAGCCGGCAGCTTTCCTGCTATGCCACAGTGCCGACCCCCAGAGCTGTCTTTCTAAAACATGGAAACTTCTGTTACCTACCAAACCTAATCAACATTCCTTAGCATAAAATCCTTATCTTTTCGTTGTGCCCAAATCTGCTTTCCCAGCATCTAGTCTCACTGACTTTCCCAGCCACCCCCTGTATACACTATGAACTCTTCCTGCAACTTTCACATTCTTTCACACTTCTGTACCAGTCTGTACTCTATCTTCCTTGATTGCTGTCTTTTTCTGTACTCCTGTTCCTCTACTTTTGAGTTATTTCTGCTTCTCTTTCATGACTTACGATTGAGTGTCCCTTGGCTAACTGGTAGTAAATGCATTTAATAACTGTGTTTTCATTAAATGTCTCAGTGATTCAACATTTATTTATCTAATGCAGATTAAGATCCATAAGTAGGTCTTTTGTTGAAACTTGGAGCTCCTTTTCTAATTTTAACACATTTTAGGTTATTCTTAGTCATGGAAGTATGTTAACATCATTTTCAGATTCCACTAGGGGGAGAACTCAGTCAAAGACCTTTTTATTCCAAATCTCTTCAGGTTAACTCTTCCAATTACTGTCAATCTTTTGTGAATAAATTTTTTTCTCCTAAATCAAATTTTCTCAAACTGTTCATTTAATAAGTTATATTTGCTTTTTAATATAATTATAAAGAGTATACTGTTATAACCATCATATTTAGGTAAATAATTTAGATGAAGACATACTTGTTTTTGTGAATACTATAACATTCTGTAGTATATATATTTATGATGCTTATGTTTGTTAAATTTGTTTTCAAAGATCCTGTAGTCAACTTGAAACTTTCATATCTAATTTAAAGTTCATGATCTACCCCATCTGAGTTCTTCTGACATAACTGCACCTGTAATCTTCATGTTCTCCAGAATGCCACATTCTTTGTTACAGTGAACTGAGCCATTTTTAAGTATAGCTGCTTTCAAGTTTTAGACATTTTTCTAGGACTGTTTTTAATATTATATTGTATTTATTCAAAAGGCAGAAAGAGAGAGAGAGAGAGAGAGAGAGAGAGAGTGAGAAAGAGTGAGCTCGGAATACCTACAATAATTAGGGCTGGGCCAGGCTAAAGTCAGGCAACAGGAACTCACTCCTGGTCTCCTGTGTGGGTGGCAGGGACCCAGCTAGTACAGGATGCAAGCATTCTAAGTAGCATCTCAACCACTATGCCGAATGTCTGCCCCAGAACTGTTTTTAAAAGTTACCTTAGATTCTTGGTTCTCAAGCAGGATGACAGTTACTTATTGGTGAATTTTAATCATCATTCTGCTTTAATAGTTATTTGGGACAAGTTATGTACCTATAAAACTAAGGGATTTAACTCAAAACTTTCATCAAATGTAAAAAATTATACCATGTATGTCATGTTAATATTTTTGAGAATTCTTTTATCATAATGAATTTGAATTATATAATCTCACTTCATTTAGATCTGTAATACTTTCTCAGATAGAGCTCTTTTGCCCAGATTTCTCTCTTGCAAAAAGATTCTCATCCTGATCACTATACTTGTAGCCTGCTTTATTTATTTATTTATTTATTTATTTATTTTGACAGGCAGAGTTAGACAGAGAGAGAGAGAGAGACCTAGAGAAAGGTCTTTCTTCCATTGGTTCACTCCCCAGATGGCCACTACAGCCGGCCCTGTGCCGACCCGCCGAAGCCAGGAGCCAGGTGCTTCTCGTCGTCTCCCATGCGGGTGCAGGGCCCAAGCACTTGGGCCATCCTCCACTGCCTTCCCGGGCCATAGCAGAGAGCTGGACAGGAAGAGGGGCAACCGGGACAGAATTCGGCGCCCCGAATGGGACTAGAGCTCGGGGTTCCCGGCGCTGCAGGTGGAGGATTAGCCAAGTGAGCCGCGGCACCAGCCCCCTGCTTTATTCTTAAAAAACAGTTTTTTTAGGCCGGTGCTGTGGCTCAGTAGGCTAATCCTCTGCCTGTGGCACCAGCACACCGGGTTCTAGTCCAGGTCGGGGCGCCGGATTCTGTCCCGGTTGCCCCTCTTGCAGTCCAGCTCTCTGCTGTGGCCTGGGAGTGCAGTGGAGGATGGCCTAAGTGCTTAGGCTCTGCACCCGCATGGGAGACCTGGCTTTGGATCAGTGCGGTGCGCCAGCCACAGGGCACCGGCCGCAGCTGCCATTCGAAGGTGAACCAATGGAAAAGGAAGACCTTGCTCTCTGTCTCTCTCTCTCACTGTCCACTCTGCCTGTCAAAAAAAATTTTTAAAACAGTTTTTTTTATCATAAATTACACATTTTTATTTTTTCTGTCTACATCTTTCTCCATGATGTAAACTCCTTGAGATAGGACTTTTTGTTTGTTTAATTAGTTGCTGTTTTTCAAGCAATGTAGTATATAATGTCTGGAACATAACAGTTGCTCAGTAAATACTTGTATTTGAACAAATTTATACAGTAATGCAATCATCTGATGTTATTTCTATGGGAATTGATTTTTATGTATGTAATTTGAATATTTAGATTTTTTAAATTCAGAGACTATATTTACACATGCATCAGTTTATAGACATTCATGCGTTTGCTCCTCTATGAGAAGGAGAAAATGAGTTCAGCCTCTGCCAATAACTATTTACGATTATATAAGAGAACCTGAGCCTGGCCCCTTCTTTGAAATTTAAACTACTGAAAATTCATGTCCATTTATTGTTAATGTGTGATGGTGCCAATTGTTGTGTTCAAAAAGAGGGATTCTGTTTCTTGCTATCTTCACAAATATTTTACAAGCTAGTTTTCTGATTGAATATCTTTTTTTTTTAACATTTATTTATGGGGCCAGTGCTGTGGCATAGGGGGTAAGGCTGCCACCTGCAGTGCCAGCATCTCATATGGGCGTTGATTTGAATCCTGGCTGCTTGACTTTCAATCCAGCTCTTTGCTATGGCCTGGGAAAGCTGTAGAAGATGACTCAAGTTCTTGGGCCCCTGCACCCTTGTGGGAGACCTGGAAGAATCTCTTGGCTCCTGGCTCCTAGCTTCGGATCAGCGCAGCTCCAGCTGTTGTGGCTATTTGGGGAGTGAACCAGCAGATGGAAGACCGCTCTCTCGCTCCCTCTGAGGAAGGAGAGATTTTCCATCCTTCCTCAGAGGGAGGGAGGGAGAGGGAGAGAGTGAGGAAGAGAGGAAGGGAGGAAGGGAGGAGAGAGAGAGAGAGAGAGAGAGAGAGAGTCTTCCATCTGCCATGGCCAGAGCTGCACCAATCCGAAGCCAGGAGCCAGGAACTTCTTCCAGGTCTCCCATGCAGGTACAGGGCCCAAGGACTTGGGCCATCCTCTACTGCTTTCCCAGGCCATAGCAGAGAGCTGGATCAGAAGTGGAGCAGGCAGGACTTGAATCGTTGCCCAGATAGGACACTGGTACTGCAGGTGGCAGCTTTACTCGCTATACTACAGTGCCGCCGGCCCCCTGATTGAGTATCTTAAACTAATGAAATTTCTTTAGGTAACCTGCAACAATAAGTATGATGGGTAGTATGTTGTGGTAAAGTGCGTTGTGCATCTGTGATGCCCACAACCCATATCTGAGTGTGGATTCAAGTCTCAGCTGTTCTACTTAGAATCCAACTTCCTGCTGATGTATCCTGGGAGGTAGTAGATGATGGCTCAAATGCTGGGGTCCCTGCTACCCACATGCAAGACCTGAATGGAGTTATGGGCTCCTGGCTTTGGCCTGGTCCAGCCCAGGCATATGGGGTGAACCAGCAAATGGAAGATATCTCTCAGTGTCTCTCATTCTGCTGTTCTGGCTTTCAAGTAAATAAAATAAATAAAACATTTAAAAATGCAGTCTAATCAAAATAAAGAGCTTCAAGGAATTTAATTATTAGGAACAAGAGGCCTCAATGACTCTGTGGTCACAACTTTTTATCTTTCTGTTTTCTTGTAATTGCTAGGATGGTGGTGTTGGGGTGGGAGAGGTTCTTTAGAAGAAGACATGTAAACAACTATTTGAAGCAGGTGAGATATGGGTAGTTGAGGGAAGAGTAGAAGAATAAGTACTGAGGGCCTGCAGCAGATCTAAGTAGAGTCTTAAACTGAAACGAGATAGGGGAGCAGAAGACTGAGAGCTAAGTAGCATCAGTTACGTGGAGCCTAAGCACTTCGATTTTTTTTTATGATTGCTTTTGAACATTGAATTGATCACTTAGATGACATTTAACCTATTAAAAAGATAGTATTTTCATTGGAAGGAAATGGTGATTAAAAAGTAAGTTTTCTTTTGATGTTAGTGTAATTTTCCTTCTTTGGTCTCTTGATCCAAATGTTCTATGTCAGAATTTGTTTGTTATTTGAAGACTATTTTTGCACTAATACGAAACAGAGCTGTCTCTACTTCCCAGATAGGGGAACAAAACACAGAAAAATTCATTTTTGCTCAGTTAGTTGAGGAAAATAGGTGGGAAATGAACCCTTTACATATTTAACCTAAGAATGAGTTTTTATTTTGGTGATTATAAGGCTATACATATATAAATAAGATATATTTATTTGTCATAATCACATTCCAGCCTTCTATATGCTAAGCTAAGCATATCTATAAAATCAGTGCCACCTTGTTATAAATGATGGAAAGTTTTTCATTTGAAACATTGTGGGTCTACTCAAATCCAACTTTTGGTTCTCTTCCTGGTACCCAGTAACATTTGCCCACTTTTGTTAGTTTGCCCAACAGATAACCTCTAGGGATGCCTCAGATGGGCAATACCCTAGCCACTCTTGGCTTAAAAAACACCCACTCACAATTCTGTTCTGACGTACAATGAGGGAGCTGGGTTTAAATCAGTGTGCTCAGATCAGCAGGCAGTTTTAACAGAGATGGAAAGGAAGTGATAAAATTTTTACCATTACCTCTAAAATACTATATTTTTAATCGTGAAATTACAATGACATTACTAAATGATGGGGTTTATCATTGAAATCAGTTTGGACTTTCCAATTTCCTGAGCTAATTTGCTAATAGTTTCACAATGGGTAATAGTTTATATGCCAGCTCTTAGGTAGCAAACTTCTTTTTGAAAGATTCTTTTTACCCCTTGAAGTATAGTTGTACAGTAGTTTAGAGTTTTCATTTTAAGCAACTAAAATGTTCAATTATTTTTTACTTGTCTTTAAGGACTTTCTCAATTTTAAGCATGTTTTTTAATTTGAGAAAATAGCTATTCTGTAATAATATCTAGTCTTCTTTTTTAAAAGATTTATATTTTATTTATTTGAAAGACAGAGTTACAGAGAGAGGTGGAGACAGAGAGAGGGGTCTTCCTTCCGCTGTTTCATTCCCCAGATGGCTGCAACAGCCAGAGCTGCACCAGTCCGAAGCCAGGAGCCAGGAGCTTCTTCCTGGTCTCCCACATGGGTGCAGGGGCCCAAGGACTTGTGCCATCTTCTACTGCTTTTCCAGGCCATAGCAGAGAGCTGGATTGAAAGAGGAGCAGCTGGGACTAGAACCAGCTCCCATATGGGATGCCGGTGCTTCAGGCCAGGGCATTAATACCTGCTGCGCCACAGCACTGGCCCCAATAATATCTAGTCTTAACAGTAGTTTTCACCAAAGGAAGTTAGGTATATAGACTGTTTTACTCAGCTTGCTGTTTAGTCATTAGGAATTAAGAAATTGTTTAAGAATTTTTTTCCTGAAGTGCCCAGAGATGGTTCTTTCCTATTCAACTTCAACATGCAGTAAAAGGAATTAAGTATCTAGAGGTTTTTAGACTATTGCTCTGCCTAGAAGGACATCATTCAGTTCTCCTAAGCCCAGCTCATAGAAAGGTCTCAATTAAGAACTAATGAAGGAAGAGTAGAACTATTGGTCATCTTGATGTCATTTAAAAGTAATTTATGTACACTTAGTGCCCAGATTTTTATTTCTAATACCATTCTCCAGGAAATGGAACCAACACTACTTAAAGACATGGCTGATTCTTGAACTGGGACAAGAAATATCCAAGTTAAGCCTGGAACAACTTGTAATGCCAGAAAGTAAGGAACTGCTCAAGACCAAAACATACCCCAGCATTAGTAGGGGTATGTTAAATGGACCAAGCAGCTAGCTCAGAGAGCTCCCATCAGCCAAAGGTAGAACAATTTGTGGGGATAAAAAAAAAAAAAGCACTTAAAGTGGTAGTGGATTATAACCCAAAGTATAAAATATCTATGAGCCCTTCCTAACATAATGATTAAATAAGTAAATAATAGCAGAGAAGTTACACATTTGTGGTAGAGTTTTGTAGACTGCCTTCAAGGAGGGAAGACGTGAATCCCCACTCCTTAATTGTGGACTACATGTAATGAGTTTCCCTCACAGGATGCATATAGAATGCAAAGTGCAATGGAGGGACCTGATGGACACTACCTAAGCCAGGTGATCGAAGTCAGTATCAACAGTTATAAATCATGTTACACTTGAACTGAGCCAAAAAGTTGAGAAGCCATCACAAATCATATTGATAGTAGGTGCTATTGGTATGAGTAATGAAAATGACACTCTGCCTCTATGGCCTTCCTCCCAGTAACCTGTAATCTTAGTCTTACCGTGATAAAAATATCAGACAGATTAATCATGGACATACTAAAAGTACCTGAACAGTATAGCTCAAGCTGCCAACGTCATCAAAAACAAGCAAATTTTGAGAAATTGCCACAGTCAAAAGAAACCTAAGCAAATAACCAAATGTAAAGTAGTCTCCTAGATAGAATCTTGGAACAGAAAAAAAGACACTGGTTAAAAAACAAAAAACTGAATAAATATGAATAAACTGTGGACTTTAGTTAGTAATAATATATCTTTATTGGTTTGTTAATTGTAACAAATACCATACTAATGTAAAGTGTAAATTATAGGAGAAGCTGAGTGCTGGGATATGTAGGTCTTCTCAGTTTTTCTGTAAATGTAAAGCTGTTCTTAAAAAATGTCTAATATAAATGGTTTATGTGAGTCTGTGGCTTTTAGGAACCCATTGAATTATAAGTACTGGCCACAACATTGATTCATTTCCCATTAAACTACAGTTTATGAAAAACATTTCCCCATGTTTGAACCTGGAATAAATCCATATCTTTTCATATGTGCATGTAATTAATTATTCTTAAAAGAAGCATCGCTTTAAATGTGTGTGTGTGTGTTTGTCTCTCTCTCTCTTTTTTTTTTTTTTTTTTTGACAGGCAGAGTGGACAGTGAGAGAGACAGAGAGAAAGGTCTTCCTTTGCCATTGGTTCACCCTCCAATGGCTGCCGTGGCCGGCGCACCACGCTGATCCGAAGGCATGAGCCAGGTGCTTCTCCTGGTCTCCCATGGGGTGCAGGGCTCAAGCACTTGGGCCATCCTCCACTGCACTCCCGGACCATAGCAGAGAGCTGGCCTGGAAGAGGGGCAACCGGGACAGAATCCGGCGCCCCGACTGGGACTAGAACCCGGTGTGCCAGCGCTGCAGGTGGAGGATTAGCCTATTGAGCCGTGACGCCGGCCATGTGTTTCTCTTCTAAAATGGAATTAAATCAGTCTTGGCATTGAAAAATGCTAGGAAAAAAATCTGATTTCTTTTTTCCCTTTATACTTTTCTGATTATATTTGTAATTGTATTAATGATTTTCATATGTGCTTTTTAATTTTTTTGTAGTTACTAAAAAGAAAATTAAAACCTGGGTCCATGACTTTTAAGTTACAGGAAACTGTTTAAAAACTTATCAGTAGGACATGGTATGAATATGATTTGTTTTTAGATGTTTCAAATGAGTCACCTTGAAGTCATGGAGAGGCTACCACTTACCACATTTACTGTTCTGATTAATTTTTCTTGGGGCGAAGTACAAATCAGTAATAACTTACTAAAACTTAGTGGTTGCTATTGATGTTTCAATAGTGTGAGTATGTTGATTAATCAGAGTGATTACTTATCTACTGTCATGGATTTACTCAGATCATTGAGTTTTCTTTTATAGGAATTTCATATGCAGTTGTAATTTTCTTTTGTATATGAATTGAAAATATAAAATTAAAACTTAAACTTTGTGCCCTTGCTGCAAGTTAACATGGTTGCTCCTGTGACCGTTGAACACAGTTTCATAACAGAGCCTTGAAAAGAAGTGTTATTTAACCTTTAGAACAGTCAAGAGCTCACCATTTAAATTATCTCCAAAAGGGTATGACTTTTACCCAAAAAGACTTTATTATCTCTTTATGTAGCATAACCTCTATTTTTGTGTGGATTTTTTCACTTGTGGGTGTAATATAAAATATTTTTTAAATGCAGGCTTTGTACTTGTATTTGAGACTAAGCAACCTGCATTGTGTCATGACCCTTCTAATACCACAACCTTCTGTAATGCTACTCCCAGAGAAAAACCCACATCCTATGTATAACCTTAGATTTATTTTGAAATCTCTATGAACAGAGCTTAGAGAGATTACTAATTGTTTCTGTTATTTCCTTTAAGGGTGTGATGTCTGTTTGTAAACCATGTTTTTAATTTCAATTACCAGGATTAAAATGTTAAACTATATTGAGTAGAAACTTCCTATTCTAAAGTTAATTTGTAAAAATGTGATAGCTGATTATATACTTCAGATTTGGGTGCTATGTTAAACATCTGGGGAAGTTTCAAAAAGAAGAAAGCAGTAGTACTTCCAGCAGCCAATACATACTTTTTAAAAGAGATTTATTGATTTATTTATTTAAAAAACAGAGTGTCAGGGTCTTGGAGAAGGAGAGACCTTCTGTCCACTGTTTCAATTCCAAAATACCCACAACAGTCAGGGCTTGGCCAGGATGAAGCCAGAGCCTAGGAACTCTATCCTAGTCTCCTCATGTGGGTGCCTGGACCCCCTGGAGCCGTCATCCAGTGCCTCCCAGGAAGATTAACAGGAAGCTGGATCAGAAGCATGGAATAGCCAGAACTTGAACCGGGCACTCCAGTATGGGATGAGGGCATTACAAGTGGTGGCTTAACCCACTGTGCCTCAATGCTTGCCCCCCCAATATGTCCTTCTATTCTAAAACCACTGGCTGGTAGATATTAGTGAACAACTGTAAATTTACATGAAAAGATACCTTTGTTTTCTATTTTATTTCTGTCCTTATTTTTATTTCCTTCTTTTTTTTTAATTACTATCGTAAACCTAATTCCTTTTTTTTTTTTTTTAGATTTTATTTATTTGAGAGGTAGAGTTACAGACAGTGAGAGGGAGAGACAGAGAGAAAGGTCTTCCTTCCATTGGTTCACCCCCCAAATGATTGCAGTGGTGGGAGCTGCGCTGATCTGAAGCCAGGAGCCAGGAGCCAGGAGCTTCTTCCTGGTCTCCCATGCAGGTGCGGGGCCCCAAGGACCTGTGCCATCTTCTGCTTTCCCAGACCATAGCAGAGAGCTGGATTGGAAGTAGAGCTGCTGGGTCTCAACCCAATGCCCACATGGGATGTTGGCACTGCAGGCAGCAGCTTTACCTGCCACACCTCAGCAGCAGCCCCCATGTAACTCCTTAAAATAGATCCAACATTAGTTTTAGTACAGTTTTTTTGGAAAATTAATCATTACTAGTCAATAGGAGAGTGGTTAAACCATGTTATATCCACACTCTGGGATATTCTGCATCTTTAAGATATAATGTAGAAACATCTTTAGGATACATTAAGTGAAAAAAGCAAATTATAGACAGTATATATCACATTTCCTCTTGTGTCTATTAAAAAGGAAGTGTGGGGGCTGGCACTGTGGCATAGCAGGTAAAGCTGCCACCTGCAATGCTAGCATCCCATATGGGCACCCGTTCTAGTCCCAGATGCTTCACTTCCAATCTAGCTCTCTGCTGTGGCCTGGCAAAGCAATAAAAGATGGCCCAAGTCATTGGGCCTCTGCACCCACGTGGGAGACCTGGAAGAAGCTCCGTGCTTCTGGCATCGGATTGGCTTAGTTGCAGCCAGTTGGGGAGTGAACCAGCAGATGGATGACCTCTTCCTCTCTATCTGCCTCTGCCTCTGAAAGTCTGCCTTTCAAAAAAAAAAAAAAGCAAGTGTGTGTATGAGTGATATGTGTGTATAAATATATACTCTTAATACATATGAGATGTGCTCCTGCATATGAATTGTATTTAATATAATACATTTTGTACATTAATATTCATGTATACTAAATACATATGCACATAGCATGGCTACATGCACTGGAAATGTGTACAGTGATTGCATCAGAAATTTTGAAATATTCCCTCTGGGGAGAGTAAACTTGGCACAAAAAGAGTAGAGAGTAGGAGTTCACTTTTTAATTCTGTATGAATCCTTAGGATTATGATTATAATTTTAAAAATGTACATACATTGACATCACTTTTAAGGTAACTTTGCTAGAAGGGATATAAGAATTAGAAACTTTCAGATAATGATAGAGAAAAGGCAACAAAAGAAACTTGCTCAACCTAGCAGGTGTCACACCACTTCCCTGGCCTTAAAGTTCCTGAGTTGTCTGGCCACTGCATGTTTCTCTGACTGCATCTTAAGCTACATTCTTTGACTAATTAGTTATTAGCAACACAGATTTTTTTTTTTTTTTTTTTTTGGCTTCTTGAATCAAGCTCTTTGTTCCCATTAAGGCTTTTGCTCTTAATTCTTTCCTACATTTGTAATTGTGTGCTCCGTCATCTTCCCTTGGTTGGTTCCTTCTCATCATTTGAATCTCAGCTGAGAAGTCAGTGACTCATAGAGATTTTTCCTGACCACCTTTGTAAAGTAGAACCCTGGGCCAGTGCTGTGACACAGTGGGTAAAGCTGCTGCCTGCTGCGCTGCATCCCATATGGGCGCTGGTTCAAATCCCGGCTGCTTCACTTCCAATCTAGCTCTCTGCTATGGCTGGGGAAATCAGGGGAAGATGGCCCAAGTCCTTGGGCCCCTGTACCCATGTGGGAAACCTGGAAGAAGTTCCTGGATCCTAGCTTTGGATCAGTCCAGCTCTGGCTGTTGCATCTGTTTGGGAGTGAACTAGCAGATGGAAGACTTTCTCTCTCTCTCTCTCTCTCTCTCTCTCTCTCTCTCTAGCAGGTGGAAGACTTCCCCCCCCCCCTCTCTACCTCTGCCTCTCTGTAACTCTGCCTTTCAAATACATAAATAAATCTTTTTTAAAAAAGTAAAGTAGAACCCTTATGCTGTCACTTTCTGTTAATCAACATGTTTTATATTCTTTCTGGCTCTTAACAATTTATAAAATTATCTTCACTTTAAAGATTAACTCTTACATCCACATGTGCATATATTAAAGCTTTGACTGATTTACTGCTATATTCGTAGTGCTTGGCATATAACAGGCGCTCAACAAATAATGGCTCAATGATTTTTAGGAAGAAGATAAGAATTTTGTAAGAGTCTTATATTCTGTGCTCATAAAAGCAAGTAGAAGGTTCTGTGTATAGACAAGTCCCCCGACTTAAGGGTTGTTCAGTTTTGTGATAGTGTAAAAGCACAATGCATTCAACAGAAACCATATTTTGAATTTTGATCTTTTCTCTGGAAAACAGTGGTATGATACTCTCTTAAATGCATTTTTTACTTAAGATATTTTCAGTTGACAGTGGGTTTATTGGGACATAACCCCATTAAAAGTTGAGGAACACCTGTACTTTATTCAGAATATTCATTTAGAGCTACCCACTCCAATCATCAACAAAATAACAAAAACAAACAAACAAACAAACAAAACTTCAGATAATCACAGTGAGGCCAGAGAGTAAGAATGGAAATCAACTATTAGCTAAGACATGATAACAGATAATATATCTCTAAGGGGAACTGGTATCCCACAACACATGGAAGGGAGATGTGTTCAAAGATATAAACAAGATGAGTTCCTTGAAATTAAGGTTAAGATTCAGATAACATCCTGGGTTCTAGGAAAATGTAACACAGAATACCCCTTAAATACTTTCGGTGATCTGCAAGGTGGGAAGATTAAGACTTGTCCTCCAGATTTCTACACTGCGTACCCTGTGTGCTGAGCCAGCAGGATAATGTCTATGCCGCACTCTCCAATACAATAGGCACTAGCCACATGTGCTAATTTAGTTTAAATTGATCTAAATTAAACAACATTGAAATCAGTTCCTTCAGTGACACTAATACCTCATGTTATATGGTAGCTTTTACCTACAATATTTGTGCAGATACAGAGCATTTCTGTGATCACAGAAAGTTCTCTTAATTTACAGATTCTGGGCTGATGTAGTGACATAGCAGGTTAAGCCACTACCTGCAACAAAGGCATCTCATATGGGTACTGGTTCAAATCCTGGTGCTCCACTTCTGATCCAGTTCCTTGCTAATGCACTTGGGAAAGCAGTGGGAGATGGCCCAAGTGCTTGGCCCCCTACACCCTAGTGGGAGACCTGGAAGAATCTCCTGGCTTCTGGCTTCTGGCTTCTGGCTTCGGCCTGGCCCAGCCTCAGCTGTTTGCAGCCATTTGGGAAGTGAACCAGCAGATGGAAGATCTCTCTGTCTTTCCCTCTCTCTGTAACTGTGCCTTTCAAATAAGCAAGTCAATCTTTTAAAAATAAGTAATAATTTACAAAGTCTGAGTTTGAGTGACCCAAAAATATCACAGTCAAAAAATTGTCATTCAAGTATGTTAAACACATTTGTGTGAAAAAAATGTACTCTTGGGTCATGATGGGTATTTGATAATTAAGATGTAACTTGAAGCCGGCGCCGCGGCTCACTAGACTAATCCTCCGCCTTGCGGCGCCAGCACACCGGGTTCTAGTCCTGGTCGGGGCGCTGGATTCTGTCCCGGTTGCCCCTCTTCCAGGCCAGCCCTCTGCTGTGGCCAGGGAGTGCAGTGGAGGATGGCCCAAGTGCTTGGGCCCTGCACCCCATGGGAGACCAGGATAAGTGCCTGGCTCCTGCCATCGGATCAGCGCGGTGCGCTGGCCACAGTGCGCCGGCTGCGGTAGCCATTGGAGGGTGAACCAACGGCAAAGGAAGACCTTTCTCTCTGTCTCTCTCTCACTGTCCACTCTGCCTGTAAAAAAAAAAAAAAAAAAAAAGATGCAACTTTAGGCTGGCGCTGCGCTCACTAGACTAATCCTCCACCTGTGGCGCCGGCACTCCAGGTTCTAGTCCCGGTCGGGGCACCGGATTCTGTCCCGGATGCTCCTCTTCCAGTCCAGCTCTCTGCTGTGGCACAGGAGGGCAATGGAGAATGGCCAAGTGCTTGGGCCCTGCACCTGCATGGAAGACCAGGAGGAAGCACCTGGCTCCTGGCTTCAGATCCGCGCAGCGCGCCGGCCATAGCAGCCATTTTGGGGGTGAACGAACAGAAGGAAGACCTTTCTCTCTGTCTCTCTCTCACTGTCTAACTCTGCCTGTCAAAAAAAAAAAAAAAAAAGAAAAAGAAAAAGAAGAAGAAGAAGAACGAAAGAACCCATTCCAACTTCTTATTAATGTGCACCCTTGGAAACAGCAAACAAGGCTGAAGTAGTTGGGTCCCTGCCACCCATGTGGTAGACCCCAGTTAAGTTCTAGACTCCTGGCTTTGGCCTGACCCAAACATGGCCCCAGCTGTTGTAGTCATTTAGGGTGTGAATAAGCAGATGGAAAATCTCTCTCTGTCTGTCTCTGTTTCTCTTCCTTTGAAATAAACTGAAGAAAAGAAAATTGCAGGAGTACTGTTCTCCTGAGATTTCTTGAAAAAGCTACTAGTTAATTAAATGCAGCTTAAAATAAATTAAAATAAAGAATTAAGAAATGCAGGCACTGTTAGAAAAAAATGGGTGTTGAATAATTAGCTTAAATACTGATACCAAATAAATATGGAAATAATGTTTAAAGATGAGACTTTTTCTTATAAATGTTGATGTAATATATGAATTACAGGAAATTTGTTTACCTTAAATAAAAGCATTAAAGGATAAAATACATTTTAAAAGAGAACTATAGAGTATCTGAAGATAAAAAGAAATGATAGAGGGACAAAATAACAGACATAAAGAAGACAATTTGAAACATATGTAGTTGGTTTCTCTCCTTTGGTTAAGCATCCATGTCCTTCTATTTAAGGAAATCTTTAAAAATATTTCTGTAGGCAGCTCACACAAGAGCTTAACATCAAGATCTCTTTAAAAATGAATAAAATTATGGTGTAGAATTTAAAAAAAGATAACAGAAATTTAGAAGTACATATGGAAGAAGGTAAATAAATACACTCATCTACCATCTTATAGCAAAATAACCCCTCAATGCAGCATTTAAAACATGTAATTTTAGAAGAGGTCTCTGATAGCTTAAATATTTTATTTATTTTAAGGTTATAAAGTTTTTAAAAAGGGAAATTAAATTTCTGTTATTGAAGAATTGTGTTCATTTTACTTTTTATATTAGTTTTAGCTAAACTTTAATTTTCTTTATATTTTATGCATTGCTTACTTTTTTTTTCATTTGACAGATGGAGTTAGTGAGAGAGAGAGAGACAGAGAGAAAGGTCTTCCTTCCGTTGGTTCAGCCCCCAAAATGGCCACCACGGCTGGCGCTGCGCGGATCCGAAGCCAGGAGCTGGGTGCTTCCTCCTGGTCTCCCATGTGGGTGCAGGGGCCCAAGCACTTGGGCCATCTCCACTGCCCTCCTGGGCCACAGCATTGCTTACATTTTTAAGATAATGGCATAATTTTACAGAAATCATTTTTAGTTAAAGAAACAAAAAAAAACTGGCTAAAGGTATTCCAAGATATTAATCTTGATTCTGAGAGGTGGAAATAGAAATAATTGCTATTCTCTTTACATCTTTTTGTTTCAGTTAAAAGCATTCTTCCTAGTTTTTTCTCCTCGGACATTTAAATTTTCTGTTCAAAAGATGAATTCCATTCATAAGCTAAAAGTAATGCATGTTTATTGGAAAGATATGTACAGAGCATAATGACATTATAGTAATAACTGTTAGTCACAACCAAGTCAAACCATTTCATTGAAATTCCTAATAAATTAATTTGATGGTCTGACTTATTTATCTGAAATGTGTAAAGTTGCATTGATATCTTTTGTATAGGCTGTCTTTTGTTGATCTGCTTTATTCTTTGTACCTTAACTTCATATTAAAAGGGAATACTGAATTCATAATCAATTATAATTTGGTTTTCCAAACAGAACTTCTTCCGTACTTAGATAATAATATTCAAATACTCTTATAATAGTCTAACTAATTGATAAAAATGTTGGCTGGCAAAGTCAGTTGCACATGGATCCTTCAAGCACGGGAAGAAAGAGTAATTTGTTTATCAATAAGATGAATATCAGTTTGTAGAAGCCATCTGGTTATCTGATGTTAAAGAGAGTACATGAGAAGCTTTGGCAGCTATCAGCTGTACTTGCCAGCTTTGGCTTGCTGTCATTCTTTACAGAGGGCCCAGGAGAAAATACATGAATAACAAATAAGTAAAAGCATTATTTTTTAAAAAAAGCAGATTTAGTACATATCCTGCTGCAGTCTATCGCATATCAGAGGCATAGTTTATATTGGAGGAGTATGTAATGATACAGGGAGTATGGCTTCTACCCCTTGCTTTTGCCAGACTAGCCACATGGTTGTTGATCCTCTAGTACTGTTGAGGCTAGGCTATACATAATTCGAGCCACTTAGGAGAACAGTCCTAGGTAAAGGAATCATGCCAAAAAATAAATTATTATTACTTTGTAACAAGAAGGTTTTTACTTTTTCAGTGTGGAGGGCATCTTGCTAAAAGAAAAGAAGTGAGGTTAAGAATACAAAGTATGGGAGCCAGTGCCGTGGCTCAGTTGGCTAATCCTCCACCTGCGGCACCAGCACCCCGGGTTCTAGTCCCGGTTGCTCCTCTTCCAGGCCAGCTCTCTGCTGTGGCCCTGGAGGGCAGTGGAGGATGGCTCAAGTGCTTAGGTCCCTGCACCCCCATGGGAGACCAGGAGGAAGTACCTGGCTCCTGGCTTTGGATTGGCACAGCGTTGGCTGTGGCAGCCACTGGGGAGTGAACCTACAGAAGGAAGACCTTTCTCTCTGTCTCTCACTGTCTATAACTCTCTTTCTCTGTCTCTCTCTGTCTAACTCTGCCTGGCAAAAAAAAAAAAAAAAAAAAGAAAAGAAAAGAAAAAAGACAAAGTATGAAAGTCCTAAGTCTAGTTTATGCCAAATCTTCTCTTTCTTAGAGGTGTTTCTGGTGAGTAACCATGTAAATATAATAGTCATTGTGTTGAGAGAAGAAGATCTAGAGAAATAACCGTGGTGGGTAGTAGAATGACAAAAAGATGAAATGATGTTTACATGGATCTAGAAAGACCTTTTGGAACTAATTTTTCAAATGTTTTGATATCCAGTGCACACACTGCCCAAAGGGCCCATCAGGATCTTACCCTGGCCTAATGTAATAGAGTTTATCATCAGTAAATAGAATATATCACCATATTGTTTTGCTTTATAGAGAAAAGATAAAAAGATCTTTTACACTATGAAAGCACTTATTTGGAGTTTAACCCTATAGTACCCAAAAATAAACAAACAGAAATAAGCTTTCACGATAAACTCCCTTGGCATGGAATAAGAAGATAATAAAGTATTAACAATACCACCCTCCAGAAATGAATCACATTTTCTTCAGTTATAGAATTCTCCAGCTGTGTGAACACTGTCTCAGTGAGAAAGATGGAGTTCACTCAGTGACTATTTGATGCTTACCTTTTATGGCAAGTCTTCCTTTTCTTAGAGGCTTTTTATTTTTTTAGTATCTAACCCAGTGCCTTTCCCAGAATTTAAACTTCTTCTTTTTTTTTTTTTTTTTAACAGGCAGAGTGGACAGTGAGAGAGAGAGACAGAGAGAAAGGTCTTCCTTTTGCCGTTGGTTCACCCTCCAATGGCTGCCGTGGCTGGGGCACCGCGCTGATCCGATGGCAGGAGCCAGGTGCTTCTCCTGGTCTCCCATGGGGTGCAGGGCCCAAGCACTTGGGCCATCCTCCACTACACTCCCTGGCCACAGCAGAGAGCTGGCCTGGAAGAGGGGCAACCGGGACTAGAACCCGGTATGCCGGCGCCGCAAGGCGGAGGATTAGCCTAGTGAGCCGCGGCGCCAGCTAAACTTCTTAACCTAATCAATATAGTATGTTTTTACGAAGAGACAAATGACAAAAAATAACAGACAGAGAGACATTGGTGTTTAAGGTGATATCAGATAGGGAGAGTTCTTTGGAACTACTCAGGTTTGAAAAGTTAAACCTATGGGTGTGTCTCCTGATAGGAGGCAAAAAAAAATCATAATCATCAATATTTGTTGCCTTTTATCAAATGTATGTAATAAAATACATATTTACCCATGTTATATATGAAATATTATCTTCTAGGCTATTGTAGGTTTTTGGAGTCTTTGGCTTTAGATATTTAAGTTTCTGTGCCCATGTCGTCTATACTTACTCCCTTGATCAAATTAACCATTGAACATTGTATTAGTTTATACTGTTGTCTACTTGGTCTGAAAAAGGGAATAAAAACTATACTTTATTTGGAATTTTTTAGGAATGGGAAATTTCTTTGTTTCAGTTTGCATATTACAGAGACTATAGCTCAGGACTCTTCGTAGAAAGTAATAGTGTCATGAAAATAAAAATTACAGAGGAACCAGTGTAGGTTAAAGAGATACTCATGGGCAAATGTAACCATGAGCTTTGACTTGATTCTAGACAGTAATAAAACACTATGGGTCCTTGTAGGGAAACTTGAATATGTTCAAATTTGAATATATGTTCAAGCGATATTATAGAGTAACTGTTAATTGTGGTGTTATAATGGCATTGGATCATGTAAAGACAGTTCCTTGTTCTTCAAAGATGTGAGCTGAAGTATATAGTAGTGCAATGTCACAATACCTGTAACTTACACTTAAATGGTTCAGAAAAAATCTGTACATGCACGTATATACATATACAGAAAGAATGAAAGCCAGTATGGCAGAAATGGTAATTGATGGGTATAGCTGAAAGGCATATGGTGTCATTGTACTGTTATTTCAGCTCTTCTTTAGATTGAAGTCTAAAAGTCAGTCTGCTATCTTTCTAAGGAAGTGTCCTTCCTGTGGCAAGATAGAGTAGGTTATAACCAACATTGAAAACACAGATAAAGAAGCAAACAGGAATGGACTGTTAGGCATATCCATTACGACTTCTCTTTAAAATGAGCCTGAACAAATTTGTACATTTAAACGAGCCTGGGATCCTTGTCTTTTCTTTCTCACCGCCCAATATTTTTTAAAGTTATTTACTACTAAACCACATCCTTCTCCCAAACACTTGTTCAAAGCAGCTTAAAATGGTACTCATTTCAGGTTTGCTGCACTTTAACATACAAGAGATGTTGACATGTTTTTTAGAACCATACAGAAAACTTTTCCCGTTGTCTCTTTAATCTTCTAGCTTGATGCAAGACTACATTTAGTTGTTCAACTTTTATTTATTTGAGAATTAGAAACAAGGAGACAGAGAACTTCCATCTGCTGGTTTATTCCCCAAATGCCTACCATGGCCAAAGCCAGGAGCTAGGAACTCACTACAGGAATCCCACTTACATGTCAGGAGTCCTGTTAGTGGAGCCGTCGCTGCTGCCTCCCAAGGTCTGTGTTAGCAGGAAGCTGCAGTCAGGACCAGATCCAGATAATTGGACCCAGGTACTCAGATACTGGATTCGAGAATCTTAACCACTATGTTAAATGCCTGTTCCTGTTCAACTTTTTAAATAGTATGTTCAAGTGCAGTGGATGTGCACAAAGGACCTCTGAATAAAATGTCTACTTTCTACCGTGACCATATACACACTGCACAAATACATACTCACTTTTTATTTCCTATGGACCATAGCATTTGTTGACTTTTTAATAAAACTATAACAGAGTATGTGACACATCCTGAGAACATTCCCTCTCTTCCCCATCTTTCCGCTAATTATAGTTGTCTGGGCGCAGGAATAACAACAGGGGAATGTGTATGCCTCAGGTTAACAGGTCATCCCAGTAGTTGAACCTCAAAATCACAGCTCTTACTCCAGTGTTCCTCTATATACATTTATGTGTTAAAGTACTAAACAGCTTTTTAAAATGTCAGCTTGTTACATAATAGTTTGATGAGAGATTTGGAGTCATTATTTCCCCTAATGCTATTTCTCCTTCAGAAATATTGATGCTTTTTAAATATTAAAAAATTATTTTGCTTATCTCCAATTTTTTTTCTTTATTCTTTAGAGCAGTTATCTTAATTTTTAGTCATAGTCATCATATGTGTGGAATTCTTTTATATCCTAAACATCGTATTTAGTTACTCTTCATCCATTACTAAAATTTAAGGTAATATTTTCTGTTTGAGAGCTGGGTTAACCAAGAAAGAAATTTGAGTTCAAAATTGAACCAGTGTCAGCAGACAAGGAACTGACCAGCTGAAACTAACATGGAAATAATGTGAAGTGAAACTGATAGCAGAATTGAAAGAAATATTAATTTAAGGGCCCTTGACAGTTTCCCTCTATTTTTGTTCTTAAATATATCCACTCAGCAGATGTAGGACCTGTTAATAAATTTATGAGTCTTGGTCATTTACCATGGTGGTAGTAACTTGAAGAAATATTTATCTCTTTGTTACATATAATATACTAAAATCTATAATAAGAATAAATGTGGAATGTATTATTTCAGGTCCTTAGAAGATAGGATGAGATATTTTATTATTGACATCTATACATAGTTTTTAATTTGTGTTAGAAATAGTTCTTTCCCAAAGGTGGTTTATACCAGTGCTTTTCAGACACAAGTCTGCACACTGATTGTGTGAAGACCACCCCATCTGTAGTTTTCAAGCCACATTCCAACTGCTTAGAATTTATATAAGTGTTCCTTTAATCCACATGTTTATAAAATTCTCAGTCATATTTTTTATAATCATCTTTGGGAATCATTGGTTTAAATATCTCCTAGAGAATGTTGTTATTTATGTTACCATATTCATTTACTTAGCCATGTCTTTAAAAAAATTTTTTTTTTATCCAGTGGTACGGTTTTACTGCAGGTAACAGAAAATCCATTTCAAACTGACTTAAGTGGCCAGAGCCGTGGCTCACTAGGCTAATCCTCTGCCTGCAGCGCCGGCACTCCAGGTTCTTGTCCCAGTTGGGGCGCTGGTTCTGTCCCGGTTGCTCCTCTTCCAGTCCAGCTTTGTGCTGTGGCCCGGGAGTGCAGTGGAGGATGGCCCAAGTCCTTGGGCCCTGCACCCGCATGGGAGACCAGGAGGAAGCACCTGGCTCCTGGCTTCGGATCAGTGCAGTGCGCCGGCCGTAGTGGCCATTTGGGGAGTGAACCAACAGAAGGAAGACCTTTCTCTTTGTCTCTCTCTCTCTCTCTCTCTCTCTCTCTCTCTGTCTAACTCTGCCTGTCAAAAAAAAAACTGACATAAGTAATAAAAGCAATTTATTGGGTCATGTAACTAAAAAGTCTAGAAGTGGACTATACACAGGAGAAGTTGGATTTGGCTCCAGCTTGCAGTTAACTGTGATTCTGAAGGCTCTGCCTTGTTTTTCTTCTCTGTTCTCAGGAGGTTGTCCTCATTGTGTTAAAATGGCTAATGGGTGAGCTTTATGTTCATATACAAGTTGAGCATCTCTTACCTGGAGTGCTGAGACCAGAAATGTTTTAGATTCAGATTTTAGAATATTTTCATGTACGTAATGATATATCTGGAGGATGGTATCAAAATCAAAATATGAAATTCCTTTATGTTTCATGTGTACCTTACAGAGTCTGAAGGTACTTATTTATATCCAATAATTTCAGCATACCTCTGTTTGACTACTACCCATCACATGAGTTAGGTGTAGATTTTGGAGCAATTTGGATTTCGAGTTTTCATAGGAACACCTAACCTGTATCATGATGTCTAGAATAAGATTCTATGGTCCAGGGCCGGCGCCGCGGCTCACTAGGCTAATCCTCCGCCTAGCGGCGCCGGCACACCGGGTTCTAGTCCCGGTCGGGGCGCCGGATTCTATCCCGGTTGCCCCTCTTCCAGGCCAGCCCTCTGCTGTGGCCAGGGAGTGCAGTGGAGGATGGCCCAGGTGCTTGGGCCCTGCACCCCATGGGAGACCAGGAAAAGCACCTGGCTCCTGGCTCCTGCCATCGAATCAGCGCGGTGCGCGCCGGCCGCGGCGGCCATTGGAGGGTGAACCAACGGCAAAAGGAAGACCTTTCTCTCTGTCTCTCTCTCTCACTGTCCACTCTGCCTGTCAAAAAAAAAAAAAAAAAAAAAAGATTCTATGGTCCATAATTTCCAGCAGAAGTTTTGAAAGCCACACTACTTGAGCAATCACTGAACCAATTACTGTGCAAAAGTATGATTATCCTGTCTGTTTTAGACCTTGCCTATCAGGTCCTAACTATGGGGTTAGATAGGCATAATTCCAGTGCTATTGCGAGTACATAATAAGAGAAAGGATTTTGAGGTAATAACCACAGAATCTACCACAAAATTTTATAGATATAACCTATAACTCAGCTGACTCTTTTAAAAATTCTATTTTACTGAAGGTCTATATGATTTAGTCGTACAGGTTGAGCATCTCTAATCTGAAAATCTACAATCTGAAATGCTTCAAAATTTTAAAGATAGTCATGACTCTGCAAGTGGAAGATTCCACACTTGACCTCACCTCTGACCCTAAGCATTTCGGATAAGGGGTACTCAAGCTGTATTACTTTCCAGTTTAAGTTGCCAGTAATATGTGTAGAGAGTAGTATCCATTACCAGAACAAAAGGTAGATTTTAAGTGAAAAATCATTAATGTTTGGGAGATACATTTCTTTCCATATATGCAAAATGAAGTACAGTGTGAACCCATGCTTGCTTCCCAGCAAATGGTGGGGATAATGAGGTTATTAAGTTATTTTTATTGTGTTTCCTCCTGGTATTTTACTATTAAAAATTTCGAACATACAGAAGTTGAAAAAATTGTTCAGTGACCACTCATAAGTCTGCAGCCTACATTCTATTAATATTTTGATGTGCTTGCTTCTCCATTTCTTTATCCACTCTTTCTTCTTTGATACATTTCAAAGTAACTTACTTTGCTGTACTTCACTCCTAAACATTTAAACATGCATATTATTAACTGAGTTACTGATGACCTTTTGGTTAAGAATCTCATGTACAAAGCTCTCTGGCTTAGGACTCTAATGTGAATCAGATTATTGCAGAAAACAGTACTGATTGCTAAAATAATTATTCAAAGATGTGATTTTGTACCTTTCACGAATGTCACTTTACACTCTCAATATAGTTTTTATTTGTGGTGTGATAAAAGGTATAAATTTAAACTCTTTACAATGAAAGTGCAGTAGAATACCAATATTTTTTTATATATTGGGCCTCTTTAAGTTTGTTACTTACCTAATTAGTTTTACTTAGGAAACCAGTTAACTGGCAATCTGTTGTTATCAGCTAGACCAAAAGAAAACCTCAAGAAAATGCAGGATCTTAGTAAATTTATTAGTGTAGCTGACATTTTCCCACCTGCTTATCAGAAACAAACATATGGACACTGTTTGAAAATAGAAAGCTATAAAAATACTTCTAGAAAAATCTTAACCATTGGATAGCTAAAAGAACTATCTCAGACAACCACTTCTTAGAGTATAGTAGTACGTTGTAATGTGTTTTGGTGTTGTAAAAATATGGTTACTCAGTTTTTACATTTAAAGAGCATCCTAAAAGGCTTTGAACTAACATTTAAATAAGAACCTATTAGCAGAACATAAAGAAATCAAAGATTTTTAGATAAAAAGTCATTCATACTTAATTAAATAGCAGTTAGGACCTCTCTCACTTTTCACTTTTATTTTTGAAATACCAGCTGTATTCCCTAGGGCAGTTGTTAAACCAGGACATCCAGAGCAGAGCTTCCTAACTTGTGTGTCTGTCACACTGGCATGCCACTAATGGGTACGCTGTGATAGTAGCTGTCTCATCCTGGGGTCTTTGTCAAAGCCTGGCTGGTTGACCCAGTAGGCGTTGAAAACTGTTACCCATTTTTTGTGTATGTTTGTGTTGTCTTCACAGAAACAGTTGGTTCTTAGGATCTCAGAGCCCAACTTCTTGAATATCAAAGTTTTCCAGAAGAAAACCCAACATTAAGCTTTGTGGTTACCATGAAGTCTGAAAGGGACAAATATATACAATAGGACTCGATATGTGAAGTTTTTTTATGTTTTGTCTCATTTTCTATAATGAAAAGTAGATCAAGGAACACATTTTTTTAAGTTATAAAATCCAGGAAGGCTTCTTAGATTTTCACAAGCGTCTTTCCAGAGTGGTTTTTGTTGTTTAAAACATTCCACCCTCTTATTGTAAAGTTTTTTAGCTACCCTGTTTTGCTTTGTTTACTGTCTTTCCACCAAAGAAATCAAGTGCTATAACAAAATTTTCAGCTAAGTACTATAAGTACTATAAGACCCACCTTTGGAGCAAACAGATCTTTGGAGTCCCTTGGTTGCTTTTTGTAAAGCAAGATTTAATGATTCCTGTTTTGCTGGAATTTTGTTTGAAGATTTGTTTATTTATTTGAAAGGCAAAGTTACAGAGAGGCAGAGGCAGAGAGAGAGAAGTGGTGGAGGGGGAGGACCTTCTATCCACTGTTTCACTCTCCAAATGGCTGCAACGGCCAGAGCTGGGCCAATTCTAAGCCAGGAGCTTCTTCCGAGTTTCCCACATGGGTGCAGGGCCCAAGCACTTGGGCCATCTTCTACTGCTTTCCCAGGCTATAGGAGAGAGCTGGATTGGAAATGGAACAGCCAGGTCTTGCAGAGAGTTGGTATGAATTACTGTTCCTGCCCATTCTATAGCCTTTCTTTTTTTTTTTTTTTTTAAGATTTTGTTTATTTATTTGAGAGAGAGAATTACAGACAGTGAGGGGGAGACAGAGAGAAAGGTCTTCCGTCCGTTGGTTCACTCCCCAAATGGCTGCAACAGCCAGAGCTGCGCCAGTCCAAAACCAGGAGCCAGGAGCTTCTTCTGGTCTCCCACATGGGTGCAGGGGCCCAAGGACTTGTGCTATCTTCTACTGCTTTTCCAGGCCATAGCAGAGAGCTGGATTGGAAGAGGAGCAGCTGGGACTAGAACTGGTGCCCACATGGGAGGCCGGCGCCGCAGGCAGAGGATTAACCTACTGCACCACTGCACTGCCCCCTCTATAGTCTTTCAAACCTAAAGTCTTTTCTGCATTCTTGAACTTTTCTCACAATGTTAATGGTTGCCTTGGGCTTTGTCATCTTGCTTGCCTTAGATTTTTCTGCTGTCCCACATGATATTATTGTTGTGGGATGTCCAAAGTCCACAAGAACTTTGCCTTCATTTAAAACTACTTGTCTCCAAGTCTGACTCCAAATTGCAAACATTTAGTCTTTCCGTCTCATCTAGAAGGATTTCTTCCTAGTGGTGGACTTTGCTTTTCATTTAATCAAACAAGCAAGTGAACATGATTCCAAAACTAGCCACACACACACACACACACCTCCAAAAAGAACAGCTAATCCTATGTATCCAAAGGGGTGATTCTTATCAAATAGTGCTCTTTGGAAGCTTATTTGCTGCCACCACTTCCCATGTCATGTATGGGATGAGAATAATGGTTTTGTTTATTTTATATCAGTGAACATTCTCCCTCCTTCTGTTTTGTCTCCTTCCTGCAGTCTTTCTTCCTGTTATACTCACCCACTCCCCTCTGCTTGACATCATTGTTTTCCACTTTATGGAGATGCAGCACTGAGGTGCAGTAAGTCTAGAGTCAATCAAAATCTTGGGATGAAGCAGTCATGAATATGACTGGATTGGAGCCGTGAGCTCCTTCATCTTCTTGTATAATGCTTTTGATCTGTGACTTTAAAATGTTTCCATTAAAATGATCTCACTCTCAAAAAAAAAAAAAGTGTCATGATTAAAAATAAGATCCAGGGGCTGGTGCTGTGGTGTAGCAGGTAAAGCCGTTGCCTGCTGTGCTGGCGTCCCATATGGGTGCCAGTTCAAGTCCCGGCTTCTCCACTTCTGATCCAGCTCTCTGCTGTGGCCTGTGAAAGCAGTAGAAGATGGCCCAAGTCTTTAGGCCCTTGCATCCACGTGGGAGACCTGGAAGAAGCTCCTGGCTCCTGGCTTCAGATCAGCTCAGCTCTGGCCATTGGCCATTGTGGTCATTTGGGGAATGAACTAGTGGAAGAAAGACTTCTCTCTCCCTCTGCCTCTCTGTAACTCTGCCTTTCAAATAAATAAATAAATATTAAAAAATAAGATCCAGACATAAGACATACGTACGAGTGTGTTAGCTCTAATTGTAAGGCCATAAATGCTATGTAGGGCTGTAACTTTCATCTTTAGTTATTTATTGCAGTTTACATTTAAAACAGCAGATACCAAAATAAATATTTAAATAAAGAAAGACTTTTGTACCAAATCCAGGCTAATTTACTCAGTCCTTCCCATGAATCTCCATATATACTTGTCTGCTTCATTGTTTCTCCTGATCAGAATGCTGTAAATTAGGGTAAAAGTTTCTTTGTGACTCTTAGGCAGCCAGTTCATTCAGTCTTTTTTAAAAAAAAATTTTTTTTTAATTTATTTGAAAGGCAAAGTTAGAGGGAGAGAGAGTCAGAGAAATCTTCCATCCACTGGTTCACTCCCCAAATGGTGACAGTGGTTGGGGCTGGGCCAGTCCAAAGCCAGGAGTCAGGTGCTTCCTCTGGGTCTCCCACATAAATACAGGGGCCTGACTTGGGCCATCATCCACTGCTTTCTGAGGCACATTATCATGGAGCTGGATTGGAAGAAGAGCAGCCTGGACTTGAACCGGTCCAGGGCTGAGAATGCTGGCATTGCAGGAGGCAGCTTTACCTGCTGTGCTACAACACCGACCCCTTCATTCGGTCTTTAAGTTTCCTCATCTGTGAAATAGGAGCATCGATAGTATCTTGCACAGGGTTATTGCCATGATTGCATGTGAAGAGCTTAGAACAATTCCTGGCACATTCTAAGTGCCAATCTCTCTCCACCAGAGCCCTATAGAAAATTAAACGCTACAGAAAAAAACATTTTGAATGAGTTCTTGCAAGGATGGTCCATAGTACCACTCTAGTTGCATAGGAATAAAATTAAATCACATGCAGTGACATGGTAGTCTTCAGGACTGAATCCCTTTGGGGAACCTGAAATGAGAAAGTCTGCTATGTGTTCAATAAATAGTAACCATTATTGTTTTATTTCCAAGTGACAGAAATCCATGTTCAAACTGGATTTAATAATAAAGGTATTTGATTGTTTTGTGTAAATGAAAAAGCAGAGAAGATTTCACAGATGGTTTGATTAGTTTTCTGGACTTGGTATCTTTGCTGTTTTGTTGGTTCTGACTTTTCTCTGGCCATTGGATCAAACTAACATTTCAACCAAATTTTTAAAGGAAGGATTTTTTTTCTTAAATTTGGCTTATGGCTACAAATCATAAGGTATCTTGTGTATCTAAGTTTTGGATTATAGTAATTATTAAGTAAGACAGTTGTTTGCTTATGTTGTATCTGATATTCTTGTGTTTAAATATATAAGAAAACATTTTAAAGCCTGTAGAAGGTATAATTTTGCTTTCGCAGTTGTACAAATATTAGTTAGAAGTAAGGCCATTTTCCAATTAGAGGCTTTTAAGACAGATTGCCAAGAGAAAAATAAACAAAACAAAAGGGAGAGGAGTTAGAGGAATAACTTGATGAAAATGTTTGGAGAACAGATTACAAGTAGTTGGGGATGCAGTTGAAGTAGCAAGGGCCACGAGTGTAGAACAGTACTCTGAAGTGTAGCTACCCGTTCAGTTGCTGAAGCAGTCCTATCTCGTCTTACTTCCTGCCGAAGATGTTGGGGGAAAGTATGTAGAGAAAGAGCAGGGTGGAGTTGGCTGAAGGATGCCCAAGGGCCTTGCATACTGTGATTTGAAAACCAGCAATAGGAATCTCCACATTGGAAAATGCTATAACCCATTTTTTAAAAAAGATTTATTGGGGCCAGCACTATATTCTGGTATCAGGCGCTATTCAGTATTTTCCATAGATGTCTCTGGACCAGAGCTTCTTAAAATGCTAAGCATCAACAGATGGCTCCCTAATTTTAAGTTACCAAAGACAGTTCTGGTTTTACTCTTTCATAAGCCCTTTATCCAAAAAGTTCATGTTTGTTTTCAGGTGATGTAAAACAAAAAGGAGGCCGGCACCCTGGCTCACTTGGCTAATCCTCCACCTGCGGCGCTGGCACCCCAGGTTCTAGTCCTGGTTGGGGCGCCGGGTACTAGTCCCGGTTGCTCCTCTTCCAGTCCAGCTCTCTGCTGTGGCCTGGGAGGGCAGAGGAAAATGGCCCAAGTGCTTGGGTCCCTGCATCCGCATGAGAGACCAGGAGGAAGTACACGGCTCCTGGCTTTGGATCAGCGCAGCGCCGGCCGTAGTAGCCATTAGGGGAGTGAACCAATGGAAGGAAGACCTTTCTCTCTGTCTCTCTCTCATTGTCTGTAACTCTCTGTCTCTCTCTCTCACTGTCTAACTCTGCCTGGCAAAAAAATTTTTAAAAAAAGGCAAAAAAAAAAAAAAAAAAAAAAAACACAAAAAAACAAAAACAAAAAGGAAGTTCCTGCAAATCCCAATCCCAGTCTGTATTCCTGGAAAATCATCCCAACAGTCTTTTTGGAACTCTTAGGGTTGGGGAGATCTTTTTGCTGGCCATCTCTAGGACTCCATATATATAATTTTTAGGTTGATTTATTTTTTTGAAAGGCAGAGAGAGAGAATATGAGACTGTATCTCTTCTGTCTGCCAGTTCATTCCCCAAACGCCTGTAGAGAAGCCAAAGCCAAGAGCCAGGAACTGATCTCAGTCTCCCGCATGGGTGGCAGAGACCCAATCACTTGAGCCATCATCTGCTGCCTCCAAAGTGCACATCAGAAGGAAACTAGATCAGAAGTGGAGATGGTGCTCTGATATGAGATGCAGTCATCTTAAGCATAATCTGCTATGCCACAGTGCCATCTCCCAGTATATTCCTGAGATAATCAAACAGAAGGGACACAGAGCTGTCCCTTTCCTTTTGAGAGTGATTTGGAGAACTTATTCTTTGTTTTTTTTTTTCTTTTTTAATTTTTCCAATGTATTTATTTAAAGGGCAGAGTTACAGAGAAAGAGGGAGAGACATACACACAGAATTCTTCCATGGCTGCTATGGCCATGGCTGGGCCAGGCTGAAACCAGGAACCTGGAATTCCATCTGGATCTACCACGAGTGGCAAGTGCCCCAGTACTCTGGCCATCTTCCACTGCTTTTCCAGGTGCATTAGCAGGGAGCTGGATTGCTTAGCCAGCTGCTCCACAACACTCACCCCTGAAGAACTTTTTTCTTTTTGCCCTTTCCTTTCTGTTCCCCAGGCAAAAACAGATGCCCAGTGTAGTTGTAGGAGGCTTCCTGCCATCTTGACTAAGCCATGGGTTTCATGGATAGTCATCTACCTTCAAGATAACTAGATAAGTGGCTTTAGAATCTAGGGTAATATTTTTCACTAGAAGATCCATTAGTTTTCTAAGACTCTCTCAAAAGGTGCGTTTTGTAAATTATTAACAACTTTCATTAAGCGTCATTTGGAGCCATTCAGTTTGAGTTACTTTTCAAAGACAGTTTAAGAATGGATTTGATCAGCATTCGGCTAATTGAAGGATATGCACTTATGCTGCCCTGTTTCTTGAAATATTTTAGTACCTGCTGTGAAAATTATCTCTTGTTTTTGCTTTGTTGTCACAAAACAGAAAGAAGAAGGAAAGCTTCAAGGACAGCTAAACAAGTCTGATTCTAACCAGTATATTAGGGAACTGAAAGATCAGATAGCAGAGCTGAATCATGAGGTAAGTGATAAATTTTGATCTTCACATATTTCTTCCTTCCGTCCCTTGTATCGTAACAACCCTTGACTACTGGTTATAAGGCTGACTTTTTCATGCTAAACATTTTCTGTGAGTCCTTGATTATAATTAATAATATTTTAGAAGATTATCTTTTTAATAAGGATTTTTCTATTCTAATATTGAAGACTTTTTTTCTTAAGACCTTAATCATGCTCTAAAAAATTGATGAATATTTTATGGCAGTTTTTTTGTGTGTATGTTTTTAAAAAGTGTTGATGGTTTGCCTAGGTGTCAAAGTTACTTCAAGTAAACTAAAATTTTCCTTTTACTTGTGGTATTTGCTATTGTGAATAGGAGGGAAGTCTTGTTACTCGTGAATTCTTTTCCCCCTCATGGTGCTATTACTGAGATTGCAAAAAAAGGATACTTGCCTAATATCAGTTAACAGATTTCTTAGAATTTGAACACTTTTCAAAACTGGTTCTGGGTCTGTACTGTTCAAGTCTTGAAATTTTAAGAGTTTTACTAGGAACTATACTGAAAGTATTGAAACTAATGTGTTTTACTTAGAAAGATAGTTTTTGTTGATGTTGCTCTAGATCAGTAGCTGTGTCTTTTATTATTTTGTTATGATAAGCATCTGGCTAACATGAATGGAAAGGCATGTTTATTATTTTGAATTATTTGTAAAATAATGTTTATTCACAGTAATGAGATTTGAAAGGATACTATAAGCCTTGTTTGTTTAAGAAAAAAAAAAAAAAAAGAGAGAGAGAGAGAGAAGAGAGGAAACTTGGTTTGGCCACTAAATAAATTCAAACCTCAAAGGAAAAAGTTTAGACATTACCCTTTCCTGGTATTACAGCCTTCAGTTAAAGTCTCAGTGGCTTGGGTAATACCTCCTAGAGGGAGGCAGTCAGAGTAGATTCTGAATGAAGAAGAAACAAAATAGAAACAAAAATGATAAATCTTAGACTTAGTTCACTTGTTCTGAAATGTTGGGGCTCATTCATGTAAATAAATTTTTTAGCCATGATAACGTTTGAGGGATTCAAGATCTTATACATATTATGTTTACCTGTTTGTGCACATTTTTTAATAATCTATTTTTATCTGTAGCCCTGTATGAAGGAACAAGTTACAAATAGGCATGTTCTAGAAATCCTTATTATTTTGAGAACTCTGGGAATTACTCCTTGAGTTCAGAGGGTGTTCTCAGAGGAAATTTTGGCTAAAATAAAGCATTTTAGTCCCATCTAAAATGTAGAAGTATAGTGGTAAGGAAGCTTTGATATTACTGAATTAAGGAATTTATATATGGAATGACTGTTTTTAAAGCTAGTCTAAAAAGTAGTCAATAAATGTTAATTTTGTCTGTTATGTGCTAGATTATCTGGTTTGTCTAGAGAAACAGAATTTTGGTAGGATGCATATTAGGTATTTGAAAGTAGACTTATTAGGATAGTTGGTTCATGCAGTTATGGCAACTGAGAGATTTCCCAAACAGATTACCTGCAGGGTAGAGATCTGGGATGCCAGGGCACGGTTCAGTCTACGTCTGAAGGCATCAGAACCAGGAAAATCAAGAATGTCACTCTCAGTTCAAAACCAGAAGCCTGGGCCACTGGTCTAAGTCCTGGAACCCCAAAGCCAGTAGTTGACACCCAAGACAAAGTCTAGAGAGCCAAGTGTGTCCAGCTCTCAGTGAGGGACCAGTGTACTTTCCGTGTTCATTCTGTCCACACTCCCACCAGGTGATGCTACCGCACACATCAAGGCCAGCTCTTGCCACCACGCCCACTCAGACTCACATGCCACACTCCAAAGGAAACACCCTCATAGACACTCAAAATAATGCTTTTCCAGTTCTCTGGGTATTCTGAATCCAGTCAAATGGGCACCATAAAATTAACCATCAAATTTCCCTTGTCTAAAAGTAATATTTTCCTAATCAGAACTGATAGAAAATAATTCACATGAAGTTTACTTTTAATGTTTGTGTGGGTAGAGGGCTTGTGAAGGAATGAAAAGAAAACTAATCAACAGAGAAGAATTTTAGATATATTGTGTGAATTAAAGGCCAGAGCAGTGTATAATGAGGTGTTGATCATACAGTTCAAAGCAGTCAAGGTCCTGGGCTTAAGCAGGTGCAGGTCAGAAGCTGTGGGGGAGAGCAGAGGAGGAGTACAGTGCAGCTGATGGTCCTGTGTAAGGCACCGGAGGTGAGAGTGAGTGTGGGTTGGGAGTTGAGAGGAGGCCAGATTAATGGAAGGGTTAATGTTTGTAGCAAGGTAAGGGTAGACTGAATAGAACCAAGTTATGGTGAATCCGCAGAGCTAGAAGGGATTAAATTTGCCACATAATTTAAGCATGTATGAGTATTTGGTTGGAGATTACTTTTCATGTTGCATTCTGAGCAGAGTTTAATTCATTCACCAATTTCAGAGTTTTATCAATAGGAGAGAATCAGTAAAAATAAGTGAAAGTTTAAACCAAGATATCGGTTCTAGTAGACTTACTAGAAAAGTAACATTTGTCAGACCAATAAGGTATTAAATAGAGACAGCTTTTTATTCCAGTATTTTCATTCTTTTGTATAGCACTTCATAATGAGAAAAGGGAAAAAAGATAACTAAAGTCAGTCCAATCTCTCTCTCTCTCTCTCTTTTTTTTTTTTTTTTTTTTGATAGGCAGAGTAGGCAGTGAGAGAGAGAGAAAGGTCTTCCTTTTTGCCGTTGGTTCACCCTCCAGTGGCGCACTGCGCTGATCCGATGGCAGGAGCCAGGTGTTTCTCCTGGTCTCCCATGTGGGTGCAGGGCCCAAGCACCTGGGCCATCCTCCACTGCACTCCCAGGCCATAGCAGAGAGCTGACCTGGAAGAGGGGCAACTGGGACAGAATCCGGCGCCCCGACCAGGACTAGAACCCGGTGTGCTAGCGCCGCAAGGCGGAGGATTAGCCTATTGAGCCACGGTGCCAGCCAGTCCAATCTCTTTAAGTTGACATTTACTCATATGGTAGAATTTGCCAGACCCATTGGGTTTTACATGAAAATTAACTTTGAAATATTAGTGTTGTGTTTGAGCATGTGACTGTTAATAGTGACTTTGTTAACTGATTTTTATGTTTCTCAGTGTTGAAGGAAATGTTGAGAGAAAAGTTGCAGATTTGTCTTCCTGAAGTTGGAAAAATGTCGTATAGATTATAATAACTATGATCCCTTAGCATAGACAACTGTATGAAATAATAAGATTAAGCAGGTTATGTTTTATGAATGGCTGAATACATTGCAGGTCTGTAAGATAATAGCAATATTTACCATTTATCAAGTACCAGTACCTACCATGGGCCCAGCATTGTGTCAGACACTCCATCCGTATTGGTTACCACCCCTCCTAACAGTCCATATGAAGGTGGTAGTGTTCTCAGTTCCATGAATTTGGAACTGAGATTCACAATGATTAAGAGTCTTGCCAGGCAGGCATACAAGTAGGAAGGAATTAAACCACTTGAGAATCCAATTTGCTCTGTTCTTTTCTGTGTTGCTTACACAGACATCAGAAAACATGTCATCAATATCCGAAATCTTAAGAATAGCAATTAATGACAGTTTTCACGCTTTTGTTCTGCCCTGACACATGAGTTTTGCATACCTCCAGTAGGTGTGTTCTGCCACTGACTAACCACAAGAACTCCTTGTTGATATTACAAATGGGGATTTATCTGCAGTTCCTGCTAATGCTGCTGTGATCCCTCCTGGTGTCTTCTCTGACTCCCAGCTCCTGCCATTCCTGCTCTAACTACATGACCAGTTTTGCTCCTAATTTTACCTATTTCCCATGGAAACTTTTAAATTTGGAGCCTCTTACGCCTTGCCAAGAACTTCACAGAATCCATTGTGGAAACCCTGGCTTCCCCAGACCTAGGATAAGAGCATGATGAAATCCTCCCCTACTCCCTGCCTCCTGTTCTCTTAAGAGCAAACCTGTAACTCCAATTCAAGTGCTTTCCTTATCCTACCTTCCACTACTCCTCCCTTCTCCCCCCATCATCAGAGCACCTACTAAATACTAGGAACTAGGTTTAGAAATGAAGATAAAAGAAGGTTGAAACACAGTCAACAGTGGAGATGGGCATACAAATAAACAAATTGCAGTACATTATGAAAAGTGAAGTAGCTGCTAGTTACCATTTATTTAGTGGTTGCTCTGAGCCAGACACTGTACTAAGTGTTTATATTTCCATTATTTAATCTTTACAGCAGTCCTATGAAGTAAGTAATATTGTTATTGTTCATATTTTACATGTGATAAAATGGAAGTTCCCAAGGATTCAGTGCCTCCTCATGATCATACACTAGTCAGTAATATAAGTTGGTTTTTTTTAGTTCAGGCTGTATGACTCCAGTCTAGCTACTATAAGCTACAAGCTCAGCCACTAATTGCTATATAGCCTGTTTGAAATATACAGGAATAAGATAGTAACAAAATCTGGGCTGAGTTTTAAAAAAATGAAAGTCAAGTAAATTGAGCATCTAGAGCATTTAAGTCAGACATGAAAGAAAATTGTTGGTTACAGGAATTAATAAGCCAGCTGCATTTCAACTGTCTTCTTACAACTGCTAATCACTAAAGATAAACAATATTTTATAAATGCCAGAAAAGGGAGAGAAAAAGAGGTAGAAAGGCATTCTGGTTTAGAAGCCAAAAGAAATGCACTTAGGACTTATTTGAATGTAGACATATTTGGAGCTATAATTGAATGGCTCAGCTACATTACCAGTTAAGTAGATTTCTCTGGGTCCATTAGAACCTTGCTACCATTTACAGTATTATTTATGGGAAAATGCATACTAAACAAATGGTTTGAACATTTTTTAGAGTATAGATGCGTTTTCACTCCTTTTTGATGGTGATGTAATAGCTGTTCTGGTGGATGTTATGGAAATAAATAAACTTACTTCAGACTAAGAATAACATTTAGTGGGGCCGCTGTTGTGGTGCAGTAGATTAGGCCTCCACCTGGGACACTGGCATCCCACATGGGCCTTGGTTCAAAACCTGGCTGCTCCACTTCCAGTCTAGCTCCCTGCTGATGCTCCTGGGAAAGCAACAGAGGATGGCCTGGGTGCTTGGGCTCCTGTATCCACGTGGGAGACCCAGAAGAAGCTCCTGCCTCTTTGCTTGGGACTGGACCAGCTCTAGCTGTTGCAGCCATTTCGGGAGTGAATCAGAGGATGTAAGACCTCTCTCTGTCTCTCCTCCTCTATCTCACCGTCTCCTATCTCTAACTCTGCCTTTCAAATAAATAAGAAGTAAATCTTAAAAACAAACAAACAAAATAACATACTAAAAATTACTTTTCCCAGTAAACAGCTTTGTTGAATTTTATGGTGTCAGTAAAACAATTTTAATGTGTTTTATGACTTAAAATTTCATAGCAGTTGGGGCCCACACTGTGGTTGATGGACTGTCTTTGCCTGCGGTACCAGCATCCCATATGGGTACAGGTTCTAGTCCCAAACTGCTCCCCTTCTGATCCAGCTCCCTACTAATGACCTGGGAAAGCAGTAGAAGATGGCCCAAGTGCTTGGCCCCCTGCACCCGTGTGGGAGACATGAAGGAAGCTTCTGGCTCCTGGCTTCAGATCGGCCCAGCTCCGACCATGGCAGCCATTTGGGGAATGAATCAGCAGATGGAAGACCTTTCTCTCTGTCTTTAACTCTACCTCTCAAATAAATAAAATATTTTAATAATTTTCATAACAGTAAATCTGGTTCTGTTTGCTTAATGACTTTTCTATATAGATCAAATTTCCCTGTTTTATTAAGCATTATGTGTGGCAGCTGCTAAGCCAGATGTAGATCCTTAGATGATTGTTTAAATATTCATGATTATCCTGTCAAATTATTCCCTCTTTGTAGATTCAGAAAGACTAAATAACCTATCCAAAGTCACAGAACTAGTAAGTGGCAGAGGCTAAATTCTGGACTAGGACTTTTGGTCAAATTGCAATGCATTAAACTGGTATAAATGAAATAAATGAATGAAATAAATAAATGGAATGAAATAAATATGGAATGAAATAAAACCAAACTAACTGTATTTTTAAAAAGAAAGAAAAGCCTTTAAAGCATTTGTATTCATACCCTTCCATGTTCTAAATTAAATTAAAGAAATATGCAAATGCTACAAAATAGCAAATTATAATTTTTTGAGGAAAAAGAAAGAAAAAATAATTGTAGGAATATAATATAGAACCATGAGTAAGACCAACACAGAAATGCATAAAAGGGGGATTTCTGTCATAAACACTAAAGGGAAAACTGGTCACTTAAATATTTGAGTGTCTGAAGAACAGACCAGTTAGTTAGGAGAGCCACAACTCTTCCTGACACTGAGACTTAACAGCTGTTTCTCCAGTGCATCTTCATAAAGGAGACCTACTATGCATTCCCTTAGAACGAATTCATAATCATAAAATTTGAACAATTTAAAGAACAAAAAATTTTTAATTCTTTTGTTTAGAGGCAAGGCATAGAGAAAAGTGCCCAGGTCACAAGTTAACAGCTCAGTAAATTACCATAAAGTGCTCACACTCATGTGCTACCCCCCAAGTCCGAGAAACAGACCCCAGAGACCTGTCCGTACTGTCTCCCTAACATTACTCATGCTGTCCTCCTCAAAGGTGACCATGAGCTCAACTTCTGATAAAACAGTTTAACTTTTGGAACTTTAAATTAATAGCTTCTTGCGGTATGTATTCTTTCATGTCTTGCTTCTTTTGTTCAACATTATTTGTGGGATTTTACTGTTTCATTTTAACATGTAGTAATAGGCTGTTCACTTTTTATTGCTGCATAGTTTTCCTTTGCATAAAGGAAAATTGCAGTTTATTCTGTTGCTAAACTTTTGGGTTATTTCTAGTTTGATCTATTAGGAACATTATTGTTACTTCATGAGCAGGGAAGAAAGTTTTTACTGTCCTACAGCCTCATCAACATGTGGAATTGTCTGTAATTCTAATTTCAGCCATGTTGTGGCTATGCCAAGGTTTTAATGTGCATTCCTCTGACTACTACTGGGATTGGATAGCTTTTCCCCAGCTTTCAGAAAGTGTCAACATGTGGTAGGTACTCCATGTAGAGATTTTTGATGCATAAATGAAGTTTGTGAAAATATTTACAGAGAAGATGACATATAAGCTGCAAAGGGAATGCTAAGAATTTTCCTGATGTGCAGATGTCAGTAGAAAGAGCATTCCAGACAGAAGTAGCAACTAGCACAAAGACCGCAGAAGAAAATGAGTGGTTTTTTGAGAAACCACACTGAGAAATTGTAGTGTAGTGGAGAGTGTGGGGAAAAAATGGCATAAGATTAGAGAGGTAGGTGGGATCAGATCATATACAATGCCTTATAAGCTAGCATACATAGTGTGTTTTATTTTTAGTATAATGGGAAGCCTCTGGATGGTTTTAAACAGGGGGAGATGTGATATCATTTTCCCTGCCTGATAAATGGTGTATTAATTGCAGAAAGGGAAGAATGGAAACAAAAAAATATTAGGAGTCTGTTAAAATAATGCAGGCAGGGGCAAAGGTGGCTTGGAAGGATGAAGGAAGTGGGAATGTTTTAGATGTGAATGTATTAGAGGTATGCTTCTCTCATAAGAGAAAGCAACCAATGACTCCGGAGATTTGGGACTTGAGCAATTGAGTGAATGCTGGGTTGTTGCCACTGACTAGGATTAAGGAAACGTTGCAGACCAAGAACTCTGTTTTGTTTACATGGAGGTTGAGATTCCCATAAACATTCAAAGGAAAGTGACAGATAGGCAGTGGATATGGGAATCTCAAGTTCTAAAGGGACATCAGGACTAAGAGTAGGAACTGGCATATAAATGGCATTGATTTATAAAGAGTAGGGAGTCTGTGCACAGGTTCTGAGGCACTCCTCAACTTCGAGGACAGACAGGAGGGAAAGTGGAGAGTATGGTAACACAGGAGTCCCAAGGAAGACTTTAAGAAGGAAACATTTCAGCACAGGGCTTAGGTTTTAAATTTCCTTTATCTTTCTTAGAAATGAACTTGCTAAGAACAATTTCATGGACCAAGCAGTGTTTAAGACACTGATTAGGATACCGGCATCCCCTATCAGAGTGCCTGGGTTCAAGTTCCTGCCCCACTTCCAATCCAGCTTCCTGCTAATGTGCACTCTGGGAGGCAGCAGATGATGGCTCCAATATTTGGGTCCCTGCCACCCATGTAAGAGACCCAGGTGGAGTTCCTGGCTCTTGGCTTTGGCCTGGCCCAGCCCCAGCAGTTGCAGGCATTTGGGGAGTGAACCAGTGGATAGGTGATTGTGTGTGTCTGCCTTTACAGTAAATGAAATAAAATTTTAAAATTAATAATAAAAATACCAAAGATAGAAAAGAACTTAGTCATTTGGTTCTGTAGTTACTGATGGCTGTTTTTTTCTCTTTCATAAGGAAAACTACTAGTTTTTACTTTCTTCACTATATGCTTGCAAAGCTCCACATTTGTTACCTAGTTTAAAGAGTGGTATACAAGAACAGTATTGGCAAACTACATTGACAGCAACAAGCTGCTTCTGGAGGCAGAAATAAGAATCAAAAATAAAGTTTTTTATTTATAGTGATGACTACTGATGACTTAATTTTAAGAAAATGTTAATGTTTGCAAGAAACTTTAAGGTATGGAACTATAAAATTTTGTATATGTTTTTGTAGTAGAAAATGCTAGTTTCCCTAAGAGTGTGGCAGCTTCTTTAAAAAAAAAAAAAAAAAAAAAAAAAAAAAAAAAAAACTATTACTGGTTTCATAGATTTGTGTTCTCTCTTCTTTTTATTATTTATTTGAAAGACAAAGCAACAGAAAGATCTTTATTCTCTGGTTCATTTCTCTTCTCAAATTCCAAGAACAGCCAGGGCTGAACCAGGCTAAAGCCAGGAACCAAGAATTCCATTTGAGTCTCCCATGTGGGTGGCAGGGACTCATCATCTGCTGCCTCCCAGAGTCTGCATTAACAGGAAGCTTGACTGGAAGCAGAGGTGGGACTCAATCCCAGGCATTCTAGTATGTAATGTGGTTGTCTCAAGCAGTGACTTAACCTGCTGTACCACAACACCCACTGTAGCTTCTTAGTATAAAAAACTATGCTCTTAAATTTGTTCTTTCTTTCTTTCTTTTTTTTTTTTTTTTTTTTTTGAAAGATTTATTGTATTTATTTGAAAGGCTAGTGACAGGGAGAAACAGAGAAAGAGATCTTCCATCTACTGGTTCATTCCCCAAAATGGTAACATGGCCAGGCTGAACCAGGCCAAATCCAGGAGCTCCTACATGGGTGGCAGAGGTCCAGGTACTTGGACCATCTTCCATGCCTTCCCAGGTGCTTTAGCAGGGAGCCGGATGGGAAGCAGAGCAGCTGGGACTTGAATTGGTGCTCCAGTATGGGATACCAGCATTACAAGTAGCAGTTAAACCCCTGTGCGATAACCCCAGCCCCTAAATTTGTTCTTTCTAAAGTACCACGCAGGAGCTCATTCATGCCTCAGGCAAGTAGTTTTTCTTCCCTGCCCAAAAGGTTTCATGGAGATAATGAGTTACCTTATTTTTCTTCCTGTAAACCCAGGCACTCCAGTGTAGGATACGTGCATGCCAACCAACATCTTAACCACTAGACCAAATGCCCATGCACATAAGTCTTAAGAAACCACTTCAAAGGAAACTGGAAGTCAAGATGCTCCTTGAATTACGGGAAATAAAGACAGATGAAGGAAATGACACTAACTATGTAACCCAGAGTGATAGTTTTCATGGTTATTTATAGCAGTTTTAAGCAGATTTTATTCAATGAAGAGGAAGAAACTTCTTTTTGCAACCCGTGAGGAGACCATACTAGTAGTATATTCCGAGCTTAGACATGAGGAAAATGGACATTAAGGTCTCTTCCAGGGGCCAGCATCATGGTATAGCAGGTAAAGCTGCTGCCTGCAGTGCCAGCATCTCATATGGGCACTGTGTTTGTTTCCCGGCTGCTCCACTTCCAATTCAGCTCTCTGCTAATGGCCTGGAAAAAGCAGTGGAAGATGACCTATGTGGGTACCTGCTAGGCACAGGGAAGACCCAGAAGAAGCTCCTGGCTTCAGCCTGGCCCAGCCCTTGGCATTGCGACCATCTCGGGAGTGAACCAGCTGTTGAATGATATCTGTCTCTATGTCTCCACCACCCCTCTTCTAACTCTGACTTTCAAATAAATAAATATTAAAAAAAATAATAAGTCCTTTCCATCCCAGTTCTGTGCTAAGTGTATGAAAGTCCCAGTTGTTAAGGAGTTCAAACTGGGAGGGAATGGCAGTTTAGTCTGGGCAGTGCTGTGGTGCCCCATGGCATCATGGCCTAGAAGCATGTCAGAAAGTCATAGAGCTGCCTGAACTGTGTCTTAAAGGAGGAGTAGAAAATAACCAGGAGAAGGATAGCAAGAGGGTATGTCCAGCAGAGGCATATATGCAAAGACTTGGAGGCAAATAAAGAAGACCAAGAAAGAGCACCATACAAGGATGAGGAAAGGAGTGTGCATTTGCCTTAGCAGTTAAGACACCGCTTGAGATGTCCATATCCCGTATCAGAGTATCTACATTTAAGTCCTGGCTCCACTCCCAATTCCAGCTTCCTTTAATAATGTACACCATGGGAGGCAGCTGGGAGACCTGGATTGAGCTCCCAGGTCCCAGCCTCAGTCTAGGACCAGCCCTGGCTGTTGGGCATTTGAGATTGAAGCGATAGAGATAGAAGTTCTGTCTCTGTCTCCCTCTCCCCTTCCTTCCCTCTCAAATAAATAAGTTTTTTGTTTTTTAAGTAGGAGGGAAAGCTTTAGCGAGGGGCAACTCTGAAACCAAAGAGAAACTTCCTCTGTTCGGTTTGTTTTTAGTGTGTGGTACTGAAAATAGCATTCATAGAGATTGATCTGAAGGCTGAAGAAAAAGCTGTCTTAAACAAAAGGAAATCTGTAAAATACAACCTGTTTCCTTGATTATGTTTTGGAGTGGCTTTGAATTATGTTCTTTTGAGGTCTTGGCCCATAAGATGTGGTTCAGAGCTGATTTGAATCTTTTTAGTCTAATTTGGATATTCTTTTTCTATTATCCACTAAGCTATCCAATTCTTTACCACACTTGTTTTTAATCTTGTATTTTTTAATTGTTAAGAATAATTTTTCACAACATGATTTAATTCTATTTGCATTCATTTTATAACCAAGTAATATATTCATTCTATTGAATCTCAGGTATGAAGTCCCCAAAGAGCTTCAGTCATTTTCTTTTGGTCATTGTAATACCCAGTATTAATTGGATCAGTGGGGCCTTTATGCACTTTCATTAAAGTATGCTCTATATTTTTAATGTAAAAAATTCAGTTTCTTCAACTATGTCAGTTTTTTAAAATACAGTAAGGTTATTTTAAAAACCTTACTTTCCTTCAGATAGAATAATTCAAATTTTTTAGAAGTTTATTTTGGGTCCGGCGCCGCGGCTCAATAGGCTAATCCTCCACCTAGCGGCACTGGCACACCGGGTTCTAGCCCCGGTCGGGGCGCCGGATTCTGTCCCGGTTGCCCCTCTTCCAGGCCAGCTCTCTGCTGTGGCCAGGGAGTGCAGTGGAGGATGGCCCAAGTGCTTGGGCCCTGCACCCCATGGGAGACCAGGAGAAGCACCTGGCTCCTGCCTTCGGATCAGCACGGTGCACCGGCCGCAGCGTGCCAGCCGTGGCGGCCATTGGAGGGTGAACCAACGGCAAAAGGAAGACCTTTCTCTCTCTCTCTCTCTCTCACTATCCACTCTGCTTGTCAAAAAAAAAAAAAAAAAAGTTTATTTTTGGGGACTGGCATTGTGGCATAGTGGATAAAGGGGCCACCTGCAGAGCCAGCTCCCAATATGGGCACTGGTTCAAGTCTTGGATGCTCTACTTCTGACCCAGCTCCTTGCTAATGCGCCTGAGAAAGCAGTGAAGGAGGGCCTCACTTAGGTCCCTGCACCCAAGTGGGAGACCCAGAAGAAGCTCCTGGCTCCTAGTTTCAACCCGGACAAGCCCCAGCTGCTGTGGCCATTTGGGGAGTGAACCAGTGGATGGAAGATTCTCTCTGATTCTCTCTCTGGCTCTCCTGCTTTCCCCCTCTGTGACTCTGCCTTTCAAATAAATAAATAAGTCATTTTTTATAAAACTGATTTATTTAAAAGACAGAGAAAGATAGTCAAGGACCCCTTATACTCTAATGCCCACAACAGCTAGGATTAAGCCGGACCTGAGCCAGGTTCCAGGAACTCAGTCCTGGTCTCCTACATGGGTGGCAGGAACCCAACCATTTGAACCATACCTGGTGCTTCCCATGGTACACATGAACAGGAATTGGAAGAGGAGCAAGGATTCAAACACAGGCACTCTGATGGAGAATCTAGGCATCCCACATGGTATCCCAACCACTTCATGCCAAAACACCCACCCCTAATAACTCAATTTTAAAATGCTACTTGTTTTAAAGAAACAATAACATGGCATTGACAGTTTTCCAAAGTGGGAACGTTTGAAAATGTGCTCTACTAATTTATAAGTGTCAATTAAAGGGAAATTGATAAAAGTTGATAGCTAGCTCTCTGAGATTTACAAAAACTAAAAATGTTAAATTGTGGTTGGAAGTCTTTAGTTCAATCACATGCTTTTCTTGAACCATATCTCACAGATGCAGCTGGACATGAGACAATCAGATTTTCACTCCCCACAAGCTGGACAGCTGAAAATGTCATGCCAGTAGTGCTTGTCACAGCCTCAGCGCTTCTCTGCTGCCTGCCTGATTTAAGTTGTTGTGGTCAGTCTGAGGAACCTGTGATGTGATAAGATAGCATTCATGAGGTCATGTGGTTTGCAAGTGCCCAATCTTAACTGAGCAGCCTGTGAGCACCTCAGGATGAGGAAGAGAGGAATACTAACCTTGTCTGTTAGAAAGCTTATTTTTGTGTTCTGTGGCAAAGTAGGGTGGGTGTGTGGCTATACGCATATAGTATATGTTTTAAAAGTTACTTTCTGTCAGGAGTTTATATTATTCTCCTGAAAAAGGTGAATAAAATAAATTCATTTTACTATACTTATTAGTACTTAAGTCTGAAGTATTAAACTTTTTATTGCAAGTATTTTCTGCCTACTTAAAATGAAGCTCTAGGAGGTAACCACGGTTTCTTTTCTGTTGAGGAAAAATCTGGATATAGATTTACATTGTTTATGAATATTATTTTAATCCATTAAAGTACATCTCTGCATTTCCTAGATAGGAAATTACTTATTAGGCAGGCATTTGGCTCAGAGGTTAAGCTGTTGCTTGGGACGCCTGCATCCCATATTGGAGTGCCTGGATTTGGCTGCACTCCAAATCTAACTTTTTGGGAGATGCAGGTACTCCTGAAGTACTTGAGTCCCTGCCACCCATGTGTGAGACGCAGATTGAGTTCTTGGCTCCTGACTTACGCCTGGCCCAGCCCTGGCTATTGAAGAATTTGGGGAGTAAATCTGCAGATGAAAGAGCTCTGTCTCTCTACCTTTCAAATAAATAAAAAATTAAATATATAGGCTGGCTCCACGGCTCAATAGGCTAATCCTCTGCCTGCGGCGCCGGCACCCCGGGTTCTAGTCCCGGTCGGGGCGCCGGATTCTGTCCCAGTTGCCCCTCTTCCAGGCCAGCTCTCTGCTGTGGCCCGGGAGTACAGTGGAGGATGGCCCAAGTCCTTGGGCCCTGTACCCGCATAGGAGACCAGGAGGAACCATCTGGCTCCTGGCTTCGGATCAGCGCGATGCGCCGGCCATGGCGGCCATTAGAGGGTGAACCAACAGCAAAAGGAAGACCTTTCTCTCTGTCTCTCTCTCTCTCACTGTCCACTCTGCCTGTCAAAAAAAATTAAATATATATGTATGTATATATATATTTGAAAACAGGAAAGAAAAAATTACTTATTTGTAGTCTGGAAACATCTCTATGGTAACATACCCACAAATGGCTGTCTGTTTTACCCATAACTATGTGCATATGTATGTATATGTAATAGCTTTTCTGAAATATTCAAAGATTTTACAGTTCACCCATTTAAAACACTAAGTCAGTGATTTTTAGTATATTCAGAGCCGTGCAGCCATCATCACAATCAATTTTAGGATATTTTTATTTCAAAAAGAAATCCTGTAGCTATTTGCTGTCACACCCCATTTTCCCCTAAGCTTCCCTTCTAGCACCAACAACCACTGGTATACTTTCTATCCCTGTAGATTTCCTTATTCTGGACATTTCATATAAATGAAATTGTGCGATATATGGTCTTCTGTGGCTGGCTTCTTTCACTTAACAAGATTCAGCAATGTTGTAGCATGTTGTCATTCCTTTTTATTGTCTAATATTTCATTCCTTTTTGTCTAATATTCCATCATGTGGACATACCATACTACATCTTATTTATTCATTAATTTGCTGATTATCACTTGGGTTATTCTCACTTTTTTACTATAAAATAATACTGTGAGCATTTATGTATAAATTTCCCATGTGAACATAGGAGAACACCTCAAAAAGTTTGTGAAAAAATTAAATTAAAAGATAGTGTGGGAGCCAGCATTGTGGCACAGCTGCTAAGCTGCCGCCTGCAATGCCTACATCCCATATGAGCACTGGTTCATGTCCAGGCTACTCCAAGTACCTGGGTTCCTGCACCCATGTGAGAAACCAGGATAGAGTTCCTGGCTCCTGGCTTCAGCCCTAACCGTCATGGCCATTTGGGGAGTGAACCAGCAAATAGAAGATCTCTGTTTCTCCCTCTGTCACTCTGCCTTTCAAATAAAATCAGTCTTTAAGGAGAAAAAAAAAAAGATAATGTGAACTTTCCATGAGCATTTTGAAGCCCCCTGATTCACTTTGATTTGTCTAGGTGTACACTTTGTGAAACTACTAGGTAATAACTGTGTTTCACCTTTTGATGAACAGCCATACTGTTTTCCGGAGGGGCTGTACATTTTGCATTCCTACCAGATGTGTATGAAGCTTCTTTCTGATGTCTCTGCATTCTTATTAACACTTTTTATAATTTGTCTTTTTGATGATAGCCATCCTACTAAGTATAAAGTGTCTCATTGTGGGTTTCTTGTGCGTTCCTCTGATGGCTCATAATGTTGGACATCTTTCCATGTGCTTAGTGACCATTTTACTCCTTTTGAGGGAAATGTCTATCCAGATCCTTTGCCCATTTTTATTTTCACTGTATTTGAAAAGCAGAGAGAGACTGCTGGAGAGCATGAGGCAGAGATACAGAAAGAGATCCTGGGGCCAGCGCTGTGGCTTACCAGGTAAAGCCTCCACTTAAGGTGCTGGTTTCCCATACGGGCTCTGGTTCGAGTTCCAGCTGTTCCACTCCAACCCAGCTCTCTGCTATGACCTGAAAAAGCAGTAGAGGATGGCTCAAGTCCTTGGGCTCCTGCACCCACATGAGAGACCTGGAAGAGGCTCCTGGCTTCGGATCTGCCCAGCTCCAGCCATTGCAGCCATCTAGGGAGTGAACCAGCAGATGGAAGATCTCTCTTTCTCTCTCTCTGCCCTGCCTAACTCTACCTTTCAAATAAATAAATAAATCTTTAAAAGGGGGGGGGGGGGCAAATGTCTATAGCAGCCAGGGTGAACCAGGCAAAAGTCAGGAGCTAGGAACACAATTTGGGTCTTCCACGTGGACCACAGGGACCTAAGCATGTGAGCCATCACCTGCTGTCTCTTTGGGTACATACCAGCAGGAAGTTGCATCAAAAATGAAGGACTGAGGGTCAAACTAGGCACTTCATTATGGATTATGGGCATCCCAAGTGGCTTCTTAACTATGCCAGACACCTGCCACTTTTGCCCATTATAAAATTGGTTATCTTTTTTTAAGATGTATTTCTTTATTTGAATGGCAGAATTACTGAGTGGCAGAGGCATGGAGAGAGAGAGAGAGAGAAAGTGAGAAAGTCTTTGATCCACTGATTTACTCCCCAGATGGCTGCAATGGCCATGAGCCAGGAGCTTCTTCTGGGTCTCGCATGTGGGTACAGGGGCTCAAGGACTTGGGCCATCTTCCACTGCTTTCCCAGGCCATAGCAGAGAGCTGGATTGGAAGAAGAACAGCTGGGACTCGAACTCGTGTCCATATGGGATGCCGGCACTGCAGGCAGTGGCTTTACCTGCTACGCCACAGCACTGGCCCCAACAGATGAATTCTAACTGCCACTTTCTAGATGTTTCTAGTAATACTTTCTAGTGTTATTCTAGACAAGTTAATTCACTTCTCTGTCCCTTAGTCATCTCGTGAAAGTTATTTTGGGGATTAATAGTAAAAAGGCACTTAGCACAGTGTATGGGACTTAGAGCTACATAAACGTTCTTATTACACCACCTATAGCACAAAACATTTATACATCATACAGTCACAAGGTAGTATTGTAGATCTAATGGCCCTACTCCCCTGCTTCCCTGGTTCCTTCATGATAACGTTCTGAGTCTTTACACCACTTCATGGCTTAGCACCTGTTTTCCTTCACGTTGCTCCTCTCAGTCTCAACTTGAGACCTGTATCCAGCCATGCCAAATCAACTGCAGTTTCCCAGCATGCAACACAGTCTCTGGCTTCTGGGCTTTACCCTATGCCATCTGTGCCTGGGTTTTCCCACCCTGCACCTTCTGCTTATCCTTTGAGACCCAATTCCTGCATCAGCATCTTACTCCTTCCCTAAGAGTTCTCCATTCTAGCCAGTGTATTGCTTCTCCTGTAGGCTTACATAATTGTTAATGTGCCATCTTGAAATTAGCTGTATCAGAATTTTTTATTGTTATTATTTATTTGAGAGTCATAGACAGAGCTGCATCCACTGCATGTAGCAAGCCAGAAGCCTAGAACCCAATCCATGTCTCCTATGTGGGTAGCAGGAACACAGCTCATCACCTGCTACCTCCCAGGGTGCATATTAGCAGAAAGCTGAAATCAGGAGCTGGAGCTGAGAGTCAAACACAGGCACTCCAATATGGGATGTGGGTGGCCCAACCAGCTTCTTAACCTCTAGCCAAATGACCACCTCTGTTTAGGTTTTGTTTGTTTTGATTTGTTTTTGTCTTTGTCTTTCCCTCTAAACTTTTAACTCACTGAAGGCCAGAAGCCTTGCCATTATTTGTCCTTGCCTTTCCCACATGTAGTACAATACTTGTCACCCAGGTGCTCAGTACACATTCTAGTTAAAGTATTGGAGACTAATAAAACCCAGGATACAGCTTTAGAGGACAGTATTTCCTCCTCTCAGAATTCAATCCAGATAGAAAAGAAGTACTTCATTTTCATGAGGGTATTTCACTAACGGTTTGACTTTTTAAAATGCTTTAGCTAAAGGTTAAATCAAATGAAATCTACGTGACACTTTGATGTAGCTTTAAAAAAAAGTTCAGAGTGAAACAAGTGTGAAGTGATTTATTTCCTGTAATTGGTCATAAATTTACATAGAACCTCATATATTCCTAGCCTTAGTACCACTGACATTAGACTGCCTTCTAAATAATGTTAATGGTTTCAATTTTGTCAAGATGTGTCAGCTGCCAGGAAGAAGACTTTCAGGGGCAGTTTCATTTTGTTTGCCCAGAACACTGAATAGAGCTAAGTATGCCCTGTTGAAAGACTAAGAAAGAATTCTCTGTAGGCTTCTCACCCCTCCTTCTCTGCTAACAAGTGTATAGTGTAGGTTTCCTCCAGTCCAAACTTTCCACCTTTTTCACTTACCAATGTTGGTACATATTTTCATTGCTTCTAAAAATGTGAGTTTTAGTGAATTCATCCATTTTATATAGAATATATAACTTTAAAAATTTTTAAATGTGCTTCATAATTGTATTATTATACAATACTGAAAAAAAAGTTCTTTAAGCTTTTCAGTATTATTTCAGTACAGTTCTTGAGAACTTTTTTTTCTTTTTGAACTTACTCTGATTTGAAGTACTGTGAGTAGGGTTTTGGTCTTGTCTGTGTAGTGCAGTGATGAAGAAGTCGTGACCTCCCGTGATCACTTTTATTGGTTTCCTGTTCTCATTCTCTGGAAGTCTGTCAGTTTGTATGCTTGTTACCAGTTTTAATCTTTGTCTTGTTTACAATTCAGTTTTTAAAGAAACTGATAATTGAGAATAAACTTTGATCATTTTCTGTATTTCTGCATTCTGTAGGGAATCCAACAAAATTACTGATCAAACTCTGAAAGAGGGGGAAAAAGTAAAGCCTCCAGAACCTAAATACAAACCTGTGTGATGGTGGACTTCACAGCCATCTTCTCACATAAAGTATAATGTACAGTTAATGTGCACTGCACATCACTTACAGAAATGTTACCTTTAGTTTAAAAAACTTTAGCTTTCTGTTTTACAAAGATTGATTATACAAACCCAAGCGTACAAATAGGAGCTTTTATAATCTGATATGACTCAGTCCTGGAAACTTACTGCAACTGTTTTGCAGTTCACTTGGTATCACATGACTCACTTCAATGGTTTAAACCCTGTCTAGTAGTGATCAAAGTTCATTTGGTTAGGGGTTTTTTTTGGTGTGTGGATGACTTTTTTCCACTTTGTTGTGGATTGATTGTCTTTCAAAATACCCAATGCAGTCCTTCCTCTTATTCTTTTGAATCTCAGAAAGTTGTAGTTGTCTGCACGGTGCAACCTCCAATCACACATGGGGGAAAATTTTTTTAACTTCAAATAATACACATGGAAGTACTTTTAACTAAAGTCTCATATGAATATAAGAGCTTATTATTAAGTCTATTATGGTGCCCCCAAATACTAAAATTGAAGAAGACTTAACTTAAGTTACCCATATCCTATGATATGCTAAAAGAAAGCATACATATAGAGAGCATTTTGGATACTTACCCAAGTGATTTAATTTTCTTAGCACAGATTTCTCTGTTATTTATTAAGAATCTATATTTGTTGTGGCACCGTCACTTGGGACAACCACATCCCCATTGGAGTACACAGGAGTACATAGTCCTGCCTCTGCTTCCAATCCAGATTCCTGCTAACATGCAGCACGGGAAGCAACAAGTGATGGCTCAAGCACTTGGATCTCCCACGTGGGAGACTGGAATGGAGTTCCTGACTCCTAGCTTTAGCCTGGCCAGCCCTGACTGTTGCAGGCATTTGGAGAATAAAACAACAGGTGGAAGATACCCCTCTTTCTCTCTGTCTTTCTCTCTCTCTATCACTGTCACTCTGCCTTTCAAATAAATGAAAGCAAATAAACAAAAAAACTTATAGTTAGAGACTACCAAACTCTAATACTGACATTTTTCATGTGTTTAACATTTACTGATTTAGATAATAAAGCAGACTAGTGAAAAACTTTACAAAAATATGTATTCTTAATGAGTATGAAGTCCTGTAGAACTTCAGGATGTTTATCCCTGCAGGTTTTCCAGCCTGGAAATTTCAGTGATAGTTTTTATGTGAAATAGCAGTAATGGCTTTTAATAGTCTTTTTCAGTGCTTGGATTTTTACTGTCATACAGTTAGAAACTCTGCTGTTTCCTGTCAAAACCTACATTCATCAGACTATGAACATGACAGCTTCCTGTTTTCTTATTAACTATACTGCATTTTGTGCCTATATTCTGTGTAAGTTGTTTAATATCCTATCACTTTCCTTTTCTATTTACCAAATGCTCTTGGGGTTATCTTTGTATAATGTACACAGAAAAATTTAAAAAACTAATCTCGGTTGGTAGGGCAAGGCTAAGATTCTGTTAGCTTTTTAAGTTAATGATGAGTTTATCAAATTCTTAAATATTATTTAAATATATTCTACACATTTTTACTTTTTTTTACTCTGTCTCCTAATGCATAACATGATGAAGCAGTCCACATCAGGTAAGAACCAATGCATTATTTGGGTCTTGATATTAGCACTCCCATCTGACTACTTATTAATATTCTCATTCAGCATTTAAAAGAATGGGATGATAATCAGTGCCTAGGGACCTTTTTCTTTTTTTCTTTCTTTATTTATTTATAATTTTTTTTGACAGCAGAGTGGACAGTGAGAGAGACAGAAAGGTCTTCCTTTGCCGTTGGTTCACCCTCCAATGGCCACCGTGGCCGGCACGCTGCAGCCGGTGCACCGCGCCAATCCCATGGCAGGAGCCAGGTACTTATCCTGGTCTCCCATGGGGTACAGGGCCCAAGCACTTGGGCCATCCTCCACTGCACTCCCTGGCCACAGCAGAGAGCTGGCCTGGAAGAGGGGCAACCGGGACAGAATCCAGCGCCCCGACCGGAACTAGAACCCGGTGTGCCGGCGCCGCAAGGCGGAGGATTAGCCTAGTGAGCTGCGGCGCCGGCCAGGGACCTTTTTATAAATGTAGTTCATCAGCCAGCAGTTATGTAACTCTTAGCAAGCCAGAATGCCAAATTCTAGAATGCATAAGTGATTAAGAAAGAACACCTACTGTTGTGAGGCTAACAGGAGAAATAGAATATATATAACAACCATATTTTTCCAAACAGTGCTTGTTTTAAACATTTGGTTCCAGTGCCAACTCATATGATTTGGGAAGTCAGTCATATGTGTGTTTTAGTAAGTACAATATTAATGAACAATATTTATGAAAATATGTTCATTGATTTTTAAAATACAATAAAATTGTAAAAAATATTTATTAAAATAGTTATTTTAAACTAACAATATAATACTAGAAAATAATACTCTTAAAATAATGTAAAAAGTGTTTTTATTTTCTTATTGAATCATTTATAGTTTTGTTCTGATTAGTTTAGCTACTACTACCAAAATGGTCAAGCTACAAATAAATTTGGAAGTATACTTTAGTGTTTTATTTATGATCTTACTCTTGGAATGCAACTTATTAAAACCATGAAGCTCATTGTACACCATGGCAAATGTTTGTTTTCAGATTTATATTCTACCTCTTTCCCAAAAATTTTGAGAGTTTACATAAATACTTCTAATACAAAAAAGCCTGAATGTTAGGGTAAGCCAAACTAAACTGCTGATACTTGTCTTTCACTTACAAAAATTACAGTATCATGTAGTTCAACCTAATTGTTAAAAAGAATCATTGTAAGGTCAAAATCTAGTGAAATCAGAGTAAATATTAGGACACAGAAATGCATACGGTATCCATATTTCAGAGCCCAAACAAGACATTTCTGTTACGGGTGGCCTTGAAGAGGATAGGAAACCTCACAGGACAGGAAGGCCCTAGGCTCATGGCCTGGCATCTAAGTAAAAGCACTTGTGTAGTGGACTGAAAGAGTGGAATCTAAATACATGGCTCACTGTCTTCTGGTTGGATACAAAGGTAAAATTTAAAACTGTTAATGGGGAAATGAATGACAGTAATGTATCTTTCCAGCAGCTTTCTGTAAGTGTTATTTCTTGGGATTTTATTTAGCAAACACTTTTATTGAACTATGAATACAGCAAAACACACAAGTTGTAAGTGCCCAGCTTGATGAATATGTTTATTTAACTACCACCCAGATAAAGAACTAGAACATCACCAGCGCTTCTCAAGCCCATTCTTCACTCTTCCCACGCACTACTCTCTTCTCACCTCCTCATTGTCCTTACTTCTAACGTCACAAATCAGATCTGCCTGGTTTTTAACCTTATACAAATGAAAGCCTATAGCATGAATTATTTTGGATTGGGCTTCTTTTTCTCAACACTGTGAAATTTATTTGGTTTTTTTATATATTCATTTTTGTTACTGTAAAATAGCATCTCATTGTATGAATATACCATAGTTTATTCATTCTGCTCTTTTATTAAGATTTATTTTATTTATCTGAAAGGAAAAGTTACAGAGAGAGAGGGAGAAACAGAAAGCAAGATCTTCCATCCACTGGTTCACTCCCCAAATGGCCTCAACAGCCAGGGCTGGGCATATTTGAAGCCAGGAGCCAGGAGCTTCATCCAGGTCTCCAACACGGTTGTAGGGGCCCAAGGAATTGGTCCATCTGCTGCTGCTTTCCCAGGCACAATAGCAGGGAGCTGGGTCAGAAGTGGAGCAGCTGGGACATAAGCTATGCTCATTCTGCTCTTTATAAACATTTGGGTTATTTCCATTTGGGGTTTTTATGAATGAAACTATTACAGCCCCCGTTATAATTTTATGTGCATTTTACTTATTTCTATTGTGCACATTCCTTGGAATGGAATTGCTTGGTGACTGGTACAATTTATTGTTTAAACCAGGATACTTTTGTGAATGAATATTAATAATTATCAATTATTCCCTGACATAATTATGCTGGACTATCTCAAGCAAATATGGTTGTTCTAGGAATAGGGTATGCAAATATTCAACTTTATGATGCTACCAAACCATTTTTCAAAGTGCTTGCACCCATTTATGCTCCCTCTAACAATATACAAGAGTTCCTCTTCCATGTCTTTACTCATATGGTTGGAGAGCAATGTTAAATTTTCTATTAAAAACAAAGAACAAAGGTATTAGTGAAGAGATCATTAATTTTCTTTGACAGCCAGTTGGACTGAAGGTTAAGGCAAAAGTTATCTTAGAAAAATTAAGGTGGCTACTGTTAAAAACATTTTGTAATGGTTTGACAGCATCTGCCAAAGCCTAACAAATTATTTTTAAATTAGATTTTTATTTTTATTAACACACAATAATTGTACATATTTATTGGGTACAATGTAATATTTCAATATGTGCATTAATTTTAATGATAAAATTAGGATAATTGGCATCTATCACTTCATTTATTCAAGATTTCTTTGTAGTGTGAACATTCAAAAATCTTCTAGCTATTTAGAAAAATGTAATACTAACATATTCTTTATGACCCAGCAATTACACTTCTGAGTGTAAACTCAAGAGAAAAAAGAGCTTAGATTCATATGTATAAGAATGCTTATAGAAGCATTGCATGTAACAGGCTAGAAATAACCCAAGTGACCATTAATGGCAGAATGCATAAATTATGATGTATTCACATATAGAATATTATGCCACACTGAAAAAGATCAAACTATTGCTCTACTTGCCATCCTTGGTGAATCTCACAGATACAATGTTAAGAACAGGAGCAGGTAAAGCCACTGCTTGCAGTGCCAGCATCCCATATGGGCACCGGTTTGAGTCCCGGCTGCTCCTCTTCCGATTCAAATCTCTGCTATGGCCTGGGAAAGCAGTGGAAGATGGCCCAAGTTCTTGAGCCCCTGTACCCACATGGGAGACCCAGAAGAAGCTCCTGGCTCTTGGCTTTGGATTGGCGCAGCTCTGGCCATTGCAACCAATTGGGGAGTGAACCAGCAGATGGAAGATCTCTCTCTCTCTCTCTGTCTCTGTCTCTGTCTCTGTAACTCTTTCAAAAAAATAAATAAATCTTAAAAAAAAAAAAAAAAAAAAAGAACAGGAGCCAGAACAAGCCAAGTACATTCCACATGATCCTTTATATTAAGTACAAGATCAGGCAAAGCTGGTTCTACGGTGAGAGATGCCGAACTGGTGATTTACTGTGGTGGGGTATAGGGTAATCCCTGAGTGAGGAGAAGACAGATGAGAGCTTGCTGGGGTGCTAGAAAGGTTCCATATCTTGACCTGAGTAACAGTTCAGGGGTTATATGTGTCAGTAAAAGTGTATCAATTTGTTCACTTAAAATCTGTGCATGTACATATTTTATCTCTTTTAAAAAAAAAACATAGTCACAGAATTTTCTCAAGCAGTTTTGCTTTGAGGATGTTGTAACCATAGAGAAATACCAGAGAAAATAACATTATATCTTGGAGGACAGTATTGGGTTTACAGAAAAATTGAATGGAAAGTCCAGAATTCCCATACACCCCCTCAACACCTTCCCCCAGGGTTCCCTATTATTGACGTCTCCTGTGATACATAGGTTACAACTGATGAGCCAGTATTGATAAGTAATTAATTATAGCCCATAATTTACATTATGGTTCACTCTGTTTTGTACTTTCTGTGTGTTTTGACAAATGTGTAATGACATGTATCCACCATTACAGTAGTATAAAGTTACTGACACTACTTCAGAGTCCCCTGTGTTCTACCTAGTCATCCTTCTTTCTCCCCCTGAACCTCTGGCAACTACCAGTCTACTTACTGTATCCACAGGTTTGCCTTTTCCAGAATGTCATATAGTTGTAATCCTATAATATCCTTTCAGGTAAGCTGCTTTCACTTAGCAATATGCATGTTTTTAGAGATTTATTTATTTATTTCAAAGTCAGAGTTACACAAAGAGAGGAGAAGCAGAGAGAGAGAGAGAGAGAGAGAGGGAGGGAGGTCTTCCATCCACTGGTTAACCCCCCAGTTGGCTGCAACAGCTGGAGCTGTGCCAATCCAAAGCCAGGATCCAGGAGCTTCTTCTAGGTCTTCCACACAGGTGCAAGGGCCCCAGGACTTGGGCTAACTTCCACTGCTTTCCCAGGCCATAGAAGAGAGAAGGATCGACAGAGGAGCAGCTGGATCTCAAACTAGTGTCTATACGGGATGCCGGCACTGCAGGTGGCAGCTATACCCACTACACCACAGCACTGATCCCCAGCAATTTGGATTTAAGATTCCTCCAAGTTACTACCCAATCCCAACACCTTAGCAACATAGTATTAAACTACTTAACAATTCCTCAGACTTACTGTACTTTTCCACCTCTATATATTTTTTTCTTTTGTTTAAGAGACACAGAACTAGCTCCCTACCACTGGTTTATTCCCCCGGATACCCACAACTGATGCTGAGCCAGGGCAGAGCCAGGAGTCAAAAACACAATCCAGTCTCCCACATGGCTGGCAGGAATGCAGTTTCTTAAATGAATCATCACCACTGTCTCCCAGGGTCTATACTAGCAGAAAGCCAGAGTCAGGAGCCAGAGCCTGGGATTGCACCCTTGCACTCCAAGCACCTGCTCCCACTTCCGTACTTTACACACAAGCTTCATCTACCTAATGAGGCCTTTCAGATGTGTGACACTATGTGATACTTTCTAATCAGAAAGAGAATCATTCAGAAAGAAACCAGGACCTTACTAAAAATCTTAAATAGCTCTGCCCTTAAGAAAAGTATATTTCATGTATATTTCTTTTTTTTTTTTTTTTTTTTTTTTTTTTTTTTGACAGGCAGAGTTAGACAGTGAGAGAGAGACAGAGAGAAAGGTCTTCCTTCCATTGGTTCACCCTCCAAATGGCCGCTATGGCTGGCACTGCGCCGATCCGGAGCCAGGAGCCAGGTGCTTCCTCCTGGTCTCCCATGCGGGTGCAGGGCCCAAGCACTTGGGCCATCCTCCACTGCCCTCACATATGCTATACTTACACATCCATCTACCCCTTCTAGCTTCCCAATCCTCTAGAACTCTGATAAGGGATATGGGCATCTCAACTGGAAATTTTTTTTAAATTTATGTAAAAGGCGCAGACAGAAATTGTCCATCAACTGGTTCACCCCCAAATGCCTTCAACAGCCAGAGCTAGGCCGTACTGAAGCCAGGAGCTGGAAAATCAATCTGGGTCTCCCACCTGGGTGGCAGGGAGCCAAGTACTTGCTGATTCCCAGAATGCACATTAGCAGAAAACTGGAATCAGGGCCAGAGCTGGAACTCAAACCCAGGTGCTCCGATAGGGGGTGTGAGCATTATCACAGGCAACATCTTAACTGCCAGGCCAAATGCCCACCCTAGGAGCTGTCATTCTGTGAGAAGCCAGGGATCCAGAGGGGAACAGCTGGGAGGTAGATCCTCACTGTGAGCTGCTGTTGTGACTCTTTCAGCTGAAATTGTTAAGAAATTCTAATTAATACCCAAAATAAGTTAGTATTAAGTATTAATAGAAAATAGGGGCCGACACTGTGGCTCAGCAGGTTAATGCCCTGGCCTGAAGCGCCTGCGTCCCATATGGGCAACGATTCTAGTTCCAGCTGCTACTCTTCCAGTCCAGCTCTCTGCTGTGGCCTGGGATAGCAGTGGAGAATGGCCCAGGTCCTTGGGCCCCTACACCGGCATGGGAGACCCGGAAGAAGCTCCTGGCTCCTGGCTTTGGATTGGCGCCGTTCCGGCCATTTGCAGCCAATTGGAGAGTGAAACATCAGATGGAAGACCTCTCACTCTCTCTCTCTCCCTCCCTCCCTCCCTCCCTCCCTCTCTCTCTCTCTGTGACTCTGACTTTCAAATAAATAAACAAATCTAAAAAAAAAAAAGTATTACAGAAAATAGAAGGCATTCATTAAAAGGAAACAAATGTTCTAACACAATAAGCTTCTTTTTACTTATTTACCAATGAGGATAAAATAATCTGAAGGGCAAAATTAGATTATGTAATATGTTTTTCTTACAGTTTTTCCAACTCAGCAGGGCAAAGTTACCATTTTAAAATCCTTTTGGGGCTGGTGCTGTGGCGTAGCAGGTAAGCCGCTGCGTGCAGTGCCAGCATCCCAGATGGGTGCCAGTTCATATCCTGGCTGCTCAACTTCTGATCCAGCTCTCTGCTGTGGCCTGGAAAAGCAGTGAAGGATGGCCCGAGTCCTTGGGCCCCTGCACCCACATGGGAGACCCGGAGGAGGCTCCTGGCTCCTGGTTTCGGATTGGCACGGCTCCGTCTGTTGTGGCCAACTGGGGAGTGAACCAATGGATGGAAGACCTCTCTCTCTGCCTCTCCTTCTCTCTGTGTAACTCTTTCAAATAGATAAATAAATCTTAAAAAAAAATCCTTTTACAGTTGCTTCCAGGCAGCCCAAGTTTGAGGGCAGGGGTAATGTATATGTTGAAAAGGAAGTACCCATACTTTGATAATTGCTACAGCTGAGTGGTGTGTCAGCATGTGGGTTTGTCGACTTAATCTGCATTGCTTAAAAAATATTCCATAATAAAAGTTTAAAACTTTGTACTTATGTGATTGGTGTACCAGTAAGAAAAAGTGGTGCAAAGTTGTTGGGAAACCACAACTTTTCAGGCAGTATCTTCACCCCTTTCTGGAGGGCAGTTTACACATAGAAATCAGTATTCTTAAGAATGGTGAAACCCTTGTGCTATAGTTTCTACTTCTGACTGGAATTCTTCAGAACATAAAAAGGCAGTTCTATAGAGCTGTATGTTCAAAAGTGGTAAAGGCAGTGCTGTTTATAACAGTGATGAGTTGGAAACCAAATTTCCTGCCAAGAGGTTTGGTCAAGCTGGTGATGATAACATTCTTGAATGGGGCACCCAGCCACCATGAAAGCCGGGGCACTAGAGAAGTATTTATGATAGTTATTAAATGGAAAGCAGGTTACTAAACAATATGTGTAGTGACTGGTCTGTTTTTGCAAAGTAAATGATGTTAGAGATATTATATTAAAAGGTATATTGAAATGGATTATCTCAAGATTGTGGATTGTGGAATTGCTTTATTTTCTAAGTAGCCTTTAGTTGACACATTGTGTTTATGTGGTAAATACATATGGAAACTGAATTCCAAGTCAGACCATTCTTGACAGTTATCTATAAACTTCTTTTTTAAAAAAAAAAAAAGATTTATTTATTTATTTATTTATTTGAAAGAGTTACACAGAGAAAGGAGAGGCAGAGAGAGTTCTTCCATCTAATGGTTCACTCCCTAATTGGCTGCAATGGCCAGAGCTGCACGGATCTGAAGCCAGGAGCCAGGAGCTTCTTCTGGGTCTCCCATGCGGGTGCAGGGGCCCAAGGACTTGGGCCATCTTCTGCTGCTTTCCCAGCCATAGCAGAGAGCTGGATCGGAAGTGGAGCAGCCGGGTCTCGAACTGGCACCCATATGGGATGCTGGCACTTCAGGCCAGGGCGTTAACCCACTGCACCACAGCGCTGGCCCCTATAAGCTTCTTTTTACATAGATACTATCTTCACAAGTAATTAATAATTTTATTTTAAAGTTCCCCCGCCCCCTAGATAATTTGTGTCTTCCCAGTTTCCCCTCCCAACCTCTCACCCTGATTCCCTTAGATGCTGTCTTTGAATCTTTGGTAGTGCTTGACTGTGCTCACACTTGAAGTCTGGGCCACCAAGAAGCTGACAGGAAATCAGAATCTAAGTACTACTCACTGGCTGCGACCTTTGCTGTGGGGAGGTCTAGCCGAGACCTACCTTTGAGGAATTCCAGGATTCCCTTAAAAAGAGTCCCTTTACTTAGAATTCCCGAGCCTGGTGCCTGTGTTTCATTGGTGAGTCTCAATAGTACTTGCAGGCATGTTCAGTGACTGTACAACCTGTGTCTGATTTCACCTGAACGCATAATGCTTTTTCTTCCTCTTCAGTGCAAAAATGCATTGTGGGAATTTCACAGTGAAAGACCTTTGTCGTTGCTCAGTGTCATGAAGATATTTCTGTAGGATTTATATGAAAAGTAGGAAAGACAGTGGGCTTCAAAAATAAATGTGTTTGGACTTTTTAAGACAGGGAGAAAGCCAGCACCGCTGTTTACTAGGCTAATCCTCCGCCTGCGGCGCCAGCACCCTAGGGTCTAGTCCCAGTCGGGGCGCTGGATTCTGTCCTGGTTGCCCCTCTTCCAGTCCAGCTCTCTGCTGTGGCCAGGGAGTGCAGTGGAGGATGGCCCAAGTGTTTGGGCCCTGCACCCCATGGGAGACCAGGAGAAGCACCTGGCTCCCGGCTTCGGATCAGTGCGGTGCACCGGCCATGGCGGCCATTGGAGGGTGAACCAACGGTAAAGGAAGACCTTTCTCTCTGTCTCTCTTTCTCACTGTCCACTCTGCCTGTTGAAAAAAAAAAAAAAAAGTCAATTACCTGGACTTTTTTAAAAAATTATTTTTATTTTTTGGAAAGGCAGAGTGATGCATAGAAGGGAAGAGACAGCGATGCTCCATCCGCTAGTTACATGAATGAGGCTGTTTTTAAATTTCATCACTGACAACCCCATTTTAACCATTGAACAAATTATACTTAAATTAATAGTAGTAAAAATGTAATAATTCAGATTAAAACATAAAAATATGAAACAACAACAACAACGAAAGAACAGGAAGTAACTTCATTACCAGATTAATAAATTCGCAGACGCTCAGATACTTACTGAGGCATATCAAAACACCTACATCAAAGGTTGCATTCATTTGAGAAATACACATGTCCAGTGCTGAGACTATCTGTAGCAGTTACAGTATACAAAAGCAGCATTAGAAGACTATGGTTCACATTTGAGAAACAGATTTAAGCTTTATGCTACAACTTGCCAATTTAATATTACAGCTAACGCAGTGACAGTTACTCATCCCATATTTTTTTCTTCTGAAACTCAATAAGCAAGTTATCATTTAAGCACATGGAATAATGTTATGTCTTCTCCCTTACAATAGTAAATTTTAAAATCCAAATACTTTGTATCATGGGAGCTTTACCTAGCTGTACAAAGGCTCCCAAATACAGTACAGTCATAAAGCTTCTTCTTTGTAGATTCTATTAATTTATAGTTACTTTAGTACAGATAAATGCAGGACAGTACTCCAGATTATTGGACAACAAAAATGTCAGTGTGGGCCAGCGCTGTGGCTCACTTGGCTAGTCCTCTGCCTGTGGTGCCCACATCCCATATGGGCACCGGGTACTAGTCCCGGTTGTTCCTCTTCCAGTCCAGCTCTCTGCTGTGGCCCAGGAGGGCAATGGAGGATGGTCTCCCACATGGGAGACCAGGAGGAAGCGCCTGGCTCCTGGCTTTGGATTGGTGCAGCGCCAGCGATGGTGGCCATTTTGGGGGTGAACCAACCGAAGGAACACCTTTCTCTCTGTCTCTCTCTCTGTCTCTCTGTAATTCCACCTGTCAAATAAATAAATAAAAAAATCTTTAAAAAAAAGGTCAGTGTGTCACTACCTGTATTTACGTAGGAGCATACTACAACCATAACCATGGTAAGTAAATGCCCTCACAGGTCCTCCACTGCTTCTGGGGTTCTTTCCATGTCGTAGGAGCTAGTTTAATGGATACCATTGGGTCTCAACCTATCTCTGAAAGTTCGTTAATTAAAAATTTTTAAATTGAACTAATGGAACATCTGCAGTTTCAATAAGCTAGTTTTTTTTTTCTTACTCTTCACTAACTAGTTCAAATACAATATGTAAGGTTTTAAATTTTTATAAACATCTTAGTAAAATGATTAAAGGTACCTGAAATATCATTATGGGTAAAATATTAATCAAAAAAAGACACTAAGAGTGTTTTTGAGACTGTTTTTTCCTAACTAGAAAAGCTATGGGATGCGTAATGAACACAGATATAATGACACTTTAACCCTGCTGTTTTATAACATCAGTAATGAGAGTAAATGCATGAAGAAAAGAAGAGCAGGATTTCAGGAGAAACATCTAGTAAACACTTGCATTCTGGATGCCTCAAACACAAAAGTGTTCACAGTGCTTATAAGCACTATCGTTATTTTCATCCTGTAAGTAGTTTAAATCTATTTCATTTCTAATTTTATCCAGAAATAAAAACCTAATTCATTACATAATATATATTACCAATTTCATTTTTCAAGTATTCAAGTAATGCAAACCCAAGTATTTCCTTTTATGGCAACAACACAGTTATGAACTGAGCTTCAAAGACAGGGAAAATTTCATTTAAATTAACTGATACACTCTTCTTCCCAAAGACATAAGAACTAAGACTTAATGACACAAATGGTATGTAATAGGAGAAGCGGGAAAAAAAAGATAATTGAATATAATAAATGTCTTCTTTTTAAAAAGATTCAAAAACAGATTGCCTTAATATATGGCTAAATTCCACATATTGTGGAATAATATGTGACAGTATATTCTGAAATCTAAGGAACTACAGAAGAAAAAGAGTAAGTTCAGTTTCCCAGCTATTTCTCCATAAATGCTCCCATTGTTAACTTTGGATCTCCTTTGTATTTCTACTGGGAGATTTTCTGCCTTCACCTTCTTTCATAGTGACCCTGTTTCTGTGTGTAACACATCCATAAGCATCTTTTTTAAGGCTGGAGGAGTTTTCTGTTTGTTATGGAAGGTCTTTATTTCACCTTTATTCATAAATGAGAACTTTGCAGGGTATAGTATTCTGGGTTGACATTTTTTTTTCTCTTAGGACTTGGAATATATCTCACCATTCTCTCCTAGCCTATTGGGTTTCTGATGGGAAGTCAGCCGGCAGTCTGATTGGAGATCCTCTAAAAGTTTGGCATTTCTCTGGTGCACATTTTAGAATATTTTCTTTATGTTTCACTGTGGAGAGTTTGATTACAATGTGTCATGGTGAGGATCTTTTCTGTTCATGTCTATTAGGAGTTCTGTGTGCTTCCTGTACTTGGATCTCACTTTCTTTCCCCAAATTAGGGAAGTTTTCTGTAATTATTTCACTAAAAAGACCTAATCCATTCTCTCTCTCCACGCCTTCAGGAACTCCTAAGATCCATATGTTGGGTTGTTTGATAGTATCCCATAGATCTCCAACACTGTTTTTTAGTTTTCTAATTTCTTCTCTTCTCTCTTTTTTTTTTTTTTTTTTATTGGTCTGACTGTAAACTTTTGAGGTTTGTCTTCTAACTTGAATATTCTTTCTTCCACCTCACCAAGTCTGTTGTTAAGGCTTTCCACCACGTTTTTTATTTGATCTATTGAGTTCTTCCAATATTTCATTAGATTTCTCTTGAAATCCTCAATTTCCTGGGGAAAGTGTTCATTCATGTCATTTATGGATTTCTTTAATTCTTGGATTTGCTTTTGTTTACTTCTGAGTAATCCTGTGATCAATTTTTTGAATTCCATTTAAACGGCATTGCTTTCATCTCTTCACATTCTAGCATTGAAGTGTTGTTGTGTTCCTTTGGAGGCATCATGTTGTCTTCCTTATTCTTGTTTCTTGAGTTAATTCATTTATTTTTGGGGCATTTGCAGAGATACTTGTTGGGTCTTTTTTTTCCCCTGTGATGAGTCGACTCTTTGGACTGTGCCTCTGTGGATTAGTGGAGTGTCTGCTCTTTCAGTGAGTATCCTGAGGCGTGTGCTGGGTGTGGCCAAGGAGCTCTGTTCAGTGCTCCAGGGTGAGGGGAGTGTCCAAGGTAATGCTCAAATTGGGCATGGTAAATATCTTCTTTTTTTTTTTAATTAGAGAGGAAGATTAATCTTCTCTGTTGGCAATATTCTCATGCTCACCTCCTGTCCTCCAAGAAGGCCAATGCCTAGTCGCTAGGCCCAGTGGGTATAGTATTCATCCACAGTGCTACCAAGAACCACAGGAAGGATCCGTGCAGTCCTCAGTGTGAGCATGGGTGCTGCAGCAATGACCCTCACCGGGCAGTCAGGGAGCCCTGAGCATGTGGAGCCATCCACAGTGACTGCCCAGAGTCCCAGCCACACCCTGTACCCTCCCTCACAGCCACAGCGTTTTCAGTCCCAGTACACTAGGCTCCCACAGTCACAAGCACCCAGCTCCCTGTCAGTTATCCCAGCTAGACTCAGGCATCTTTGCTCGGTTGGTCCGCCAGGCCCATGGACACAAGCTGGCACAGCTGTTACGTACTTCCAAAACGACACCTTCTCTGGGCTAGTTACAGGACACCAGTGCTGGGTGGTCAGTGAGAGAGAAACATGCCCTCTTTTTTTCCTCTTGGTTGGCAGGTACACTGACTCCACAGAGCTCCAAGCTGTACGCATGCCAGGCTCTTCCTGCGGCTTTATCACCAGTGGCTTGGGTTGCTGCAGTCTGGTCTCACCTCATTCTCCAAAGCTGGTGCTGAGTCTCTTGGCTTCAGGGTCCTGAGTTGTGTGCGTCTACATCCTCCATGTAGATCCACAGTGTCCCTCTCATTTGCATGGAGTTTCCTCTGCCATTTTCTCCCTAATTCTTCCCTGATATTGCACTCTCTCCACGTTTTTGTTTTTTTACAGGCAGAGTGGACAGTGAGAGAGAGAGACAGAGAAAAAGGTCTTCCTTTTGCCGTTGGTTCACCCTCCAATGGCCGCCGCGCTGCAGCCGGCGCACCGCGCTGATCCAAAGGCGGGAGCCAGGTGCTTCTCCTGGTCTCCCATGGGGTGCAGGGCCCAAACACTTGGGCCATCCTCCACTGCACTCCCGGGCCATAGCAGAGAGCTGGCCTGGAAGAGGGGCAACCGGGACAGAATCCAGTGCCCCGACCGGGACTAGAACCCGGTGTGCCGGTGCCGCTAGGTGGAGGATTAGCCTAGTGAGCCGCGGCACCGGCCTCTCCACATTTTTTTTTAAACTATCTTCCCCTAGACTAGAGCATTAAGCTCCCTCCCTATTCTGTCATCTTAGTGTCTCCTGTTGTTATTTAAATGTAATTAGCAGGGCTTGTGCTGTGGCACAGCCAGTTAAAGCCCTGGCCTGTAGCGCTGACATCCCATATGGGCACCAGTTCAAGTCCTGGCTGCTCCACTTCCAATCCAGCTCCCTGCTAATATTCCTAGGAAAAGCAGCAGAAGATGGTCCAAGTCCTGGACCCTTGTACACATGTGGGAGACTAGGAAGAAACTCCTGGCTCCTGGCTTTGGACCGGCCCAGCTCCAGACATTGCAGCCATTTGGGGAGTGAACCAATGGATAGAAGAGTCATATTCATTCATTCTCTCTCTTCTCTCTCTCTCTCTTTCTCCCTTTCTCTCTCCATCTGTAACTTTGCCTTTCAAGTAAATAAATCTTTTTTTCAAAGAATTATTTTATTTATTTTAAAAACAGAGTTACAAAGAGAGGTAGAGCCAGAGAGAGAGAGGTCCATTCCTCTGGTTCACTCCCCCAGATGACTGCAATGGCCAGAGCTGAGCTGATCCGAAGCCATGAGCCAGGAGCTTCTTCCCGGTCTCCCACAGGGTTACAGGAACCCAAAGACTTGGGCCATTTTGTATTGCTTTCGCAGGCCATAGCAATGAGCTGAATCAAAAGTGGAGCAGCCAGGACCTTACTTGAACATCCCATGTGGGATGCCAGTGCTGCAGGCTGGGGCTTTAGCCTGCTGCACCACAGAGCTGGCCCCTCAAATAAATTAATCTTAAGTGTATGAATGAATATAGTTAGCTCCTGAAAGTCTGGGATTAAGAATAAGAAGTACAGGCCGGCGCCACGGCTCACTAGGCTAATCCTCCACCTTGCGGCGCCGGCACACCGGGTTCTAGTCCCGGTCGGGGCGCTGGATTCTGTCCCGGTTGCCCCTCTTCCAGGCCAGCTCTCTGCTGTGGCCCGGGAGTGCAGTGGAGGATGGCCCAAGTACTTGGGCCCTGCACCCCATGGGAGACCAGGATAAGTACCTGGCTCCTGCCATCGGATCAGTGCGGTGCGCCGGCCGCAGCGCGCCGGCCGTGGCGGCCATTGGAGGGTGAACCAACGGCAAAGGAAGACCTTTCTCTCTGTCTCTCTCTCACTGTCCACTCTGCCTGTCAAAAAAGAAAAAAAAAAAAAGAATAAGAAGTACAGCATTTACATCCAGGTAACCAGGACTTCAGAACTCCTACCAGCCACACTGCTGCACAGGATGAGGGCTCCTGGAGTTCATGCCCATCTGAAGCCCATGCAGCCCCTTCTAGACCACACTGTGGATTCTGAAGTCTCTGGAGCTCCCTGTCCAGATGCCCACTTTCAGGGCTTCCTAGACCATCTCTCATCAGAACCGATATGCACACCTAAATCCAACAGACTGCCTAAGTGTTACCAGGTTTGTCCTTTAACCTTCATCTTCCCTGCACCAACAATTTCCTCTGTAGTTGCTAGTTGTGCTCGCCATTCTCGAAGAGGTGTTTAGACATTTCTTTTGATGCTGAGGAAGTGGCCCCTCAATCTATAGTTAATTTTCTGTAATTGCATCTGATATGACGCTGCAGTGTTTTAATTGCAGTGAATTTTGTTGGGGCAAAGACTAAGCCGCAGCTTTCCAAACTGAGAAGTTGTGGTTCTTCTGCAATGCTCCTCAACAGCCAGGAAGAAGGAAGACACGTGTTCCATATTATTTCTTCAAAAGGGTCTCGGGGGGGGAAAAAGAGAAAGGAAGAGATTAACTGACTTAATTTAACACTTGGAGCTATAAATCATGTGTTGCAATGTGGTGATGGGATGTTGCATCAGAGCATGGCAGTTGTAATAGTGCCATGGGCAGCCTAACCTGAGGACATCTCTCTGGTGCTCCATGCCCTCGTCCTAAAGATTCCACTCCTTTTGTTCAGCCAAGGACAAGGCACTGTGTAAATTGCATTGTGCCTCACTAATATTCTGCTCTCTTGGTCTAAGGCAGGAGAATTCCTTTAGAGTTGAAGGTCTGACTGGGCCAGACATCATTATACTTCATCCCAGCACCCTTCTTTTTCCCTTTGTCACAGACAAGTAGGGAAGTGATTAGGTGTCTTCACTTTCTTCCTGAAGTCTGTCAGGCAAGCTGAGAGGTAGTATGGCGGGGTTGTAACGTCTTTGCCCTCAGAACCATTCATTTTGAAAGTGTATGTAATATTTCCTGATTATTTCTCATTGCCTGTATCTCTAGCTTTGAAACAGAGTATGCGACTAGGAATTTGTCCCTGAGAAACGAGGATGAGGCTTGATAGGTATAAGTAGAGGAGACTTGCAGAACACTGCAGCAAGACTCTTACCAATTAGCTAATTGGTAATTAATTATTTTAATTATTTTGTAGCTAATCATTGTGATAATTTTTGTCTTCTTTTATTGTAGGAGAAAATTCATAGTGTGTGGCTTCAATTTAAAACATAAACTCTTGAAGACAGGACTGGTGTCTTAATTGTATGTTAATGGTAGTGGTGGTGTCTGTGATATGGGCTTGGGAGTTTGAGGAAATAGGCAAAGAAGTAACAGATTATGAAAAGAAAACAGCTTTAAACCTGATTTTGTAGAATGTGATGTAGCTTCAGATGTTGACACCAGTGTTTCAGATCTGAAACTGCAGAATTAGTCAGACTTACCCACCCAGTAGCAGGGAGCATTTGACCTTGTTAGCCCTCCCCTCATGAGGGTCTGGCCCTGGAACACTCTAGGGTTATGAGAACAGAACCTCATTCCCACAGACGGAGAGAAGGAGAGGGAAAAGAGCTGAGCAACGTGTGTGCTTCCTCTCACTACACCCGGGCGAGACGAGGGCTCCTCCCCACAAGGAGCCAGGGAGAGAAGGCAGAAACGTTACTCAACCCGCTTCTCCCCCAGCGCAGGGGATATCAGGAGTGGGAAGAAGCATCTCTGCCTGTGAGTGAGAGTGACGTGGTGGTCTTTATAAAAGCATGGAGACGCCCAGCAGATTTTAATGATTCGTAGATCATTTTGAAAATTTACAGAAATGGGGAAACATGCTCACAAGATAGTATGTGTGATATTTAAGATATAATCTTGAAAGTCATATCTTCTAGAAATCCAACTGAAATGTTTATAAATCCATAGGATATCTGGGATTTACCTCAAAATAATCTAGAGAGGAGACAGGTATAATGTAACAAGGTTGTCCTTGATATGTTGGTTGTTGGAACTGAATGATGTATACATGGGGTTCATTACATTATCTCTATTATAATGAAGAGTCAGTTTGAATCTAACTGCTATTATTAGCTATCCAAATGTCCTTAACAAATTACCTGAGTCTCTATTTTCTAATCTATAGATGACGATAATAAAATTACCACATGGGACTGTTAGGACATTCAAGATAAATTATATACCTATTTCATAACCCATAAAAGCATTCAAGGATTGATAATTATTATAGCTATAAGTAGAAAAATATTAAGGTATTGTCTTCCTTCAATAGGAACATTTACCTTCTTGTTATATGTATGTTTCCCCAATTTGCATATATTAACTAGGATTTTGTTTTAACAGCTCAGGTGCCTAAAAGGCCAGAGGGGCTTCTCAGGCCAACCTCCTTTTGATGGAATCCACATTGTCAACCATTTGATGGGAGATGACGAGTCATTCCATTCCTCTGATGAAGATTTTATAGATAATTCCTTCCGGGGAAGTGGCATTGGTTTTCCTTTTCACAGAAAGTCTGGCCCGATGTCTTTGGACCCTGCTGGGGCAGATGGTAGTGAGAGTGAAACGGAAGACAGTGTGCTGGAGACCAGAGAGAGTGACCGAGTGATTCAGAAGGAGCGGCCCCCCACAAGAAGAGAGCCGTATTCAACCACTGTCTGACCATCACTGTGACCTAGACTGGGTTTCTAAGGGATCAATTGTCATGACAAGGGGTCTTTGAGACTTACCTGTTTCCTATGTACATATATTTATATACATATATACATATACATATACATATATATATATATATTTTACAATCTTACCTGCCTTTTTATCTTTGCCAAATCTTTACCACTGACTGACCATTGCCATAAAGTAGAGTGGAATATGGTTAATGGGTATAATAAGGCTCTAACAGTATTACTGAATATTAAAGTTTCATGTTTAAAAATTACAATTATGTATGTGAGAACCATTTTGAAGTTCAAAACCATGGAAAAATGAACTTTGTTCACAGAAAACTCTTGTGCAATATCTTATGCTTAGTGAACAAATTGTGTATTTGTGTTTATCAGCTTGCTTTCAAGCTGGTTATCTACAGACATTTGACCAAGACGTACATCTGATTTGCCTTGTGTTTTGTGTTTGGGGATTTTTTTTCCCATTAAAATTACTATTTTAGGGGCAAGAATTTGGCATGCTCAGTAAAATGCCATTTGGGATGCCCACATCCCATATTGGAAGACCTGGCTTCAAGTCTCAACTCCCCATCTCATTCCAGCTTCCTGCTAATGTATAACCTGTCAACCACTCGGATCTCTGCCACTTACATGGGAAACCTGGATTGAGTTCCCAACTCCTAGCTTTGACCGGACCCAGCCCTGGCTGTTGTGGGCATTTGGGGAATGAACCAGCAAACGGGAACTCTGTTTTTCTCTTTCTCTGTCTCTCTGTCTCTCACTCTCTCTCTCTCTCTCTCTGTATGTGTGTTTGTGTGTGTGCATGTGTCCCCCTTTGCCTCTTGAATAAATTAAGTAAATAAAATTTTAAATTACTGTTATTTTAGTGGGCCACTGAAAGTTCCCAAACACAAAGCCTTTTTTCTGTATGATTTTTTAAACACAATTTAATTGTTATATATTTTGAGAGTTTTAAGTTTTGTTTTAATTTCTAATTTCTATGTGCAAATGATGCTTCCATGTGTTGGTTTCTGTCAGAGTAGTAGGTTAACTGCAGATGACGTTGTTTATTTGTACATATTTGTAAATCTGCACCACCCAACACTGAACAGCATTTTATATGAGGAGCCTACATGCTGCAAAATGACTGCTATCAGCATTCTAACAGAATTTATGTAAATAATAGGTTAAAAGAAAATTGAAAAATAAAACCAAACACTAATATTCTCATAGCTTTAGTATTGTGCCTAGCATTCAACACTAGCAGATTTATAACTTAACTGATGCCTGTTCAAAAACACTTGATGAAATATTTCATTTTGTGTGGCTTATAACTATTAAATTTGTCATGGTTAAAGAGGTTATAACACATGTTACTTAGTGCTAATATTCTACTTAATATAATTTAAGCAATGGGCTAAGGTCCAATATACACAGCAGTTAATATCTCCAAATAATCTATGAGTGTTATTTTCAGATTCTCTAGTTCCTCATTAATAGATAAAGCCATAAAACTTTTTTCCTGCCAGTTCTTTATTTTTCATCATTTAGACATTTTTACAAGAAAACTGAATGCCCATCACTAATAAATTGGGAGAAACACCCAAATAACCCTTACCCAAATCTCAGCACAGGTTGATAAGTATAGATACTAGTCCTGTGATTCCCTAGAAACTGTAGCCCATGGGTTAATCCCAGCCTTACCTTTTTAAGGAGGGGGAAATCTAAAAGCGTAGTTTGTGTAATGGGAAAATTATGTGAAATTCAAATACCTGTCCCTAAGGAAGGTTTTATTGGAGCACACCCATGCTTACCCATTTATTTACATCTTGTCTGTAGCTGCTTTTGTGTTATCATGACAGAGTTGAAACGGAGACTATATGGCTCATATAGTCTAAAATATTTTCTGTTGGTTATTTTACAGAAAAGAAAAATCTGCTAACCCTTGATCTAGAAACTCTAAAATGCTAAAATGTAGGTTTACTTCTTTGTATTGGCTCAGTGGAAGATCAGACCATGTGTTTTTGCTGTTGAGCTAATGATTTGGAAACAGAATTTCTTTATGGATGTTATACTCAGAGCTATTCCAAATGGAAAATGTGCCAGCCGTTTTTATGAAGTCTTTGATTCCATAGGCAACTTTGGAAGGATGTCCATACCTTTGGAGAAGGAGAAAGGAAGGAAAGAATTCCAGAGTCCTAGCACTCACTGTTCCTTAAAGAATGCAGCATTGACCTTAGGGTACATTTCAATGAATAAATATTATAAGTTGACGTTAAACTTAGAACATCTTTTCTAAAATTATGTTTGAATTCTCAACTTTGAAACATACTCTTAGAGAATTTCTTAAGTACTGTTTCTGGGTAGGAATTAGATGTTTAAAGAATCCTGGTAAACAAGCCTTAATGTATTGACATTGTTATAATTTGGACAATGAAAATGTGGAAGCAACACTCCTCTCATTCAAGATCTTTGATTGAAATAGCCATAAAGGGTTTAAAATTGTCCTCGCCTTTAGGATGCTGTGCCCTGATTTGACGTCATTCTGTAATTTGAAATGAATATAGGATTATTATTCAAGACTTTGAGGCATTGAACAATGTTCTCTTGGTTGATTTTATTTCATCTGTAATGTTTTCGTGTCATTCAGATGTTACTCAATTAAATACTTAGAGTTGAGGAATATTCAGGGAAGAAAAGTAAGTGAAGTGACTCAGAATAGAACGACTTGCTGCTTTGGTATAGGTAGCTTCCTGATGTGCTGCTACCCTGGGTTGAGATGCTGCGTGTACAGGCTGTGACCTGAATAAAGTGGAAACTGCATTGCGATCATGAAACAGAGACCTTTTAGATCAAGAAAACACATCAACAGCCTTTTAAAAAATAAGGGGAAATTTTTTCTTCTTGGAAAAACAAGTCAAAGATGTAACTTTGCACAGTCTCCACTCTTTTATTTCTTTACTAGATAGCAGGCACTCAGATGTTTGCTGGCTAATTGAGAGACATCAGGTTCCAACTCACTGGCCAGTTATTTTGAAGGAAAGAAAAGCCTTTTTCTCAGCTCTGAACGTGGTGCAGCTTGTTACTCTACAGATAGTGCCTTTGAATGAAATAAGTTCTAGCCCTTTTCAAGGATATTGTTTCTGGCTTCATACACCAGTCATTCCTCATGATAAACTGTAATATTTTACATGATAAACGATAATATTCAGATTTACAATTTAAGTATATAGATATGTTTTTTTGATAAAGTTCTTTTGTGACCACCTTGGCTATTGACAGCTAACATTTCATAAAATCAGTGAGTTACTTAATAAAGCAGTGAGTTTAGCTTGAAAGTTATTGCTGCTCTATCATTAACACAACAGTAAGTTTTAAAAATTAATTTTAATTCTACTGAAATTAAAGTTTCTGATTCAAAGTAGTACGAATACTGTTTATAATCAGAGCTTTTACATCACATCCATTGATCCCTTCTTTTTACTTCAAAGAAGTGATGGTAGAAAAATACGTTCAATATATTACAGAGATGCAAAGTGATAATGTATTTCATTTTACTGTTGGGATTTTTTATTGTAACATTGTATGATAACCTGAAATGTTTACTTGTGCCTTTGCTTTAAACAATTAAAAAGTTTTCCATTTTATAACAATTTCCATTTCCTTTAATTGTTGGACTTTAAAAGGGAAGGGGCATCACAACACTGTTTAAAAATGCTTGACCTAGTATGAGGTTTTCCATAATGAAGTCTGTGCTCCATGGGGGGCAGGGACTACCTCCACCAGGCCCCCCAACATGTATTTAATTCCAGAGAGTCTGGGACGTGATTGGCATTCAGCAAGCAGTTTTCAGTTTAACAGAAGGCCAGGTGTCTAAATTTGTTTCCCTCAGGAACATGGTAATTAAAACAAAACAAACAAACAAACAAAAAAAAAATGATAGTATTTTCATACTTAAGATTAATGAATCTTAAACGAATGTAATAAAGGCATTTAAATACACATGATTTAAATACACATATAGAGCATATTGTTAAAGGAAAATGATGCCCTCTGTATCTTTGTCATGATGTTAATATCTCTGTTGAGTGAACATTTGGCATAGTGGTTAAGACACTGCTTGGAATGCCTGCATTCCATATCAGAGTGCTTAGGTTCAAGTCTGGCTCCACTCCCAATTGTAGCTTCCTGTTAATGCACACCTTGGGAGGCAGCACGTGATGGCTCAAGAGAGGCGCCCTGCCACCCACAAGGGAGACAGATGAAATTCTCAGCTCCTGATTTGGCCTGGCCCAGCCCTGGCTGTTGCAGGTTCTGGGGAAATGAACTAGTTAATGGGAAAAAGTTTTTGTCTTTATTTTTCACTTTCTATTTGAAAGTCAGACACAGAAAAAAAAAATGGAGATATTCTGTCTGCTGGCTCACTTCCCAAGTGCCCACAGTGGCCAGGGGATGAACCAGGCCGAAGCCATAGCCTGGAACTCAGCCCAGGTCTCCCATGTGGGTAGCAGGGACCCAGGCACTTGAACCCTCAGCGCCCAAGAGCACAGTGGCTGGATGCTGGAATCAGAAGAGGATCCAAGACTCAAACCCAGGCACTCTTATGTGGGGTGCAGGTGTCCCAGGCAGCATCTCAACCACTGCACTGGGTCACTATATATTCTGCTTTATTCCCACAGGGATCCATCATACTTTATAAAGAGCCATGATATATGACAGAACAGCTATAATGTAGGGGTTTTGCACCTGAGCACCATTGACATTTGTAGCAAATGGTTCTTTGTTGTACATTTCAAGATGTTTTGTAGCATTCTTGGCCTCTACCCACTAGATGCCAGTAGCACTCCTACTTCTGTTGTGACAACCAGAAGATATCCTGACATTCTCAAGTGTCACCACCAGAGAGTACAGAAAATGAAAATCATCCCTGATTGAGAACTGATAGGAATTTAGAAGTGAGACAAAAACCAAAGAGTCACTGACCATAAAATACATACATCTATTGAAGATTCACTGCAAGTTTGACTATTTCTAGTAGCGAAAAAAGTACAACCTGAGCCACGTGACCTTCACACCTGTAATGATGGCTATTAAAAGGGGGAAACAAGGCAGGTGTTACAACGCAGCTGGTTAAGCCGCTGCTTGGGATACCTGCATCCCGCATTGGAGTGCCAGTTGGAATGCCAGCTGTTCTGCTTCTGATCTGCCTTACTGCTAATGCTCCTGGGAAAGCAGTGTTTCAAGTAGTTGGGTCCCTGCCGCTCACGTGGGAGACCCTTAAAGAGCTCTTGCCTCCTGGCTTTGACCTAACCTCACCCCAGCTGTTGTGGAAATTTGGGGAGTGAACCAGCAGATGGAAGATTAATATTCTCGTTCTCTGTTCCCCACCACCACCACCACCACCACCGCCGCCCCTACTTTTCAGGTAAGTAAAAATGAATAAATACACTTCTTTCTTTTTAAATTAAAAAATGAAAACTCGGCATTTAGCCTACTGGTCAAGATATCCACATCTCTTGTCAGAGAACCTGGTTCAAGTCCTGGCTCTGGCTCTAACTCCAGCTTCCTGGTGGTGCAGACCCCAAGAGGCAGCAGTCACGGCTCATATAATTGAGTGCCTGCCACTTGTGTGGGAGACCTGGATTGAGTTCCTCATTTCCAGGTTTGTCCAGCCATTGCAGACATTTGGAGAGTTGACCAGTGGATGGTTTGTCTGTCTATCTTCTATCTGTCCCACTCTGTCTTTCTCTGCCTCTCAAATAAAAAATATTTAAGGGAAAACAAGTTGACAAGATTGTGGCGAAATTGGAACTCTGTGAATTACTGCTGAAAATGTAAGAGGGGACAGCCACTATAGAAAACAGCTTAATGGTTCCTCAAAAAACAAAAAAGGGCCTCATTGTGGTGCAGTGCATTAAGCTGCTGCCTGCCATGCCAGACATCCCATGGGAGCACTGGTTCCAGTCTTGGATGCTCTTCTTCCCATCCAGCTCCCAGATAATGCACCTGGGAAGGCAGCAGAAGACAGCCCAAGTGCTTGGGCCCTTGCCACTCACATGGGAGACCAGGATGAAGTTCCAGCTCCTGGCTTTGGCATGACCCACCCCTGGCCTCTGTGGCCATTTGGGGAATGAACCAGTAGGTAGAAGATTTCTCACTGTTTCTGTCTCTCCATCTCTGTAACTCTGCCTTTCAAATAAATTAGGGCAAGCATTTTGGCATCGTGTGTAAAGCCATCACTTTGGGAGGCTGGCATCCCATATGGGCACCAGTTCATGTCCCAGCTGCTCCACTTCCAATCTAATTCCCTGCTAATGGCCTGGGAAAAACAGCAGAAGATGGCCTAAGTAGTTGGGCCCCTGCCACCCACATGGGAGATCCAGATGAAGCTCCCGGCTCCTAGCTCAGCCCTGGCTGTTGTGGCTACCTGGGGAGTGAGCCAGTGGTTGGAAGACCTCTTTCTCTCTCTCTCTGTCTCTCCCTATGTCTCTGAAACTTTCAAATTAATAAATAAATCTTTTTTTAAAATTTAAGTATCTTTTAGAAGTGCAATTATCATATGATCCAGCAACTCTACTTCTAGACAAACACTCAAAGCAGACACTCAAATACTTTTACACTAATGTTCACTTACCAATAGCCAAAAGGAATATTACTCAGCCATTAAGAGAAATGGAGAGGCCAGCGCTGTGGTGTAGCAGGTAAAGCTGCCGCCTGTAATGCCGGCATCCCATATGGGTGCCAGTTCGAGTCCTGGTGGCTGCACTCTGATCCAGCTCTCTGCTGTGGCCTGGGAAAGCAGTAGAAGATGGCCCAAGTCATTGGCCCCTGCACCCACGACCTGGAAAACCCACAACCTGGAAGAAGCTCCTGGTTCCTGGCTTTGGATTGGTGCAGCTCTGGCTGTTACAGCCATCTGGGGAGTAAACCAGTGGATAGAAGATCTCTCTCGCTTGCTCTCTCTGCCTCTGCTTCTCTGTAACTCTGCCTTCCAAATAAATAAATCTTAAAAGAAAAAAAAATTGGCGCAGTGGCGTAGTAGGTTCAGCCTCCGCCTGTGGCATGGCATTCCATATGGGTGCTGGTTCAAATTCTGGCTGCTCCACTTCTGATCCAGCTCTCTCCTATGGCCTGGGAAAGCAGTGGAAGATGGGCCAAGTCCTAGGGCCCCTGCACCCGTGTGGGAAACCCAGAGGAAGCTCCTGGCTCCTGGCTTTATCAGCACAACTCTGACTTTTGTGGCCATTTGGGAAGTGAACCAGCAGATAGAAGATTCTCTCTCTCTTTCTCTCTCCCTCTTCCTCTCCCTCTCTCCCTCTCTCCCTCTTTCTTTCCCTCTCCCTCTCTCTGTTACTCTGCCTCTCAAATAAATAAATAAACCTTTTTTTAGGCATAAATTCTGGTACTAGGCCAGCACTCAAGTTTAGTGTCGATTAAACCTGGACAAGTCACAGCAGAGCTTGCTGGCCTCCAGGCTCTTCTTGGAAACACCAGACTCCCAACCAGGCCTTGCCCTAACTGGAATGGTCTTCTGGCAGGTTCCACAGACTGGCTCCCTGTCACTCACCCTCTGCTCAAGTGTCATCTACACTAGACGCCTTCTCTGACCCACCCCTTTACCAAAAAATGAGTGAGTTGAAAGGCAGAATGACAGAGAGAAGGAGAGACAGAGACGGAGATCTTTCATCTGCTGCTTCCCTCCCCAAATGCCCACAACAGCCGGGGCTGGGCCAGACCCACGCCAGCAGATGGGATCAGGGTCTCAATCAGGGTCTCCCACATGGGTGGCAGGGACTTGAGCCCAGGAGCCACTATCTGCTGCCTCCCAGGCACAGTAGCAGGAAGCTGGGTCAGAAGAGGAGTAGCAAGTACTCAAAGCAGGCCCTCTGATGTGGGATGCGGGCATCCCAAGTGGCAGCCTAGCCCACGGTGCCACACCCAACTCCTGCCCTGACCCTTCCCTTTAGAAAGCCTCTTTCCAGCCTCCCTTTCCCCGTAGCACCGATTAACGACATCCTATGCATCTTCCATCTTCGTTTGTTGTTGTCTCTTCACACTAGGGTGAAGCTGTGTGAGTGCACAGATGGTTACCCCTACACTACTGCCAACAGCCCCTTGGCTCTCGGCACTTCTCTGTTGAATGAATCACCTTACCTCAGTTTCCTCATTATTAAAGTGAGATAAGCAAATCTGTGAAATATGAGTATTCAAAAAGTTCGTGGGGGTGGGGCCTGCGCTATGGCACAGTGGGTTAAAGCCCTGGCCTAAAGCGCTGGCACCCCTTATGGGCGCCGGTTTGAGTCCTGGCTGCTCCACTTCCGATCCAGCTCTCTGCTATGGCCTGGGAAAGCGGTAGTAGATGGCTCAAGTCCTTGGGCCCCTGCACCCACGTGGGAGACCTGGAAGAAACTCCTGGCTCCTGGCTTCAGATAGGTGCAGCTTTGGCCATTGCGACCATCTAGGGAGTGAACCAGTGGATGGAAGACCTCCACCTCTCTCTGTAACTCTATCTTTCAAATAAATAAAATAAATCTTAAAAAAAAAAATCGTGGGAAAAGTGCATTACCTTTGAATTCCATTTTCCCCCAGTCCTTTTGAAGTACCTGGTACAAAAGTCGGTGGAAAACTCAGACTCCCAGGGCAGCGAGCCTGGCTCCAGCGCCCTCTATTGAATGCTGCTTTAGCACAGAGCGCGCACAGGCAAGAATGAGTGAGACCCACTTCCGCCCTCACCCGTGGGATGTGTGTGAGCTGGCTTTTCATCACTATAATGAAATACTCGACGGAGCTAAGGTCAGAAAAATAAAGAGGTTTATTTAGCTCACAGTCTTGGAGGTGCGAAAACCGAATGACGCAGCGCCGTCCGCGAGAAGCCTCCTGAGTCAGTTGTGCCTCCGCATGGCAGATGGCGGGCGGGTGGTCGCGGGTGGTCGCGGGTGGTCGCGCCTCAGGCCACGCTTGCTCCCGTGTCACGGCTCTGCTGTGAAGGGGCTGAATGAGAATCAGTCCCGCTCAAGGACATGCCCTCCCACCCCTACCCCCACCCATGCCGTTCCCTCAGGACCTCCCGCAGGCCCCACCCTTGAGAGGCGCCACCCTGGGGACCAAGCCTCCGACACGCGGGCCCTTGGGGAACACCTAAACCATGGCAGCGTGAGAGACACAGGGGCCCAGAGGCGAGGCCATGGGACTTCAGAGATTACGTGCGACTTGCGGGAGGCCTTTGTCCTGCCTCACTTCCTGCCCACCTAAAAGCCCCTACTGTGCACCAGGCCAGGCCCCGAGCCCCGGCCCCGGCCCCGGCTCCCGTCCCCTTCTCCCCGTGGGCTGCTCCGCCGCTGCGTCTGGAAGGTCTGGAAATGAAGCTTCGGCCCCAGCGAACCTTCCCTCGGAAGGCAGCCGCCCCCGTGTCCTCGCTCCCTGGCCGCCCCGGGCGGCCGGCTGCTCTGCCGGCGCCCGCGCGGGCCGCCTCCGCGACGGCAGCGCGCTCCAGGGCCAGGTGGGAAGGAGCCGGCTGACTTTAAAGCTGTTGTTTCTCTGACTTCTGCGAAAAGGAAACGCTCGCTGTACACATGACAGGCTCCAAGGCCGAGAGATGCTCGGCAGTTGACGTGCACCTGGGAGCTCCTAACTGTTCCTGGCCTTCGCGGCAGGGGGCGGGGCGGCAGGCAGTGCCCCCGCCCCGCACAGCCGCTGGTGCACCGACCGCTTCCCCTGTCCCCGCCGACAGAGCCGCGCTGTTCTGGCCCTGCGCAGTCCCTGGTGTCACCTCCGCCCGTTCACCCGAGGCCTGGAGCGGCCGCCCCTCCCCGACACGGCTGTGTGAGCGAGGCTGAGCAGAGACAACTCCTTATTCCCCCACTAGCCTGCACTGTCGCTTCTGCTAGGTTTGCCTCGGAGTCGCACCTCCAGCTCGCCGCCACCGGAGTGCAGGGCTGGCCCACCCACGCTCCATGCACAGACAAGGAGGTTGCTTTAAGGCATACGTGGTACTTTCTGCAACTCCTTTACCACCAGATAAGCCGCGGTCAGGCTGGGGCTGCCCGGTTCAGGGAGTCTCTCTCCCTCGCCGCAGCCCCGGCTGAGCCATTGCTGCAGCGGCCAAAGGGAACTGCCAGAGGAGATGGCGAGAGACCAGAGGAGTCAGAAAGTTAAGCATCGATCCGCACATGTAAAGAAAAATCGCAGGCACTTCCCCCAGTGGAGTCTCGGTGGATTCCCAGGCTAACCCTTGGTCCAGCTCTGCCCTATTCCTGCAAACGGCCTTCCAGTTGTGCCTTTTGGAGGGATGTTGCTACAGGCCAGGGCTGGGATTGGAGTAATCACAGGCCCAAGTAGGGTGTGTGGGAAGGTGTGTTGTTTGGTCTGGCTCACAGCTCCTGACGCTCTGTGGCTATTTTAAACGCATCCCACAACCTTTCATTTGCTTCACTAATTTCTCTAAAATAGAATTGTTTATTTTGTGGGTCAAAATTGGAGAAGCTTCTTGTTCATCACCAAACTGCTCTAAGGCGGCACTGGAGACGCCGCTAGACCCCAAAAGGGCTTGTTGGCGTGTCCTAAGTGCTCACCGGATGTTAGCTGCTGTTACTAGCTGAGTTCCTTCAAAAAGAGAAACTGTGCATCCTATCTCTAAATTCCCCAGGACCAGAGCAGGCCACCGAGCAAACAGCTCCTGATTTGAATATTCCTTCTGACCTGACTCCCCATTTGCATTCCCCACACTACACTTCCATCTGCACAGGAGACCTCCCCGCAAACGTATCATTTGTAGTGAGGCATAACAATGATCATTTCCTGATTACCGCTGCTGGTGGGTAATAGCAGTAGTTACTCTGGTTACATAATTATAATATCCAGAACCAGTCAGGATAGGCTGGGTTGTGCTGAGGCAACAAGCACCTGGGAATCTCAGTGGCTTGCAGCAGCCACTCGCACTGCGGGCCCATCACACCCACACCCACCGCTCTTCCACTCTGTGCTGCTGTTACTCTAGGACCCAGGCTCACGAAGCCACTTCTGTTTTGGACGTTGCTGATTGCATGGCGGAGGGAAGGGAGATGTGGTAAACTGTGTGCTGGCTCCCTGACCTTCTGCCAGGAAGAAAACAGGAGTTCAGGAATGGTCCCCTACTCAGCAACCAATTAAAAGCTGCAGGTTCAAGATCTTGGCTTGAATGTATGTGGATTTCTGTGTTACCATTGACCAAGTTGTCCTCTCAACACTGGCGTACTTTTACTGTATGTGTATAAAGTGTTCCTGGGTAACACTTACATCCAGGGCTGTTTCAGAATTGCTCTGACCTAGTGGGTTAGGTGCCCGCCTGCGGTGCTGGCATTCCCTATGAGCGCTGGTTCAAGTCCTGGCTGCTTCTCTTCCAATCCAGCATCCCTGCTGCTGGCCTGGGAAAGCTCCCAGTTCCTGGCTTCAGATCAGCACAGCTCTGGCCATTGCAGCCATTTGGGGAGTGAACCAGCAGATGGAAGACCTCTCTCTCTGTCTGTCTGCCTCCCTCTAACTCTGCCTGTCAGATAAATAAATAAATCTTTAAAAAGAAAAAAAAAAAAAAACAAGCATGATGGGATTTCTTTCTTAAAAACAAACAAAAGCACAGTGATTGAAAAGGTTTCCTAGTTGAGCTGGACAACAGCTTTCTGTTGTAGAAAAAGAAAGGTCAACACTACCGCAGATGCAGATGGAGTCACTCTGATTATCTCAAAGGCTCTAAACCCCTTTCAGCTAATTACTGTCAGAAAGATTTGACATTTGCAAGATAATTTATACTTGTAAGTATTTCTCATTTTAAAAATGTACTTATTCATTCGACAGGCAGAGTGGACAGTGAGAGAGAGAGACAGAGAGAAAGGTCTTCCTTTGCCGTTGGTTCACCCTCCAATGGCCGCCGCGGCCGGCGCGCTGCGGCCGGCGCACCGCGCCGATCCAATGGCAGGAGCCAGGAGCCAGGTGCTTTTCCTGGTCTCCCATGGGGTGCAGGGCCCAAGCACCTGGGCCATCCTCCACTGCACTCCCTGGCCACAGCAGAGAGCTGGCCTGGAAGAGGGGCAACCAGGACAGAGTCCGGCGCCCCGACGGGGACTAGAACCCGGTGTGCCGGCGCCGCAGGCGGAGGATTAGCCTACTGAGCCGCAGCGCAGGCCCCTCAGCTTTCATACCAGGTTGAACTCCACCCTTAAACTGTCTGGTGCAGCATACGGGTCACATTTAGACACGCCATAGCTGCATTCCAGGATTTAGCTGGATGTATAATCTCATCTTGCCATCCAATATTTATTAAAAACTCAGAAGAGAAAAGTATTTTTCAGGGAGGATTATTTAAAGCATACATTAGCTTATGCACTTTTCACATGCAGCTAGTCTAAACCCATGTGTGGATTAAGCCAGATCGGTAGACAGCTGGTACCTTGCTTCGCAGTGCCAGAGCTTCTCAAAGAGTTTTTTTTTTTTTTTTAACCAAATTGTACTTGTGTTTGATGTCAACAGTGTATTTTGGTTGTTACAAGAGGTAGCAACTTTTGTTCACTGCCATCACAGTTACCCCTTCTACGTTCCCAAGGAGCAATATATCTGATCTGGGTAACAGGCATAGTTAATACTCACTGTTGATCCTAACTTGTGATTGAAAAGAAAGCAGAAGGGGATGGAGAGAAAAGAAGGAAGGAAGGGAAAGGGAAGCATTTCCACGGACCCCGACTTCCTCCTCCGCAAATGCAAGCAAAACCGTTGCGCTTTGGTTGAGAAGCACCACGGAGTTTGCCACAGTGAAATGCCTCTCCACGGGCCAAACTGCTCAGTGCTCCGAAACCAGAGGCAAAAATGTCTCTTTGCCACAAGTAGGTCACGTTCACCGGCAGCGGTAGACTATGGCTGTGCTCCAGAATCCTGGCTCCAGCCATGTCTTTCGTGGAGCTCGGTCTGTAGAAAAACTGAGCAACGTGCTGAGTGCTCAAAGTCAAGTCCTTCCCCTGCCACCCACATGGGAGACCTGGATGAAGCTCCTGGCTGTGTCCTTGCACAGACCTGGAAGACACAGGGCTGTCCCTCGGGGTGGCCTCTGGCAAACACAAGATGCACAACGCCACTGCTGGTGAACCACAGCTGACTGCGCTACAGTAACCCAGTAACCGTTGTCCTTGTAAGGAGTACACTCTACAGTAACAGCGAAGTGTGCAGTGCAGCAAATACAGCCAGCAATGCGGTTGCTTATTATCAAGTAGTAGGTACCGCACAGACTTGTTTGTATTCTACTTTGTATTTCATTTTATGTGAAAAGTAGAGGGAGGGTCTCCTATTCACTGATTCACTCCAAAACAGCCAGGGCTAGGCCAGGCCAAAGCCAAGAGCCAGGGACCCCTGTGAGTGGCAGAGACCAAAGCACATAAGTCATTATCTGCTGCCTCCCAGGGTGCACATCGGCAGGAAGCTTGAAACAGAAGCAGATCCAGGACCCTGTGTGGGCACCATAGGCCCACCCTGTGCTCTATGATATATTTTTTAAACATTTATTTATTGGTTTAAAGAGCAGAGTTAGAGAGAGGCAGAGAGGGAGAGAGAGAGAAAGAGTCTTCCATCCGCTGGTTCGCTCCCTAGATGACTGCAGCGGCCAGAGCTGGGCCAATCTGAAGCCAGGAGCCGGGAGCTGGGAGCTTCCTCTGGGTTGCCCACGTGGGTGCAGGGGCCCAAAGACTTGGGCCATCTTCTACTGCTTTCCCAGGCCACAGCAGAGAGCTGTGGAGCAGTGGGACTCGAACCAGCACCCGTACAGGATGCCAGCACTGTAGCCAGCGGCTATACCCACTACGCAAAAAAAAAAAAAAAAAAAGTAAAGTCCTTGTGTCCGGGTCCAGATCAGATGGCCATCCCCAAGGCCTGGGATAAGAAAGAAAGGTTTTTTAAAGAGAAAGATTCTTCATTCACGCTCTCCCTCCTTGCTACTCTCACTCCTTGGTGTGTCGAAGGACAGCAGAGACCCCATATCTGTCTGTATCCCACATCGGGTACATGCATGGCTTTCCGGCCAATGTCCGGTAAGTATTCGTTGAAGTGGAATGAATTGTGCAGTGCACAAACCCTGTCCCTCTGTGGGACATGGGCAGCTTTGGGCCTTTCCATCCTGCAGGCATCAATGGCTGCTTGCACACTCAGCCTCCACACTGGTGGCCCTGGAGTTAGTGCCCTGGACAGAGTTCATGTTGGTGCCATCTCTGGTGTTTCCTTGTTGCCTCTTCCACTTCACAACAAAGGGACCACGATGTACGCGGCAGAAACCCTGTTCATTGTCACCCGGTGGTGGTGGTGGGGGGTCCTTGTCCGTGTGTGTGGTATGTTGTGTTGTGTGTGCACGCTTGTGTTTCATTAAAGCTCAGACGGAAACTCACGGTGGCTCCTACTGACAGACAGGTCCTGGCCTCATCGCAGGAACAGTTAAGACTACATTGGGGCCAGCGCCGCGGCTCACTAGGCTAATCCTCCGCCTTGCAGCGCCGGCATACCCGGTTCTAGTCCCGGTCGGGGCACCAGATTCTGTCCCGGTTGCCCCTCTTCCAGGCCAGCTCTCTGCTGTGGCCAGGGAGTGCAGTGCAGGATGGCCCAAGTGCTTGGGCCCTGCACCCCATGGGAGACCAGGAAAAGTACCTGGCTCCTGCCATCGGATCAGCCCGGTGCGCTGGCCGCAGCACACCAGCTGCGGCGGCCATTGGAGGGTGAACCAACAGCAAAAGGAAGACCTTTCTCTCTGTTTCTCTCTCTCACTGTCCACTCTGCCTGTCAGAAAACAAATAAATAAATAAATAAATAAAATTAAAAAAAAAAAAAGACTACATTGGAAAGAGTCAGCGACCCCCTGGCTCTGTTCCGTGGAGATACAGCCCATGACAACTGGAAGTGACCTTGGAAAGCCCGGAACCGAGGCCTCCTTCCTCCCCGCATCCGTGGAGGTGACTCCTGCAGGTCTGATGGGAGATGTCAGAATCCTTTTTGGCTGTGTGTGACCTGAGGAAGGCTGTGCAGCAGGGTGCTTGGAGATGAGGTGTGAAAGAGCCCCTGACAGTGGCCGGCGTGGTGGTGCTAATGCTGACTTAGAGTTGATGCCCACTCTGTGCCTTCTGCTTGCTAACTCACTGAATGCACGCAAGGGCTTGTGAGTACTGGCGCTGGAGCCACGCTCACAGATGAACAAACTGAGGTACAGAGAGGGTGAGGAGCTCACGGAAGGACAGGAAACCGGAGCGCCAGCACTTCCAGTCTATAGAAATCTGGCTTGCTCCAGGCCTGGGGTTGCTACATTCCGCTGCTTCTCGGTGCTGTGATATTTGTGATTCTTTTATTTGACTTTTTGGCTATAACTATTACACTCATCTGGGGAAATGATTTGCCAGTATGTGTTCATTGGCCTTAAAACATTCTTGAGTTCTTACCCTTTGATCCAGTCATGGAATAATGAATTAATGGTGATCAATCCTAAAGAACTGTACATTCAGAGGCCTGCACTGTGGCATAGTGGGTAAAGTCGCCGCCTGCAGTGTCGGCATCCCATGTAGGCACTGGTTCAAGCCCCAGCTGCTCCATTTTCAATCTCTGCCTGGGAAAGCAGTAGAAGATGGCCCAAGTCCTTGGGCCTCTGCACCCACATGGGAGACCCGGAAGAAGCTCCTGGCTCCTGGCTTCGGATTGGCGCAGCTCTGGCCGTTGTGGCCATCTGGGGAGCGAACCAGAAGATGGAAGACCTCTCTCTCTCTCTCTCTCTCTGCCTCTGCCTCTCTGTAACTCTGCCTTTCAAATAAAATAAATAAATCTTCTATACAATGTGAGCATAGTACATAAAATATACATTTAGAATCGTTTTTTCGTCAAGACTGGAAGAAAATAGCCCAAGATGTAGCTAATGGTTGGGCTAAGATAGTGGGAGGGCTTGGACTTCTTGTTTCATCTGCTTTACAAATGCGCCCTCCCATAGCTGCGCTGCTCTTGGCAGCTTTGGTCCTGTGCTTTCCTCTCCCTCCTGAGCAGGACGCCAGAGAAGCCCATGCTGCTGAGGTGGGGGGATTGGGACCTTGCCGCAGGGCGCTAGGGACAGTGTCCCCTCTCCTCCACTCCATCCTCATGGCCTCCCAAGCTCGTGACAGGTACATGGCTTTTGTCTCAAGGCTTTTCCACCCTGTGCTGGAGTGGAACAGGCAGTGTGGTTTGGTGGGAAGACACAGGATTTGTAATCAACAGACTTGGTTGGAGCCAGGCTTCTCAACGCCCACTCTGCTTGGAGGTGAGGCGTCAGACACTCCTCCAGGGGAGGTGCTTTGTGAGTAATTGTTCAGTGACAATATATAGGATTTGCTGTTGTAAAGTGAAGTGTTCCGTCTGAGGTAGGGGTGCAATGCTCACTAAACATCCTGGAGGAAATGATGAAAAACTCGAAAGAAAAATCATTTTGTGTTTTCTCTCTCATTACATTTTCCATTCACCAAGTAAAATCGACTCTTTTTTTTTTTCCCATGAAAGTTCACGCTGGGTGTGTTCCTATGAAGAGTCACCTCACGCAACCCACACAGATGATGCCACGTTATTCAGTCAATATGTTCTTAGGAGCTATGTAAAAACACGTATGTGGTGAGGTGAACAATTTTCTTACTTGAACTAGGAACACCAAACAGGCAGCCCCTCCATTTTTAGCTGTTTGAAATGCTTTGCAGAAAAGCTTAATTTAAATTTTTATAATACCACATTGTATTTTACAATACGATGAGATTTAAATATACCAGTCTCAAAATGTTTACTAAAAGGAAATCATGTTTTTCTTCATGTTTGGAAGATTCAGAATATTAACACAAGATTGGTTCTTACTCATAGTGGAAGTCTTGTATTCATTTGTCTCCAAATTTATCTTTTACCTCTTTTCCCAGTTTTTATATGTGTTAGTAAAAAAGCATTATCCACTTTCCACAAATGATGGTACAATTAAATCATACTGTGACTTATGGTGTGTCATATTAATTTTGTTTTGATAACCTGATACTTGTAAGAGGAGAAGGCAGGCAATTCTATTGCCTCACAAGAGTTAGGGCATCACACAATTACTACTTTGCTTTTATTTTCCTTGAATCCATACAAGAAACAAATGTATATAACTCTTAATGCTATGTGATTAATAACTCACCAAGACAGCTAATCCAAAAATAAAAACAAAGTTCTTTTTAATGCCATGAGCATAAATTCGTGGCAGTGTGAGCGGTGGCCCACTGTCTAACACATCCTTCTTGTATACACAGTAAAAGCCAGTTCTATATCTGGTCCTTATCAAAGCCTAACTTTTCCATAGGTGATTTTTATAGTCTTTTAACTGGCAATAAGAGTTCTTTGGCTTATGTATTACATAATAACCCAAAACACTTACATTGGTGTGTACTGTATCAAGGACCATGAAAATATTCATGGTTAGATCCAGAGATTCCATCCCTTAAAATTACATTCCAAAGAAGTAATTATAAACATGGGCAAACTCTATCAAGAAAACTTTTCATTGCATTAAGCAAAATCATAAAAAAAAAAAAAATTACACCAGAGGTAGGTGTTTGGCCTGGTGTTTGGGATGCTGCTTGGGATGCTTACATCCCATGACGGAGTGCCTGAGTTTGAATCCCGTCCAGTCCAAATTCCAGCTTCGTGCTAAGACACTGTGGTAGGAACTACTGATGCCTCAAATAGTTGGGTCCCTGACGTCCATGTGGTAGACCTGGGCTGAGTTCCCCAATCTGGCTTCTGCCTGGCCCAGCTCCAGCACTTGCAGCGCCTGGGGAATGAACTAGTGGAGAGGAGCTCTCTTTTCCTGTTTCTCTGCCTCTCAAGTAAATATGAATACATTTTTAAAATGAAAACAAGTTAAACACTAGAATGAGAGCTATTTGAGTACATTAGAGTCATCTAATTGATGGAATCTTTTTTTACAGCAATTGAAAATAATGGAAATTATATTAAAAGCCAAGGAAGATGAACATTGTGATTTTTACCTAAATAATTTTTACTACAGTAGTGTATTTTCCATTAGAGAAAATATGAAAAATAAAGAGAGTAGAAAGAATACAATTATAATATTCAGCAAGAAAAGCAGAATGCAAGTTGTATCTCTGATAAGATTATAGTTGTTGTTTTTAAATAACAGAGCAAGAATATTGAGAGTAGTTTTGCTGGGTTGTATTCCTTAATAGATTATAGGTAACATAATCTATAACTTTAAATAATTGATATTTTTTAAACTAGGATACTCTCCCTCGGAGCATTCTCTCATTCTTGCTGCCCAATGAATTTGCAAAGCATGGGACCCAAAGGACTGTTCCACGGTCTTGCAAGGTGGGGACTGGACTCTGACTTCACAAGTATGAAACTGAGGCCAGGAGGGGTGAGCCAACCTCCCAGGACTGCAAAAGCCAGCACTGGCAGACAGAGATGGACAGCTAGCTCTGACTGTCCTCAGAAGGCCTGCCCGTGTTTTCCCCTCATGGTAGCAGCACTGTGAGGATCCAGTGAGGCCAACATTACCACAATGTCTGCTAGACATGGTGGTGCCACCTCTCCCAGAGGTTTCAGGATCACCTACTCTTTCTAGGTGCTCCCCCCTCCCCCCCATAGAATGGAGATTGCCACTGAAAAACAAACGAGAGGCATACTATTCTGTTACAATTCTCTTTCTCAACCCGGCTCAAACCTTCTTGTAAGGAACTTCTGATCCGTAAGCCGCTGCTTGAAATAAATGAGCCCCTGACCCGAACTTGGGAACGTTTGCCATCTGAGAAGATCATTTGCTTTTGGTGCCTACAGATAAATGACTGTTTAGAAACAATTAGGAAATTGCTGAAAAATCAGTAAACTTAAAATTCTTGTTTTGGAAAGTCCCTATAAGGGCTTCGCTTTGTTTATAGAAAATAATGCCCCAAGTTTACATTGTGCTTACCGTTAGATCCATTTCAGCTCCACACCAGTGTATGTGGGTGGAGGAGGAGTCTTTTTAAACAATGTGCGTGGGCCTGTTCTTCACCCTCAGTTCAGCAGTGAGTAAGAGGCGGCTGGGAGCACTGGGACGACAGAGGTGGATCATGGTATCTTGCCTTCCAGCGCTGGAACCCTGCAAGCTTCCTAACTGTGCTCTCCAAAGTGTGGAGCGCACCCCTCGGCACTCACCGCCTGGGAGCTGAGCTGACCGTGCCAGTTATATATTTCTCACATGCATTTGTTTGATTAACAATGCATCCACATGGTTCAAAATGACAAAGATCTGTAGGGGGATTCAGTGCCATCTCCTTTCCACCCACTCTGCTTTGGGCGTCCCTGGCCCAGTTCCCAGTTCTAGTGAGTAAACTCAGAAATCCTGAGAGGCCATGAAAGGCAACCAGAAAGACGACTAAATTTAATCTGGATGAAAGGGATGTCTTCCGAGACAATTCAGCTCACTGTGCTTATTAGCGGCTTCATACCCTCCTCGGAGTTTCTTCCTCCTCCTCCTCCCTCACCCCTCCCCCTCCTCCTTTTTCAATTTTAGGGTTTTCAAAATTTTAATTTTAAACTGTTATATAACATTCATACTTCTCATACTATTTATGAGGTACCGTATTAAAATGTGATCCATGCGCACAATGCATAATGCATTTCCAGCCCCTCAACTGTTAACATTCTACATATTGGGAACCTTTCAGCTCTTCTCCTCTGGTCATTTTGAAGTGGATAATAAATTGTCGTAGACTGTCAATTCCCTGCCCCAAGTTTTCTCAGACTTCACACAGCAACACTCAACTAGACTACTAAATAGTCACAGCACCTTTTCAAGAAATTCTGGCTTTGAACTTTTTTAAGCTGCAAAGGAAATGGTTCACCCATTTCTCTCGAACTTTGTTGATAAGAAATTCTATTTTGTCCAATTTATCATTTTCTTTTTTAAAAAATGTGCTCCCCACCCTGCTCTTGAGCAGAGAATAAGGGAAAGATTCGTTTTTGGACTACTTTGAGATTTTTTACACCTTAGGCTAAAACAAAGCACACAGGATTGAAGCTATCAACAAAATGTCCTTAATTTCCCTTTGGCTAATTCAGTATTTGTAATCCTTCTGAGATTGCTGAACCCCTCATTTAGCAAGAGAGGGTGTGGGGCGCAAATGGACAGCAGCAGCAGGAGGCTAAGGAGCCAGCCCATCAGAGCTGCCCTGGCCCGGTGCCGGGCATCCAGTGGTAGTACAATGGTTAACTGATCAACCCATGCCTGAAGCACTGCTACGCTCAACAAATATTTTCCACAAAAAAAATTCATTTTAGAAAGCATTTTCTAGGGAGAGGATTTAAGGGCTTTTTGCTTGTTTTAAATAACAATTTTGGATTGACCTACAAATAGGGTTATTTTGCAAGGGGAGGAAACACTCCCCCACCCCACCCCCCTCAGCGTCTGACACTGGAGATTTACTGTTCACGAAGTACTGATCAAAATCCAGTTCATTTCATTCAGAAAAATAGCGTGGGCACAGTGATTGATTGCCATTTTAGCAGGCAGAGCTTTGCAGCAGGCCACACACTGTCCGTCGTGGCACACTGTTTAGGAGTGCAGTTCTAAGGTGTTCTTCCCTGTTCTATTAATAAAATCACTTCATCCATTACACTCGCTCATTTACTCGGTCTACACACGTTTGTAGAGAGCCCACCCACCGGGGACATAATGCCGAGGCCCGGTGCTTGCCCTCACGAACGTGCAGTCGGAAACGAAGAGGCTTTCCGTGAGCAGTCACCAGGGTCGTGCTGTTGGGGTGCATTGCGGATCCCCGCCAGGACCCGGTGCCTGAGTGCGTGGCCCCGCTTCCCCAGGCTAGCCTCTGCCGGGCGGGCTCATCCGACCAGCCGCAGCCGCTGCCCCCCTGAATCCCGCAGCCCCGAACCCCGCAGCTCCGACCAACGGAAATGAGCCGAAGGCTGAGTGGCCCGGGCCGACGCGGGCGAGCCGCGCGCGGGGTGGGCGCGGCCACCGGCCCCGCCGGGCGCCCGCGGGACGCGCCGCCTGGGCCCTGTCCGCCGGGGGCTCGGCACTCGCCCACCTCTTCCAAATTTAACCATTACCTAAATCCGAAGGGAAATGAGCAAACCTCTCAGATTGGGTGTCAAGGTATTTTCAGCCTCGTTGGGCGTATTTATCCCGAAGTGTTTCCACAACAAGCTATTTCGGGGCCGCGGGGCAGGTTTCGCTCTGCGGACGCCGCGGCCACTCGCCGGGCTCCAGCCCGGCGGCGCCGCGGGCCGGTGATTCACGGCCCGGACCCGGGGGCGGCGCAGCCCGAGCAGGCGGCGGGTCTGGGGGTGCCCACGGTCGGAGCGGCAGGGAGGCCTCCTCGGAGCCGCGCGCACCCCCACCCCGCGCCGCTCCAGTCAATCTGTGTCCCGAATCTGTGACTTCTTCTCGCTGCGGAAGCCTCCCGGGAGCCAAGAATAGTTCTTTTTCTTTCGAGCCATTTCTAGTGCCTGGGTGTTCCGACCTCCGGGTTCCCCCAGCCCCTGCTCCCCACCCCCCACCCCGCACACATACAGGGCCGCGAAGGGGCTCCCGGAACCGGGGCTGGAGAGGCCGGTCCGGTGTCCGCCCCCAACCCCTTGCGCAAAGAGGGAGCGCGCCGGGGCCTGGGGGCAGGTCTGCGAGGGCTCGCGGGCCGCTCTGTAACGCTCAGGAAGTGAAGCTTGTGGTTTTGGGGGCTGAGCTCCGAAGGAGATTAAAAAAAAAAAAAGTCAGAGAGCGGGCTCTCCCGAAAGCCAGATCCCATTTGAAAGCTCTCGGAGCGCGGTGCCCGCGCCCTGACCTCGCAGGTAGGTCCGCTGTCGGGGGCGGCTGCGGGGACTGTCCGGGCACTGGCACTGCGGGGGGCGACCCGAGGGCGCAGGCGGCTCCCCACCTGCTGCCGGCTGCTGTGCGAGAGCGGGAGAGGGCTGGCCGCTGGGTTCCGGCGGGACCCGCGCGCCCAGACTGGAACTGTGGGGCTGGGGGGCGCGCACAAGAGGTGGTTTTGGTGATTCGGCAGGGGAGTGGGATCCACCAGGGAAGGAAACATCTGGTGGCGAGGCGGTGGCCGCTGAGCTCGGGAGGCCGCCCCCTCAGCGCCTTTAGCGCCCGCCTTCCCGGGCCCTGAGCTAGAGGAGAGGCCCCGCGCGCCCGCGTGCGCCTAGGGCACCGCCCCGCCCCCGGCTGCCAGCTGCAGCGCCAGGTCTCCTTCCCACGCGCTCAGCCCCAGGCCCTGCCGCCCCCCATCCCCCGCCCCCCTGCAGGAACTGGCAAAGCTGGCCGGGAGGGAGGCGTGGGTTTGCCTCCCTGCCTGGGAGGCGGTGTCCACGTCCGCGCGCCGACCCTGCTAGTCCAGACCCATCGCGGGAGCGGACGGCCCTGCAGCCCTCCCCCGTTCGTGCTGCTCCCGGCTAGCGTGCTTGGATCCCTAGGCTTCGCTTCACCCCAGTTTCTTCTTCCGAGTTCCATGGTTATTTAAATAATTGGTTCGGGCTTTTGTGCTGATTTGTACGGCCAAGAGTGCAAGGTGGGTGGGTGGGGGACCGAAACAGCACAGTCCCAGCCAGGCCTTGGAGCCAGTCCGGACGCAGGCGAGCAGCACCCTCACCCCTAGGGGCAAGCTGGCTCTGCAGTCGCAGGAAATGTCGCCGGGGGCCCCACGACATGGCCCAGCCGTCTTTTCTCCCAGGCCTTATCCCCAACTCCTCCAGGGAAGGGACGCCGTGGGGCTGAGGCCCTGCAGCAGAGACTGCGCTCCCTACAGGGGTCGAGGCCTCCCCAGGACTCGTTTTGAGCCATTGTACCAACGGACAGACTCAAGCTGTGTCCCGCATCTCGTCCTGGGAGCTGAGTGGCTCCTAGTCCGGCCGTGCGAACCGCGCGAAGCCGGAAGACAAGGGGTCCTGCCCCTGGCCTGGATTCCCCAGGACCCTTGTTTCGGACCCAGCCGAGGCCACCAAGAGCCTGCCAAGGCCGCAGGTCTCCTGGGAGCGCGGTCCCCATCTCCTCCGTCCCGGGAGGCCGGCAGATTCGTTCACCACGGACCTCAGCGGCGGGGTCCCGCCTCCAGAGCTGGCCGGGAGCTGAGCGGGAGTTGCAGCCCCGCCTCCCGCCGGGCTCAGGTTTCGACCCGGGATTAAGTGAACTGATTGGGGGTTAATGAGAGCGACACAGCGGGCGGCTCGCTCCCTGCTGGGCTTGCGGCCGACCCCGGCAGTCTGGCCACCGCCGGAGCAGCCTGCGCGCTCGGGCGTCTGTCTTGCCTTGTTCCCTAAACCGTCGGTGCTCCAGGGATTCCGGACACCGTGCGCTTCCCGGTCAGCGCGCCTGAATCGGGTTCGACTTCCCTAGGACAAGATTTGGGGTGAGCAGATTGGAAAATGCTTCCTCCCCCCCCCGGGGGGGGGGCTTGGTTTCCGAAATTATTTCTACAACGTCTGGAGTAGCTCTCCAGGGCCCCAGCCTGTGCGGGCCGCTCCACCCCCCACCCCCCGCCCCGCGGCTTCAGAGACAACCGTTCTCTGCGTGGGACAAGAGTGAGGGGCGAGCGGGATCTCCCGGATGCGAGTTTCTCTCCGGACTGGGGTTGGTCGTCTGCCATCCCCTTCACTTTTCTGCCCTCTGCCCTGCTGACTGTTCTCCGGCTCTGCTGGCCCCAGCTCCTCTGCTACAGTCCTTCCCGACCCCGCCCCTTAGTCCAGCCTAGCGCGCCCCGCCCCTGCCCCCCTCAGGTTTGCAGCGGGTTCTTGGAGGTCTTCTGGGTCCTCGACCACTGACGTATCACCAGCCCCTGAACTGATCCGCCGGTCCCCGTGCTCCCTCCCCAGGCCTGAAGCTGAGCCAGGCAGGCAGTGGGGTAACCGAGCCGTCGGGTACTAGGGCTCTTAGGAGAGCTGGATTGCGGGAGAGAGGTTTGCTAGGCCAGGAGCGGGGCGTGGGGGCGTGAGCAGGGCAGGGGAAGCGGGGCCTGAGCTAGGGCCCTCCGGGGACGGGTTTTACCGCTGAGCCGTGGCAGTGGTGGCGGCGGACGGGGCTTGCGCCACCTGTCCGAGTGCCACCTGGTGAGCGCGGCGCGGCGGGGCCAAGCCCCTCCTTCCGCAGGCCTTCGCTCCTCCCTGGCCCGCGCGCTCTCTGCGCCTGAGTGCCCAGTCCCAGGCCCCGGAGGGTGCTGACCCGCATTGCCATCGGGTTCTCCTCGATCCCTCCGTCTCAGATCTCCGGGCCGGGGCTAAGGAAGCGCTGGGCTTGACCGTGGGCTGACAGCGGCTCCAGGGACCCTCGGAGCGGAGTAGGGAGAGTGCCGGGCCACCATGCCGCGCTCATTCCTCGTCAAGAGCAAGAAGGCTCACAGCTACCACCAGCCGCGCTCCCCGGGACCAGATTATTCCCTGCGTTTGGAGAATGTACCTGCGCCAGGCCGACCAGGTGCGAGGCGCGCGGGCCGGTTGGGGCTGCTCCTGGGGAGGCGACACACCGCTCACCTGGAACCGGGAGAAGCAACCCCTACGTCCCATTTGCGGCCGAGTTTTTGTTTTTGTTTTTTCCTCCTACTGTCCTGGTTCCTCCGGGGCTTGTCGCCTCGATGCCACGGCCTCAACGGGGCTGGAGCTCGGATCCCGGCGGGTTCCAGTGAGGGTCTGGGAGGAGAGGGAGGACGCCTGGGTGCTACGGACTGGCGCCCCTTCAGAGTCCTTCGGGCAAATTGGACCAGCCTGAGCCCCTCTCCTACCTCCTCTCCGCAGACAGCACTTCCAGTGCAGGCGGGGCGAAGGCGGAGCCCGGGGACCATTTGTCCCCCGAGTCGCAGCAAACCGAGGCCCCCGACAGAGTCTCCACGTCCCCGGACAGCTGCGAAGGCAGCGTCTGCGATCGGAGCTCGGAGTTTGAGGATTTCTGGAGGCCTCCGTCGCCTTCCGTGTCTCCAGGTAGGGCCCGGTTGGGAGCGCCTAGGGCTGCGGGGACCCGCGGTGCGTGGGCGCAGAAATGCTAAGTGGGTGGCTGAAAGAGTCTTTCCTGCAGGAGAGAGCTTGTCCGAGGGGTAAGAGGCGAGTGGGCTGGCATCCTGCCCGCCGAGTCCGCTGTGCCCACCCAGAGCGGCGGGAGCCCAGCTGCTGGTCCCCAGCACTGGTTTGCGCAGGGAGCCCGTGGGTGATAGAAACACAAATCAGTCGTCTCCACCGGCAACAACGTCGGTGTTTCGTTTTCTGGCCCGTGTCCCTAGAAAGTGTTAGGATCCCAGAATCCAGACCTCCGAGCCTAAAACGAACGGAGCCCTGGGCAGCTTGGGCCTGGCAGAGCCAGCGCCGGGAAGGAGGAAGGGGTTTGGGATAAAAATCTCAGCCAGCGGCTCGGTCGTGGCAGGCGCAGGCGGGGGACCTGTTTCATTTTTCGTTCGGTCAGGTTGGCCTAGCCTCGGGACCAGCCCACTGGGGTTTCATTTCCAGCGAGCAATCGAGTTTCCCGCAAACCAAGTGACTGCACTTTGGGTGGGGGCGAGGCTCGGTCCGCTGGGGAAAGAAGGAAGGCGCAGACGGCGGCATTCTGTCAAGGGGCCGGTTGCTTCCAGTTTAGCTCTTACTGGGGTTCAGAGATTCCACCACCACCCACCAACCCCAAACCCAGTGAGTGGACTTGGCCAGAGCAGAGCTCTGCGGAGTCTCTAGGAGCCAGTGGCGGGAGGGTCCTTCCTCGCTGTGCGCTACGCGGCCGGCAGAGACCGACCTCTCGGGAACCCCTGGCTTGGAAACTCCGGGTACAGTCTCCCACTGCAGCAGGCGGCCGGGTCAGGAGACTGCAGGCGGTGGGTGTGGGTGTGGGTGTGGGTGTGGGTACGCGCGCGCGCGCGGGGGAGCAGATTTGAAAGTGCGCGTGCACTCGGATACATTGGGTATCTAATTTTAGCAAAATGCTCGCAGTAAGGGGCGAGGTTTCAGAAAGCTATTCTCCTGGCAGGTGGTGGCTAAACATTACTAATTGTAAAATTACTCTCCGAGAAATTCGGGCTTCCCCATGAAGCTATGTAACAGGAATGGAAACGGGGAGTACTTGCGGGTGACTCAAGCCTAAAGCCCTTTTCCAGATGTCCTTTGGCTACCTGCTCTGGGCTCTTAATTTTAAGGACTCTTAACACCTGGGGTGTGTGTGTGTGTGTGTGTGTGTGTGTGTGTTTTCCAGCTGCCATCTTGGGTAGCCTGGGGCCACTGTTTTTTTTTCTTTTTTTAATTGATCTTCTCCGTCATGGATCACAGGAAGAAAAAGGATTGAATGGAAACACGTAGGGGCTGGGAAAGGGCGGGTGCTAGCCACCGTCCACGAGCGCTGTCCAGGGCGGGAGTGGCCGCCGCCTTGGCCTCCCGCACAGCCCAACTCAGAGCTTACTAAGGCACCTTTCCCTAGAGGACCGCGGGGAGCGCGGGTCCAGCCAGAAAAGATCCCAGTCCCGCAGAGCGCTTCCACTGCCCTCGCCCAGAATTAACCCAGGTCCCCACCCCTTGGCGATTTAACCGTTTGCTACCCTGTCGCCTCCAGTGGCCTGCCAGGCCCCTGGCCGCCTTCTGCTTGGGGAGCATCCCTAGCACCTGGCGCAGGGAGGGTTCTGACGGGGAAGGGCTGGCAGCGAGCAAGCTGAAGCCTGACCAGACGCCCCTCTTGTGCCTCCACAGCCTCGGAGAAGTCAGTGTGCCAGTCGCTGGACGAAGCCCAGCCCTTCCCCCTGTCTTTCAAGCCGTACTCGTGGAGCGGCTTGGCTGGCTCCGACCTGAGGCACCTGGTGCAGAGCTACCGGCCGTGCGCGGCCCTGGAGCGTGGCGCCGAGCTAGGCCTCTTCTGCGAGCGCGCTCGAGAGCCGGGCCACCCTGCAGCGCTGTACGGCCCGGAGCGGGCTACCGGCGGCGCGGGGAGCGGGGCGCCAGGGGGCTGCGGCGCAGGAGGCGGCGGCGGCAGCAGCGGCGCGGGCCTGGGGCTCTATGGCGACTTCGGGCCCACGGCGGCGGGACTGTTGGAGCGGCCCCATGCAGCGGCAGCCGGGCTGTACCCAGAGCGAGGCCACGAGCTGCTGGCGGACAAGGGCGCTGGCGTCAAGGTGGAGTCAGAGCTGCTGTGCACCCGCCTGCTGCTGGGCGGCGGCTCCTACAAGTGCATCAAGTGCAGCAAGGTGAGGCTCCCGCTCCCGCGCCCTCAGCCCGCACCCTGGCAGCGCCCGCTCCCCGCGGCCCCTCTCAGCGGCCTTTTCCCCGGCCCCACCCGTCTCAGGTGTTCTCCACTCCGCACGGGCTCGAGGTGCACGTGCGCAGGTCCCACAGCGGCACGAGACCCTTTGCCTGCGAGATGTGCGGCAAGACCTTCGGGCACGCGGTGAGCCTGGAGCAGCACAAAGCCGTGCACTCGCAGGTAAGCGCGCGGCCCCGCTCAGGTTTCCGCCCTCGGGGTCTTGCGCTTCTCCTGGGCGCGGCCTCAGCCGCCTGTGCCCGGCAAATTCCTCCTACCTGCCTCCAGTGCGCTCTTGCCAGCCGCCGTGCGGTGCGCCCTGGCCCCGGTGTAGGTGTGCAGGGAAAGGTGGGCCGCGGCCGGCTCTGGCTTTGAGGCAGCCCTAGGTTTTGGTGTCACGTCATTGTGAGCCTTGAGAGTGATATGGATCATCAGTGTGGGTTTCGGAAGGTTTGTGTGCACCGACTCTTTGCTGCTGATACAACAGATTTATTAGCTGATTCTTTGCCTCTGTTCTTTGCTCCAAATGGCTGTCACTTAATCTGCATTGGCCCCTCCCGACTGAAAGGGCAGGACCTCGGCTGGTTAAGAGCGTCCAGTAACACATTTGTCGTGCCGTGTTTTCGTTGGTTCAGTCATAAGGGTGCATCGTTGCCTAACCTGGCAGGTGCTGAGAGACACAGTGTACACCGATAGCTATACCGGGAGAAAGCTCCTTTACCAAGGTTGACTCACTGAAAAGAGTCGGCTCATCTTCCCCAACACCCGTGCTGGCCCGGGGTGGGGTGAGGGGGCGTCTCAAGTGACTGAGGTTGAAGCCTCTTGTGGCGGGAGGTGGAGAAGTGCGTGCAGATGAGTGTCAAGAGTGCAGGGTGGGGACCCGATGTCACCAGAGGGTGAGGGCTGTGGGTGAAAAGCGTCGTGATAGAAAAGTTGTGAAGGGGAAGGTGTGAAAGGAGGCGACTGGAGAGTGGAGCCGGGACGCTGCTGCGCCCGCTCGGGAGGCAGAACCGCGCTGCGGGGCTGCAGGCGCAGAGCGTGGCGGCCCGCGCGGATGCAGCAGGAGTGCCACGTCTGTCTCTCCGCAGGAACGGAGCTTTGACTGTAAGATCTGCGGCAAGAGCTTTAAGAGGTCGTCCACCTTGTCCACACACCTGCTCATCCACTCAGACACCCGGCCCTACCCCTGCCAGTACTGCGGCAAGCGCTTCCACCAGAAGTCAGACATGAAAAAGCACACCTTCATCCACACAGGTGAGCCAGCCCCTCGCCTGCCGTCTCGGCGCTGTTCCGGTCCCAGTGCGTGCTGGAGGAAGCCTTCTAGCTGGAGTTCATCGCTGTTGTGCTAAGGAAAGCAAAGGGACCTGTTCTCCTAGGCTCACTGGGAGACGCGGTTCTCCCCAGAGGAGCCCGGATGTCAGGGTGTGTCTGAAGGACCACGTACCAGGTCAGCGTCTGCGCTAGGAAGATCTGCTTTCCTGCAGGTTTGCAGCTGCTCCACGTGCTGTCCGCTCCAGGCGCCTCCCAGAGCCTTGCTCTGAATGTTTAGAGATTGAGGACTTCCCCTCGACCCTACCCAGCCTCTGGCAGAGAGGCTCCTTGTGTGGTCCTACTGGCTGCGTTTTTAGGAGTCTGAATGCCTATTCTAAATGAGAAAAAAAAAAAAAGGCAAATATTACTAAGCTCTCTGCTGAGAATTTTTAATGCTCACAACACCCCTAAGAGGTCAGGATTGTTCCTTAGCCCCCTTTTAGAGGTGAGGAAAGTGAGGCCACAGAAAGGTTAAATAACCTGCCCAGCTAGCAAGCTGGCAGGGCTGGGGTTCAACCTCAGGGCTGTCTGACTTCTCAAATGTCTGTGACCTTGACCACTGTTTATCATATTCTGCTTTCAGAGTCATAGAAGTTGGTAGAGGCAGAAAGCTAGTCACCTATTGCCCTTCTCAAAATGCCAGCAAGCTCCTGCCACAGTAGTGACAGTTCCTTATCACAGGCGCTGTAAGTTATGAGTGCTTTCAAATCTCGTCTCGTTTGATCCCGACTGCTGCTTCACAGAGCAGAAGGAGCTGCTCTTCGGTCTGTGCCTCAGAAATCAGGCTGAGTACCTACCTCATGGAGCCACAGAACACTCTGGCTCCAACCCTGGACTGCTCCGTGACACTTTATGTGCAGGTGGAGCTTTAATGCCAGGAACACTCTTTTATAGTGGACAAGACATTTACCTGAGACAGAGACTGGCAGTTTTATTGCAGAACATGAATACTGATACCAAATAAATTGTAGCTTGTTCAGAAGTACCCACCGTTAATGTGTACAGGCACACTGGTTGCTGCAGATATTCTCACCCGGAACACCTGAGAAACACCCTACTTTAATCCCGCCCCCAAGCCTGAAATTTCCATGTATTCACTCCTCGTAAGTGAGGGTATTGAACACATTTAGCCAATTTCAGGTAGGATCTCGGCTGAATGAAACTTTAAGCCCTTATCCATCGTTTCCTTTTTAGCTAGAGTTCACTTCCCAGATTTGGTGGACTGCAAAGCGGTGAACTCAGTTTTGCTGGGTGGTTTCTGATCAAGGAATTTGAAGCAAGAGGACAGAAGGGAATGTGGCAGGAGGGACAGCAGTGTCCTGGAAAACAAACTTCATGTTGTGTGTGTGTGTATTTTTTTCTCCCTTGCTGTAACGGCCAAGCTGGGGCTGTTTGGAAATCCACGTTGTTTCCCCGACTGTTACACACAGCACGTGATGTGGAGGGAGGAGCCCTTTTCGCGTTCTATTGTTGATTAATCTGCCAGTGAAGGGTTAATCCTGTGATTAACCTCAGGAGAAGAAAGTAAAATCAAACCAAACCAAAAGGAGCAGCTACCCTGAGAAACACACCGTGGCGCCCCACCCCACCCCACCCCACCCCCACCTCCAAGATGTGGGTTTTCAAGTGAGAAGTGTTCTTGCTTCTGACCTCTTCTGCTGTCCTTTGAGGGCGAGAAGGCAGGCGGGCTCACTGGCACACACAGACCAACGCCCACTTGGAAACTCAGATTTGAAAACTTCCTCTGAATTAGAACAGTCACACGGTTTGTGGGACGGCTCCCCGCCCCCTCTCCGTCCTGTCGAACATCTGCTGGGCGGGCTCTCAGCCTCTCCAGGCAGGGGGAGTCCTCCCGGGCTGGCTCCAGCTGGGGTGGAGGGCACGTGGCCTTGCCCCTGTTTCCGCTCAGCAGGAGACGGTTTGAGGCCTTGGGCTGGGAAACCCCACTCAGAAAGTCTCCCTTTTCACCTGGTGTGCCCCTGGCTTCCTGAGCCCCGTGTTGCAGGCTGGGAGTCAGTTCACATTTCAACATGTCACCCTCCAGCTTGCTCGAAGGCCTCAGACGGCGGGGCAGCCAGCTGCTGGTGTCATCACACACTCATCCTTCCTTCCCTCTCCCTCCCCTCCCCGCAGGTGAGAAGCCCCACAAGTGCCAGGTGTGTGGCAAAGCCTTCAGCCAGAGCTCCAACCTCATCACCCACAGCCGCAAGCACACGGGCTTCAAGCCCTTTGGCTGTGACCTGTGCGGGAAGGGCTTCCAGAGGAAGGTGGACCTCCGGCGGCACCGGGAGACGCAGCACGGGCTCAAATGAGCAGGCTGGCAGGCAGCGGCTTGGCTCGCACAACACTACAAGGGCAGCCCCCCCCCCAGCCCCCCACTCCCACCCCGACTTCTCAGGCCTTCCAGGTCAGCTGGTGGCTCCTGCAAGGATGTCCTGGAGCTGTCGGGGGTGGAGGGGGGCGAGGAGCATTTCCGGAGGACAGCCAGAGTGGAGACCCCCAGGAACCTGCTGGGCCTTGAACACCAGAGGGTGCAAAATCAAGTGGGGCGGGATGAAACCTTCCCAGCCCTGCTCCAGAGACAGGGAGGTCCTCCGGATTCTCCCCTCTTCCTCCAGATCCCAAGTGGGAGGAGGGGACTCACCTGTTACAAGGTGAACAGGTGGCCCCGTGCTAATGTGGTTTTCCAGAAAGATGAATGAGTGTTACTTTTTTTTTCTTCTGGGGGTCGATTGACCCCTTTCTGTTGGGTGCTTGTCTGTAGATCTTGGGGGGAATCGTTTCTTCTCAAAAACTGGTTCAGGAACTAATTTGGAGAAGGAGTTTAGTACTTGGGGGATCACGAGATACACTGTGGAGTATCCCTCAGGAAGGAATGGACTTGGTGATGAGAGGGGCTTGGAGGCCTCTGGAGACTTCCTTGGAGGAGGGAAAGGCATGGAGCAAAGCCTGCAGACCAGGTGTCATTCATTCATTCATTCATTCAGCGAATGTGTGTGGACCACCAGCTACCAAGGTACCAAGCACCATGCTAGGTTCCAGCCTCTGAAAGCTAACAGCTGCACCTGCTAGCGACTGGTCTGCTCTTTCCCCTGGAGAGAACTCTGAGAAGACAACAACCCAGGATCTTGAACCTTCCCTTTGGACTCTGCTGGATTTTACCACATGTAAACAAACAGCGGCTAAGGAGTTATTTCAAAGCCTCTTGTGTATATTCAGTGTTTTCTTGTGAAGCTGATACTTTTAAGATGTCTAGCCGACAGGCAGGTGGGAGAGAAGCCTCTGTCTCCAAGGTTCTGCCTCTCCATGTGGACCATGTGAGGGGAATGTGGCATTTTCACTTTGGTGACATTTGTACGCATTTTTAGATCTTCTGGAGTGCATTATGTGTGTTTAATACGTATTTATTAGAGTGATGTTTTAAGTTAATAAAGTATTAAGACTGGTACACGTGGCCTTTCATTTAGGCAGGGAATCCGGGGGAGGTGTACGTCTTAGGGTGGGGGTGGGGATGCTGGTGCTGAAGGAAACTGGAGAGGAGAGTGAAAGCGAAGCAGGCAAGACCACATGCAGTAAAGAGTAAAATCTAGTTGCTCTGGTTCCCACGGACTTTTCCTTCTATGCTCCAGGGTAATTGTTTCTCCGCAGAAACACTAGAAGGCGTGTGAAGCTAAGCTCCCGCACTGCCGAGTCCTTGATGAGCCCACAGCTACCTGGCTCTTTCCTCTGAGCCTCTCAGGGACTTTCAGGCCAGGAGGCTCCCAGACAGTAAAGAAACCAAATTTCTGGCCTTAGCAAATCCTTTAATTTCTTCAATAGCCATTTCCTTGGCCATTAAATGTAGACATGGTTCTGTCATCTCCGTCCATCAATATTTACTTCGATTCTGTAGCCTCGGAATGAGAAGAAGTATCACACTGAGTAGCTGCCCCGCCCCAGGCAACAGACCAACCAGAAGACGCATGGAGTAGTAGAACTGGGATCTGGATAAGGGCCTGGCCTAAATCCCTGCCATGTGCGCTGACACCTCCCAGCAGGCATTCGGGATGTGCAGGGCCCACGTGACTCCAGTAGGCTGCTCGTTTTCATTCATATCAAGCTCATGTATACTGGGTCGAGCGGCTAGTATGGCCCCAGCACTGTCCTGTGTGTTAGGGGTACAGCAGTGAGGACAGTGTCCTGTGACGCTTTATTAATTTGGTCATTGCTGAGTCATCAGCTCCCAGAATAGTGCCTGGCACACAGGGGGCGATCAGTAAGTGTTTGCTGAGACGGTGAGAGAAGGGACAGGGAAAATTGCCTCCTGCTTCATTTTGTGAGCTGGCTCTGCTCTTCACAGCACAAAAGGAAGGGAAATGCCTCGACTGCGTCAGAAACCAGTGGACAGGACCTTCTTTCTGAGCTGGTGGGCTGGGGGCTTCGAGGCTGCTCTTCTCCTGTCCCTCCAAATCTCAGACCTGGGATACCTTCACTGGCTTTCCAATGTGGCGTCTTTCTACTCTACGTTGGTTTTTCCTCTGATTCAAAAGTTGGCTGTTTACTTTGTAATGCAGTTTAAGGTGGTTCTCCAGAACTGATGGGGGATGGACAGCAGGAACTGTCTCCTGCCATCTTTAGAGGCAAAGCTCCCAGTGAATAAAGGTAACAAGATGTTCTTCCCACAGAAGTCACTGTGCCTACTGCTTGCTTGTTTCCAACCTGATTTCAAAAGCAAAGACGTTGCACCAAGGGGTGAGTAGAACTGATTGAAACCCGTCCTGCTCTCCCCTTTGGACACCTGGAACACATGGCCCATTTCATTATCCCTGCTTATGCCATAAATGAGAAGTTGTCATTTCCACGTTAACCGAGTGCCTGTTTTTGGAAAGAATTGTATCTTGAGATCCCCAATTTAGAATCAAAACAAATTACTGTGCCTATGACCGTGTGAAATTTGAAGATTGCAAATATCTCTCTTAATGTTATTACTTGGCTCGATTAAAAATAGATTGAATATTCCATGTCACATAATTCATGAGGCAGGCTCGCTATGGCTTTTGTCTGCTGAGGTAACAGGAGAAAGGGTAACGAGAGACACCGAGCACACCTTTGTGTCTCTCACTGAATTTTTAATAGCCCCGCCAGCCAGCCAGTTGGTGAAGCTCAGCTCGTGCATAAAAGTGGAAAAGCACAGCTAGCTCTGAGAAGAGCAACCCTTTCAGTAGCTGCTTTGAGTTTGCCTTCATCTGCACCAGGCGGGATTGAATTACCTATCGAGTGTGCTGGGCTATCGGGATTCAGGCCACGTAAAAGGCCAATTTCATCTGATTGATTTGAGACACGGATGGAACAATTGAGTTTTTGAAGCCCCGCCTTCATTAAAGGGCTAGCAAAGTATCACTCCCTGGCGACTTCTTGACTGCCAGTTGCCCTTGAAAACCGGGTGGCAAGAGTGATTTGACCCAAGTTACTTTGCTGGGTGCCCGTTTGTTCAACCCGATCATTTAGTAGAAAGGCTTGAGCCGGAGGAAGATCTGAAACCTTTTACTACATTTTGCCTTGCATTGCTAGAGCGCTTTTGTTTAAATCTCTGCTCATAGTGTTTCTGTGGTGGAAACTTTTCAGGAAGTATGTGATGTACTCACTTTTTTTGCTTTCATTAAGTCAGATAAAAAATTTAACAAAATTTCACCCAAAATCCTCTTGCTTTAAAGTGCATGATGATTTTTTGGTGTCCCTTCCCAATCTTTATCTACATGTGTGTATTTTTGTATTTTTTTAACCCTGTGTTCAGAGTATTTATAATTTATATCTGGGTAGATATTTCATTTACTTATTCATACACAATATGGACACATTCTTAAAACTGAAACATTTCACAGTAAGAATTTGGACAACTTTTTGATTAAATTTTATTTCATTCTGAGTATTTAGGGATTTTATCAATCATTAAGAAAAAGTGTCTTCTGAAGTTCAGTGTTACTCACTTTGTAAATAAAATATTTTAAGCACACCAGAAATTACAGAGAATAAAACAATAAACAACAGTATACCCACTATTCTACTGCATTTACTTCAGATTTTGTTTTAGAAATAAAATGTTCCAGATATAATTTAATGTTTTTTGGAATATATTCCTCCCTAATCCTGTTCTCTTTCACTTTTCCTCAGAGGCATCTACTATGTCAAAATTAGTACATATCATGCCACATTTTATGCCTTTAATTTATGCATATTCCCGTAAGCAATATGTAATTTACTATTTAGCATATTTTAACTTTATATGATACTATACATAACCTTCTCTACCTTCCTTTTTTTTGCTCAACATTTGTTTTTGGAGGTTTATCCAGATGGATACATGTAGTGTGGTTCATTTATTCTAGCTGCTTCCTTTAGAGTTCTGTTGCATGAATGAGTATTTTGCAGTTTGTCCACTCTCCCATGGGGAGAATTTTGGTCATTTCCAATTTTCCCTACTACAAACACTTCTGAAGCAAGTAACCTTTTACATCTCCTTATGAAAAAGATCCTTTTGGGTATACTCCTGGGAATGGAAATGCTGCGTTTAATTAAACTGCTCTCCAAAGCGCTTGTACCAACTTATACTCTCACCAAGAAGAGGGAGAATTGCTGTCGATCCACAACACCTTCCCAACACTTGCTATTGTCAAACTTTAAAAACACTTGCCAGTCAGACGTGAAATGTCATTGTAGTTTTTTTGGTCCCGAATCCTTACTGAATATATTTTCATAAGTTTATTGGTTGACAGGTTTCTTTTCCTGTGAAATGCCTGTCACGTGCTTTGTCCATTTTGGTTGCTTGAGTTGCTTGCTTTTTATTAATTTGTTCTTTAAGTATATTCTGAATACTCACCTCTTAGTACATATTTAACTAACAGTTGTTAACTAAATGTGCACTTTTTCACTTTGAAGAGAAGATTTGTTTTGTTTTTATTTTTGTATTAATGTAGTCAGTTGTATTTCTCTTTTTCTTTATGGTTTCTATTTTTTTATTGTGGTTAAGAATCTCTTCCCTAATTGATGGTAATAAGATCATCCTCTATATTTTCTTCTAAAATATTTAAATTTTTGCTCATAACATTAGCTTTTTAGTCTGGCTGTATGTATATAATGTGAAATAGGATCTAATTGAAATTTTTCCAATTATACCAACATTATTTATTATAAATTCCACCTTTCCCCTCTGTAATGCCATCTGTGTCACATGCCAAGTTTCAGTTTCTGTACGCTCTCATTCTGGGCTTGCTGATCTGTTCTGCTGGTTACTTTGTCTATCTCAATGCCAAAGCCATAGTGTTCTAATGAATTTAAGTTATTTTTCCTGACCTGTTTCGTCCTCTTCAGGAATATGTCAGCTACTCTTGGCCCTTTGTTCTTGCTTGTAAAAAACTCTGTTGGAGGGGCTGGCGCTGTGGCTTAGCAGGTAAAGCCGCCACCTGTGGTGCCGGCATCCCATGTGAGTGCGGGTGCCTGTCCTGACTGCTCCACTTCTGATCCAGCTCTCTGCTGTGGCCTGGGAAAGCAGTGGAGGATGGCCCAAGTCCTTGGTCCCCTGTACCTGCATGGGGGACCTGGAAGAAGCTCCTGGCTCCTGGCTTTGGATCAGCCCAACTCCAGACATTGTGGCTACTTGGGGAGAGAACCAGTGGATGGAAGACCTTTCTCTCTGTCTCTCCCTCTCTGTCTGTAACTCTGCCTGGCACATAAATAAATAAATAAATAAATCTTTTAAAAATTATTTACTTAAGAGGCAGAAAGATAGGGATAGAGATGAAGATAGAGAGAGACCACCTATCTTCTGTTTTACTCCCCAAATACCCACTACAGCTGTGCATGGGCTGAGGCTAAAGTTGAAAGCCAGAAACTCAACCCATGTCTCACACGTGGGTGGTAGGTCAGTTACTTGAGCCATCACTTGCTGCCTCCCAGGGTCTGCATTGTCAGGAAGCTGGAGTTGAGTACCATATCACACCCAGGTGTTCCCACAGGGATGGGATACAGGCGTCCTGAATGGAGTGTTAGCTGCTAGGCTGAATGCCCTCCCCCACAGTTTTTTTTTTTTTTTTTAACTTCATTTTCTATTCGTCTGCTTCTGATATATGGAAACTAAATTAATATTTTTCAAGGTTTTTTTTTTTTTTTTTTTTGACAGGCAGAGTGGACAGTGAGAGAGAGAGACAGAGAGAGAAAGGTCTTCCTTTGCCGTTGGTTCACCCTCCAATGGCCGCCGCTGCAGCCGGCGCACCGCGCTGATCCGATGGCAGGAGCCAGGATCCAGGTGCTTTTCCCGGTCTCCCATGGGGTGCAGGGCCCAAGCACCTGGGCCATCCTCCACTGCACTCCCTGGCCACAGCAGAGAGCTGGCCTGGAAGAGGGGCAACCGGGACAGAATCCGGCGCCCCAACCGGGACTAGAAGCCGGTGTGCCGGCGCCGCAAGGTGGAGGATTAGCCTATTGAGCCACGGCGCCGGCTTCATTTGTAGGTTTTCTAATGTTACGTCATCTTGCATTATGGGGGTGGGTAGGGGATGAACCACAACTTAGTCATTTAAAAAAAAACTACATTGTTGATTTGGTTTGTTGATCTTTACTTAAGATATTTGCATTTATGCTTATTAGAGAAACTGGCTTACAATCTTCCTTACACTGTCCAAGTTTTGACTTGTCTCAAATGATTAGGGCAACTGTTCTTTTTCTGTTTTCTGTAATAATTTGTAAAAGACCAGGGTAACATATTCTTTGAATGTTTGATAGAACTCATCTGAGGTTTTTTTGGATGACAAAGGAGAGGGTATATTTAAGCTTTAGTGACTCCAGGTCTATTAAGGTTATGAACTTTTTTCTAAATAGATTTATAATATATTCCGGAAAAATTATTGTTTCTTTCAGCTTTTCAAATTAATTGACACAAACATTTCATTGGGTTGTCAGATTTTAAAAAAAATCTATATAATTATGTTAAGCTTTTCATTCTAATACTGTTTATTTGTGCCTTTAACTTTTTTCTTGCTCGATTGATAAAGATCTCTATTTTATTAGCTTTTGGAACATTATCATCCATTTTTTTAAAAGATTTATCTTATTTATTTGAAAGACAGAGTTACAGAGAGAGGTAGACAGAGAGAGAGGTCTTCCATCTGCTGGTTCACTCCCCATTTGGCCACAATGGCCAGAGCTGCGCTGATCTGAAGCCAGGAGCCAGGAGCTTCTTCTGGGTCTCCCATGTGGGTGCAGGGGCCCAAGGACTTAGGCCATCTTATACTGCTTTCCCAGGCCACAGCAGAGAGCTGGATCGGAAGAGGAGCATCCGGGACTAGAACCAGCGCCCATTTGGGATGCTGGCGCTTCAGGCCAGGGTGTTAACCCGCTGCGCCACAGCGCCGGCCCCATATCATTCATTTTTATATCTTATCGAACCAGATTTCTTATTTGGCAGCTGTATTATTAACAAGCTAATTAAAAATGTATAAGCATGTTTGTTCAGTAATTTTTAACGTGATTTATAATTATATTTTGATCAGAGAATATAATCAGCATGATATTAATTTTCTTATAGTTGTTGAAATTTATTTTGTGGCTTTCTCCATGGTCAATTTTTACAGATGGTGTGTGCTTGAAAAGAATGTGTTAATTTCCAATGGCTGGGTCCAAGTTCTTCACATTAAGTTTAAAAAGGTCTTGTTTTGGGGTCAGTGTTGTGACAAAGTGGTAAAGCAGCTGCCTGGGACCCCAGCATCCCATACGGGCCCTGGTTTGTGTCCTAGCTGCTCCACTTCCAATCAAGCTCTCTGCTAATGTGCCTGGGAAAAAAGCAGAAAATGGCCCAAATATTTGGGCCTCGGCATCCACGTGGGAGACCTGGAAGAAGTTTCTGGCTCCTGGTTTTATCCTGGTCCAGCCCTAGCCGTTGTAGCCATTTGGGGAGTGAACCAGCAGATGGAAGATCTCTCTCTTTCTGTGTCTCTCCTCCTCTCTGTAACTCTGGCTTTCAAATAAATAAATAAGTCTTTATAAAAAAAGATGTTGTTCAAATCTTCCTTACTGTAAATAATTTGTCTGCTCAATCAGTGTTACTGAGAGATATATGTTAACATCTCTCACGGTGATTATTGAGTTATACATGTCTTCTTTGAGTGCTGTCAACTCTTTTACTTTTGCCTATTTTTAGACTTCTTATAAGGTGCATAACATTTTGAATTATTATATTTTCCTAGCAAATTATTTCTGTCATTATTCATTTCTATTCAGTTTTTAATAATTCTTTTTTTCACTTTGAAGTTTATTTTGTGTGATGATAATATAGTTATAACACTTGTTTTTGGTTGGTTTTTGCATAGTATTATTTATTTATTTTTAAAAAGTCTGGGGCCAGCTCTATGGCATAGTGGATAAAGCCACTGACTGAGGTGCTGGCATCCCATATGGTTGCCGGTTCAAGTCCCGCTGCTTCACTTCCTATCCAGCTCTCTGCTATGGCCTGGGAAAACAGTAGAAGATGGCCAAGTGCTTGGGTTCCTGTACTGGTGTGGGAGACCAGAAGAAGCGCCAGGCTCTTGGCTTCAGATCAGTGCAGCTCTGGCTGTTGTGGCCTTCTAGGGAGTGAACCAGTGGATGAAAGACCTCTCTCTCTCTCTCTCTTTCTCTCTCTCTCTCTGCTTCTGCTCTACTGTTACTCTGCCTTTCAAATAAATAAATAAATCTTTAAAAAAAGTTACACTTATTTATTTGAAAGACAGAATGACAGGGAGAGACAGGTAGAGAGAGAGAGAGACATCTTCTATCTGCTGGTTCATTTCCCAAATGTCCACAATAGCTGGTCTGGGCCAGACTGAAGCCAGGAATCAGGAACTCCACCTGAGTCTCCCATGAGGGTGGCAGGAATCCAAGTACCTGGGCCCCCATCTGGTGCCCCACAGCACCCACATTAGCAGTAAACGCGAATGGAGAGTAGAGTCAGGACTTGAACTCAGGCATTCCAATATGGGATGTATGTGTCCCAGTTGGTAGCTTAACTTCTATGCCAATTGCCAGCTCCACATAATATTTTTATATCCTTTTGTTTTAAATCTTTTAATGTGTTTATGCTATAGGTATGTATCTTTGTAAACAATGTCAACTGAATATTATTTGCCTTTTAAAGTCTTTCAAACATGAGTAAAACACAATATCCTAATGAAACTTCATTTTTCTTTTTAAAAAGTCTGTTTATTTATATGAAAGGCAGAGTTGGAGAAAGAGACGGAGAGAGGGAAGAGAAAGAAGAGAGAGACACAGAGAGAGATATAGAGAGACAGAGATCTTCCATCTGCTGTTTCACTCCCTAAATGGCGACAACAGTGCAGAGCAGGGCCAGGCTGAAGCCAGGAGCCTGGAACTCCATCTGGGTCTCCTGCGTGGATGGCAGGGGACCAAGCACTTGGGCCATCTTCCATTGCCTTCCCAGGTGCATTAGCAGGGAGCTGGATGGGAAGTGGAGCAGCTGGGACTAGAACCCTTGCTTATATGGGATGCTGGCATTGTAGGTGGCAGCTGAACGTGCTGTGCCACAATGCTGGCCCCTGAAATTTTCATTTCCAGTACTGTTTGTGTGTGTACATGTGCACCTGACCTTTTGATCTCTAAACTACTTAATCTAATAAAAATCTGTGTGCTGTTCTCTTGTTTCCTCTGTAAGCTTTTACCAGTTAACACACACACACACACACACAGTAAAGTTCTCAATTATACTGTCAGAAGACCAGTTCATTTTCTGGTATTCGAGGAACGATCCTAATTTGCAAGGTTTTTAAAGCCTGAATTTGTTGTGACTATAGAGGAGAAGCAAAAGTAGGAAGTTAGATTTGCTTCTTGATGCTAGTTTTACAAACTTCATTGAGAATTTTTTAATTTTTGGTACATTTGGAAGCCTAGTTTCAATTCTGTCTTTTAACATGAATTAGACAATTTCCTATGTTGCCCTTTCTGAGAAGTGAAACAGATGGATGTGCCCTTCTGAGACTGGCTGTGAGGGCGATTCCTTTGTTGTTCCTGTGGCCAGGAAGCTCGTAGTGGATGCCTCTTGGGACTTTGTAGGAGCGCCAGGGAGCAGCCTTTTAAGCTTCAGTAGCTTTGCCTGTATCTCACCTCTTGGACATAACTTTCCAGTGAATTCTCACAAACTTCACTTCCTCTTTGAAACCACTCACGGTCCATGGGGATCCAGTAAACAAGAGTAACAAGTTCTTAACCTGGCCAAGGGGGTCCCGACACAGTACAGTGTCTATGCATGCATCTCTGGCATTTATCTTTGTGTGGTTATTGGTAACATCGTGTGTTTAGGCATTATATAACAGAACATGTGAAAAATTAAAAATAGAGGCCAGCGTGGTGGCACAGCAGGTTAAGCTGCTGCCTGCGATGCTGGCATCCATATCAGAGTGCCGGTTTGAGTCCCCACTTCTCCACTTCCAATCCAGCTCCCTGCTAATGCACCTGGGAAAACAGCAGATGATTGCTTAAGTCCTGGGCCCCTGCCACCCACACAGGAGACCTGGATGGAGTTCCAGGTTCCTGCTTTTGATCTGACCCAGCCCTGGCCATTGTGGCTACTTGGGAAGTGAACTAGTGAATGGAAGATCTCTCTCTCTCTGTCTCTATCTCTACCTTTCTGTGTAACTCTGCCTTTCAAATAAATAAATACATTTTAAACTAAAAAAAAAAAAAAAGACAGCACTGAATTTGAGAGACCGGGGATCTGGTTTATAATCTCTATATAGTCCAGGTTTCTCCATGGAAACATAGCCAGTAGATTATATGCATTTGACAAATGTGATTATGCAGGCTGACACATCTGTAGTTTGAAAACTGGGAAGCCAGGCAAAACCAATGTTCTAGTTCCTGTCCAAGAACAGTTGGAAGCCTGATGTTCCAGTCTTCCAGGCCAGCTGCTTCTCAGCCTTCTGTTCTATCAGTCCTCCCTGATTGGGTCAGGCCCACCCATCCCATCTACTGACCCAAATGTTAATCTCATCTGGGAACACCTTCACAGACAGGTCCAGAATACTGGGCACCCCGTGACCCATCAAGCTGACACACGAAACTGATCATCACAGTCTCCAAACTGTATTTGGCAGAGCCGGGTGGCTGGAATAACTCCACTGTGAAACTGCTCTCTCATGCGTGGCACGGTCGGTTTGGATGTGCCCAGGTTGCTGCCTTCACAGGGGATTGAGGGGTCTCAGCTCCTTCTATTTGGTGGCACCACCCGCTCCTAGATTCATTTCTTGGAATCCTCTGCCGGCTTATCTGAATTTAGCCTGCTGATGAATGAAGACTGAGAATGTGTGCAGATCACCTCTGTTCACATTCCTTTGGTCAGAGCCCAACACAAGATCCCAACCTAACTGCAAAGGAGTCTGGGAAATGTAATCTCCCTTCATGGGACTGGTGCTCATCTTGTAGGTGGTCTTAGCCAGAGCCCTAACCGGCGTTTAGACTTGCTCTTACCTCCTTTCTGAGCCTGTTTCATTCTTTGTAAAGTGAGGAAGATGGACCAGACACTTTCTAGGGGACTTTCCAGCTCTGACCATCTAAGTTCCATGGTTCTAGCAAAACCCTGGCTGGGCCCTGAAAACACCCTGCTGGAGATGGTCTCTCCCAGCCTGAAAGGGAAGAATGCAGGTCAGCGTTCCCCCGAAGATACTTAGCCTACACCTGCAACCTCTAGGAAGTTCACCCACTTCCTGAAGTTCCCAAGAATCAAGATAACCTTGTCTCCTTCACCCCACCCTCCCCCTGCCCAGGGTGCAGCCTTACCCTAGGTCACAGTGCCAGCACTCCCTCCCATGCGTGGGTGGGTGTGTGCAAACACTAATGTGGCCACGATGCTTCCCCCTTATGTCTTCTTCCTATTTTCATGTTATGAAAAGTGATGACCTTGCTTGGGCTCCTCCCCTAAGACAATTAAGTCACAAGAGGAAGGGCCCAAGGTATATCCATGGTGGCCCCAGCTAAGGCTGGAAGAGGACATCACAAAATGGTGGCTGGCTGTGTCAGAGCACTGTGCCCACACAGTATCTTCTATTCTGCATGTTCTGATCATTTAAATTAATTTACTGTTTTCTCATTATCTGACTTCTCAAGAGTCAGGTACCAAGTCTATCTTGTTTGGTCTATAACAGTGCATGGTAGAAAGTGAATGTCTTTTGAATGAATAAATATTACTCCAAAAAATTTCAATTTAGTCTAAGTTCAGAGTAACGGTGTTTCTTAGGGAAGTGTGTTAGGAATACATGCATTTGTGTCCTTGGTAATGCTTTTATCTTACCTAAGACTACCTGGCTGATACTTAGAAGTTCAGAATAATGAACAAGCAGCCAATAACAGATTATTCTGGGGCCAGTGCTGTGGCGTAGTAGGTAAAGCCGCCGCCTGCAGTGCTGGCATTCCATATGGGCATCGGTTCAACTCCTGGCTGCTCCACTTGCAATCCAGCTCTCTGCTATGTCCTGGGAAAACAGCAGAAGATGGCCCAGGTCCTTGGGCCCCTGCACTCACGTGGGAGACCTGGAAGAAGCTCCTGGCTCCTGGCTTCGGATCAGTTCAGCTCCGACCATTGCAGCCAATTGGGGAGTGAACCAGCAGATGGAAGACCTCTCTCTCTTTCTCTCTCTCTGCCTCTCCTTCTCTCTCTGTGTAACCCTGACTTTCAAATAAAAATAAATGAATCTTAAAAATAAAAGACTTTACTGTTGTGAAGAAGAAATGTGCGAAACGTTCTGCGTACATGTTCTCATTTGATTCCTATGAAGGAATGTGCTAAATGTTTGCGGGCACGTTCTCATTTGATCCTGACAATATTCCTATGAAGTGTCTATCATTATCATCACCATTTTCTAGGTGAATAAACTAAGGCACAGAAAGGTTAAATATCTTTCCAAGGTCGCAGAGTCAAAATGAGACACAGCTGGGGTTTAAGCCCAGGCAGCCTGGGTCTCAGGACTGATCTTAGACTGTTTGCATCCTTCTTTGGGGTCAGCCCATGTCACTGATTTTATTTCTCTACTAGATCATGAATAATCTTATTCTGAGAACCCTGATACTCCTATCATTCCATCACATATTCACTTAAGAGCAATGATTCCAGTATATTTTTTAAACTGAATGCACAAGGACTTTTTTAAAAATGATTGATTTATTTGAAGGCAGAGATACACACAGAGAGAGAGAGAGAGAGAGAGAGAGAGATCATCCATCTGCTGATTCACTCCCCAAATGGCAGCAATAGCCAGGGCTCAGCCAGACCAAAACCAGGAGCCAGGAGCTTCTTCTGGGTCTCCCACATGGGTGCAGGGGCCCAGGGACTTGGGCCATCCTCTGCGGCTTTCCCAGATGCAGTAGTAGGGAGCTGGATTGGAAGTGAAGCAGTTGAGACTCAAATATGTGCAAATATGGGATGCTTACACTGCAGGCAGGGGCTTCACCTGCCACAGTGGCAGCCCCACAAGGGCACTTAAGAAGTGCAATTTACAACTTACCTCTCCCGAGCCCAGGACAATTTCATTGCCTGGTATCCTTTGATGCCATCACCCAAGTTATTTCCCTCTGCCTGGAGACCAGGCTTCCTTGTGTCCCTGAATACATACGTTTGTGTGAGATGCTTGATGCAGTAGTTTGCTAATACCCAGAGGCAACACTGTAGCCACTTTATTCACTAACTTACTGACTACAAAATGAGCATTGCAGATATGTTTTCTGGCAACATTGGGGAAGTGGGATTCCAGCTTCCTGTTAATGCAGAGCCTGGGAAGCAGTGGTGATGGCTCAGGCAGTTGGGTTCCTGCCACCCACATGGGAGACCTTGACTGAGTTCCCCATCCCTGGCACTGGTCCAGCCCTGGCCATTTGGAGCATTTGAGAAGCGAATCAGCAGTTCGGAGCACGCATGCTTACTCTCTTATCTTTCTCTTGCTCAAAAGAAAAAAAAATCAGTTCTAGTTCTCTCTACAAGCTTTGAAATAGCATGATTTTCATGGCAGGTACCCCCCTTCCAAAACCCTTGCTTCCCGTACACTTATATATAGGCTACAATTATTACTTCTCTATTTAGAGATTATTGTGGTTTCAGTTTTCATTGTGTCCTTGTGGGTTTTTCTGTTTTGGTTGCCATTATAAATATCTCCTTTATTCCCCAATGTGGTCACTTTCTTAAACACCTTCTTTAGCACGTCTTCAATAGAGTGTGGTTTGGCTGCAGCATCTGCCAGACGCTAGGGTATTGGCCTCTGTTTTGCTGCAAGGTTGAGAATTTAGGTTCTGTGAACTGGGGATGGGAATGGGGGAACGGGGAGAACATACGTCTCTTAAATAATCATTATACATCAAGTGTTTTGCCACTATTTTCCCAATTCAACATTCCTGTTGGGGTATGGTCATGAAGGCTGCTTTTAGGTAAGCAAATGGAAACTCAGAGAGATACTAAGTGTTGGAGGCAAGATTTGAACCTAGGGCTTCTGGAGGTGACCTGGGTGGGAAGACAGTTGAGCTGCAGGAGAGCCAGGCAACCTCGTTCCTGGATATTTGGGTCTCTTTCTCCCCTGTCTGCTCCCAACCTTGCTTCTAGGTGGAGACAGCGAGGCAGCCCTGTTCCTGGCCCGGGGCCATGTGGGGCTTCACGCAGAAATGATTCCCATTGCAGAGGACAGGCAGCATGGCCCTCCGGGACATCGCCGGTGCTCCTTTCCGATGGTCAGGCAGTGAGGAGACATTGAGTTGCTTGTTGCAGAACACCTCCAATTCAGACATGATCCCAAACTCAGGCCACCCCTGTAGCCACCCATTTCCATTTACCAAACCTCCTCACATAGACTCTTGGTTGTGTATTTGTCCCACCTTCTCCTGCCCCTCTGGGTCCTCTCACCAAAATGATAGAGCGATAGGCGGCACTCCTGATGCACAAGTTCAATAACAACTCAGACAACGTCTAATGCTATCTAAAGACATCATGACATTTTATATCAATAAAGATTGTTTGAAAGATGTATTTATTTGTTTGAAAGGCAGAGTCAGAGAGAGAGAGAGAGAGAAAGAGAGAGATCTTCCACCCTCTGGTTCACTCCCCAAATGGCTGCAATGGCCAGAGCTGGGCCAGACCAAAGCTGGGAGCCAGGAGTTTCTTTCAGGTCTCTCACATGGGTACAGGGCCCAAGGACTTGGGCTACCTTCTTCTGCTTTCCCAGGCCATAGCAGAGAGCTGGATCGGAAGTGGAGCTGCAAGGACACAATCAATGAAGATTAAAATCAGTCAGTTCATCAGAGTTCCAAGGGGTTGCCAGCAAGGAAGTAATTTTCAAACCCAGAGTTCGGTCATGGGATTGGGAGCATCTCACAGATGAAAAAGTGTGTGTGCAATAAACAGTGACCATTCCTGATGGTTTCTTTGGTCAAATACTCTGAATGCCCCGAAAGGAATGACTCTTCTTCCTTCGCTTCTGCTGTCAGGTTGCTTCCTTCAGCATGGCAATGAGAAGCAACCTGTGCGTGTTAGCATTCAGGGGGTGGTTGGGAGATTTACTCCCGCCAAGTTGATAAACTTCCTCCTTCTTAACGGCTTTCTAGACGCCAATCCTGATCATTGCCTTCTTTCCAAATTCTCTAAGTGTGTTGCTCAGGAAGCATGGGTAGCTGTAAACCACAGAGGTTGGCTCTTACCAACTGTTGCATTCAACCTGTAGAACACTGGACAGAGCATGGCCAGCCCTTCCAGGAGCCAGAGCCAGTCCAAAGTGAAGAAAGTGAACTCAGCTTGTGTTGTGTAAATTGTACCCAGAACAGTCTCAGGAAGTATCACAGCTTCCTGATTACAAACCCAGATAAAATCTAGGGCCACAGCTGTTAAGGACAAAAGCCACCAACCCCCAGAAAGAAGAAAACGACATCTAAAGTTTGCAGTTGTGAGAAAGTCTCAGCAGATACATCAGAGTCCAAACGACAATTCAGAGCAAGGAATCGGTTTTGTGTCTCAAGAAAACTAAGGTCACCCAAAGCTTAGGGAATATCTGGGAGGCAGATCAGGGAGCTCCGAATGCTAAGGCTGCATGGCCGGGCTTTGCAGGTTTTCACCACAGAGCATGTCGAATGTGGCGAAGCAGCACATCGTGTGTGGGGAGAGCGGCTGGGAGACTGTCATTTGGACTCGAAAGTGGAAAGACTGAACTCACAAACTCCTCTCTGTTTAATGTGCCGTCAGTGGCTCCTCCGATGTGTGAAACCCACTGTGCACAGTTGATACACATGCAGAAGTCTCTAGAGCTTGAAAAGGAGATCAGAGCAGGATTCAAGTTGCTTTGCTGACTAGCTGCTTGATTTCAGACAATTGAATCTGAGTTGCTTCAACTGTTAAGTGGAAAGAATGACGCCTACAAGTGCGGTTACTGGGAGGATTTGCAGACAGTACATGAAAAATGCCAGGATCAGCGCAGGGAGCTGATCAGAAGTAGAGCGGTTCATTCTTGGGCTCTGGGGCCAGCGCTGCGACGTAGCAGGTTAAGCCTTCACCTGCAGTGCAGGCATCCCATATGGGTGTGGCACCTGAGCCATCTTCCACTGCTTTCCCAGGCACATTAGCAGGGAACTGGATTGGAAGTGGAGCAGCCAGGACTCCACCCAGCGCGCGTATGAGATGCTGGTGCCACAGGCGGCAGCTTTACTCACTATGCCGCAGCATTGGCCCCAGTTTTTATTTTTTGTTTTAAGATTGATTTATTTGAAAGTCAGAGTTACGGAGATGGAGGAACAGAAGGGGGGGGATCTTCCCTTCGCTGGTTCACTCCCCAGAAGACTGAAATGGCCCAGGCTGAGCCATGACAAAGTCAGGAGCCAGGAGCTTCATCATGGTCTCCCATGTGAGTGGCAGGGACCCACACACTTGGCCCATTTTCTGTTGCTTTTCGCAGGCCAGTAGCAGGGAGCTGGATGAGAGACAGAGCACAGAACTCGAACCTGTGCCCACATGGGATGCTGTTGTTGCAGATGGCAGCTTTACCTGCTGCGCACAGCACCGCTCCTATCCTTGCTGTTTTATTGGCTTTTGTTCCATGTATCTTGAAGTTCTCTACAGTGCTAACAAATAGTGTTCCAGAAGAATATAAGACTATAATAATGAGAGTGGGACAGAACAGCATTTCTGAGATCCAGGAAACCCAATGAAACCAAGCAAGAAGAATAGAAAATAATTCTCACCTAGAGACATCAAAATGAAACTGCAAACTGCTTATAAATTAAGAGGGAAAGCCAGAGAGACAGGAAAACCTACTTAAAAGAGGGGAATTAGCCTGAGAGTTCACTTATGAAAAACTGATGAAGTGAATACAATATAAGAATTTCTTGGGGCTGGCACTGTGGCGTAGCAGATAAGGTTGCAGCCTGCAGTGCCGGCATCCAATATGGGCGCCTGTTTGAGTCCCGGCTGCTCCACTTCCCATCCAGCTCTCTGCTATGGCCTGGGAAAGCAGTAGAAGATGGTCTGAGTCGTTGGGCCCCTGCACCCGTGTAGGAGACCCAGAAGAAGCTCCTGGCTCCTGGCTTCGGATCCGCTCAGTTCCAGCCATCGTGACCAACTGGTGAGTGAACCAGCATATAGAAGATCTCTCTCTCTCTCTCTGCCTCTTCTCTCTCTGTGTAACTCTGATTTTCAAATAAATAAATAAATCTTTTTAAAAAATAATTTCATTAATGTGCTGAGAGAAAATAACTATCAACCAAGAATTTCACATGCAGGGAAACTATATTTTAAGAAAGGGATTAGATAAAGACTATTTGCGGCCAGAGGCTTCTCAGCTGCTCCCCTGCCAGCTGGAGGTCTTTCTGAAGGCTGCCTCCCTGTAACACATCCTTTCAATCCCAGATGCTGCAGCAGCTGCCTTCTTCGCATTTTCCATACCCGTGACGTGATAATGCCCTCCAGATCTAGGTGCTTCCGAGGAAGCCTGGGTAAGGAAGATAACTGACTCAGTTTCCAAAGATAAACCTGGCCTGTGTGATGGCTGCTGAGGGTGCAGGGCAGGCAGCAGGGCTTACCCACGCCTCCCAGGAAGTTCCTTTGAATTTGGGCGTGGCGCAATTCCTCGTACTGATCCCAAGTGTGGCTTATCTAATCAGCCTTCAAACTAGCCTGCTGACTGCGTTATCACCAGCATTCAGGGTGCTCCTTCTTCACAGCTTTTGAAGATGGAATCTACCCTGTCGGAAAGCAATGCTAAGAGCAAAAAGACCTCCGAGGATGTTCAACAAAGTATTATTTAAAACAATGAAGCATCGTAAGGACCAATCAGCAGAGGAATGGGTGCATCCCTATATGGTAAGGCTAAGGATTCGACAAAAGCGAGTTGTTAAGTGGTATGTAAATCATGATCCCACTGCAGTAAAAACCAATCAGTGTTATTATACCTAAGAAAAAAATTTGGAAGAACATATATATTAAGTACACCACAATGTTAACAAGGATTACTTGGGGATGGGTGAAGTAGGATGGAATTTGGGGAGATATCATTTTATGTGTTACATGTCCCTGCAATATTTGAATTTCATATAATTCTGCGTTACCTTTGAATTGTAAGGAAGAGGTGACAAGGGGAAGGAACAGAAGATAGACAGGGTTAGAAGCTTTTCTCATTCCTGGTCTTCTGGTCCCGAGGCTGTAGCCAAAGTGAGAGGATTTGGTGTGGATTTGCATTCAAGGTCAAACACTTTTGCTCAAGACACAGAGCCACATTCTTTCCTTTGCTGCAGGTGCAGGTCTTACTCCAGAGGGCACCACAGCAGTTTACCGCCTTCATTCAGCTGTCGTGCTCTGTTCTCAATGGGACACGCCACACTTACGGACATTTCTGCACGAGGCAACTTAGTGTAGCTATTTGGCCACTGAATTTACAATTATTCATATACCATTTCCAAGTCAATGGGTAAATGAGTCCTGCTATTTTTTTTTTTTTTTTTTTTTTTTTGGACAGGCAGAGTGGACAGTGAGAGAGAGAGACAGAGAGAAAGGTCTTCCTTTTGCCGTTGGTTCACCCTCCAATGGCCGCCGCGGCTGGCGCGCTGCGGCCGGCGCACCGCGCTGATCCGATGGCAGGAGCCAGGTACTTCTCCTGGTCTCCCATGGGGTGCAGGGCCCAAGCACTTGGGCCATCCTACACTGCATTCCCTGGCCACAGCAGAGAGCTGGCCTGGAAGGGGGGCAACCGGGACAGAATCCGGTGCCCCGACCGGGACTAGAACCTGGAGTGCCGGCGCCGCTAGGCAGAGGATTAGCCTAGTGAGCCGCGGCACCAGCGAGTCCTGCTATTTTTGAGATGTTAGAGTTTCATTTTCTGAGAAGTACTCAGAATGTGAGGAAATTCAATACAACATGAAGAATGGAGAATTTTTTTTTTTTTTGACAGGCAGAGTTAGTGAGAGAGAGAGAGACAAAGAGAAAGATCTTCCTTTCCGTTGGTTCACCCCCTAATGGCCACTACAGCTGGCGCGCTGCGCCAATCTGAAGCCAGGAGCCAGGTGCTTCTCCTGGTCTCCCATGCGGGTGCAGGGCCCAAGGACCTGGGCCATCCTCCACTGCACTCCCTGGCCACAGCAGAGAGCTGGCCTGGAAGAGGAGCAACTGGGACAGAATCCGGCGCTCCAACCGGGACTAGAACCGGGGTGCCGGCGCCCCAGGCGGAGGATTAGCCAAGTGAGCCGCAGCACCAGCCAAGAATGGAGAATTTCAAAGTGCTAAGATTAAACTCTGAGGTAGCCCACCCCTTCAAAACTTTAAAGCTCCAAAAAATGTTAAGCATAACTACACAGGCAGAATGGGAAATCTTGGCACCTGATGCTGGCTCGGGTTTTTAGGTGTTTCCAGGGAGTGGATGTCCTTTTATGTCTAGAGACACAGCCTAACAACAGGGGGCATATTTTCACAGGCTTGTTTTGCAATTTCATTCATTCATCCTCTCACTCAAAAAAAAATTTATTGTGATCATTATTATTTAATATAATAGCTCATCATTTAATAAGTATATACTACTGGTTGGTTAACATTTAATAGCTGTGTATCACTTACTGTTCTTTAATTCAGTGCCTTCTTTTCACTTGGCATTGGGGAAGATACAGAGACGACTGGGACTCTGAAGATATATAAATCATCCAAATATGTCTGTGCTCAAAATGGGGTTAGCACTAGGCTATCAGCCTCTTACCTGAGTGAATGACTTCCTACCAAGGAAGCTGAGGACGCTTCGCGGGGTTGGCATCATATTTTTTTAATTCAGGGGTGGGGAACCTTTTTCTGCCAAGGGCCATTTGGATATTTAGAGCATCATTTGCAGGCCATACCAAATTAGCAACTTCAAAACTAGCCTGCTATAGATGTATTGGACTTCAAGTCCCACCTGCAGTTGCCTAGGCAAGGCCAGACTTTCTCTACCCTTGCTTTAAGGGAAGGATTTCATCACCCGGAGGAGATGGATTCCAAACAAAGGCAGGAAGGCGGAGGTGGGAGTGTGCAGGGTCTTGGGTGTATATTGGAGTTGGAGCACGTGGTACATGAAGGGAAGGCACAGGAAAGATGGCTAATGGGACAGAAGCTGGGAATGCGGCCATCGCTAAGGCCAGGGAATCATTTATCACTCAACTCTAATTTTACAGACAAAGGCACCACAGCCATAGTGAAGAGAGGTCTTTTTGCTTCATCAGTGGTGGGGATGCAGTTAAGACTTCAAGTTCTTCCAGCTCCCACACTTGAGTTTCCAGTTGGGCTGGGATAGATCAAAGAGTGGCTACAGTGCCAGGCTAGCACGAGGCTGCTGTTTCGGTGCAGAGGGAAGCCACTGGACATTCTCAGCAGAAGATGAGTAGCAAAGGTGAAGCAGGGGCTAGGATCACTTCAAGCTTTCTAGGATAAGTGACTGGAAAGCTGGGAGTTATATTTTGGTGACTCCGACTTCCTATCGCATGGCTTTTGTTAACACAGAGTTGGGTCTAGAAAAAACAATGATTTGTCCAATTAAAAATGAGTTATTTTCAAAGTAACTATTTGAATGTGACCTTTTAAACAAAAGACATGTCCTTAACACAGACTATAGTTCCAAAGAGGAAATTATCTGGGCTGGAGAAAGCAGAGACATTCTGTAATGGGTACCAGGTACACAACTGGCTTCCTGGGAATCTTTGCTTCTGCTCTTGGGAGAGGAGAACTATCTCTTGACCACACCCTTGACTAAGAAATCAAACACTGACTCCCTTTTTTGTGTTCTTTACTAAAGGTTTATTGCAGTTGTGTTTGCTTTATTTTTGGTTTTACTTTTCTCATAAGTAGCACCTCTAGGTAACTTATACAACAACAGAGATGGGCGAAAGAGGTCACTTTTGGCTACCGACACATAAGTCTGATTGCTGGCATCTATAGACCCGTCACATGATCACCAGGGCTCTCAAGGGAAGCACAGAGCCCAGAGTGAGTCAAACTGTCTGGGTTCCCATCCCAGCCCTGTCCCTCATCCTTGTGCCATCCTGGCCATTCAGTGTGTCTGAAATCGATTGTCATCTGTAAAACAGAGCTAACAATAAATACATCCTAGGTTTGTGCTGGGTGTGAGAACTGCTAGCCAATATGCCAACAAAACTGACCACAGCACCAGGTGCACAGTGAGCATCTTGGTCACGTGCTATATGAACGAATGAAAGCCATCAAGCTCTAGGCATTGGTTCGCTCACATCTCAGGAGCAGACAAGCTGCTCAGTGAAGGCAGCAGCACTTCTGGATGGAGTTGTCGGTTCCAAAATGTCGAGCGTCCTTATTTCAGATGAGCTCTAACAATGAAAGCAGATGTCACAAAACTCCGACTTGGCGATTTGGAGCCTTTAAGGAAGATGTGTATTTCCACATCTCTGATTTATGTAACACTATCCACCCCAAACCAAAACAGACCCTTTCTCTCCCCAGGTCTGGCCTGCTTCCCAGCTGTTCACATTCCCTCTGGGATTGTTAGAAGCTGCACTGACACCGCAGGAGCTGGAGGAGAGTAAACAGCGCGGCCAGGCGAGCGCCCCACCCACCATTTTATTTTGTTAAATCACTCCTTTAGCTAATATTTCAGGGACAGACACGCGACGCATCTGGCTCCAACCAAATATTTTCAGTCACTCGGAACCCAAGGTAAATATTTGCCAGTTCGATTGCAGAAACATTGGTAGCGTGAAACTCCGAGTCATTTATCAACTTTCAATCAGGGCCTTTGCAGCTGCTCCAGCGTCGCGGCCCCGCCCCTTTCCCGTGGGCCCCTGCGCGGGCCCCGCCCCCGTGCTTCCGGTCTCCGGCTTGGGGGCCCGAGGTTTTTTGAAGCTGGTTATGCTGAGCCAGTTTTGCTGAGCGAGTAGCTTTTGGAGCAGGTGTTGGCAGGGCTGTTGCCAACGACTTGTGGAAAGGGTGGTGTCTGAGGTCACCTGGAGGGTCGCGACTGCGCAAGGAAGGGTTAGGGAGCCTCCAGGGACACGTGGTGGAAAGCATGATTTGAAGCGGGAAAGGCTGAAGCTTATGCCCGTTTCTTGAGTTGCTGCTTAGGAGACGTCCGGTTGGCACAAGGCCTTTTAGCTACGGTGCTGTGGGCTTTGCATCTTGTAAGGCTTCAGTGGGCGTGGATGAATTATGCCTTTCTTTAGGCACGTTTTAGGCAGGGAGATTAATAAAGGGACACGGGGACCCAGGGAAGTGGGGGGTTAGGTTGAGATTTCATGTAAGTAAACTCCTACGATTCTCTGGCCGTTTTTTTTTTTTTTTTTTTTTTTTTTTACCTTAGTGGAGTCCTTTTGAAGCTGATAAAAACTAAGGGCCATTTCCCCAGGAAAAGGTTTGTGAACACAGTATTTTGATTATAGTCCGAGAAAACCTGATTTCCAGACTCCAGTGGGTCTTGGGTGGGGCATGAACTCCATGTTAGGAAACTTTGGTGGTTCTGGCATGAGAACCCAGAATGCCGTGTCTTCCCCATGTGGTAGGACAAGGACAGAGAGGCTGAGGCACTTGCCTAGGACACATGATTTAAGGGGGCATCAAGCAGTACAGTTAAGATACATAATATTGAAAAAATATTTTTTTGAGACACATTCTACTCACTGGCTAACTCCGCAAATGCACTGGATTGGACTTGGGAGCTTTCCTAGCTCAATCCAGGCTCCCATGTGGGTGGCAGGAACCCAATCCCCAGGGCCGTCACTACTCCCTCCCAGGGTGTGCATTGGTGGAATGGGAAGGGGGTCAGGAATTGAACCCATGCACTCTGATGTGGGATGTGGTGTCTTATCTAATAGGCTGATGATCTGCTCACAAGAACTATTTTAGTGCAGTGTTTTAAACAACTGTGCGAACTATGGGTTGTGGTCTGTTGTCCTTTTTTGAAAACAGCATTTTACTGGAATCAGGGCTAGGACTAGGGTGAGATGGGTGAGGCAAGGTTGTAGGGACAGATTATTTAACATTTTCATGTTTTGTAGTTTCTTTGTATGATTTTTTAAAGTTTTTTTTTAAGTGCTTAAAATGTGACTTGTTTTGAATATTGATTTCTTTGCTACTTCCCCTTAAATTCTGCATTTTTCACAAGTACCTCCTTTGCCTCCCAGCCCTGCTGTGTCCAAGATGCTGTTTGGCTGAAAATTCAGGGTAACTGATTGTAGTGTGCTGTGCTCTGAGCCTGGGCCTCGTGCTTCCAGATAGCAAGGACAGCGGGGAAAACTGTTCATTCCTTCATCTGTTGATGGACATTTGGGTTTTTCCTGTCCTATGACTATGGTAAATAATGCTGCTGTGAACACTGGTGTATGAATAGCTGTTTGAGTCTGTAATTTCAGGTCTTTTGGTTGTGTACTCTGAAGTGGAATTGCTGGATCATACGTAATTCTGTGTTCCGTATTTTGCGGAACCACCAAGGCCACCAGGGTTTTGCACAGCAGCTTCACCACTGCATCTTCCCCCAGCAGTGAAGAGCTCCAAGTTTCTTCACGTCCTCAGCAACATTTCTTTCCTTTTTGAGAATTACCATACTGATGGGTGTGAAGCAGTGTCTCACTGTGGTGTTGATGTGCATTTTCCTAGTGATTAGTGATGCTGAACATCATTCCCTGTGCTGGTTAACTTCTTGTGTATCTTGCAGAACTATTTCAAGGCATTTGTTTATTTTTAAAACTGAGCTTAGGTGTTTTGATTGTTGAGTTTTTTAAAATATGTCCTAATTACTAGTCCTTTATCGTATATATGATTTTCAAATATTGTCTTCCATTTGGTGGGAAATATTTTGTCCTGATAGTGTCCTTTAATAAATGAAAGCTTTTAATTTTTAAAAAGTTTTAATTTTGGGACGAACACCAGTTTTTAATTTTGGGTAAAGCTGGTGGTGCTGGAATCCCATATGGACACCAGTTCAAGTCCCAGCTGCTCCACTTCTGATCCAGCTCCCTGATAATGCACCTGGAAAAGCAGCAGAGGATGGCCCAAGTCTTGGGCCCCTGCATCCAAGTGGGAGACCCAGATGAAGCTCAGGGCTCCTGGCTTGGGATTGAACCAGCTCCAGCCACTGTGGCTATTTGGGGAGTAAACCAGTGGATGAAAGCTCCCTCTCCCTCTCTTTCTTTAACTCCACCTTTCAAAAAATAGATAAATATTTTTTTAAAAATAAGATTTTTAATTTTGATATAGACCAGTTTACCTATTTTTCCCATTTTGTCTGTGTTTTGGTGTCATGTCTAAGTATTCATTATCAAAACCAATGTTGTGTCACTTTCTCCATGTCTACTTCTATGAGCTTAGTAGTTTTAGGTCTCACATTTGGATCTTTGATTCTGTTGGAGTTAATTTTTTCCCATGGTATATACAGGGCCAACATCACTCTTTCGTATGTGGGAACCCAGGACTATTTGTTGAAGACTCCTTTCCCCATGTACGACGTACTTTAGATGCCAGACTGACTTTGCCTAGACCCTGGGCTGCTTCTCTGGGCTGTCCTCACCCTCTGATGTGTGCTCCAGAGATTGTAAAATTGTTTGACTGGCAACATATGGAAGACATAAACTCAAATCTAGTGTAGGATGGCCCAGCAGAGCCTAGTGAAAGTGATTGCTGAAATCAGGACTAGAGAGTGCTGCTGAAATCTTGGCTAAACCAGGTTCATTTGTCATGAAATGGAGATAATGGCCATGAGGAGAAGACCTACTTTGTTTTGTCTAACAGTAGCATAGATGCTGGTATATTGTGCTAATGGTCATGATTGTGGTTAATGCTTATGAGGAGTGTGCTATGTCTTGAGTGCCGTGTGTTAAACACTTCACATTTACCACCTCAGCACACAGACCAGCTTTGCAAGGGAAGTACTGTCATTTTCACATTTTATCACCACTGAGGAGGTATAAAATGAGAAACGTACCTGCCCTGCAGAACTGTTGTGAGGATTAGATCACATAGCAAGCACAAAGGATTTCCTTAAGAACATGCACATAGTAGGTGCTTACAGATGGGAGCTCCTCTTCCTCAGTCCAGGAATGATTCCCCGGAGCACAAGCTACACTACAGGCAGATTCTACCTGATCACTAACAGTCTTAACTTTCCTGTTACTTTGTTTTCAAGATGAATTCTATTGGTTATACTGGTCAGATAGAAAAAGGCTGATGCCGCTTATTTATGGGACTAGACTGTGTTATAATCACCTACCTGCAAGGACAAAGCAAGGCAATGGTTTGTTATTTTTAAGATTTATTTATTTATTTGGGCCGGCGCCGCGGCTCACTAGGCTAATCCTCCACCTTGCGGCGCCGGCACACCGGGTTCTAGTCCCGGTCAGGGCACCGGATTCTGTCCCAGTTGCCCCTCTTCCAGGCCAGCTCTCTGCTGTGGCCCAGGAGTGCAGTGGAGGATGGCCCAAGTCCTTAGGCCCTGCACCCCATGGGAGACCAGGAGAAGTACGTGGCTCCTGCCATCGGATCAGCGCGGTGCCATTGGAGGGTGAACCAATGGCAAAGGAAGACCTTTCTCTCTGTCTCTCTCTCTCACTGTCCACTCTGCCTGTCAAAAAAAAAAAAAAAAAAAAAAAAAAGGAAAAAAAAGATTTATATATTTATTTGGAAGTCAGAGTTACAGAGAGAGGGAGAGACAGAGAGATCTTCTGTCCACTGGTTCAGTCCCCAAATGGCTGCAACAGCCAGGGGTAGGCCAGGCCCAAGCCAGAAGCCACGAGTTTCTTCTGGGTCTCCCATATGAGTGCAGGTGCCCAAGTACTTGCACCATATTCTGCTGCTTTTCCTAGGTGCATTAGCGGAGAGCTGGATGGGAAATGGAGCAGCCAGGACACGAACCAGTGCTCATGTGGGATGCCAGCGTTGCAGTCAGCAGCTTTACCTGCTATGTCACAGCACCAGCCCCAAGGCAACTGTTTACTATTACAAACTAGGAAGGCTTGTACGGTCTCATCTAGAAGTGAGCAAGACCCGCAGCCCTGGAAACAGCTGTGTGTTTCGGTTCAGTGTGTTTGTGATGCCTTAACACTTCATCATTTTGGATGATAAAGTACTATTTCCTTAAACCCTTTTTCATTTTCTACTTTTTCTCCTTTTTAAATATATTTTTGATCATTAAAAATTAAAAAAAAAATTGCAATAAAGATGACTGATTGCCTGAGACGAAACTAGAATAGGCAAACAGCACTTAAAATTGGTTACTGCATTAGTGTAAGCCTCAGTGGTTGTTATTCTGGGCCACGCTTTCTGGATATCATTTGGGCCCCCTTTGGGTGCATCCAGGCCACACAGAGCCTCTTTGGGTGCAGCTAACAAATTAATTGGCAGTGGGATCAAGTCCTTGTCCTTAGTGGCAGCTGGGCCCTCCTTGGAGCCCTTCTGCAGTCCCTTCTCTTATTGCTAATTGACTTCCTAATTCCCCCAAGCAGCTGTTGTAAACCTGCCCCACTCTCCCCCATCCCCTTGATCATTTCCCTGCTCTGACACAGCAGGTGGCAGGTGATGGTGCACTGGTGATCTGTTCTCTTGCCCACTGCCTTCGAGTCCTCTGCCGTACTCACCTCCTCCCTGGAGGTCCTGCCTCATCTTCGGGGACTCCCTTCCCTGTTCAGGCCAGGTTTCCATACTCACTTCCTCTCTTATATAGCTAAGTCTCTCTTCATTTCTATTCCCATATAAACCAGCGCAGATCTTCCTCACTTTCTGCAAGCCCCAACTGTACATTTTTATTAAAGCTAATCCCTTTCTCTTTTCATTACTGTTAAGCTATTATTATTTTTCATTACAAAAGTAATATATACATTTGTAGCAGAAAAACTGGAAAATAACAATAATCAAACATACTTGAACCCTAAACATGATATCTCTAGAGATAAACACTAAAGTTAGTTAACATTTTGGTTTACTTTCAACATTGAGAGTATACTGGATGTTGTATTTTATAACCTGACACTTTTCCTGTGTCAATATTCTTTTTTTTTAAAAAGATTTATTTATTTATTTGAAAGGCAGAGATAGAAAGAGGCAGAGGCAGAGAGAGAGAAATCTTCCATCTGTTGGTCCACTCCCCAAAAGGCCACAATGGCCAGATCGAGGCCAAATAGGAACCAGGAGCTTCTTCCGGGTCTCCCACGTGGGTGCAGGGACACAAGCACTTGGGCCATCTTCCACTGCTTTCCCAGCCATAGCAGAGAGCTGGATCACAAGTGGAGCAGCAGGTCTCAAAGCAGCACCCATAAGTGATGCTGGCACTGCCGTTAATGGCTTTACCTGCTAAGCCACAGCACCGGCCCCTTCAATATTCTTTTACAACATTATTTTTCTGTCATTGTTTTAACTTTTCATAGTATGGATGCATTATAATTTATTTAATCATTGTAGACATCACAAGTGTTTTTCTAGTTATTTGCTATATTTAATAACATTATAGTACAATCTTCCTGATTGTTCCTTTAATTTATGAAACTACTGAGTGCATATGTTAAAAAGTTTATTTATTTATTTGGAAGACAAAGAGACAGAACAAGAGAAGGAGAGAGCAAGTAAACGTTCATCTCCTGGTTTGCTCCCCAACTGCCTGCAACAACTGAGACTGGACCAAGTTAAGCTGGGGAACTCAATCTGGCTTCCCAAGTGAGTTACAGGGAAGCAATTACTTGAGACATCGCCTGCTGCTTTCTAGGATGTGCATTAGCAGGAAGCTGGAAGCAGAATAGAGCTAGAACTTGAACCCAGGCACTCTGACAGGGGATGTGGACATCCAAGTGGCATCTTAACTGCTAAGCCAAATGCCCTCCTTGAGTGCATATTTTTAGTATGTGGATTTTTTTTTTCAAAGATTTACTCATTTATTTGAAAGGCAGAGTTACAATGACAGAAGGAGAGAGAGAGAGAGATCTTTTCATCTGCTGGCTCACTGCCCAAATGGCTGCAGCAGTCAGAGCTGGGCCAGGTTGAAGCAAGGAGCCTGGAACTCCTTGTGGGTCTCCCATGTGAGTGCAGGGGGCCAAGGACATGGGCCATCTGCTACTGCTTTCTCAGGTGCGTTAGTAGGGAGATGGATCAGAAGTGGAGCGGCTAGGACTTCAACTGGTGCCCATATGGGATGGTGGCATTGAAGGCAGCAGCTTAACTCACTGCACCACAACGCCAACCCCTGGATATGTATTTAAAACATATTGACATTTTGAAAGAATAGCCTACTATCACTTCAGCTTTTAAATCCATTCAGTAAATTCCAAGTAGTCATGGCCTTTCTACTCTCACTGATGCCACTCTGCACAGTCAGAGTTAATACCAATTACTAATTACAAGTCTTTTTTTTATGATGGGACTTCTCTTTCCTAGTCTCTTTGCAGTAACTTCTACTTTCTATCTTTGCCTTTAAAAATGTTTTTTTCTGGAGCCAGTGCTGTGGCATAGCAGGTTAAGGTGCTGTCTGCAGGGCTGGAATCCTACATGGACACCGGTTTGAGTCCCAGCTATTCCACTTCTGATCCAGCTCCTTGCTGATGCACCTGGGAAAGCAGTGGGAGATGGCCCACGTGCTCGAGCCCCTGCTCCCATGTGGGAGATTTAGACGAAGCTCCTGGCTCCTGGCTTCAGCCTGGCCCAGCCCTGACTGTGGCTGTTTGGGGAGTGAACCAGCAAATGGAAGATCGATCTTTCTCTATAACTGTGTTTTTCAAATAAATAAAATATATCTTAAACAAAATGTATTCTTTCTGTTTTGCTTGGGTCATTCCATCTCTGGTAAATGCCTTTTTGGGTTCTTTCCTTGTTCCTTTTCTCCTGCTTGATCTTTTCCTTATTCTCTGTGCTTACCCAGGTCTCCAACTATTGAGCTCATGTCAGTGTCACACAAACCTCTCCAGCCTCATGTCTCACCTCTCTTTCCTCACTGTCTCCTCCTCCCCCCGTCCTCACGTACTGTGTACTCCAGCCATTCTGAAACACTTCTGTTTTCTTGAGTTTTTCAAGTTTTTGTGCATGTTGTATTCTGTGCTTGGAAATCCCTTCTTCCTTCCTGTACTTAATAAAGCTCCCTTATCCCTCAAGATTCCTCTGTTTTGGGATGCTCCATGACAACCACTCACCCCTACTCATTTATGCCTCTTAACCCCCTGGGCTCACTGAGCAGGGTCACGCTCCTCTGTGCTCTCTTGTTCATGCTTTTCTCCTTTGTGCTGTGTTATCATTATCTATCTCCTTGTGAAGGCGCTCCTGCGTGGCAGGAGTTGTGTCTTTGAGCATTATGTCCCGAGTGTAACAGAGCACTTGGCACTTGGAAGAGGCTTAGGGTGAGCATCTTCCATCCTCTGGTCAAATCATACCCTACTCTTCCTCTGGAGTTCTGTTCACTGCCTTACTGTTGAGCCATAGGGTTGGGTGGGATTGACGTAGTCCCACAGCCAGGGATAGGTCCTCACTCGTCACATTGCCCAGTTACAACAAATGAAAAGAAAGAAGTTTTTGGAAAGAAAAGCTTCCTTTGTGTTCTGTGACAGCAGTTAGAAAGATGTGCTTCTCTGAGATAAATATTTGACATCTAGAATTGTTTATCCTTTCTGCTAGTGTTAGGGGTTACCTGGAACCTCCTGACAGCTATGTGTGGAAGATAAAGCTGGGAGCCCAGAATTCAGAGAAGAGATCCAGAGTGCGCCAGCACATGCATGGGTGTGTTATTATTTCATTTTATCATCGCATGTGTTTTGTTTCATATGTGCCAGGCACTGTTCCAGGTGCTTTATAAATATTAACTCATTTAATCATCATATACATCTCATGAATTAAGTCTGTTTTCATCCCTATCTTACACAGAAGAAAAGCAATACACAGAAAGGCCATGTAACTTGAAATTGGGGACTTGAAGCTGTTTGGTGCCATCGCTTACTATACAAGAGCACCAAAGAAGGGGTTAAAGGGCAGAGGTTGTTCTGAAGTCAAATATCCACGTGCTATGTCCCTTCCACGTGTCTGAAATCCAGGAGACTCTGAGTCCTGCACATGGAGATCTGGAGGTAGCTTTAGGGAGACCCTCAGGCAGGCCTTGTGAGTTCTTGCCCATGGCTAATTAACAGCCTTCGCTGTCTGAGTGAGCTTTTGCATCAGAATGCCAGGGTTTTAAATGCTCCCTGCTGGGAGAAAGCTAGAGTCTGTCTCTTTGTGTAGTTCATTGGGTCTTGGAATATCAAGGTTGGAAGGGGCCCTTAAAGCTGATCCCCTCTGACCCTCTTGGTTACCAATGGGAAACCTGAACGCAGTAGAGGAATTGTGGCTTGTTTAGGTCAAAGAGAGTGAGGGACGCATCAGGACAGTGCCTTCCCTGGGATGCCCATGTGTGTGTGCGTGTGTGTGTGCGTGTGTGTGTGTGTGTTATGGCTGCTGTACGGGTGGTTTATAGCCCTTTTCATTTGAGGACATTTTTCAGAGCTCTGAATGTGCCAGGGCAGGCTGAGCGTATAATGAGAAGGTTTGGGACCTGTAGCATTGGGACTGTAAAGGAAAGGGCAGAGGTCAGCTGAGACTCCACCTCCAGCTGCATCCATGTCTGCCTTTCCCCAGGGGAGGTAGGCTCCTCCCCTTCCTACTTAGGGTTTTTCTGAGTGACATCTCCTACGAAATTCAGAAGTCCTGATGGACATAGCCAGGTCACTTGACCTTTCAGAAGTATTTGACAATGGTGTCCCTTTCCTCCTCCAAGGCACCACAGCCTGTTTTCTTCCTACTCCTCTGGCTGTTCCCGTGCTGTCACCTTCATGGACTGTTCTTCCACCTGATTTTAGAGGCTGGTGTCCCTCCCACATCCTTTTTCTCCCTTGCCATAGTCTTCCTCTGAGATGTCATCTATCCCCATGGCTTTAGTGATTTACATGTTGGTGCTCTCTTACCTCTTGTTCTCCAAACATCAGACCCATCCATGTTCAAGTTAGCTGCTAGGTAGCTCTGTCCAGATATCCCATGAGCACTTCAGCTCCCCGCTGGACAAAACTGCTCTCATTGTTTCTCTGCTCTCCGCACTGCTAACCAGGTCTGATTTCTCTCGTGCTCTCTGTCTCCATAAAAGCATCAGCATCCACACAGTTACACACTCTTGAAACTCTTGACTTTTCCTTTCCCTATCCTCACAGGGTTAAGACTTCATCAACAGGTCCGGTGACCTCAACTGGCTTCCCTGACTTGTGGTTCTGCACATTGCAGTCAAAATTTAGTTGTTTTTCATTTTTAAAAAGTGTGCTTTTGGGGCTGGCACTATGGTGCAGTAGACTAAGCCTCTGCCTGTGATGCCGGCATCCCATATGGGCATCAGTTTAGGCCTGGTTGCTCCTCTTCCAATCCAGTTCTCTGCTTAAGGCTTGGGAAAGCAGTGGGAGATGGCCCAAGTACTTGGGCCCCTGGTCCCATGTGGGAGACCCGGAAGAAGTTCTTGGCTCCTGTGAACAGGACATGAACAGGTCTCAAAGAAAGCAAGATGAGGAGAGGACCTTCTGTGAGAAGGTAATGGGTGAGGGGACTGATTTGCGGTGGTGTGGTTAGGATCCAGTAGGTACAGAGGAATGCTTCGTAGGGAAGGGGAGCAGCTGCATTTGGGAGAAGATGGAACAGTGTGAAGTTGAGAATGTGAGAATAAACAGATGAGAAGACAACAGCTAAAGACTACAAAATCTAACATCTGGGTGTAGGGGGTCAGCACAGATCAGGCCAGGTTGTTTTGGGGAAGACCCAAGTTGTGGCCTCAGAATAACCGTGGGCTGCTGCCTTATAGACCTGCTCAGGGATGGGTCCTTGGTGGTCAGGCCACACCAGAAACTTCTGGATGTCTAGATATGGAGCATTGCAGGCCACAAAGAGCACCTTGCCCTCCTTAGAACCCTGTCGCGTGCCTCCCAAGGCAGACAAGATGACACATGGACCTCTGAACAGGCATCTCAGTCGGCTGCTAGAGACGGTGCTACTCAACAATGCCAAGGATCCTGCTCTTCTGGGGCTGCTGCTGTGGCGCAGTAGCATCCCAGTGGGCGCCGGTTCTAGTCCCCGCTGCTCCTCTTCCCATCCAGCTCTCTGCTGTGGCCTGGGATAGCAGTAGCAGATGGCCCAAGTCTTTGGGCCCCTGCATCCACATGAGAGACTCGGAAGAAGCTCCTAGCTCCTGGCTTCAGATTGGCGCAGCTCCGGCCGTTGTGGCCATCTGGGGAGTGACCCATTGGATGGACGACCTCTCTCTCTCTCTCTCTCTCTCTCACTCTCACTCTCTCTGCCTCTCCTCTCTCAGTGTAACTCTGACTTTCAAATAAATAAATAAATCTTTTTTAAAACGAATCATGCTCTTCTAACATCCATTTTGATTTAAAATCTTTTATGTTTGTGATGGACTTTCCTCTGTTGACAATGGGTTGGGTTTGGCCTGCTCATTAGGTGTGGAACCCCTGGCTTGTGGTAAATCCTGATTGGAAAACAATATAAACATGTTTCCGGGTAAATGTATAAATATATATAGATGTTGGTTGTCCCCTCCCTGCCACCAACACACACCAAAGCAGCAGCAATTTGAAGCAATTCAGACATGCTCAGCATCTGGCCCTCATAAAAGGTCTCAGGTGAGTCACATTCTGCACTAACAGAAAGTGCTTATGGAGAGAACAGTGTTTACCTCCCATCCTGCCTGCTACCCTCTACGCTTTATGATCAGTCTGATTTGTGTGCAGAGACTGTAGGAGAAGCAAGGGCCCAGGAGGCTGCATATTCAAGGTAAAAATCAGCCATTTACCTTTGAAGAGCCAGCAAAAGTGAAACACCCTTCTGTGGTACCTTAGTTTGTCCATCTGATAAATGGGACCAGTGATGGTTTCCCTTTCCTACTGAGAGGAAAGAAGAACTCTTGCTTGACAGCCTTGCTGGGTGTCAGCTGTAAAGTGAGCTCGTTAAATACACCATCTCCGTTCATGCCCAAGACAGTCCCCCAAAGGAAGTGGCATTAAGCATTCTTCTGATGAAGGAACAGACTTGAGGGCCTACATGGCTTTTGAAATGCAGTACTCAAACCCATGTCTGCCTGGCTCCAAGTGTTCTCTCCATCCCTTCATGCTGACATTAATGTCAAAGAATATGTTATAGCCTCCTCTTGGAAGGGGAGAAGCCACATGGCTTCTGGGCTCCAAGGCCCTGGCATCCCTGTATCACTGCCCCCAAGGAAGGCCCACAAAAGCCCAGGTCCACTTCCCCAGAGCCCTGCCCTCCACTGTGACAGCAGGCGGGTTGTTAATCTGATCAACGGCTTCCTGCCAAGGTGGGGGTGGGGTGAGCTAAGGGGTTGCTGTGTTGCCCTCCCCAGTGGCAGGTGGAAGACTCCAGTGACTTTGCTCACAGAAGCTATGACCTAAAAGGATGAGGGTTTGGGAGTCAGTCAGCCAGGGGTGGGAGTCCTGGCTCAGCTTTTTGCTAGTTGTATGATCCTAATTTGTCCAACTTCAGTTTCCCCATGGGTACAACGTTGACCACAAGGCTCACTGTAAAGGGTAGATGTTGTTGGGAATAGTAAATAAGGTCCTGTGGGAAACGACCCTAGCTCCATCAGACTCAGCCCAGTAAACGGCAGCCATTGTTTCCATGCGGGCGTGGGCAGACTTCTAGGAGAGCTCTTTAGGTGCTGAGTAGTTTTTGTGTCCAACTCCTCAAACCCACATCATGGCCAGCCATTTAGTATTCACTTACTCAGTAAATGCCTTGCAAACAGTCTCCGGGTTAGCGTCCCTTCCCTTGTGGAGCTCACTGCTGGGCTGGAACCGTCCAACGTGGAAGTTATCTGTTACCATGGCAACAGGATATGAGGCTATAAACCCAGCCATCTCACAGGGGTCTGTTGAAATCCGCATTTTTGAAGCCAGGCCTCTTCTCGGGGTGTAACAGGGGCTCTTGTAGAGGTGTGGGACACAGCCCTTCCTTGGTGGAGCTAAGAGACTGGGCTGCCAGACTATTGGGAGGGCAGGGTCAGGGGAGCAGCCAGCAGAGCTCCAGCGGGGTGGTGGTCAGCCACGGGACCCTGGAGGTGCTTCCCATCTGGTGTTGGCAAAAACCTTCCACCTTTGGCAGACACAGCCTGAGGCCTCCAGCTTAGAGTTTATGGGATCATATATCTGTTATCTGAAGCATTTATAGAGTGTTAGGTATTGCCATATCTTCCAGGGACAGTAAATGTGGCAAGGACCTGTTCCAGCTCCCAGCCCACTGACTCACCACTTACATTGACATTGGGCAGGTCAGTGAGCACTTTGGGCCTCTCCTGGGAGTCAGCAAGGTGAACTTGAAGGGGCCCAATGCCCGTCAGCTTGGTAGGAAGGGCAAGGTACCGCAATCTTGGGGATTTGGTAGTAGGGTATAGGTTTCACCCCTCTGGGCTTTGCAAAAGTTTCGTGATCCAGCCCCTCCCCACCTCACCCCCCGCGCCCACTATCCTGTTTGTTCCTCAACAACCAACACCCACACAAAGCTAGCAGGTATGTTTCTCATGAATCACAAAGAAGTCATTCATATTTCTTTGATTTTCAGGTTGTATCCTTACTGTTTCATGTGTATTTAGACAACACGAACTCTTCTCTCAAGTCCAGCTCTCATTCTTCCTCCCCCAGAAGGCCTTTGTTAACTTCTGTAGCATATGTTGACCTCTCTTCTCTTACATCTCCCGCTATGTGACTGTTTACTATCATATTCACTAATTTGTTCAGCGCACCAGCAAGCCTTCCCTGTTCTATATGAAAAACACGTCCCAAATCTGACAGCTTCTCTTCGTCTCCCATTTGCTGTCTCTCCACGTGTGCATCAGCAGGAAGCTGAATCGGAAGCAAGGCGCTTGGACTTGAGCCAGGCACTCTGATAGGGATGCATCTCCTGCAGCATCCTAACTAACCGCTGCACGCTCACTCACCCCGGTCATCACCATGTCCTCAGCCTACCTGTCTCCTTTGTTTTTTCTGCTCCTCCTCACTAGAGAAGAAGCACCTTCAGGAGAGAAACCATGTCTGTCTTACATACTGCTATATTCTCAGACTTCAGAATATCCATAGTTTATTAAATGAGTATTAAATGCCCCCTGCATATGAGGGACTGAAAATCAGTAATTGTTATCACTGATTAGTGATGCAAATGCCTGTCTGGAGCAGTTTCTTAAAGGTAGTCCATGAAACTCTGGGAGTCTATAAAGGAATTTGCAAGTTGGTTGATGACTTTCAGAGGAAAAACACATAAAGTGGTTTTATTTACATACATGTAATTAAAATTTAAGATTAATTTGTTTTCCATAGTAATTCAATTACTTTATTAATTGTTTCATGAAATTTATTGTCAAGACTATTGGTCAGTCATCTAATTCTGGTGATAAATTATAGATTACTTTGGACATATTTCACTTTATGATAATGTTAAAAATCTTAGTTGTAAAAATCTACTTTTTTGTTGATTGTTTTGCAATAATTCTTTCATGACTCAAAAGTAGCTCATTGAAGAATAAAATTAACAATGAACATATTATCAATAGGGCAATAGAGAATAATGCTGTGACTGTAAATATTTAGTAAGATCACAGTATAAATATGCACCATCAATCTGTACGAGCAAGGACAAGGTAATCTTTAAGAGTGTTGATTTATCACAGTAGCTGAACAAAGGCTCAAATAGAAGATACAGTGCTTAATGAAAATTGGACTTCATTGAGTTGTGAATGGTCCCAAGGGAGTTGGTTCTTTTGATACTTTCAAAGCTATCAAAGTTTGACATGATTTCTATTTTACATATTTATTTTTATTTTTTGAATGCCAAAAGGCAGGCGCATGCACACAGAGAGAGAGAGAGAGAGGAATAGTCCATCTGCTCATTCATCCCCCAAATGCCTGCAATAGCTGGGGCTGTACCAGATCAACCAGAAGCCAGAAACTCAATCCAGGTCCCCCATAGATCCAAGTACTTGACCCAGCACATTCGCAGGATGCATTAGCAGGAAACTGGAATCAGAAGTGGAGCCAGAACTCAAACTCAGGCTCTCCAGTATGGGAAGTGGGCATCCCAAGCAGCATTGTAACTGCTGTACCAAACGCAATTTTCAAACCCCATACGCTTGCTCCTCTAGTAAATCAGCTCCTGTTGCGTAGCGTTTGTGTGGGAAGCTGATGGATTTTGTTAATAAAGGTAGAGACCAACATTATAGAAATATCATTCAAAGTTGTATTTCTTAGAGCAAAAAATATATGCAAGTCCTATTACTATGAAGACACTTGAATAATCAGCTTTGGCAAGTTAATGATAAGATAAGCATTGGGCTTAGAAAGAAAGCAGAACAAACTTTGACACAATTCTTTTATCAAAATATTCTGTTGAAAGTAACAAACAACTGAAAGTGGAACCTGACTTATGGTTAAAGCAAAAACAATTTCATCCCTCTCATTGTTTGGGAATGATTATTTAGAAACCATTATGTTTTATGTATACAGTTTTAAATGTTAAAATAGGTCTCTTATTAAATATGATGGGTTGGAGGCATGTCTTTATTTCCTATTACATCCTAACATTATCAATAAATGGATTTTAGAAAAAAAATGGTGGAATTTTGCTATAATTCATGATGGAGTAGCAGGGGTTACTTTTACCTGCCGCTGTAAACAACTAGAAACTAAACAACATGTATGGAACAACTGTTTTCTGATACTGAATGAGAGGTAGCACAGGATTCTAGTCTTAAAAGAAAGAAATGAGGTGAGCTCTACCATTATCTAGTTTTCTACCTGGAGGCACATTCCAGGCCATGGAGAAAGGAGGGAGATCCAAAGGAGAGCACAGTGATATCACGAATTAAAAGGGAGATTGGAGTTTGAGGGAAGTTGAGGCGTCTAAAAGGAACAAGGAAAAATCAGACAAGGAGGAGTTATGCGGAGAATAAGCTCTAGAAACCTGTGTGGGAGTCTCCTTAACTCTTTTTTGAATGGTAAGAAACAGTACTAAGAATCTGAAAATTTTTCTAAGTTTGATGAAAACGCTAAGACAAAAATCCAAGATCAATGAACCCCAAGCAGAATAAATACATAAAACTCACACAAAGATAAGAATTACTGCAGACTTGTCATCCAAAGAAATGCAAGCCAGGAGACAATAAGATGGCATCTTTAAAGGGCTAAAAAAGGGGCAAGCATTTGGAATAGTGATTAAAATACTGCTTGGAATGCCTTCATCCCATATTGGAGTATTTAGATTTGAGTCCCAGCTCCTTTTCTGATCTAGCTTCTTGTTAATATGCACCCTCAGAGGCAGCAAGTGATGGCTCAAGTACAATAATGCATTATTATTTCACATACAGTATAAAACTCCTATCCTTTGTACTACAATTATCATACATTTCGCTTTTATATTTGGTCTAAACATCACCACACATAGTTTTAATTTTTGCTTCAAATAGTTAATTGCATTTTAAGTAAGTTTAAAAATGAGAGGAAAAAAGTTCTTCTATATTTGCCCACATATATGACATTTTAGGTACTCTTCATTCTTTTGTGTACAATCATGTTTCCATCTGCTATTTTCTTCTTACTTGAATAACTTTTTTTTAACCCTTTCTTACAGTGCAGTACATTGACAACATATTCTTCCAACATTTTTGGTATGAAAATCCTTTATTTTGGTGCTCAGTTAGTTGTTGCCGATCCTTTGGGACTGGCTTAATTCACTCAGCATAATGTTTTCCAGATTCCTCCATCTTGTTGCAAATGACCGGGTTTCATTGTTTTTGACTGCTGTATAGTATTCTATAGAGTACATGTCCCATAAAACCTGTTGAAGTGAAATGGACACTATGAGAAACAGTGACTTGATCAGCCCTTGTCCTGACTGTTGATGTACAATGTAATACTTTATCACTTTTAGTATTTTTTTTTGTTCTAGTACTATTGGTTGAACTCTGTAATTAACACACAATTATTCTTAGGTGTTTAAATTTTAACTGAAAAGTGATCCCTGTTAAATATAAGAGTGGGAATAAGAGAGGGAAGATATGTACAATTTGGGACATGCTCAATCAGACTTGCCTCAAATGGTGGAGTTAGAAATGTGCCAGGGGATTCCAATTCAATCCCATCAGGGTGGCATGTACCAATGCCATCTCACTAGTCCAAGTGATCAATTTCAGTTCACAATTGATCACACTGATAGGTCTAAGAGTCAAAGGGATCACACAAACAAGACTAGTGTCTGCTAATACTAACTGATAGAATCAAAAAGGGAGAGAACTATCCAACATGGGAAGCGGGATACACAGCAGATTCATAGAATGGCAGATGTCCTGAACAGCACTCTGGCCTCAGAATCAGCCCTTAAGGCATTCAGATCTGGCTGAAGAGCCCATGAGAGTATTTTAGGAATGGAAAGCCAAGACACTCTGGAAAAAAAAAAAAAAAAACTAACTAAATGAAAGATCTCTGTGAGATCCCAATGGAAAGAACGGGCCATCAAAGGAGGTACCTGGCCGGCGCCGCGGCTCACTAGGCTAATCCTCCGCCTAGCGGCGCCGGCACACCGGGTTCTAGTCCCGGTTGGGGCGCCGGATTCTGTCCAGTTGCCCCTCTTCCAGGCCAGCTCTCTGCTGTGGCCAGGGAGTGCAGTGGAGGATGGCCCAGGTGCTTGGGCCCTGTACCCCATGGGAGACCAGGAAAAGCACCTGGCTCCTGCCATCGGATCGCCAGCCGCGGCGGCCATTGGAGAGTGAACCAACGGCAAAGGAAGACCTTTCTCTCTGTCTCTCTCTCTCACTGTCCACTCTGCCTGCCAAAAAAATAAAAAATAAATAAATAAAAAAAGAACAACAGGAGTCACTATTTACTTACTTCTCATGTGGGATCTGTCCTTAATGTGTTGTCCAATGTGAAGTAATGCTATAACTAGTACTGAAACAGTATTTTACACTTTGTGTTTCTGTGTGGGTGCAAACTGATGAAATCTTTACTTAATATATACTAAATCGATCTTCTGTATATAAAGATAATTGAAAATGAATCTTGATGTGAATGGAATGGGAGAGGGAGTGGGAGATGGGAGGGGTGCGAGTGGGAGGGAAGTTATGGAGGGGGGGAAGCCATTGTAATCCATAAACTTACTTTGGAAATTTATATTTACTAAATAAAAGTTAAAAAAAAGAAAATCCTTTGTTTTGCTTTCATTTTTGAAGACTTTTTTTACTTGTTTTCAAATTGTCACTTTTTTTTTTCCTTTGGCACTTAGGAAAAAATTTTAATTTAATTTATTTGAAAGCAACAGATAGATCTTCTATCTACTGGTTCACTCTCCAAATTCCTGGGACAATTGAGGCAGGGTCAGGCCAAATCTAGGCAATAAAACAAAAATTATTTTTAAAAACCAAGAAACTTGATAACATCTAGATAGATTAATCAAAAGAAAAGACTCAAATCAATAACAGCTGAGAAAAGACACATTGTTAAGATTCTATACAGGGCCGATTCTATACTAGAACCCTGGGTTCTAGTCCCGGTCAGGGCACCAGATTCTGTCCTGGTTGCCCCTCTTCCAGGCCAGCTCTCTGCTATGGCCTGGGAGTGCAGAGGAGGATGGCCCAAGTGCTTGGGCCCTGCACCTGCATGGGAGACCAGGAGAAGCACCTGGCTCCTGGACTCGGATCAGCGCAGTGTGCGGGCCCAGCGCGCTGGCTGCGGCGGCCATTAGAGGGTGAACCAATGGCAAAGGAAGACCTTTCTCTCTCTCTCTCTCTCTCTCTCTCTCTCACTGTCCACTCTGCCTGTCAAAAAAAAAAAAAAAAGATCCTATACAGATAGGAAAATATTATGAATAACTATGCAAATGCATTCTAAAACTTAGATGAAATAGAAACGTCTCCTCTAAAAGACACAGATTTCCAACATTGATTCAGCAAGAAATAGTCCTGAATACTCATATTTCAATAAAAGTAATTTATAGAAATGTTCCCACAGAAAATTTCCAGGTCAGGATGGTATCACGGGTGAATCCTATCGGATATTTAAGGAAGAAGTAATGTCAATCCTTTATCCATGCAGAACTTTCAGAACATAGAATCTGACAGCTCAAACACTGATAGGGTGGTGCTGTGGGTTGGGCTGATACTTGCAACACCCACATCTTATATCAAAGCACCTGCTTTAAGTCCCAGCTGCTCTACTTCCTATCGATCGTGCTGGTAAGGCACCCGGGAAGTGGATGACGGCTCATGTCCTGAAGCCTCTGTCAATGAAGTGGGGACCAGAATGGATTTCCAGGCCCTGGCTTTGACTTGGCCCAGATATGGCTTTTGTGGTCATTCAGGGAGTGAGCCAGTGGATGGAAGATCCCTGTCTTCCTCTCTCTTGGTGTCTCTCTGTTGCTCTGCCTTCCAAATAAATAAATAAATCTTTAAAAAAGAATAGGACAGTTCACTTTCCAACTCAAGTTTTTTAGGCCATTAAGAGAGTATTTAAAAATGTTCATGGAAAATGGAATTAAATGCTAAGGTTTGGGGTGGGCGTTTGACCTGGTGGTTCAGATGCAGGTTAGGAGACCCACTTCTCACATTATAGTGCCTGGGCTGGAGTCCTAGCCCCGGCTCTCAATCCCAGCATCCTTCTACTGCAGACCCCGGGAGGCAGCAAATGTTTGTTGAAGTAGGTGGGTCAGGCCACCCATGTGGAAGACTGGATTGAGTTCTCAACTCCTGGCTTTGACTCATCCTAGCCCTAGCTGTTGTGGGCATTTGGGGAGTGAACCAGTAGATGGGAGCTCTCTTTTTCTCTATCTGTCTGCCTCTTAAAACATTACTGTGGGGGGCTGGCGCTATGGCTCACTTGGTTAATCCTTCGCCTGCGATGCCGGCATCCCATATGGGCGCCGGGTTCTGATCCCGGTTGTTCCTCTTCCAGTCTAGCTCTCTGCTGTGGCCTGGGAGGGCAGTGGAGGATGGCCCATATGGGAGCCTGCACCCGCATGGGAGACCAGGAAAAGCACCTGGCTCCTGGCTTCGGATGGGCATAGCTCCGGCCGTAGCGGCCATTTGGAGGGTGAACCAACGGAAAAAAGACCTTTCTCTCTGTCTCTTTCACTTTCTAACTCTATCTGTCAAATAAAAAAAAATTAAAAAAAAAACATTATTGTGGTACAAAAAAATGTTTGAAATCCTTGCATACAAAGGGTCTTCAGTAAATTCATGGAAAATTTGCATCATGAATAAATAATGCATGGGTTTCAGATATTTTGGGCATCAAAATAAACTTATATTTTGATTCCACTTTTCCACAACTTTTTGAAATATCCTTACATTACTTTGGATTCAAAAACTGGAAAAAGACGTTACAAAGAAAAATTGCAAACCAGTATCCATCATACACATAAGCAAAATTCTTAATGAGCTAGGAAAGAAATTAATACAGCAATCTACAAAAAGGAAAACACATTATGGTCCAGTGGGGCTTATCCCAGGATGCAAGGCTAATACGGCATTTAATATAGAAAAAATGTAACTGGGGCCGGTGCTGTGGCCTGCAGCACTAGATCCCATATGAGCGCCTGTTTTAGTCCCAGCTGCCCCTCTTCCGATCCAGCTCTCTGCTATGACCCCCAGGAGGGCAGTGGAGGATGGCCCAAGTGCTTGGGCCCCTGCACCACATGGGAGACCTGGAGGAAGCTCCTGGCTTCTGGCTTTGGTTTTGGCTTGGCTCCAGCCATTGCAGCCATATGGGGAGTGAACCAGTGGATGGAAGACCTTTCTTTCAGTCTCTCCTTCCCTCTCTCTGTAACTCTACCTCTCAAATAAATAAACAAAATCTTAAAAAAATATAATTTACATTATTAGCAGGTATGAGGAAAAATACAATCATTTCTATAGGTGCAATAAATGCCTTGGTAAAATTCAACTTTTGTTTATGATTTAGAGTCCTCTTAGCAAACTATGTCAGCGAACTCCTTTGACTTGGTAACGGGTCTCTATGACACTTAGAGCTGATATTACAATTAATGGTGAGAGGCTGAACCCTTCTCCTCTGAAGACTGGGAACAGATAAGAATGTCTGTGCTCACCACTCACATTCAGTGTCATTCTGAAGGCCTGAGCCAGGGCAGTAAGGCAAGACATACAGATTGGCAAAGAAGGAGTATAATCATATGTATTTGCTGATGACATAATGGCATATTAGAAAATCTTAAGGATTCTACAAAAACTTACTAGAACTCATAAGCAGTAGGAAAAGTATTCAGTCTTTCTAAAAATGGCCTAGAACCCTTATTCTGTAGACATCTTCTATCACCAACAAGAGTAGCTGGTTTTCTTGGTGTGTGTTGCTTTCCACAAAGAACTTAAGAATTTAATCACATAGGACAAAGCTGTGACAGGTGTGTGCTGGCAAACGGATCCTTACAGAAATGGGTTAGAAAAGTCTTCAGCAGCTTCCTGTCCCACTCGGTAAACATTCCTTCTCTGCCCTGGAGGCTTGAGAAACTCCTGAAAGTGACTGGTTTTCCCAAATTTGGAAAAGCCAAGGGCTGCTTGATGTTTCTATGGTGTCTCAACCTATAAACCAAGCATGGAGGCTTCGAACAAAACTCTGGGCCTTAAAAACCAAATGGTGCTATAACGCCAGCCGGGGCACCCTTGACAAGCTCAGCTCTCCCTCTGGGGACAACCCTTGTTTTGCGATGGAAGTGGGGGATCTCGGTTTAGCTCATCTGGACAGGGTGGCTGCCCCCATCCCAGGAGAGTTTTGATTCAGAGTCCTGTTTTGAGTTCCCTCTCTCTCTCTTCAATGCTTTTTTGTTATTGCTGTTGATGCTTGGTAGGATGAGCCATCAACATGGAGTTTGAGAACTGTGTGCCAGCAATTACACTGCTAAAAATGGCTGACCTTGTGTTGGGTAAATCTCTCTGGGTCTTAGTTGGCACATTTTTAAAGTGAGGGATTTAGACTACCTCAGGGAGTTTCAAACTCTGTTTCCTACTAGTAAGACTCTTTGAACAAAGAAATCTCATCTGGATGCCCAACATGGAAAACAGTGGTGACAGGGATCTGGTTGTCTTTGAACTGGACTCTCCTCCGTGGGGCCATCCTGAGTGTGACAGTCTACAGTTGTTTCTCTTTTTCCTCAGTGATGGATAGTGTGTTAGTGGGACAATCTGAGGAAGACAAGGAGAGAAGGATGTGGGAACAAGTAAGTTAATAGTTATGATCTTCTTGTATCAAAAATGAAAATAAGATATTGCAGAAGGTATTAGTAAACTGTTTCTCTGAAAAGTCTTACAAATGAAATTACATTAACTTATAGGTATACCAGCTTCAGCACATTACAGTACTGATAGTGGCCACTGCCTTGGCTGTATGACCCTAGTAGGTAGAGGTCAAATGAACTTCTAGCGGGCCTTGCTTCTCTTGCTCATCGAAATAAAAAAATTTCGTTGCTGCAACACTTCCTTTTGTTGCTGTCTTATTTCTGTCAGAGGGGCCCTGTAAGCTTTCTTGGGCCAAGGGTCATCCAGAAAATAACGAGCTTCCACTTTATGCAAACTAGAGCTAGGTGACTGAGACCTTGCTTTTGGTCTGCAAGACACAGGGAGTTTTGCAAGCCCTAAGGGAGCGCAGTTTCCTGAAGATGTTGCAAAGTGGTTGCCCTTCTTCTGAAGTCGCACAGTATTCTCCTTTGCTTTGGTTATGACTGCAGAAGCACTGGAAAGCAAAATGAAAACTAGCACCTTGGAGTGGGCTTTTCTCCTTGGGCCCCAGTGGTGAGGCAAACTCACTTACATGGATGGGTTTGTGCCGCAGCTTTCTTGTAAAGGTATTTTAATCCAATTCCACCTCCCAGTTCCTTCACTGGCAGGCAGTTTTCCAAAAACATTTTCACTAAGGGTAGGACAGAGGCGTGGACATTCAGGGAAGGCTGGATGGTTGAGGACGTTTTATAAAAGTTTGTATTTTTAAAAAAATTAATTTTATTTATTTGAAAGGCAGAGTTAGAGAGAGAACGAGAGAGAGAGAGAGAGAGAGAGAGAGAGAGAGCTCTTCTATCCGCTAGTTCACTCCCCAAATGGCTGGGTGTAGGTGGAAGGAAACAAGCGTTTGAACCATTCTCCAATGGGTTCCTCGTGTTGGCAGGGAGCTGGATCAAAAGTAGAGCAGCCAGGATGTCAGTGTTGCAGGCAGTAGCTTAACCTCTTAGGCCACAACACCAGTTCCAAAAGTTTATATTTTGATAGTTTAATTGGTAAAGGACACATGAATTCCCAAAGAAAATGAGCATTATGGGAGAAGACAAATTCCATCAGGGCATTTCTTCAGGAATCACAGAGACCAGCCCTAGGCTGTCACTGTCTCATACCCTGGAGCTCCCAGGCTGTGTTGCATATGCAAGGAGGGGTTAGGATTCCCCACTAGGGCTTTGATGTCAACCAGCCTGGTTGCAAAAGCGCCAGGAGTCAGTCCCAAGCTCAGAGTTAGGACGCTGTAGGCACAGCTCAGATGGAGGTCACCCCTGCTCCTCACTGGCTGCCAGCCCAGCACGGGTGGGCTCCTGGACAGCCTTACTCTTCTCTTCCTACAGCGCTTTTCATGTGAGGCTGTTAAAGGTTTTCAAATTTCAGAATGATACCATGGTATCCTGTTCCCTAATGAGTAGGAAGCTCAAGAAACTTTCAGACATGAATATAGAGGCACAAGATGCTAAATTATACCAATTATGCCTTAAGGAGTCTCCACTAAGGTGAAGCCCAGTGGGGTTTCAAGAGAGAATTTCAAGGGATGGGAAACATTCAAAGGGCAAGACTGAAAAAAAAAAAAGCCATAATTCTTTGCACCAGTTCCTAAAGTATTTAATGAAAAGTGAAACTGAATCACACTGTTTACTTTTCAGAGTAAAACCTACTTAGAATTCAATTCTTCTCTGAAAGAGGAACAGGTATAATATGAAAACACTTTTCCCATTCTTTGAAATTCTGTTTACAAGAAAACTGGGGGTCGTGCTTCCCTGAGGGAACCCTTTCCATCAGTAATGAAGAACACCACAAGGGGACCGCGGAGTGGTGTTCTGGAGAGCAGACAGTGCGGAGCACAGGTGCGGACCACAGACTGGGTTACACATGCCAGGCCTTGGGACCATGTGCGCCAATATTGCCAAGCTTGAGAGCTAGCCTTTTCACCAGCGGCCTACTCTTCCTTTTCAGTCTGTTTAGGATCTTGTAGGAGCGGAGAGCAGGCATGACTTTCCATGGGTGCTCGCTGGAGACTGTACAGAACTTCCCGGGTCAGCACCAAACATGAAACCCACAGAGTGAGCTCTCCTATTGCTCCATTGGTAGCAACATACATGTTGCACAGAGGAAAATGTTACACAGAGCAATGGAGAGCATGTTGATAGGAAGATGCTTCTGAGAGGTTGGTGATAGGTAACCTACGGAAGATGCAGCTTAGAGAAGGCTGCCCGATTCTGCTTAGCAATGGTTCCAGGAGTGATGTGCCCAGCAGGGGGAGGAGCTGACTGGCCAGGGTTCTTGGAGGATATGACACTGGCAATAGCGGTATGAGCCATTAGCACAGGTTTCTAGGTTCTCTTCATATATATATATATATATATATATATATATAAATAAATATATATAGTAATGATATATATATAGTAATGATATATATATATATATATACTTTTCCTTTTGTAGACATATTGTTCCATTTGAAAGTAATGTTGGTGCTACTTAAGTGGGTTCCTGCTGCTAGGAATTTGAAGCCACTCTCCTTGTTCATTTGTAGACCATCAAGAGCTTTGAATATGGTCCATGTTTCCCCTTATTTATGAAAGTAACTAAGAACAATGGCATACAGACCCCCTTCTGTGTAAAGCACAAGGACTCTAAATAAATGATTTGGGATTTTTTTATAAGAAGAATTTGGGGGCTTGGGCCCCTGCACCCATGTGGGAGGCCTAGAAGAAGTTCCAGGTTCCTGGTTTCAGCCTGGCCCAGCTCTGGCTGTTGCGGCCATTTGGGGAGTGAACCAGAGGATGGAAGATCTTTCTCTCTCTCTCTCTCTCTCTCTGTAACTCTGCCTCTCAAATAAAATAAATCTGAAAAAAAGGATTTGTCTCCTCTCCCATCTATTTCATCTGATCATTTATATCTGCACAAATTCATGTGTATTTTGTACTTTGGGTTATAATTCACCCTGTTATTTTGTTGCTGGAACTGTTTCACCATTGGCCACTGGTAGCTCTTTCATGTTGGCTCCTTGTCCCTTTGGCATGCCCCACCCCTTTTACTTCGGAGCACTTGCTTAGTTTCTGGTACAGGATGCTCCAGGCTTATTTTGTATTTTCCCAGTGCCACCATGGAACTAGCTATTTTCTCAAGGAGTTTGGTTCCTTTTATTAGAAAATGATATTTAGAGATCAAGACCCAGCACAATTCTTTGAACTGAACCGAATTCTGTTTCAGTCCTTCCAGGCTACCATAAACTTGGCAGGAGTGTGTGGGAGCCATATGCAGCATCATTAAAGCAGCTGGCCCGTCAGTGACCTGATAGTTATGGTAACTTGGGCACTGATCCATTTGTATTCCTTTAAAAAAAAAAAGATTTATTTATGTGAAAGGCAGAGAGAGAGAGAGAGAGAGAGAGAGAGAGAGAGAATCTTTCATCTGCTGGTTCACTCCCCAAATGGCTGCAACTCTTGGAGCTGGGCCGATCTGAAGCCAGGAGCTTCTTTCAGGTCTCCCACAAAGGTGCAAGGGCTCGACTCAAGCCGTCTTCTACTGCTTTCCCAGGCCTTAGCAGAGAAATGGATTGGAAGTGGACCAGCCAGGATTTGAGCCAGCACCCACATGGGATGCTGGCACTGCAGGCAGTGGCTTTACCCCTTATGTCACAGTGCTGGCCCCTCATTTGTATTCCTAATGTTCTGCTAATGAGCTGCTGGCTCCTCACTGAGGCCACCAGACCTACAGGATTTGGGAGATAACTGAGGAGCTAACTCTGGGTACAAGGAAGGAAGATGCGGGGACACAGCAGCTTCTTCCTCTCTTTACCCAAAGAAGGGTCACTAGTAGGCCAGAGAGAGGGGCCTGTTATCACCTGTAGTTCTTAACAGTTCTATTAAGGTATTTTCTATACACATACAATTCATGTAAGTGCATAAATAATTATTTTTAAAGTTTATAAAGTTGGCTGGTGCCGTGGCTCACTTGGCTAATCCTCTGCCCGTGGCGCCGGCACACCGGGTTCTAGTCCCGGTCGGGGCGCCGGATTCTGCCCCGGTTGCCCCTCTTCCAGGCCAGCTCTCTGCTGTGGCCTGGGAGTGCAGTGGAGGATGGCCCAAGTGCCTGGGCCCTGCACCCGCGTGGGAGACCAGGAGAAGCACCTGGCTTCTGGCTTCTGGCTTCTGGCTTCGGATCAAAGCGATGCGCCGGCCACAGTGGCCACTGGAGGGTGAACCAACAGTAAAGGAAGACCTTTCCCTCTGTCTCTCTCTCTCACTGTCCACTCTGCCTGTCAAAAATAAAAATAAATAAATAAAGTTTATAAAGTTGTGCAAAAAAAATCACAGTTAGTTGGAGAACATTTTCCTCACCCCAGAGACATCCTCTGTGTCTATCTGCAAACAACCCTGCTTTATTCCAGGCTCATGCAACCACTATTCATTTTATTTTATTTATTTTTTAAGGATTTATGTATTTATTTATTTGAAACTCAGAGTTACAGAGAGAGAGAGAGAGAGAGAGAGAGAGAGAGAGAATCTTCCATCTGCTGGTTTACTCCCCAATTGGCCACAGTGACCAGAGCTGTGCTGATCTGAAACCAGGAGCCAGGAGCTTCTTTCTGGTCTCTCACGCGGGTGCAGGAGCCCAAGGACTTGGCCATGTTCCACTGCTTTCCCAGGCCACAGCAGAGAGCTGAATTGGAAGTGGAACAGCCGAGACTCAAACCGGTGCCCATTTGGGATGCTGGCACTGCAGGCACGGCTTTACCCATCATGCCACAGCACTGACCCCAACCACTACTAATTTGATATCTGCTTTAGAGAGAAGCTTTTTCTGGACATTTCATCTAAATAGAACTGTACTAGATGTGGTATGTTGATCAGAGAGCTTTCACTTAGTCTGTGTTTGAGGTTCTTTCATATTGTGGCATGTATGAATACTCCACGGATATAGTATTTAAAAAATCCACTTACCAGTTAGTTGGTCATCCTTTGGATGGTTCATAATTTTTTGAGTAATACTGCTATGAACATTTGCCTACGAATCATTTCTCTTCTGATGGAATACGGAGTAAAACTGCTGGATTATATAGCAAACTTATGTTCAACTTTTCTTTCTGGAATTAAAAGTTAATTTTGGGGTACAATGCAGCATTTCAACATATATGCATAATTTAAACCAACCATGCCAGGCAAGCAGCCCTTCCATTCCCCCCCCCTTTTTTTTAAGATTTATTTTATTTATTTGATGGAGTTACTGAGAAAGAGCCAGAGAGAGAGGTTTTCCATCCGCTGGTTCACTCCCCAAATGACTGTGAAGTCCAGAGCTGAGCTGATCCGAAGCCAGGAGCCAGGAGCTTCTTCCAGGTCTCTCACACAGGTGCAGAGACCCAAGGATCTGGGCCATCTTCTACTGCTTTCCCAGGCCATAGCAGAGGGCTGGATCAGAAGAGGAGCAACTGGGACTCGAACCAGCACTCATATAGGATGCCAGAGCTGCAGGCAGGGCCTTAACCCACTGCACCCCTCCCTGTCTTTTATGTTCATTGTTGCCTACCAGCTCTTCTGTTCCAGTTTTTAAAGTTTATTTATTTATTTGAAAGGCAGAATGAGACGAAGGGAGGGAAGGAGGGAGTGGGGGAGAGAGAGGGAGACAGAGAGATATTCATTTTCCATCTGCTGGTCCACGCCTCAAAACGGACACCAACAGCTAGGACTGGGCCAGGCTGAATCCAGGAGAAAAGAATTCCACCTGGGTCTCCCACATGGGTGACAGAAGCCCAAGTTCTTGGACCATCATCCACTGCCTTCTCAGGTGCATTTGCAGGAAGCTGGATGGGAAGTGCAGTAGCCGCGACTCAGAACCGGCGCTGCAATAAGGAATACAGCGGTGACGCACCGCACTGCACCCACTGGCCCCCATTCCAGTTGTTAACACAGAACTTAGTAGTCATCATGAGCCAGCTACCCAACTGTGCTGCAAAACACAGAACCTGTTACGTTCACACTACTGTGTTTGGCACCCGTTATCTAATCTCTCCCCGTTTCCTCCCCCATACTGCCAAGCCTCTAGCTAGTCACTATTTAAAAATCGGATTGAAGATATTCTTTTTAATTTCTACATAAAGACAAAAAATGCAAGTATTTGTCTTTCTGTGTCTGGCTTATTTCACTTAAACATAATGATCTCCAGGTCTATCCTTTTTGCTGCAAATGTCAGGATTTCATTCTTTTTTTTAATGACAGTAATATTGTATTCTGTATTTTTAATCCATTAATGGACATCTGGTCTTATACCATATCTTTGCTATTGTGAATTGTGCCGCAATAAACATGAGAGTGCAGGGATTTCTTTTATATGCTTACTTCATTTTCTTTGGGCCTATTCCCAGAAGTGGGATAGCTGGGGCGTATGGTAGATCTACTGTTAGTTTTCTGAGGACTCTGCATACTCTTTGCCATGGCTGTACTAATTAACATTCCCACCAATAGTTATTCAGGTTCCCTGTTCTCCAAACCTCAGCAGCATTTGTCATTCTGACTTCCCTCATGGGTACTGACACTGAGCATTTTTCTTCATATAGTTGTTGGCTATTTATATTTCTTCTGAGAAATGTCTTTTCAGGCACTTTGCCTATTTTCTTAAAAAAAAAAAGATTTATTTATTGGAAAGGCAGAGTTAGAGGAGAGAGAGAGAGAGAGAGAGAGAGAGGGAGGAAGGATCCATCTTCTATCTGTTGGTTCACTCCCCAAATGGCCGCAATGGCCAAAGCTGGGCCAATCCAAAGCCAGGTGCCAGGAGCTTCTTCTGGGTCTCTGACATAGGTGCAGTGGCTTAAGCACTTGTAACATCTTCTACTGCTTTCCAATGCTATTAGCAGGGAGCTGGATTGGAAGCAAAGCAGCTGAGACTCTAACTGGCACCCATATGGGATGCCTTGTTGTAGGTAGTGGTTTAACCCACTATGCCACAGTGCCAGCCCCTGTTTGCCCATTTCTTAAGATTAATTTATTTATCTGAAAGAGTTACACAGAGAAGGAGAGGCAGAGAGAGAGAGAGAGAGTGAGTCTTCCATCTGCTGGTTCACTCCCCAGTTGACTGCAATGGCCGGAGCTGTGCTGATCCAAAGCCAGGAGCTAGGAGATTCCTCTAGGTCTCCCACACAGGTACAGGGGCCCAAGGACTTGGGCCATCCTCTACCACTTTCCCAGGCCATAGCAGAGAGCTGGATTGGAAGTGGAGCAGCCAAGATTTGAACCGGTGCCCATATGGGGTGCTGTACTGCAATTTATGACACTGGCACTGCAGGCGGTGGCTTTACCCACTATGCCACAGCGCCAGCCCCCTTTGCCCATTTCTTAACTGGACAGATTGTTGTTTTGTTGTAGAGTTTCTTAAGTTCCTTATATAGTCTAGATATGAATCCTTTATCAGATGAATGGTTTGCAAAGTCTTCACCCATTCTGCAGGTTGTCTCTCTCTCTCTCTCTCTCTTTTTTTTTTTTTGACAGGCAGAGTTGACAGTGAGAGAGAGAGACAGAGAGAAAGGTCTTCCTTTGCCGTTGGTTCACCCTCCAATGGCCGCCGTGGCCGGCGCGCTGCGGCTGGTGCACCACGCTGATCCGATGGCAGGAGCCAGGTGCTTCTCCTGGTCTCCCATGGGGTGCAGGGCCCAAGTACTTGGGCCATCCTCCACTGCACTCCCTGGCCACAGCAGAGAGCTGGCCTGGAAGAGGGGCAACCGGGACAGAATCCGGCGCCCCGACCAGGACTAGAACCCAGTGTGCCGGCACTGCAAGGCGGAGGATTAGCCTAGTGAGCCACGGCGCTGGCCCACAGGTTGTCTCTTTACTCTGTTGTTTGCTGTGTAGAAGCTTCTTAGTTAGGTATAATCCCATTTGTCGGGTTTTGTTTCTGTTGCCTATGTCAAAGTCCTGGAAGTGCTCCCCTTGTTTTTTTTCCCTAATCATTCCATGTCATACATTTAGATCTTTGATGCATTTTGAGATTTTGTACAGGGTGAGATGGGAGTGTATGTGTCTTGATGTTTTGTATATGTATATCTAGTTTTCCCATTTAATTTGGTGAAGTCTCTCTCTTCTGTAGGGTGTGCTTTAGCTTCTTTGTCAAATATCAGTCAGCTGTAGATGTATGGATTCATTTCTGGGGTTTCTCTTCTGTTTTATTGGCTGATTTTTCTATTTTTATGCCAGCATCACGCTGTTTTGGTTCCAGTAGCCCTACGGTATATTTTGAAATCTGTTACTGAGATGTGTCCAACTTTTCTTCTAATATTTCTTTGGTCATCCTGGTTAAGTTTCAAGAAACTGCCAAACTGTTTTTCAAAGTGGCAGGGCAATCTTTTGCTGCCTTCCAGGTGTGTTAGCAGGAAGCTGGATTGGAAGTGGAGCAGCCAGTATCGAACTAGTACTCCAATATCGGTTGCTGGATGCAATTTATGACACTGAGTCACAAAATTGGCCCCAAAGTTTTATAGTTTTAACTCTTACATTTAGGTCTCTGATTCATTTTCAGTCTATTTTTTGCACGTGGGTAGAATATAAAGGACCTAAATTATTCATTTTGCATTTGATACTCCATTGTTCTAGTATCATTTGTTGAAAAGACCATCTTTTCCCCACTGAATTGCCTTGGCACTTTTGATGAGAATTAGTTAACCATAAATGTTAGAGTTGATTCTTCTGTTCCATTGATCTATAGTGCATCTCTTTTACTTTACTTTTTTTTTAAGATTTATTTATTTGAAAGGCAGAATTACAGAGAGGCAGAGGCAGAGAGAGCTCTTCCATTTGCTGGTTCACTCCTCAAATGGCCACAGTGGCCGAAGCTGGGCCATCTGAAGCCAGGATCCCAGAGCTTTTTCCTGGTCTCCCACATGGGTGTAGGGGCCTAATTTTTTTTTAAAGATTTATTTATTTATTTGAAAGTCAGAGTTACATAAAGAGAGGAGAGGCAGAGAGAGAGGTCTTCTGTCCGATGGTTCACTCCCCAGTTGGCTGCAATGGCCAGAGCTGCGCTGATCCGAAGCCAGGAGCCAGGAGCTTCTTCTGGGTCTCCCATGAGGGTGCAGGGGCCCAAGGACTTAGGCCATCTTCTACTGCTTTCCCAGGCCATAGCAGAGAGCTGGATTGGAAGTGGAGCAGCTGGGACTCGAACCAGCACCCATATGGGATGCCGGCACTGCCACAATAGTACCTTTCCTTATATTAATACTATACTCTTAGTTACTGTAGCTTTGAAATACATTTGTTAAATATTTATTTATTTAGATTTGCTTGAAAGCAGAGCAATAGAGAGACACAGAAATTTTCCATCTTCTTGTTCACTCTCCAACTGCCTACAACAGCTAGGGCTTGGGTAGCCTGAAGCCAGGAGCCTAGAACTCCATCTGGAGTGGCAGAGACCCAAATACTTGAACCATCATTGGCTGCCTTGTAGGATTTATTAGCAGGAAGCTGGATTGGAAGTAATGTATCAGGGACTCCAACTGGAGCTCTGATATGGGATGCTTGTATCCCAAGTGGCAGCTTAACCTGCTGTGCCACAACACCTACCCTGGTAAGTAAGTTTTCAAATCAGGAAGTTTCATTTTCAGAACTTTTTGGTTATTTTGAATCACTTGAATTTCTATATAATTTTTTTTAAGATTTATTTATTTACTTGAAACTCAGAGTTACACAGAGAGAAGGAGAGGCAGAGAAAGAAGTCTTCCATCTGCTGGGTCACTCCCCAGATAGCCGCAATGGCCGGAGCTGTGCTGATCCGAAGCCAGGAGCCAGGAGCTTCCTCTGGGTCTCCCATGTGGGTGCAGGGGCCCAAGCACTTGGGCCATCTTCTACTGCTTTTCCAAGCCACAGCAGAGAGCTGGATCAGAAGTTGAGCGGCTGGGACTTGAACTGGCACCCATATGGGATGCCGGCACTTCAGGCCAGGGCTTTACCAGCTATGCCACAGCACCGGCCCCTGAATTTCCATATAAATTTTAGGATCTGCTTGTCAATATTCAAAAGTGCTTGCTATGATTTTCATAGGAGTGGTACTGAATTTGTATATCAATTTGGGAAGAACTGTTTATTTACATTTTAGAGTTGGAGAGCTTGAGTGGGGGTGGTGGTGGGGAGAGCGTGAGAGAATGCTCTCATCTGCTTGTTCACTCCCTAAATGCCTGCACTGGCTGGGGCAGGGCCAGGGTGAAGCCAGGATCTGAATCAGATTTCTAAAGTGGGTGGCAGAGACCTAGTTACTTAAATCATCACCACTGCCTTCTCAGGTCTGCATTGCTATGAAGCTGGAATCGGGAACAAGAGGCAGGCATTGAACCCAAGCAATCAGATATGGGACACAGGTGTCTTAACTCACCAGGTCAAGTGACTGCCCCAGAATTGTTACCTTAACAGTCATGTATGTCCCAATGCATGAACAGGGAATGCACCTACATTTATTTATATCTTCTTTAATTTCTCTGAATGCTTTATACTTTCCATTTTAAAAGTGTTGTACTTCTTTTATTAAATTTATTCCTAAGTATTTAATTCATTTTGGTGCTACTGTGAATGCAACTGTCTTCTTAATTTCGTTTTTGGATTTTCTCATTGCTAGTATACAAAAATTGATTGTTGTATATTAATACTTAGCTGTGATCTTGCTCAACTGCATTAATTCTAGTCCACCATTCTTCTGTTGTTGTTAGATCTTCAGCCAGTCAGATGGCATAAAATGTCAAATGGACCCCATACCAACAAAATAGCAGCAGCCTTTGTGTGTGTTTCTTTTTTTTAATTTTTAAAAGTTTACTCATTTCTTTGAAGGCTGAGCAACAGACAGAGACAGATATCTTCATCCACTCATTCATTCTCCCAATGGCAGCCAGGGTTGGACCAGGTTGAAGGCAGGAGCCAGAAACTCCATCTGGGTCTCCCACAAAGGTGGCACAGACCCAAACACTTAGGCCATTGCCCACCACCTTTCCAGGTGCATTGGCAGGGAGCTGGATCAAAAGCAGAGCAGCCCAGGCTCATGCTCTGATACGGGATGGATGTCAGCATTGCAAGCGGTGGCTTAACCAGCTGCGTCACACTGCTCACCCCTGGAGTTTAGTTTGCAGTCCTTTCCCAAAAAGAGCGTATGTCACAGAGTACAGGACTCAAGTGCAGAAAGTTCATGTGACTTGGCCACAGAGCTAATTATTGGCAGAGACAAGAAGAGAATTCCTGTTTCTGCCTCCCTGCCCGCAAACCTCCCCAGCCCTCCTGGCTGCTTTCTGGTCCCTTTCCATGACTGGGCTTTAACAGCTGCCGTTTCCTCCAGTGTCCAAAGAACAGATCCGGAGGCCAGCATTGTGGCACAGCAGGTAAAATCACCATGACACAGAGGGTACACGTTTGTGTCCCGGCTGCTCCACTTCTGATCCAGCTCCCTGCTAATGGCCTAGGAAAAGCAGCAGAAGATGGCCTAAGTGCTTGGGCCCCTGCCATTCCTGTGGGATACCAGAGCTCCTAGCTTTGGCCTTACTCAGCGCTGGCTGTTGCAGCTACTTGGGAAGTGAATCAGCAGATGGAAGACTCCTTTCTCTGTCTTTCCCTTCCTGACTTAACTCTTTCAAATAAATAAATACTTAAAAAAAAAAGTATAGATCTGCTTTTAACTTTTTTTCTTCCAGTAACCCCAAATTTTCTGAGACCCACCCCCCCTTCAAATGTTCTGGAGGTCTTCCTAATTTGCCTGCTTGACAGACATTTTATAAAACAACCCAAATTCTCAAGGTTCTTTTTTATTTTTTAAAAATATTTATTTATTTGAAAGGCCTAGTTATGGGGGTGGCAGAAGAGAGGGAGAGGAAGGGGGAGGGGGAGAGGGAGAGGGAGAGGAAGAGGGAGAGGGGGAGAGAGAAAGGGAGAGAGGTCTTCCATCCGCTGGTTCACTCCCCAATTGTCCACAACAGCTGGAGCTGTGCTGATCCAAAGCCAGGAGCCAGGAGCCAGGAGCTTCTTCCGGGTCTCCCATGTGGGTGCAGGGGCCCAAGGACTTGGGCCATCTTCTACTGCTTTCCCAGGCCACAGCAGAGAGCTGGATCAGAAGTGGAGCAGCAGGGGCTTGAACCAGCACCCATATTGGTTGCCAGCACTACAGGTGGTGGCTTTTCCCACTACTCCATAGTGCTGGCCTCTACATATCCCATGTTAAAAACCTTCCTTGAGTCCAGAAAGTTCTGAGATTCTTGTGTTTTGGACTTATGAGATTACTATGTTGCTTAGGCCCATTTTACAGCTTCTTTAAAAGAATAATGATTAGACTTCCAAAGGCTTCATCTTAGTTTGCATTTATTGAGCTAACTGTTGTTCAATAGAATCTAGAAGTTAGATTGGGAGGCCAAAATGCTAATTTTCTCAGGTTTCTGGTTAACTTATATGATGGCTAGAATCATCCAGAAAAATTAAGCGGTAATTATATTTTCTTGAATACTCATTCAAGTTTCAACTTAAGACTTCAGCTTTCATTTTCAAATGAAGATACAATGTCTTGTGGTTAGGTTTCATGGACTTGGTTATCTTCGCTGGAGTAATAGTTCTCCTCTATCTGGGAAAGTCATTCTCTGCAGTTAGGCACTGGGAGGTAGGGGGTTAAAACCTAAGGCGGTTTTTCTTGGAACAAAGCTAATTATCAGTTACTACCAGATTCCCACTGGGGCTAGAATTCCAGAAAGAGGGAAGAGGACTCCATCTTCTATTCTGCCTTCTGCCTTCTTGGATTATATCTGTGAAGCAAAAAAATATAGTTTGAATAAAATATCTAAAATACTTTACCAGCTGTTGTGGACGTGTTGTCTTCCCAACATTCCATTTCTTCCCCATTATGTAACAGTGGTTTGAGTGGAATAGATCCAGCTTCATGTTAAATGTGAGGGGTAGGCCTTGACTGATATAGGTCAATTGGAAAATCCCTTCTTTTCCCCATTCCTGAATGATTCGGTTAACTCATAGCATTCCTGTGTTAATGTGCATTGGGTAGGGTTGTACTCAATTTGTGTGAAGTTCAAAACTCTCACCAGGACAGTGTGATGTGCTGTGTATAGACTGGGAACTATTTTTTTTTTTTTTTGGACAGGCAGAGTGGACAGTGAGAGAGAGAGAGAGAGACAGAGAGAAAGGTCTTCCTTTGTGGTTGGTTCACCCTCCAATGGCCGCCGCGGCCGGCGCGCTGCGGCCGGCGCACCGCACTGATCCGAAGGCAGGAGCCAGGTGCTTCTCCTGGTCTCCCATGGGGTGCAGGGCCCAAGCACCTGGGCCATCCTCCACTGTACTCCCTGGCCACAGCAGAGAGCTGGCCTGGAAGAGGGGCAACTGGGACAGAATCCAGCGCCCCGACCGGGACTAGAACCCAGTGTGCCGGCACCACTAGGCGGAGGATTAGCCTAGTGAGTCGTGGCGCCGGCCCCTATTTTTTTTTTTAAGATTTATTTATTTATTTGAAAGTCAAAGTTACACAGAGAGAGGAGAGGCACAGAGAATGATGGTTCACTCCCCAATTGGCCACGATGGCTGGAGCTTTGCCAATCCAAAGCCAGGAGCCAGGAGCTTCCTCTGGGTCTCCCACGTGGGTGCAGGGCCCAAGCACTTGTGCCATCTTCCACTGCTTTCCCAGGCCATAGCAGAGAGCTGGATTGGAAGTGGAGCAGCCGGGACTTGAACTGGCACCCATATGGGATGCTGGCACTGCAGGCGGCGGCTTTACCTGCTACACCGCAGTGCCGGCCCCTAAAACTGGGAACTATTGAACAACTGTGTCACCTCTGGTAGTCAGCTTCTAAGATGACCCGGCATGTTGCTGCCTCCTGGTATTCATGCCCCTATATTTGTTCAATTCTCTCATCTTAAATGTAGGCTGGACCCAGTGACTTTCCTAACAGAATATAGAAAAAAAAAATGTGATGGGATGCCACTTCTGAGATTAGTTATACAAAGACTGTGGCTCCTACTCGGGGATCCTCTCCTACCTGCTTGCCACATGCCATGCTGTGAGGAATGCTAGACAGGTCCACATGGCAGGGAATTAGGGGAAATCTCTGGATAACAGTCAGTGAGAAATTGAGGCTCTGAGCTCATTAACCTGTAAGGAACTAAATCCTTCCAATAGCCATGTGAGTAAACTTGAAAGGAGACCTTCTGGTTAGGCCTTCAGGTGACACTGTGGCCCTGTACGTGGCTTAACTGCAGCCTCAGGCAAGAACAGGCCAGAGGCTCCCGGCTCATCTGTACTCAGATTCCCGACTCACAGGAACTGTGAGATAAACAAACATTTAAGCCACTAAATTTGAGTGATTTGTAAAGCAGCAAAAAATAATATACTATCCTAACAGAAGTTGGAGCTATATATTTTCCCTGTTAGTTGAAAGCATATTAACATATACTACCTCGTAATGATCTTGGAAAGGTTATTAGGCATTAAAATGTTTACATTCAAATGAATTTACCATGGTATACAAAAATCATACAGACACAAACCTATCTACCTACTTAAACTGTCTCCACTTCTCATATGGAAAATCATATAATAAAGCCTCAATCATTGACAGCCCCTTATAATACTGACAAAGTCTGGGCCTCTGATTACTAAAAAATAATGACCACAGGGTAACTGTTCTCTTAAAAAATATCCATTGTTTAAAGTCATTAAAATCACATTCACATATCAATTTACATATAAACTTTAAACTTTTCCATTTGGGAGGCAGAGAGAAAAAGAGACAGAGAGAGAGAGAGACAGAGACGATCTCACCAAAATAGGCAGGTGAGGAGATTCAAAACGGATCTGCAAACAGAGACCTCCCATCTGCTGTTTCATTCCTCAAACACTTGCAACAGCTGGGGCTGGGAGAAGCCAAAGCCTGAGCCAAGAATTCCATCCAGGTTTCCCAAGTGGGTGGCAGGGACCCGATTTATGGAGACACCTCTCAGGGCAAGCTGAAATCAGGAGCAGCGCTGGGACCTGAACCCAGGCACTCTGGTATGGGATGTAGGCATCTCAAGTGGCACCTTAATCACCAGGCTAAATGCCTTCCTCTATTTACATATTAGTTTTAAATGATAGTTAAAATGATTCTTAATTGGTATCTATGCATGAAAGCAGGCCTTTAAGGACTTCTGCTTAGGCACTGCGTACTGGGTGAGAAAGAAGCCTTTCAACCAATGGACATAGGGTGTCGAGAAGTGAAAAGTATGACTAATTAAATTCTTGGACACAACATTCAGTAAAAACAAAAAACCTTAACCACATCATCTTCTTTATTTTAAAAGATTTATTTATTTATTTATTTGAAAGAGTTATACAGAGAGAAGAAGAGACACACACACACAGAGGTCTTCCATCTGCTGGTTCACTGCCCAAATGGCTGCAATGACTGGAGGCTGGCCCAGGCTAAAGCCAGGAGCCAGGAGCTTCTTCCTGGTCTCCCATGTGAGTGTGCCGGAGGGGCTCAAGCACTTGAGTCACCTGCTGCTTTCCATAGTCAAGAGCAGGGAGCTGGATCAGAAGTAGAGTAGCTAGGTCTCAAACTGGTGCCCATATAGGATGCCTGTGTTGCAGGCAGTGGCTTTACTTGCCATGCCAAAGCGCTGGCCCCAGAAGCACATGACCTTGAAGGGCCTTTGAATTTGAATGTTATGCTTACCCAGACTGCCCTGAACTCAATCCCTAGGTAACAACAGCTTTTGCTTTAAAGGATCCTCAGGATTGCAGGGTCATTTGAAACGGCCATTGGGTTCATCTGGGAGGCACTTACTTATATCTATTTTCTAGCAGTTTCAATAAGGGATGATATTCTTTCTTATCTGCCAAACCACTTCTCTCAAATATCCTTCCTATGTATTTAAAGACTTACTTGAAGCTGCTTTATAAAAAAATCGAATAATAAATATAAAGTGAGATACATCAAGTGTGCTTCTGAGAAGGAGATGGGATTGGAGGCAGAGATAAAGAGGCAATTTTCCCTTTTTATTACATATGGAACTCTATATTGCTTAATTTTTAGTTTATAACACGTTTGTGTTGCTTTTGTAATTTAAATTAGTTTTGAGGTCAGCATTGTGGCATAGTGGGTAAGGATGCTGCCTGCGATGTCAGCATCCCACATGGGCACTGGTTCGTGTCCTTGCTGCCACACTTCCAATCCAGCTCCTTACTAGTGGCCTGGGAGAGCAGTGAAAGACTGCCCAGGCCCCTGTCACCCACGTGGGAGATGGGAGACTTGGAGGAAGCTCCTGGCTTCTGGCACTGGCCTGGCCAGCCCTGTCCAGGGAGTAAACCAGCAGATGGAAGATATCTCTCTTTCTAACTCTCACTTTCAAATAAATAAATCTTTTTATTTTTTTAATTTTTTTTATTTTTTATTTTTTGACAGGCAGAGTGGACAGTGAGAGAGAGAGAGACAGAGAGAAAGGTCTTCCTTTTGCCGTTGGTTCACCCTTCAATGGCCGCCGCGGCCGGCGTGCTGCGGCCGGCGCACCGCACTGATCTGATGGCAGGAGCCAGGAGCCAGGTGCTTTTCCTGGTCTCCCATGGGGTGCAGGGCCCAAGCACCTGGGCCATCCTCCACTGCACTCCCTGGCCACAGCAGAGAGCTGGCTTGGAAGAGGGGCAACCGGGACAGAATCCGGCGCCCCGACCAGGACTAGAACCCGGTGTGCCGGCGCTGCTAGGCGGAGGATTAGCCTAGTGAGCCGCGGCGCCGGCCTCAAATAAATAAATCTTTTTAAAAAAAGTTTAAAGCTTTTTTTTTTTTTTTTAAAGGAAAGTTCCCTGAGAAGGTCTCATTTGTATTTTAAGACGAATTCCTTCAGTTAGATCATCAAAGTGGTTCCTATCTAAGCAGTCGGGAGTGTGTGAAATGAGAAGGAAGAGATGGAGGGTTACAATGAAGGCAGGATAAAGAAGGTCCATTGTGGTGGGCAGTTCTGAAAGAGGCAAGATTTAACAACGCCAGAACTGTGAGTTCACCTGCTTATCTACATAGGAGCGGACTAAGTATAGGCTGGATAGGAGGGGATTTCATGGAAGAGGCAGAGGATGAGGGTGTTCACAGTGCATCAGTGCAGTGGTGGGGTCCAAGTAAACTGCCACTTATCAAGAAGAACATGTGAGATGGCTTGAGCTAGAGGATGAAACTGAGAGTGGGGAGTTTCCTGGATTGCAAGAACCAGAACTGCAAGAGCCTGAAAAGGAGGAATAGCTACCAGGATGGGACGCAGAATACGAGCGTAGACAGCGAGTGGCTGAGGCAGCTAAGAACAGAGGGAGACCATGTTCTTCCTAATGAGCCCCTGGTTTTTAAAATTTCTAGTATGAAAAATGCATCTACATAGGCAAAACTAAAGTAAAACACAATCCAACTCACCACTCTGGTTGACAGCTTGTTTTAAATATGGTGGTTAAACTTTCGAGGTCTTCATTCTTTAAATGTAATTCATCCAGCAGGGTGGCTATAAACTGTGTGAACACCGCATTTTCCCGTGAATGCTTCTGAATGCCAAGAATCGGGGCCAGTCTGAAACAATCAAAACACAAGGCACATATCTGTGAAATGCGATGGGCTAAGGACTCTCACATTCACCAGGGCACAGAGATTTTGTGAGGATAATGGGGTCTTTGTGAGTCAACAAAATCCCCAGAGGAAAAATAGGCAGCAGAGAAGTCTCAGGAAAATATCAAAAGATTAAACATTGGGGCCGGCGCCACGGCTTACTAGGCTAATCCTCCGCCTAGCGGCGCCGGCACACCGGGTTCTAGTCCCGGTCGGGGTGCCGGATTCTGTCCTGGTTGCCCCTCTTCCAGGCCAGCTCTCTGCTGTGGCCAGGGAGTGCAGTGGAGGATGGCCCAGGTGCTTGGGCCCTGCACCCCATCGGAGACCAGGAAAAGCACCTGGCTCCTGGCTCCTGCCATCGGATCAGTGCGGTGCGCCGGCCGCAGCACGCCGGCCGCGGCGGCCATTGGAGGGTGAACCAACGGCAAAAGGAAGACCTTTCTCTCTGTCTCTCTCTCTCACTGTCCACTCTGCCTGTCAAAATAAATAAATAAATAAATAAATTAAAAAAAGATTAAACATTATTAAGTATGGAAAAAAGTCCAAAAGCCTGTATCTATGACATGTTCTTCATCATGGCAGCAAAAGCTATTAAAACTCTGCTCAGAAGGGAAAATTAATGAACTCATTCCACTTGAGGAAGAGTGGTGTGGAGAGGCACTTAGAGCTGAGAATTATTTTAAAAATATAATTTATATGGAATTATTTATGTTATTTACATTGATTATGTCACTTGGAAAAAAGCATTCAATAAACAAAGATCACCTTTCAATATTTATATTTTTATTTATTTAAAACATTTAAAATTTATTTTCATTTTTCTTCAAAGGTCAGGGCCCCCCCACCCCCACCCCATACCCACGGAGGGGAAGAGAGAGAGAAAACTGATCAGCCTTCCATCAGCTGGTTCAGTCCTCAAGTGCCCTCCAGCAGGGGCTAGACTAGGTCAAAGCCAGAAACCTGGAACTCAATATGGGTCTCCTACATAGTTGGCAGGGACCCAAGTACTTGAGCCATCACCTGTTGCCTCCTGGCTATGCATTAACAGGAAGCTGGAATGGAAGTGGAGCCAGGCACTCTGAAATAGGATATAGGCATACCAAGTACGCCTTAACTGCTGAGCCACATGCCTGTCCCCTAATATTTTTATTTTTGAAACACTACGTAAATGAATGACATCTCACAAGGTATTTAATACCAACTTCATAAGAAACAATGTGCTTTTTTTTTCTCTAATAATTTCCAGTAAATACCTATAAAGAATGAATGACTGGGGCTGGCACTTTGGTGTAGTGGGTAAAGCTGCCACCTGCAGTGCCAGCATCCCACATGGGTGCTGGTTCAAGTCCTGGCTGCTCCTCTTCCAATCCAGCTCTCTGCTATGGCCCAAGTCCTTCAGCCCCTGCACCCTCGTGGGAGATCCTGAGGAAGCTCCTGGTTCCTGGCTTTGGATCAGTGCTGCGCCGGCCATTGCAGCCATCTGGGGAGTGAACCAGCAGATGGAAAACCTCTCTCTCTCTCTGCCTCTCTGTCTCTAACTCTGATTTTCAAATAAATAAATAAATAAATAAATCTTTTTAAAAGAATGACTGACTGCCTATAATAGAATCTTAAAAGTAATTTTCCTTGAAATGTGATTAGTCAACATGATCTCCTGTAAGTCAGCAATATATAGCCTAATTAGAAAGATTAAAGACCATTTTGTCTCTATAGAGAGTATGCTTTGTAGAGTCCTTGCAAGGTACATTCTTGGAAAACTTCTTGGGAAAAATTCTTTCCCCCCAAATAGTCTTACACTTCCCACAACTCTTTCAGATGCATATTTAACCTAAGCCATTGCCGCTGTATAATATATTGTATAATATTGTATAATATATTGATGTATAACATCAATAAAAAGCTCAAGGAATCAGAGCAAGTCAGTTCTGCAGTAGTGAGTGTGGAATGGGAAACGGTTTCTGAGGGGAAGATTTATTTCTTCCTTGCTTAGCCATCTTATATAGAAGGCAGAAGTAAGAGGAAAATTTTGTCAGAATTGTCCAAAGATGGCTAGGACACTGGTAAATTCTCTTTATCCTTACAGGTATCTTAGCAAGAACTAGAGAGTAGGTGATGCCAATAATAGTTTGGTGAAATCTACAGAGTTCAATTTGGGAAGATCACTTGTAGTGCATTCCTTCCCTCATCTTCCTGTATGGATGACAGCTAGGGAAGGGAGTGCCAAGCTCCTACACTTCATCAGCTTTGTCTGCAGACAGTTAATACTGGCAAACAGGACTACTCCAATCTCCCAATGGTCAGCCCAAGCTAGGTACTCAGGTGAACTTAGTGCTGGTCAGCTTTTCCTGAGGCATCTTCCTACAGAGAAGGTGGAACGTCGAGGCCAACTCTGTTTTTTCTCAAATTTAGGTAAAGTCAATATTCAAAATATAAGTTGTAGGGTGGTATGTGGCATAGTAGGTAAAGCCACTGCCTGCAGTGCCAGCATACCACATGGGCGCTGGTTCTAGTCCTGGCTGTTCCACTTCCAATCCAGCTCTCTGCTATGGCCTGAGAAAGCAGCAGAAGATGGCCCAAGTCCTTGGGCTCCTGCACCCGTGTGGGAGACCCGGAGGAAGCTCCTGGCTCCTGATTTCGGATCAGCACAGCTCTGGCCATTGCAGCCATCTGGGGAGTGAACCAGCGGCTGGAAGACCTCTCTTTCTCTTTGCCTCTGCTCTCTGTAACTCTGCCTTTCAAATAAAAAAAAAATCTTTAAAAAAAAAAAAAACCAAACAAAAAACAAAACAAAATGTAAGTTGCCACTCCCCCACAGTAAGTCTAAAAATACTGGGAATGAGATGACATTGGCTAAAATAAAACCAAAAAGTCCTGAGCATGCAGATCAAATATACTGACTTCACAGAAACCTAGCTCTTGTGTGTATTTAAAATGATATTTACAAGATACATCCAAAACAATTTCTCGGCTTTCAAGCCTAGTATTTGGCTTACATGAAACTGCCATTAGTACTCAACCCAAATTTCCAAACTTAGCCCTAACATTAGAGATAAACGGTGATTACAAGATTCTCAACCTGTGTGCCCAGGAGAGCAGAAAATATGAAGAGTTGTTGCAGAGAAACTGTGAGAGAACCCTTCTGCCAACAATCCTAGTAAGACACTATTTTAGGAATAGTAACACTTCTCTAGCAAAATTTTAAGGCTAAAATGACTCTATATAAATTATTAACTCATTACAAAAAATATATTCAAATTTATCTCAAATTTTTGTTTATAAAGAAAAAAAATCAGGATTAATAAGAAACTTTAGTTAGGAGAGAGAAAAAAAAAAGCAACTATATAATACTAAGCCGTAGTAAATACCGCTCATCAATCAGGCCTTCTTTCCTTAAAGATCTTGGGAGGTTTGCTTGGAGAATTCTCCAGCTAGGATTCTGAGCAACCACTTCAACTGCTCTGTACAGGCTCCTGAGGTGAAGCCTGTACGCTCCCCAGTCTACCTACAAGCCTGGTGGGGAACTATGCATACAACACAACTCTAACCCTGGCCTTAGGGTCTAAATAGAAAATGAGGCTAATAATACTTCATACCTTAAAAGAGTACCATCAAAAAATTCAAGTGAGATATTGTAGAAGAGCACGTCTTATCAATTATAATAATTATGGTAATCTCAGCTAACATTTGCTGTGTGCTACCTATGAGCACTTACTGTGTACTTGCTCTAAGCATGAATTATCTTTATACTGTGATGCTAAAGGATGAAGTTACCACTTGTTTTATGTTTGAGGAAATACAGGCACAAAAAAGTTGTACTTCTCTAAGGTCACACACACAAAAAATAAGCAGCTTAAACCTAAGCAGTTCACCCCCAAAGTCCAATCTTGTAGCCCATGTGCTACCTGTCAGTCTTTGTAGGCTGTAGATCCCGCTAAAGTTAACCCTTACTTGCCTGGCATGTATTTAGGCATCAATGGACACGCAGAAAGAACTGAATAATTTAAACTTGCACTGCAGAACCAGAGGACTGCAAGTGTAAAAATGCAAGTGGCTGGCAGGCAAAGGAAGTGCTGATACAGAAATCACACCGGGGCTGGTGTCTGCAGATTCTGCAGCAGGCCATCAGCAGAGAGGCCTAGCAGGCAGCTGAGGATTTCCTGACTATTGTAACACCTGAGCCGACCCGAAGTGTCACTGTATGATGAGACTCCTGCAAAGACAGCCTGCAGATTTGCTTTGCCCTTATTTCTCTCCTTGGATTTTCCTTCTGATATTTAACTGAAAAGATTTCTTCTCTGCCCCCAGTCCCTACCACAGAATGTAAATGATTACGGAACTATAGAATACTCAGTTTCTAAGAGTTACAAGCTGATTTAAAATTCTTTCTGCAACAAGGGTAGGTGTAAATACATAAAGACAAAAGTTCCTGTGCACCTCTAAACATTAATCATCTGGTGGATGACTTCTGGAGAGTCTCATAAAAATTTGTTTTGTCTTTAAAATTATCCTCTCTGGAAACCAAGCTCAAGAACACAAGGAACAAACAAAGTTTTGACAAGTTATGAAATCACAAAAAACAGTGTGTCAAGAAAGATGCTGAACCCTGAAAATCTGACTTAAAATTTTATGAAAGATTCATTTAAGAAAATTATGATTTCTTTCCTATTTTAAATCTAATTTACACTTGAAGTTGAATAAGGATTACATATATTATCTTTATGTTTTATAGTTTCTTTGTCTCATGCTTTAACATATTTCTTTACTTAACAGCAGTTGACAAGCTGCCCACTCTCCCAGCTTGGTTGCTTACTACACATCTTCTGATGTTTTGTGTCATCTTTGTAGCAAGAGGTTCTGTGCTTGTATATATGAACTGGAGGCAAGATTATACCATTCTATCAGCCTATTATATTTTAGTTAATGGTAAGAGTTTGTTGTATCCATTGTTAAAGATGCTACTAACCAAGTCCTGGGGTTCTTTTTAGAGTGCATGCTGCCCCACTGACAGGTGTTATGGGGCTGACTGGTGTTGATGTGTCCATCGGACATACAGGGGCACTGCACTGAGCTGGGAGACTGGGTTCTTGCCAGTCTCCTTCTGTTAGCAGTGAGCAATACAGTCCCTTTGTGTGCTTGGAATCAGGTTAAATGACAAGGGAGCAAGTATACTTGCTGCTCTCTACTGTTTCAAGTCTTCATTTTGAAAACACAGACAGCCCTTTCTAACTAGTTCTTTACCATATGGTGAATGGCATGACATCACAAGCAAAAATCCAGTGTCAAACTGAATCTCATTGATAAGACCTTTATTTAACTGACTGCTCCACATATGCTACACATCAAAAGAAAGAGAATATAAGTCAGGTTAGGACAGGTACCTTCCATTTGTTATTACTGAGCTATCAAACAACATATGGTTAACAGGAATTATTATGTATAGTAGTAGTAGTAGGAAGAGTTTCAAGGTTTGGACATGGCAACTGAAACGAAAGATACTTAAAAGTTTTTTGTTTGTTTGTTTGTTTTACAAATGCTTACATCCAAGGGCTTAGAGATGTATGAACTTTTGATTGAGCCTCAGAAATAAGGTGCCCATAATTTAGAGGTCACTGGTTTGATCGCATCAACAGAGAAAATGACATCAGGAGTTCAAGTTGTAGTTGACTGGGCAAGTGGAGCCAAACAACTCATGGAACTCCTATTGTCCATCTCTGGTTGTGCAACACAAACTGAACCTGGATTTTAAAATGTCTTTCCCATTCTGGGCCATATTGCTGCACTTAAACCAAACCACTGGGGACTCTACACCATTGCTGCTAGAACACTGTAAATCACGGACAGTCTGAATTATCCTTTCCTGGTCAATCCGGGGTGACATGTGCCAGTATCACATATGGCACCTGCCTGAAATGATACAGCAATTTTCTCTGAACCTGATCCTCAAAACTGAGCAGAAACAATAACTCTTAGAGGGAGTTTCCTGAGTGCTCACTATTGGTTTTCAAATTCATAGAATCAGACTGGTAGACTGTTGTAAAATGATAATGAGTAACAGTCTTCATGTACAACTAAATCTTACTGGAAGAAAGAGTCGTGAGAATATCTGTATGAACAAATGTCACCAGAAAGCATGCTTCTCTATGGTTTGGGGTTGGAGGAAGGGACAGGAAGTGAAAAGCCACACTATTTTCTGTACCTATCAGATTTGAGAAATTACTAGGTTCATACAGAGTTCGGCTGTAGTAGGGAAACCTGTGTTCTTCTGATTACCATGCATAAAGGTGATGAAAATGCAAAGACCACTAACAGGTAACAATGGAGACTTTTTTTTCAACATTCACTTTCTCATCCTTCAGAAGTCAGAGCTGGGAAGAAGGTAATGTTTCAATGTTTACATGTGTAAGCACTGTGCCTATCACTTTACCAATGAAAACAAACAGGTATTATAAGACCTGCCACGTTGGTGGCTTAGAATCAAACAAAAGCCTTCTGGGATAGATGAGCCACCTGTATCAGTAACGGCATGGGTAGAAATCTGAAAGATGAGGTTTTACTTTAGGATATTATTTTATGAGGCTACAGTGCCTAATTTCCTCAAGTGTGATTTATTTTCAACCTATTTAACTTTCCTTTTCTTTGATTAAAGTTATTTTTCAATTTTAGAGTAACACGGAATACTTAACAGATAAAAGTTCTTGAGTTAAGGGGTTTATCCAGTGTCATCCTTGTTATGAATAGTGCTAAAAATGAATGTCTTTATCACAAAGGTGTCTTGCTTAACTATCAGGTCTCATCTCTTTCTCCTTGCATGGCAGTGGCAATTGTCACCTTACCCATACTATCCTCTTCTAAAGAATGAGTTGGGATTTTCCCTTCTCTACATGAGCAAGTGCTAAATGATAAAGCATTAAACCAGAATACCTCTGTCCGCACAACCACACCTTCAAAACTGAAACACAAGAGAGCTGTGACCAGTAACACCAAGGGTCAAAATGTCATCTATTTTCAGAAAGTTGAGGGCTGACACAAACCCCAGACATTTTGCAAAATGCCTTTCTCAGATACTGAAATCAAGAAATTCTGAAATCAAGAAAACGTTCAAAAGGAATTTCACCTATATATTTGGGGCTCCTCAACATGCAAGTAATTAGAATTTCATATTTAACATTAACTCTTCCTTTACATTCTTGTTTCTTATTACAAAGAAGACAGAAGAAGATTCAACTTATCGGTGAGCCTCCGACATGTGTGTCCCTGACTTCCTCTCCAAACACAACAGCCAGAGAAGCACAGGGAAAGAATCAAAAAAGTCACCTTTTTTGGTACTGGGCCATGTGTGGTGACAACTACTTTATAAGCTGTATTGATGTTTCTAAGTAAACACGGTCTACCCTTTTTTAAAATTTTAAAAAAATATTTATTTACTTGAAAGAATTTCAGTGAGGCAGAGACAGAGAGAGAGGTCCCCCATCCACTGGCCCACTCCCCAAATGGCCCCAACAGCCAGAGCTGGGCTGATCTGAAGCCAGGAGCCTCCCCTGGGTCTCCCATGCAGGCGCAGGGGCCCAAGGGCTCGAGCCATCTTCCACTGCCCTCCCAGGCCACAGCAGAGAGCTGGACCGGAAGAGGAGCAGCGCCAGGATCCGAACTGGTGCCCACATGGGGTGACGGCACCACAGGCGGTGGCCCTACCCACTATGCCACAGCACCAGCCCCAAACATGATTTACTCTTGACAAAGAAACAAATGCTAAAACGGTAGAGCTAAGTCTAAAATTCAGACACTAAAATGGATGGGGAGTGACTTTCTAAATTGGAACAAATGAGTTTGCTTCTCTTAAAAAAATGGCAATTTGTTGGAGCCTGCACTATGGCGTGACAGGTAAAGCCGTTGCCTGCAGTGCCGGCATCCCATATGGGCGCCGGTTTGAGTCCTGGCTGCTCCACTTCGATCCAGCTCTCTGCTGCAGCCTGGGAAAGCAGTGGAAGATGGTCCAAGTCCTTGGGCCCCTGCACCCACGTGGGAGACCTGGAAGAGCTCCTGGCTCCTGGTTCTGGATTGGCGCAGCTTTGGATGTTGCAGCCAACTGGGGAGTGAACCAGAGGATGGAAGACCTCTCTCGCTTGCTCTCTGCCTCTGCCTCTCTGTAACTCTGACTTTCAAGTAAAAAAATTCTAAAAAAAAAAAAAAAAAAAAAAAAAGGCCAATTTGCTTCCCAGTTTTTCCCTTTGTCTCAGGATCTCAACCACTGAGTCAAACATTAAGAAGCTACAGTGAGTTCCAAGTTTGTAAAGGAAAAAAAAAAAGTTTTTTGAGACTAACATTGGTTTCCAACCTTTCTGTGAAGCTGTAGCAAGTGTTAACTTTAAGGTGAGACTCAAGTTAATTTCCTAAGGTCATGTAAGTCACTACAAAATGAGAAAATAACCCCAGATGCACTCCCACTAGTCAACATTTCTAACCACTAGACCACATATGCTCACATGTCTGATTCATTTTAAGAACTGAGTAGGTCTCATGATTTTCAAAAACCTACTTATATACGCTCCTCAAATTTTCAAATCATTACAAAATAAAACACGTTAATTAAAACTGATACATCTACTGCTTCTAATTCATCCTTTCTCTGTAACAGCCAAGGGGCATTTTCCACTACCATTAACTCACAGACTTCAGAAAAAGCTAAACACTTCTAGTCAGGTAAATCCTGGTAGACCAAGCAAGTCAACTGATCTAGCATCTACCTACAGAGCACACCAATAAGCACTGGAATTAAGACACTGGTTCTCAATTCTCAGGAAACTTAAAAAATACTTAAGCCCCACTCAAGACTGGTGACTCAGAATCTTTGAATCAGTCATTAGAATTTTTAAAAAGCTCTCTATATGATTCTAATGTATAGCCACTTTGAGAACCAGTGATTTGAGTATCCATTAAAATTTTAATTGAATAAATTTGTACAGTTCTGATTTCTTTTTCTTATTTTTGCTTTTTTAAATATTTTATTTATTTGAAAAGGCAGAGTAACAGAGAGGGAGGGAAGGAGGGACGGAGAGAGAATGACTCTGTCTACTGCTCACTCCCCAAATGGCCACAATGGCTAAAGCTGGGCCAGGTTGAAGCCCAGAGGCAGGAACTCCATCTGGGTCTCCCACATGTATGGCAGGGACACAAGCACTTGAGCCATCACTGCTGTTTACCTAGGGAGCTGGATCCAAAGTGGAACAGTTGGGACTTTAACTGGCACTCCACTATATGATGCTGGCACTTAAACTTGCTAACTACACTGCTGGAAGAAATGAAAAGGTAAAGGAAATGAGGGGTTGGTGTTGTGGCATAGCGGGTACAGCTGCCAGCTGTGCCTGTTTGAGTCCTGACTGCCCCTCTTCCAATCCAGCTTCCACTAATGGCCTGGGAAAAACAGTGGAGGATGGTCCAGGTTCCTGGGCCCCTGCACCACTGTGGGAGACCTAGAAGAATCTCCTGTCTTTAGCCTGGCCCAGCCCTAGTGGCCATCTGGGGAGTGAACCTGCAGATTGAAAATCTCTTTCTGTCTCTCCCTCTCTCTCTGTAACTCTTTCAAATAAATAAATAATTTTTTAAAAAATAGCAGGGGATTCCAAGAAGGCTGAATACACAAAGGATGTACTGCTTTAGGCAAGGTAAAAATAGTAGCAAAAAAGTGGAGGAAGTGGATTCCCAGGGGGGAGCTGGAGAGAAATCTGAAGTGAAAGTTCTATAAAAGGAAGAGGGACGCTGTGGATCATCGTGAAGGTGCAGACCGCACAGCGACGAGCATGGACACAACTCATGATCCCCACAGCTGAGAGCCAGAGGAAGCACCAGCTTTGCAGAGCAAGGTGAGAGCAGACTGCGGCAGCCCGTGCCTGGGGATACTGCTGGAGGGCGGGGCCTGGAGCAGCACACTGTCAGAGTCTGGCCTGAAGCCCCAACAGGGGGCAGGGACCCACCGCACCCAGTGAAAAAGGGGCATGTTTCTTCCTCCCGATCCCCTAACAAGGACACCCCACAACCAGCACGGAGAAGGCACCATTTTGTCACCAGTGGCTCCTGTACATGTGTGTGATCTGGCAAAGGGAAAAATACACATTCCCCACTGACTTTGATTCTGGCTAGGAGGGTGGATGGGGGCTGGGCACACATGTAGGACTGTGGTGAGCCCCCAGCCTCTCAATGTAACACAGGCTCTGGGGCTCAAACTGCCAAGGCAGAGCACCCACAGGCAGCTACTCTGGGATGTCTCTGTTCTCTCCACAGATGGGAAAGGCTGGTGGGGTGAAGTGGATTCTCTGCACCCCGTGACTGTGTAAGCCTTGTGTGCTGAGACTGTGGGAACTCTGTGATTGCACCATAGGGCACAGGGTGTAGCTGGGTCTCTGGGCAACCACTGTGTGTGATGCCAGAGGCTCAGAGCTCCCTGAGTGCCTGGAGTGGGTCACTGCAACAGGATCCACGCTCATACTGAGGATTGCACAGATCCTTTGTGCAGTTCATGTAGCAGTGCGGGGCAGCCCACTGTGGGCTAGCCCCAAGCACTGATGACCTTGAAAGAGAGGAGGTGAGGGTGTGATTACACCAACAGAGGTGATCATATCCTCCACTCTGCTGACAATAGAGGAGAGCTACCACACCCAACTTGGGTGTCACCCTGGACACTCGCCCCACCCTAGAGCACCGACCAGACCTCCTTGACAATACCCAGCACACACTTCTGGGTATTCACTGAAAGAGAAGACACTCCAGGCCAGCGCCGCGGCTCACTAGGCTAATCTTCTGCCTGCAGCGCCGGCACCCTGGGTTCTAGTCTCCGTTGGGGCACCAGATTCTGTCCCGGTTGCTCCTCTTCCAGTTTAGCTCTCTGCTGTGGCCCGGGAGTGCAGTGGAGGATGGCCCAAGTGCTTGGGCCCTGCACCCGCATGGGAGACCAGGAGGAAGCACCTGGATCCTGGATTCGGATCGGCGCAGTGCCAATCATAGTGGCCATTTGGGGGGTTAACCAACAGAAGGAAGACCTTTCTCTCTGTCTCTCTCTCTCACTGTCCACTCTGCCTGTCAAAAAAAAAAAAAGAGAGAGAGAGAGAAGACACTCCAGTAGGCCATACAGGCGCAGTTCAAAGATAAAAGTCATCAGAGGAGGAAACCAACAAATATTTTAACAAATGCCTAAAAATAAATGCAGAAATTCAAGAAACAGGAATAAGTAAGATAACATGACACCCCCCCCCCCCCAGGAACACAGTAGCACTTCAATATCAGAATGTTAGAAATAAGAGGCTAATTAAATGCCTGAAAAGGAACTCAAAACACTGATGACAGGATTACTCAGAAGCAATGAGAAGCAAATTCATGAGTTAAAGAAATCCATACATGACATACAAGAAAAAATTTCTCAGAAATATTAGAAACGAAAAATTAAATATATCAAATGAAAATACAATGGAAAGTGTTAACAACAGACTTGGTGAGGCAAAAGACAGAATATCCAAGCTAGAAGACAAATCTTTGGAAATGTCTCAGACAAAAAAAAGTTAGAAAAATTAAAAACAGTGTTGAAGATTTATGAGATACTATCAAATGACCCAACATCTGAGTCTTAGGAGTTCTTGAAGGTGTGGAAAGAGAGAATGGGTTAGAAAGCCTGTTCAGTGAAATAATTACAAAAAACTTCCCTAACTAGGACAAAGGAAGGGAGTAGTCCAAGCATACAAGGTACATAGAATTCCTAATAGACATGACCAGAAAAGATCTTCACCACAACACACTGTAGTCAAATTCTCCATAGTAAAACATAAAGAAAAGATTCTAAGTGAGAGAAACGCTAGATTACTTTCAGAGGATCCTCAGGCTCACAGCTGACTTCTCATCAGAAATCCTACAGGCTAGGACAGAATGGAGAGACATAGTCCAAGCATTAAAAGAAAAAAACTGTCAACCTAGAGTACTGTATCCTGCAAAGTTCTCATTTATCAATGAAAGTGAAATAAAGACCTTCCAAAACAAAGAAATTGAAAGAATTTGTCATCACTTGTTGAGCCCTAAAAATGATGCTTAAGGATATACTTCACACAGAAACACAGAAAGACTGTCATCACTATGAAAGAATGTGAAGGCAGAAAGTCTGCTAGTAAAAGGACAAAGGAAATCTAATGCAAAAAATTGGAATATTTATGGAAAAATGGCAGGGCCAAGTTGTTACTTATCAATAATAAGTATGAATGTAAATGGCATAAATTCTCCAATTAAAAGATACAGACTGGTTGAATATATTAAAAAATAAGACCCATATATTTGTTGCCTACATGAAACACACTTAACCAACGAAGATACACACAAGCTGAAAGTGAAAGGTTAGAAAAAGTTATTCCATGCTAACATAAGCCAAAAAAGAGCTGGTGTAGCCATCCTAATATCATACAAAATTGACTTTAACATAAAACCTGTTACAAGAAACAACTAAGGGCATCATGTAATGATTAAGGGATCATTTAATAGGAACATGTGACTATAAAAATGTATATGCACCCAATGCTAGGTCATCTGGCTATTTAAAAGCAATGCTAATGGATCCAAAGGGAGTCAGGCTGGTGCTGTGGCTCATTTGGTTAATCCTACTCCTGCGGCTCTGGCACCCCGGGTTCTAGTCCCAGTTGGGGCACCAGGTACTAGTCCTGGTTGCTCCTCTTCCAGTCCAGCTCTCTGCTGTGGCCCAGGAGGGCAGTGGAGGATGGCCCAAGTGTTTGGGTCCCTGCACCCCACGGGAGGAATTACCCGGCTCCTGGCTTCGGATCGGTGCAGTACACCGGCCGTGGCGGCCATTAGGGGAGTAAACCAATGGAAGGAAGACCTTTCTCTCTTTCTCTCTCACTGTCTACTCTGCCTGGCAGGAAAAAAAAAAAAAAAGTCATAGACTTCAATACAATAGTAATGCAGGATTTCAACACTTTACTTTCATCAGTGGACAGATCAAGTAGACAGAAAATCAACAAACAACAGAGCTAACTTACACTAAGGACCAAATGGACTTAACTGCTACCTATAGAACTTTTCATCCCACAGTTGCAGAATACATATTGTTTCACTGATGAACATAGATGTAAAAATCCTCAACAAAATACCAGCTAATTGGATCTAAAAATACATCAGAAAGATCAATCACTTGGACCAAGTGGGATTTATACCTGGTATGCAGGAATGGTTCAACATTCACAAATTAATAAATGTGATACATCACATTAACAAACTGAAGAATAAAAACCATATGATTATTTCTTTTTATGATTATTTCAATAGATGCAGAGAAAGCATTTGATAAAAGACAACATCCTTTCATGATGAAAACCTTATGTAAATCTGGTATAGAAGGAACATTCTGCAACACAATCAAGACAATTTATGACAAACCTACAGACAACATCTATTGAATGGGGAACAGTTGGAAGCATTTCCACTAAGATCTGGAACGAGACAAGGATGCTCACTTTCATCACTGTTATTCAATATAGTCCTGGAAATTTTAGCCAGTGCAATTAGGAAAAAAAAAAATCAAAGGATACAAATTGGAAGAGAAGAAGTCAAATTATTCCTATTTGAAGATGACATGATTCTATATATGGGGGAAGCAAAAGACTCCACTAACAGACTATTTGAACTTGAGTTTTGTGAAGTGGAGGAATATAAAGTTAACACACAAAAATCAATAGCCTTTGTATACACAGACAATGCTATGGCTTAGAAAGATCTTCTAAAAAAGTTAGATACCTTAGAATATATTTAACCAAGGAGGTAAAAGATCTCTACGATGAAAATTAAAAAACATTAGAGAAAGAAATAGAAGGCACACAAAAAATAGAAAATTCTTCCATGTTCGTGGATTAGAATTAATATCATCAAAATGTCCACAGTACTGAAAGCATTTTACAGATTCAAGGTGATCCCAATCAAAATACCAATCACATTCTTCTCAGATCTAGAAAAAAACTATGCTAAAATTCATATGGAAACACATGAGACCACAAATAGCTAAAGCAACCTTATACAACAAAAACAAAGCCAGAGGCATCATAATACCAGATTTTGAGCTATACTACAGGGCATTTATAATTGTTTTTAAAAGATTTATTTGAAAGAGTTACAGAGAGAGGTAGAGAGAGAGAGAGAGAGAGAGAGGTCTTCCATCTAATGGTTCACTCCCCAGATGGCCACAACAGCCAGAGCTGAGCAGATCTGAAGCCAGGAGCCAGGAGCTTCTTCCGGGTCTCCCACACGCATACAGGGGCCCAAGGATTTGGGCCATCTTCTACTGCTATTCCAGGCCATAGCAGAGAGCTGGATTGGAAGAGGAGCAGCTGGGACTAGAACCAGTACCAATATGGGATGCCGGTGCTTCAGGCCAGGGCGTTAACCCACTGTGCCACAGCGCTGATCCCAGGGCATTTATAATTAAAACAGCTTGGTACTTGCACAAAAATAGACATGTAGGCCAATGGAACAGAATAGAATCTCCAGAAATCAATCCATACATCTGCACCAACCAATCTTTGATAAAGGAGCTAAAATCAGTCCCTGGAGAAAGGACAAGTCTCCTCAACAAATAGTGCTGGAGGGGCTGGTGCTGTGGCGTACCAGGTAAAGCTGCGGCTTGCAGTGCTGGATTCTCATATGGGTGCCAGTTTAAGTCCTGGCTGCTCCACTTCTGATCCAGCTCTCTGCTATGGCCTAGGAAAGCAGCAGAAGACAGCCCAAGTCCTTGGGCCCCTGCACCTGAGTAGGAGATCTGGAAGAAGCTCCGGGCTCCTGGTTTCAGATTAGCACAGTTCTGGCTGTTGCAGCCAATTGGGGAGTGAATCAGCAGATGGAAGACCTCTCTCTCTCTCTGCCTCTCTTTTTCTATGTAACTCTGACTTTCAAATAAATAAATAAATTTCAAAAATAGTGCTGGGAAAATTGTATCTCCATGCGCAGAAATATGAAACAAGATCCCTACCTTACACCTTATACAAGTCAACTCGTCTCTCTCTCTCGTTCTCTCTCTTACTCACTGTAATTCTACTTGTCTAATAATAATAATAAAAAAAGTCAACTCACAATGGATTTAGGATCTAAATCTACAATCTGATAGCATGAAATTACTAGAAGAGGACACTGGGGAAACTATGCAAGACACTGGCATAGGCAAAGACTTCTTGGAAAAGATATCAGAAGCACAGACAAATGGGATTACATCAATGTGAGAACCTTTGCACTGCAAAGGTGCAGAAATGCTCAACAAAGTGAAGAGGCAACCTACAGAATGGGAGAACATATTTTTAAGCTATGAAACTGATAAAGGACTAATATCCAGCATCTAGGATGAGGTCAAGAAACTCCACAACAAAACAAACAATCCAGTTAAGAAATGGGCAAAGTACCTGAACAGGCATTTTTCAAAAGAGGAAATTGAAATGGCCAACAGACACATGAAAAAATGCTCAGGATCATTAGCCATAAGGGAAATGCAAATCAAAACCACAACGAGGTTTCACCTCACTCCAGTTAGAGTGGCTTTCATGCAGATTTCAACAAACAATAAATGGTAGTAAGGATGTGAGGAAAAAGGTATCCTAATCCACTGTTGTTGGTGGGAATGTAAACTAGTAGTCATTGTGGAAGATGGTATGCAGATAACCTCAGAATGCTGAAAATTCTATCATATGACCCAGAAATCTCATTCCTGGGAATTTAATTGAATCAGCATAAGAAAAAGTTATCTGTATTCCCATGCTTAATGCAGCCAATTAATAATAGCTAACATATGGAATCAACCCAGATGTCCATCAACTGATGTTTGGATCAAGAAATTATAGCGTCTGTGTGTGCATGTGCATATAGTATGGGATACTACTCAGCCATAAAAAACGATGAAATCCTGTCTTTTGCAATAAAATGGATACAACTGGAAATCGTTATACCTAGTAAAATAAGCCAGTTCCAAAAAGACAGATACCATACGTTTTTCCTCTGTGGTAACTATTAGAGTACCAAAAATGTGATGTATAGAGTGAAACTGACATTTTGCGATTCGATGATTGTTTACAACTCTTTATTGTTGAGGAACACTGTTCCTTCCTTCTTACAATTGAATTCTTTACTGAGTGTAGGGTTAATCTTATGATTATAAAGTAAACTAAAAATAGATCACTTTAAAAATTAAGAGACAGAATAAGAGAGGAAGGAGCAGAAAGGATGGGAGTATGGATCGTAGGTAGGGAGGGTAGGGTGGGAAGTATCCCTGTGTTCCTAAATCTGAATACATGGAATCTGTTTACCTTAAATAAAATTAAAAAAAAAGAAAAAAAGGGGGGAAAAGAAATTAATCTTTTAATTCCATTTACCATGAGCTTTCTGAGGTAGGCACATACTTAAAATTATAGGGAATAGACTTTATTAACAACATATTTTGAAAAATGTTTTCCAAAGGCATGTCAAATAGAAATAAAATAAAATAAAAAATGATTAAAGTATAACATATTCCCATATTAGGAAATGTCATGCTCAAGCCCATAAATATGCACAATATTTTTATTAATAAAAATTTTTAAAATGTCATTAAAAAAAGTAAAGGAAATGTGATGTTTACATAAATAATTGCATAATAAAGTGAAAGGTAACACTATTAGAAGAGACACTTATGGGAGTTTAAAGAGAGAAGATACTGCTTTTACCTGTGAGGGTCAAGGGGCACTTGTAAGGTGTCAACATTTGACCTGGACCTTGAAGGCTGGGACAGAGGTATGAACAGGAAAGGCATTTCAAGCAGAGGCCACAGTCAGTGGACACAATGTAAGTACCTAAAAGAGAATTAAGCTGGAAAGGCGGGTTGCAGCCACTTTAGAAGGGCCTTGAACTTCATGCAAAATAATGCAGTAGAAGCTGGAAAGCCACCAGGCTTCTTGTTGTTGTTGTTGTTGTTTAGATTTATTTATTTATTTCAGAGGCAGAGTTATAGATAGAGGGAGAGAAAGGTCTTCCACCCACTAGTTCACTCCCCAGAAGGCCACAACAGCTGAAGCTGGGCCAATTCAAAGCCAAGAGCCAGGTACCAAACCGGCGCCGCGGCTCACTAGGCTAATCCTCTGCCTTGCGGCGCTGGCACACTGGGTTCTAGTCCCTGTCGGGGCACCGGATTCTGTCCTGGTTGCCCCTCTTCCAGGCCAGCTCTCTGCTGTGGCCAGGGAGTGCAGTAGTGCAGTGGAGGATGGCCCAAGTGCTTGGGCCCTCCACCCCACGGGAGACCAGGATAAGCACCTGGCTCCTGCCTTCAGATCAGCGCGGTGCGCCGGCCGCAGCACTCCAGCTGCGGCGGCCATTGGAGGGTGAACCAACGGCAAAGGAAGACTTTTCTCTCTGTCTCTCTCTCTCTCTCACTGTCCACTCTGCCTGTCAAAAAAAAAAAAAAAAAAAAAAGCCAGGTACCTCCTCAGAGTCTCCCACGTGGGTGCAGGGGCCCAAGCACTTGGGCCATTTTCTGCTGCTTTCCCAGGCCATCAGCAGGGAGCCAGATCAGAAGTTGAGCAGCCGGAACTTGGACCGCTGTCAACAGGGGATGCTGGCGCCACAGGCAGAGGCTTAACCTACTATGCCACAACACTGTACCCAGTCACCAGCTTTTTGATTAAGTCCTGTTCTCATTAAACTTTAGTGAGATGATTATTATAGCTGGAGGAAGATGGACTTGTTGAGTGAAGAGACATGTGGCAAGGACACCCATTTAGGAAGGCTATAATTATAGGAGTCTAGGTAAGTAATGAAGGCCTGATGGGGACTAGCAGAAGTGTAAACAGAAGAAAAAAATTGTACAAAATAACTAAAAAGACTAAGCAATTGATAACAAACAAGAGAAGCCCAAAAGACGAGTCAGGAATGGGTACTATGTTACAGTAGTTAAAACATCCACAATATCATATTAGAAAATCTGGGTTTCAGTCTCCAGTTCTGATCCAGCTTCCTGCTAATGTGCACTTTGGGAGGTGGCAGGTGAGGGCTCAAGTGCTTGGGTCCCGGGCACCTATGTGGGAGACCCAGATGGAGTTCCAGACTCCTGGCTTGAGCCCTGGAAATTGTAGGCATTTGGAGACTGAACCAGCAGATGGAGGATCTTTCTCTGTTGTGTTGCCTTTCAAAAAATTACATAAAACTGAAAAATAAACATATCAGATTTTAATTCTAGGTAATTAGATATATACAAATGCCACCAAAAGAAAGGGGACATTAGAAAGGGAAGATGAGCTCAATTTGAAATATGACTTTGAAATGCCTGAGGGATATCCAAATGGAGATGCTCAGGGAAATAATTACAAAAAAAATTTTGGTCTACAATTTAGAAGAGACATCAGAGTTGAAGACACAAGTGTGGGGTGTCAGGACACAAGACATATTTGACTAGGAAAACTATTTTAATTCCCAGTATAACTACTCTTTGTTTTACCACTTATATTTGTTCTGATTTCTGAAACTAATCTTTCATCAGACTTTTCTGAAACTGTTGTGCCTTTGCCTCAGCTATTCCAACTAGCAAAACTGCATCCTGGGATCAGTGCTGCTTTTTCTACCCCTACAATGATATGGCTGAAAACTACAGGGCGGGAACAAACAAGGAACCCTGAAGCTGGAACCACTATGATCCATGATCTCCAGCTTGATCTAGATCCTTAATGCCACTACCAGTTTCTCCCTCCCTTGGCTAGATCCTTTTCTGGATCCTCTCAATGAATACTCTGTGATTGCTATTTTCATTATCTATATAACAAGCAATGACTTTTAAGACTGCAACTTCATATTCTACTTTATAAAGAAATTGTCATACATGGTTTAAAAATTTCTCCCTTCTACTTATCAGCATACTTTTTTTTGCCAGTTTTTTTTTATTTAATAAATGTAAATTTACAAAGTGCAACTTTTGCATTGTTTTGGCTTTTTCCCCCATAATCTCCCTCCCACCCGCAGCCTTCCCATCTCCCACTCCCTCTCCCATCCCACTCTTCACCAAGATTCATTTTCAATTATCTTTATATACAGAACATCAACTTAGTATATCCTAAGCAAAGATTTCAACAGACTGCACCCACACAACCACACAGATATAGAGTACTGTTCGACTAGTAGTTTTACTGTTAATTCTCATAGTAAAACACATTAAGGACAGAGATCCTACGTGGGGAGCAGGTGCACAGTGACTCCCGTTGTTGATTTAACAATTGACACTATAAGCATACATTTTGCTCTATTGTTCTTCATTTTTTCCCCCTGTCTCAGAATATGCAGTGTTTCTCTCCTGTTCAGGCGATTTCACCCCTCGTTGTCTATTGATCCCACTTCTTTGTGCACTCTCTAAGACCCTTCTCCATTGTGTGTAACTCCTTCCCACCCACCCATAGCTTCCAATTATTTACTGGCTACTTCTCCATACCCTACAAACATGCTTAAGGTTCTTTCTGTTAAAAAAAAAATTGTTGCTGTTCACTATCCTACCCTTATCAAGCCTCTCAGAAGTCTTCATTCACTGATTTCACTTTCTTCTATTAACATGGTATATAGAGGTTCACATCTTTCTTCAAATTATATAAAAGTGGTTTTTAAAATGTGTATTCTTCTTCCTGGGAGATACGTATCTTTTCTTCTACTTTCCAATGTACAGTTATAGATCTCAACACAGAATCTTAACTGTAGAGATTTAATGCTAGTTAATTTTATTGCTTTGGGATCTGATTTTGGAGTATGAAAGCTGTGTCTTAAAGTGGTTTAGATGAGCAATGTTTTTCTCTGCACTGAAATCAGAGGAATAATAGTATAACAATAACCTAGCAATTACTTTAATCTCATGAAACATTTTTGCAGTGCAGAGCTGATTTGTCACTCAGTTAAAAACCTCCATCTTGAGGCTAGCACTGTGGCTTAATGGGTAAAGCCGCTGCCTGCAGTGCCGGCATCCCATATGGACACTGGTTCGAGTCCCGGCTGTTCCACTTCTGATTCAGCTCTCTGCAATGGCCTGGGAAAATAGTGGAAGATGACCCAAGTCCTTTGATCCCTGCACCCACATCAGAGACCCAGAAGAAGCTCCTGGCTCCTGGCTTCAGATCGGCCTAGCTCTGGCCACTGTGGCCATCTGGTGAGTAAACCAGTGGAAGGAAGACCTCTCTCTCTCTCTGCCTCAGCCTCTCTGTAACTCTGCCTTTCAAATAAAATAAATAAATCTTAAAAACAAACAAACAAACAAAAACTTCATCTGCAGAAAAGCATCATGATGTGGGGCCTGAAAAACTCACTGGAGAAGAAAATCAGTAAGTAAAGGAGACTGTACAATACTTTAGAAGATTAAGGTACTGTAAGGTGATTTAATCCCTTCCAAAATGGCAGGTGTTTACCAAGTAGTTAGCAGCAGTTTCCAAAAGTGCTTTTCCTACACTGGAATTTTCATATTAAGTCTTGATATTTTGATATACTCTCTTGTCTTTTAATGCAGAGTATCCCAGAGTTGTATTAAAATGCAAAAAAAAGCAACTCCCAAACTCATTTACAATGGATGGTAGGACAACACAAAGCCAATAGTTAGAACCAGATAATTACAAGCCTTGTTTCATCCTTTGGCTTTTATTATCTGCTTTAAAATTTTGCACAAATATTTAAATGAGGAAAAAAGGAATCACTTGAGTTTTACTGGCAAGAACAATATGACTTTACTCTTAACTAGAATTATCAGAATGAGAAAAGTCAGAGGCAGAGGGATATCTGCAAGGTGTCCAGTCTTTAATACATGATCTAAACATAAGTGCTCAAAGATAACAGAAAAACACACTAGGTGATCAGGGTCTTGAATTTATAAAGCATTCTTAACACATCTGGGAATAATAATTTTTTCTCTTTCTAATGTTCATTCAGGTCTGCAAGACTAATAAAATATGGTTAGTAAAACTAGTTAAAGGAAGAGTTTGCCTCCAGAGTGAGAATTTCCATTAGGACCCATTAATATTTGATAGATACTTCCAATTCAATGAACAAATATCAACATGTAAAACATTTAAAGAATTCTCCAGAAGTGTGTGTATGTGTGTGTAATGCATCAGATAAATAATCAGAAAATTTAATGCTGCATTGACCTATGAGGTGATGAACTGCTCTATAATCAATTCTATTTTATTAATCCAAGTCTAGTATATCAGTCCACAAAAGAAAAAACAGTAAGTTCATGGAAGAGGAAAACATTTGGAATAATGTATTTGAATGAAAGAAGCACCTTTAAAAATTAAAATATTCACTAATTGTAGTATAGAAACCTTATACTTAACATTTAACTTTGTTTTTTGTCAATTTTTATTAAAATATTTTATAAAAACTTTATTTTAAAAAAAGTAATGCTAGATTTGGTTAAAAAGAGCAGTTATTTTTTAGGATAAATAGTTACATCCCTATCAAACTATACTCACTCTAGAAAATACGAATCATTACAAAGAGTTTGTCTCTGTAATGAAAGTCTTTCCTTCATAACAGTAATTAACTATTTTTGTATTTTTCACATGTAATGCTATTTTTAAAATATAGATTCACTTGGCTGGTGCTGTGGCTCACTTGGCTAATCCTCCACCTGTAGTGCTGGCACCGGGTTCTAGTGCCGGTTGGGGCGCCAGATTCTGTCCCGGTTGCTCCTCTTCCAGTCCAGCTCTCTGCTGTGGCCCAGGAAGGCAGTGGAGGATGGCCCAAGTGCTTGGGCCCTGCACCCACATGGGAGACCAGGAGGAAGCACCTGGCTCCTGGCTTTGGATGGGCACAGCACCGGCTGTAGCGGCCATTTGGGAGGTGAACCAATGGAAGGAAGACCTTTCTCTCTCTTTCTCACTGTCTAACTCTGCCTGTCCAAAAAAAAAAAAAATATATATATATATATATATATATAGATTCACTTATTTATTTATTTGAAAGGGAGAGTGACAAAGAAAAAAAAGGAGAAACAATCAGCAGTCTCCCATCAGCTGGTTCATTGCCCAAATGCCTGCAATACCCAGGGTGGGGCCAAGCTGAAATAAGGAGTCAGGAATTCCATCTGGGTATCCCATGTGGGTGGCAAGGACTCAAGTACTTGGTCATGATCTGCTGCCTTCCCAGATGCATTAGCAGGAAGCTGGATCAGAAGTGGAGCAACCAGGAACTGAAACAGCACTTCAATATAGGATGCAGGTATCACAAGCAGCAGCTTAACCTGCTACGCCATAATGCTGGCTCCTTACATGTAATGCAATTTTATTAGTCTTACCAAATCCATAACATCTAGAAAAATTTATTCAAGTTTTCCCCATCCATTAATTTGATTTATTCTTTTTTAAAAAAAGATTTATTTATTTATTTGAAATGCAGAGTTACAGACAGAGAGGGAGAGAGACAGAGATCTTCTACCTGCTGGTTCTCTCCCCAGATGGCTGCAAGGGATGGGGTTGGGTCAGGCCAAAGCTAGGAGCCAGAACCTTCACCTGGGTCTCCATGTGGGTGCAGGGGCCCAAGCACTTGGACCATCTTCTGCTGCTTTCACAGGCACACTAGCAGGGGGCTGGATCAGACATGGATCAGCTGGGACAGGAACTGGCACCAATATGAGTTGCTTTACACATTATGCCACAATACCCAGTCCCTCATTCGATTTATTCTACAAATATTTTCTGAGTGCTTACTAAGTTCCAAACCGATGCTTGGCAAGAAGGTGAAAAAAAAGTAATCCAGACAATGCCTGACTGTACAGAGATTATGTTTTGGTAAGAAAATGGTTTCAAATTCACCTCACCTACTGTAGACCTCTTTCTTTGTTGTACTGTCTCTTATTCTCATGTAGAAACTTGTGTGTATATGTAAGAAAAAAAAGTTTGTTTGGTGACCTAAACATGTATATTCCTATGACTGATGTGTGGATCATGGAAGAAGACAGAAAAGATAAAAATTGAATATGTGGGAAAGTGGAAACTCCTAGAATTAAACACAGTGGCTGTACAGAAATGCTACCCTAGGGGCTGATGGTGTGGTGCAGCAGGTTAAGCCACTCTGCAACCACAGCATCCCACATGCATGCCGGTTCAAGTCCCAGCTGCTCCACTTCTGGTTCAGCTCCCTGTTACTGGACCCAAGAAAGCAATAGATGACCCACATGGGATAGAGTTCCAGGCTGTTGGCTTTTGCCTGGCCCAGCTCCAGCCACTGTGACCATTTGGGAATGAATGAGTGGATGGAAGATCTGTCTGTCTGTCTGTCTGTCTGTCTCTCTCTCTCTCTCTCTCTATATATATATATATCTGCCTTTCAAGTAAATAAATAAATTATTAAAATGAAGAATTGCTGCCCTATATTAGTAGTCCTAGGAAAGATCACTGCTCTGTGGTAGGAGGGGGTAAGAATCAGAGCCAGTAATTAAATAATATGGGTTTTTGAAGCAGAAATATATAAAGAAGTTTGGTCCATTTACTTTTAAAATTAAGGTCAAGAGTCAAAAGGCTACCAATTAACACTGATATTCAAGGCAAGGAGAAGGAAATGTGAAGGCAACAGTTGGGAAAGGGAAGTAGGTGAATGGGGCTAGAAAAGACAGAGCAAAAGGCAAATGCCTTTGTTGACAATCCCAGTTTCTTCATGGCCACTTACAGTTAACCCTCTTTCATTCTCTCCACTCTGCCTGTCTAATTCACCTTTCCTTCTGATACCCACATGCTCAAGGCTCCACTATCTTGAGATGTCTGAAGATTCACCACATCATATCATATTATAATGCCATTCTCCTTTCCTCTTGTGCTAACTATAATGAAGAGTAATTAACATTTGCTATGTCCAGAATCCCCACATCTGTCTACTACAACAGCCTTTGCAACCTGTTATCCGCGCCTATCATTCTATGTAAACTCCTGGCGTCACTGTGCACTTACTCCTCATGTAGGATCTTTGTCCTTAGTGTGCTGTACATTGAGATTTAATGCTATAACTAGTACTCAAACAGTATTTTTCACTTTATGTTTCGGTGTGGGAGCAAACTGTTGAAATCTTTACTTAATGTATGCTAAACTGATCTTCTGTATATAAAGAGAAACGAAAATGAATCTTGATGTGAATGGAAGGGGAGAGGGAGTGGGAAAGGGGAGGGTTGCGGGTGGGAGGGACGTTATGGGGGGGAAGCCATTGTAATCCATAAGCTGTACTTTGGAAATTTATATTCATTAAATAAAAGTTTAAAAAAAAAAGTTACCCACAACCCCTAATTGTTAGAACAAGAGCCTTTTTGGCCGGCGTCGCGGCTCACTAGGCTAATCCTCCGCCTAGTGGCGCCGGCACACAGGATTCTAGTCCTGGTTGGGGTACCGGATTCTGTCCCGGTTGCCCCTCTTCCAGGCCAGCTCTCTGCTGTGGCCAGGGAGTGCAGTGGAGGATGGCCCAAGTCCTTGGGCCCTGCACCCCATGGGAGACCAGGAAAAGCACCTGGCTCCTGGCTCCTGCCATCGGATCAGCGCGGTGCGCCAGCTGCAGCGCGCCGCCGGCCGCGGCAGCCATTGGAGGGTGAACCAACGGCAAAGGAAGACCTTTCTCTCTGTCTCTCTCTCTCACTGTCTACTCTGCCTGTTAAAAAAAAAAAAAAAAAAAAGAACAAGAGCCTTTTTGCAATCTTCATCCTTGTTCAGCAAAGGACAAATATCTTGTCCTCATCAAGATAGTTACCAACTTTCTTGAATTTCAAACTCATTTTGGATGCCTCACAGTGTTCTGGTTAATATGCATATCTCTCTGAGGCACACTGTGTAGTGCAAAGTGCAGATGCTATGAAGTCAGATAGATCTGAGATTGAATTTAAGCTTAGAGCCCATTTCTTCCTCTGCTAAGTGGACTACCAGCACTGACTCATCAAAGTGTGAGAAGCAAATGAAATAATGTATGTAAAAAGAGTCTAGCCTAATCTTGCAGAGTGTCTCTCTCCCTACTCCTGCTTTTTCTGAATTCTTTAGGTACCCCTGGCCTAGATGTAGCCATTCCACAAGGTTCTGTTTCATCTGGACTTTGCATTTAATATCCTCTATCTTTGCTATCTCACTCATTCCAATGTTGACTTCAAAACCTAGGTCCGGTTTTCCTTGCCATTTGTCAGCTCCACTTCCACATTTTTAACTACCTGCTGGGGACTCATTCAACTGGATCATCTGCCTGAATCTTAAACTGAGCAGGATAGTCCTCAGTACTTGCAGATCAGGCACAAAACCAATGAATCATTTCTTTCAATTAGTTCTTCCTACTCACTATCCTAAAGGTACCAATATCTTCCCAGTCACCAGTCTTAATATAAAAATGTTTGACTCCTCATGCTCAGCCTATATTGCTAAACCCTGTAGATTCTAGAGTTGTAATGATTCTCATCATTAGTGTGTCCCTTTTTATTTTCACTGTAATCATATTAGTTCATTGTCTCACTGGTTAATTAGGCTTTTAAAAGGCTTTGAGAAAATCAATTGGCAGGGACAAGATCCAAAATGCAAGGGATTTATGAGAAGCTGTGGAATCACAAAACTGATGAACTATTACAGAGGTTTGGCAGGTAAGTGGATGATAGTCTGAGGTCAAGGACAAAGGACAGGTGTGTTGTTTCTTTGTTTTATATTTACTTATTTGAAAGGTGGGGGGATGGATAAGAATGAGGGAGAACTTCCATTTTCTGATTCACTCCCCAAATACCTGCAACGGTAGAGGGTGGGCTGGGCTGATGCCAGAAGCCAGGAACTGGATCAAAGTCTTCCATGTGGATGGTAGGGATCTAACCACTTGAGATATCACTGTCTGCCTCCCAGCAGGTACATTCATTAGCAGGAAGCTGGTATTGGAAGTGGAGCCAGGACTTGTTCCTGGGCACTCTGATATGGGATATGGACATGTTAACTGTTACATCAAAGGCTCACCCCATGTTTTGTGTTTTAACTATAAGGAGCAGATGTTTGGCACATTGGTTAAACAGCCGCTTAGTATGCCCACATCCCACTTCAAAGTACCTGGGTTTCAGTACCAGCTCTGCTTCCAGTGACAGCTCCCAGCCAGTGCACAAACTGGGAGGCAGCAGATGATGGCTCAAATATTTGGGTCCCTACCATCCACATGGAAACACTGGATCCAGTTCCTAATTTGTGGCTTCAGCTCGGCCCAGACCTGGGCATTACAGGTATTTAGGGGTGCGAACCAGTGGATGGGATCTCTGTCTCTCAAATAAAATAAATTTAAAAATTTAAAAAGATGAATAAGCACTTATGGGAGTAATCAACAAAGACCAAGAAATGATGGTTTTGAAACTAATCTCATCCATCTACTCATTCAAGCGTTGCCAGATATTTATTGTAAGTCTATGATGTTGTAAGTACAATGCTAAGTGCTAGGTATCTAATGGTGAGTAAAATAAGACATGGAACCAGCCCCTGAAAGTCTTTAAGTCTAGTAAGGGAGGCAGACATTCATTAAGAAACCATACAATTAAATATAAAACAAGACAGCACAAGTGCTAGGAAGGACAAGTACATAGTTGTGAGGGCCTATTAATAGAGACATTTGATCTTTAGGGAAGGCAGAAAAAGTTTCTAGAGGAGGAAATATTTCCTTAAGTTCTGAAGATGAAGAGGACTTAGCCAGAAGTGCCAGCAGCATGGTTGGATAGAGAGGACCTTCTGGACCTGCAACCTAAGGTGGGAGAGAGTACGATGAGGAAGGTATGAAAGATGGTCAGAGTGGCTGCATGGGGAGAACAAGGTAGGGTGTGTAAGATGAACCTGGAGAAGAAGGAGTTAAACTATCCAGGGTCACGCAGGCCACAAAAAGAGGTTTTCCTTTAAGAGCAATCAGAAGCTTCCGAGGCCTGGTACGAGGAAGAAGACAGGATCAGATCCGACTCCCTGTCTCTGCAAGACTGATCTTCCAAGGCACAGGCTTCGGAATACTCTGCTCAGAACTTGACTGATGTTCACTGCCAACTGAATTAAGCCTACCTATCATTAAAGAATCTATCTCTACAATAGACTCAACCTTCGTTTGCAGTTACCTCATACTCCTGACTATACCTCTTGCTTTTTTTCATGCTGTAAGTACTTCCTGGAGTGTTCTCATTTCTCATTCTAGAAATCTGTTGGCTTTTGAACCCATCACAAATTCCACTTTCCATCAGGCTTTTTAGATCCTGATTCAGATATTTTATTTCTTTGAACCCACAATAGTTTGTGTTTCTGTGCTGATATCTAAATTCAGTTTTTTATTGCAGTTACTTGTGGACATGTTCAGCCCCCTGCTCCAACCTCTAGTGCCTGAAAAGTCTGAGGACAGAGGACTTTTTTTTTTTTTAAAGATTTATTTATTTATTTGAAAGTCAGAGTTACACAGAGAGAGAAGAGGTAGAGAGAGAGAGAGAGGGAGAAGAAAAGGGAGAGGGAGAGGGAGAGGGAGAGGGAGAGGGAGAGGGAGAGGGAGAGGGAGAGGGAGAGGGAGAGGGAGAGAGGAAGAGAGCACAGCTAGAGCTGTGCCGATCCAAAGCCAGGAGCCTCTTCCAGGTCTCCCATGCACGTGCAGGGGCCCAAGGACTTGGGCCATGTTCTACTGCTTTCCCAGGCCATAGCAGAGAGCTGGATCCAAAGTGGAGCAGCTAGGACTAGAACCTGAGCCCATATGGGATGCCAGTGCTTCAGGCCAGGGCATTAACCTGCTGCGCCACAGAGCTGGCCACCAGAGGACTTTTTTTAACCTTTATATTCCCTACATAGTTTTACCCAGAGTGCTACTCAAGAATCATTTAGTGGATATTTCTGAGTATAATTTTTAAGTATTTAAAACTTTTCTGTTGTCCGGCGCTGCGGCTCACTTGGCTAATCCTCTGCCTGCGGCGCCGGCACCCAGGTTCTAGTTCCGGTTGGGGCGCCTGATTCTGTCCTGGTTGCCCCTCTTCCAGGCCAGCTCTCTGCTGTTGCCTGGGAGTGCAATGGAGGATGGCCCAAGTGCTTGGGCCCTGTACCCGCATGGGAAACCAGGAGGGGCCGGCGCCACGGCTCACTAGGCTAATCCTCTCCTGCGGCGCCTGCCGGCACACTGGGTTCTAGCCCCAGTCGGGGCGCCGGATTCTGTCCCAGTCGCCCCTCTTCCAGGCCAGCTCTCTGCTGTGGCCCGGGAAGGCAGTGGAGGATGGCCCAAGTGCTTGAGCCCTGCACCCCATGGGAGACTAGGAGAAGCACCTGGCTCCTGCCTTCGGATCAGCGTGGTGCGCCAGCCGAACCAACGGCAAAGGAAGACTTTTCTCTCTGTCTCTCTCACTGTCCACTCTGCCTGTCAAAAAAAAAGGAAACCAGAGGAAGCACCTGGCTCCTGGCTCCTGGCTTCAGATCGGCGCAGCGCGCTGGCTGAAGCACGCCAGCCGTGGCGGCCATTTGGGGGGGGGGGGGTGAACCAACGGAAAAAGGAAGACCTTTCTCTCTCTCTCTCTCTCTCACTGTCTAACTCTGCCTGTCAAACAAAACAAAACAAAACAAAACAAAACAAAACAAAAAACACCACTTTTCTGTTATTATGTTGATGGCTGCATCTACACTGATGTACTATTATGATGCTCCAGTACATGGATGTCGGTGTCATCTTGTCAGGTATACATGGGCTCTACTTACTGCTGGTTTTCATGACATGATGTTAAAAGAAAAAAGTCCAAACAAATTCTTTAGCATGGAAATCGGGGAGACAGTGTGTGGCACAGCTGATCAGGCCACTAATTGTGATGCTGGCATCCCTAATGGAGTGCTAGTTTGAATTCCCAGCCACTCTGCTTCTGATCCAGCTTCCTGGTTATGTGCCTGAGAAGGCAGCAGAAGATGGTCCAAGTGTTGGGGACCCTGGCACCCACGTAGGGGACCAGGACGGAGTCCGTGGCTCCTGGGGCTTTGGCCTGGCCTAGAACTGGTTGTTTAGTCTTTTGGGGAGTAAAGCAGTAGATGGAAGGTCTCTCTGTTTCTCCTTCTTGCTCAGTCACTCTGCCTTTCAAATAAATAAAAAATAAATCTTAAAAAAAAATCAGAGCTTCAAGTAATGTGCCTATCAATCCTTTAGCAGACAGTCAGCACTATCCCTGAGAAGAAACTCAGGTAACTTTCGAGTACTTGGTTTAAAAAAGCTATAACAACAGACACTTGGTATTTTTTATCAATGAAAGAAAAAGAGAAGAGGGAGTAAAAAAAAAAAAAAAACCATATTATCTAGAATCACAAATTTAAAAAATCCTTAGATGAGATTTGAAAAAAAACAGAAACTTGTAAAATAACTTTTTGATTTACTGATGAAACTTATTCCCACAATAAAATGTAAAAAAAGGGCCACTGTTGTCACGAGAATTCTATAAGCAAAACAATTTTAAAATATATTTGTGCTCTTCATTGCCTCTAATGCTGAGGTCCTAAACCACTCCATTTCCCTTGGCATCAGGGAACGTTGCTTCCTTATGTTTCATATACAGAGCAATATAATGTCAACCAGAGTTTGCAGTAGACGGTGAGGGAATCTTGGCTATGTTCCTCCCAATTACTTAAATGAGCACTCTGTAATCTTTCAGCAGAAAGAATGACTAGACATATCATCCAAATGTATTTCTTTGCCAAGCTTAATGACTAAGATACCCAGTGTCACCATGGATCCCTTATCAGCAAAATAAAATTGTCTCCTATGCTAAATATACGACTTCCCATTTTATCTTTCAGTAGACTTTGATATTCCATATTAGAACCGTCTCCTAATTTTTTTAAAAATATTTATTTATTTAGAAGACAGAGTTACAGAGAGAGGTAGAGTCAGAGAGAAAGAGGTCTTCCATCCACTGGTTCACCCCAAAATGGCCACAACGGCCGGAGCTGAGTTGATCCAAAGTCAGGAGCCTGGTCTCCCATGTGCGTGCAAGGGCCCAAGGATTTGGGCCATCCTCCACTGCTTTCCCAGGCCCAGGTGCATTAGCAGGGAGCTGGATTGGAAGTGCAGCAGCTGGGACTCAGACTGGCGCCCATATGGGATGCTGGCACTACAGGCCAGGGCTTTAACCAGCTGCATCACAGCGCCAGCCCCCAGTTTCCTAACTTCTAACACCTCATAGTTGAATCTGCACTGCCAAGTTAATTTCACTTGTGTTTAGTCTAATGCTTCATAATGCAATGAAAAAAATACTCACTGAGATTAAGTAATTTGTGCAAAGTTATACTGCTTTTTAGGGATAATAATGTGATACAGTCTAGAATGAGGCTGAGTTCAGGATCGCTAAAGACCCTCATATAGTTAAAGATGTTCTCATCTGAGATAAAGGAATTACATTTAATTTTGAAAAGTTTAATAATTAATTACAAAAATTAAAGTTGCACTTAGTTTTATCTTAGGCACAAAGCCAAAGTCCCAAAACTTAAAAACCAAAAGCCATGTGAGGCTGGTACTAGTAAGAACTTCTAAGAGAAACAAAGTAAGTAGAAAAGAAGACTATTCCATGAAGAAGTATGTCATTATGGGCTTTCCACTTCAGAACTATTATCTAGCAAACTGAGATAAAAACTTTGATTATAGAAGATGAGGATTGCCAAATAAAATAAAATGTTTTTCTTATAACAGATGGTTTATGCCCTGATGATGTTTGCATTTAATGCTCTAAGATTACCTATTAATAAGGAAGCAGGGATGATTTTCATTGATATTTCTAATTCAAAAGAAACAAGCTCTTTGTAATTCACTTTGTAGTGGTATATTACAGGTACGTTTGTTTAAAGGGCTGGGTTGTAGTGACTTTAAAACTTTATATCTAAATCCTGTTCGCAACAGATCTATAGAGCAGTTTTGTAGGTGAGTGTTGGGAAAGCTTTTCTTCATAATTGTTGCTATGTAACAGTTCTTTCAGAATATTGACTCTAGCTTCCCTCCACCCCATGTTCTCAGATTGAAAAGGAATCAACCAGAGAAATCCACACACAATGGTTATCAGACTTTTATAATGCAGAACTCTGAGCCTGCCTTTAAGCCTTGTGTTTCCTGTCTTTCAGGGGGCTCGGTAAGGATGTGAAGATGGCACGGGTGGATCTGGGGAATGTTCCTGAAACTGAGGCTACGTTTGGCAAGGACTAACTGCTGCTATTACCACAGCTGCTGCTACTTGTGATGGGAAAGCAGGAGAGCATATATTTTTGCTGAGGACATTTGGTGATTTTTAATATGGATCATGGCCTGAGGTTAGGGATTCTAAACTATTTATGGAACAACAATAAATAAATAAATAGAAATAAAAATAAAAAATTGGGATCAGCATTGTGGTGCAGTAGGTTTAAGCCAGTGCCTATGAGGCCTGCATCACTTACGAACATTAAATCCCAGTTGCTCCACTTCTGACCCAGCTCCCTGTTAATGCGCCTAGGAAGGGAGCAGAAGATGGCCTGAATACTTGGGCCCCTGCCATCCATGTGGGAGATCTAGATAGAGTTCTAGGCTCCTGGCTTTAGCTAGCCCAGCCCTGGTCATTATGGCCATTTCAGGAGTGACTCAGTTATTGGAAGCTCACGCTCTTTCTCTTCTTCTCTAAGTCTTTCAAATAAATAAATAACATAACTCTTAGTAAAAAAAAACCCTAACATTATAAAGTTGCCATAGATACAGGAAAAATTACTATAGAAAAGAGGCTTTGATTAAAAACTTAATCAAATATTATTTCTTTAGGAAGTATCTGTATTCTCACATTACTCTGATGGCTGAGGGTAAATTTATTTCAATGAAAAAAAAAGGTTTGGTGAATACAGAAATAATCAAATCACTGTTAATCCTCCATAAATATGCATATATTTAGAAACTGCACAATGACAAAGGTAATGGGATAGTAAATATCATCAGGTAAACCAAAGATTTAGACAAGCAAGCAAGCAAAAAAAATTTTGTGGATACTGAGGAAGTTGAGGGACATACCATTAGGTACTATTCAGACATATTTACACAGTCTCAAATTCAGTATTATAACCTTTTCCATCTCCATCACATACATATTTTGCATATGAGATAGAAATTCCCAGAATATAAGCAATTGTTATTACAAGTCCTTGAAGGTCTCAAATCAATTAGAATCAGTATATTTTAACTTTTGGAGCCCCTAAAATCACTGTGAGTGTGTGGTCAGCTGAGCTGGCTTTTAAGGTTCAATCTTTGGAGCCCTCACACATTACTAGTAGAAATCGAAACTGGCATATCTGCTGTGGAAAACAGACTGGTAGCTCCTCAGAAGGTTAAACACAGAGTTACCCCATGGCCTAGCAATTCCACTCCTAAGTACAGACCCCAAAGGACTGAAAAAGTATGTCCATACAAAACATTTGCACACAAATGTTCATAACACTGTTATCCACAATGGCCAAAAAGTAGAAACAACCCAAATTTATCAACTGATAAATGAATAAACAAATGTGGTATGTCCATACAATGGAATATTATTTGGCCATAAAAAGTAATGGAGTATTGTTATAACACACTATAACAGGATGAACCTTGAAAACATGTTAAGTGAAGAAAGTCAGATACAGAATGCCACATGATATATGATTCCACTCATATGAAATGTTCAGATTACAGTAAATCCATAGACAGAGAGAGTAGAATACTAGTTACCAGAGGGTAGGAGAAGGGGAAATTGGGACTGAGCTTTTACTAGATACAAGGTTTCTTTTTGGGGTGATAGCAATGTTTCTGGAATTACTGCTGCTGAATGAACAGCACAGTGAATAATCCCAAAAACCAGTGAATTGCACATTTAAAAATGGTGAGTTTTATATTACATAAATTTTATCTCAATAAAGTTCAATTAAATATAAAACTTTCATAATTATAAGAAAATATCTTAAAAATTTCAATGATCTAATATGGTCTCAAATGTCCTGAAGTAAATTTGGAATGTTAAGATAAAGACTTGGGAATACTTTTGAATACCAGTAAATTTCTAAGGAAACATCTCTTTGCTTTTCATAGAATGCTCACAAATTTTTCTGAAAAAATTAGTTATGGGCAGGCTTTAAAAAACCAGCCTCCTGAGGCAAAAGGCCTTAGTCACATCTTTCCATTCATGCCTGGTAGCCCCAGGGAAGTGACTCTCCAGAGTGTCTGTCTGTATGATGGTTACCTAAAGTGGCTGCCCATGTCCAGTGATGGCTTTTGTTTAGTGATCATGGTCAAGTTGAGCTTGTTTAAATACCATTTCCCAGACTTACATGCTACTCCCTGAACGACGGGAATACTCAAAGCTTTTAGAGGGAATAAACTATTGCATGGTCTCTGCTTAGGAAGTGGGCCACAGTTCACTGGAAACAGCCAGTTCAGATAAGCAAAATGAAAGCAGACATTTTTGGAGATGGTTTGAAAGCTTTCCATTAGAGAACATCAAGGGCATAAAACTAGGCATAACATGTCTCCATGTTAGACTACTGCAAGTCACTTTACCCCCTATTCCTGAGTGGGATGAAGTAAGTATTCACCTCTTTTATTCTTTGACCAGATAATTTCCATGGAATGTAACACCTCTCTCTCTCTCCCCGGCCACCCATTAAGAAGACAGTTGACTTCTATGCTACAATTAACCACAGACCACCAGAATATAAAGCAGCGGCCTGTTTACAAAGGTTCTGTGTTAAACCTTGGTAAAAGAGTTATATTTTAAGTACAAGCCATTTTGAGGAAACTTGATTCCCATTTCTGGCAGGGATTATGAAGGCATAAAGCTTCTTTAGCTGCCAGCTTCAGTCTGGATCATTCCTATGTTTCTCAGCTTTAAGGCAACATCAGAACAACTCCCTCCCGCTTTGTGTTACAGGCTCTGGTATAATGACAGAAATCAAAGATTGAGGAGGACTGAGAGTAAAGGGCAGAAGAATAGGACAAATGGGACAGAGCTGAAGGAGGTGCCCCATGGTTTTAAAAATCTTCTCAAAATACTAGTCAAAATTTCTCAAAGAAGCTATTTTCATTACTATGTTCATGATTAAAAATGATTCTTCACTTTCTGGTTTTCTATATTGTGGGTAAGATGGAAATTATGAAGAATATAAAAATGAATATATGATACCCTATGATCGCCATCACAAAATATACTCGTATACAATTCATTCTTGTGCTTTCTGATTGGGTATACAGACACTTCAAAATATATAAATACATTAACAAGTTTTACACAGTAGAGTTTATAGGTACTAAAATACTTATAGAAGACTATATTTATACACATTTTTATTAAAAATAATGCATCAAAGACTATTGAGAAAGCCTAATATCTTACTAGGGTATATTAATAAATAAGGGAAAATCAGATACAATGCATTATTTCAACACATAGACGTTTTCCAAGAACAAAACCTGGGGTTAAATGTAAAGCCTGATAAAGTTCAACTGAGATACAGTTATAACCAGTGCTAAAGCAATAAATGTCAGCAATTACCAGGAAACTTTATTGCATTTGTAATCAGTTCTTTAAAAAAAATCAATTTTCATTATTATAGATATCATGTGAGGAATTTAAAGAGTTTTATATAGAGAAGAAGAGACACACACAGAGACTGATCAATCTTCCATCCACTGGTTCAACCCCCAGGTGGCTGCAATGGTCAGGCTGGGCCAGGCTGAAGCCAGGAGCTTCATTTGGGTCTCGCATGTGGATGGCAGGGACCCAAACACTTGGGCCATCATACACTGCTTTTCCTAAGCCATTAACAGGGAATTAATTTACAGGGATTAAACCAGCAGATAGAAAATCTTTCTCTTTCTCCCTTTCAAATAAGTAAATCTTTTTTTTTTTTTTTTTAACTAGTGGAGCTGCCAGAACACAAACTGGTGCTCACATGGGATGCTGGTGTACAGGCAGTGACTTTACCTGCTAAGCCACAACACCAGCCAGGAAGATTTTTTTTTTTAAAGATTTATTTATTTATTTGAAAGGCAGAGTTACAGAGAGGCAAAGGCAGAGAGACAGAGAGAGAGGTCTTCCATCTGCTGGTTCACTCCCTAGATGGCCACAATGGCCAGAGCTGCACCAATCCAAAGCCAGGAGCCAGGAGCTTCTTCGGGGTCTCCCACATGGGTGCAGGGGCTCAAGGATTTGGGCCATCTTCCGCTGCTTTCCCAGGCCATAGCAGAGAGCTGGATTGGAAGTGGAGCAGCTGGGACTCGAACCAGCGCCTAAATGGGTTGCTGGCCAGCTAAGCCACAGCATTGGTCCCAGCCAAGAAGATCTTTAACTGTTAACACTTTACTAAATAAAAATGGGAGGATTCAACAGATATTCATTTCTTCTTTCTTAAGAAATTTATATTGCTTAAATTCTGCTTTCAAAGATCTTTCTATGTGCTCTTGGCAACAAGTTAGGGTCTGAATATGCAGTATATGTATCAATAGGGAATGGGTGTCTAGCCTATGGTTAAGCAGCTCATATACACAGAGCACCTGCCTTCAATTCCCAGCTCTGGCTCCTGACTCCAGCTTCCTGCTAATGCAGACTCTGGGAGGCAGAGGTGATGACTCAAGTAACTGGGTTCCTGCCACCCATGTGGGAGACCTGGAGAGCATTCCTGACTCCTGGCTTTGGGCCTGGACTCAACCCAGCCCCAGCCATTGTGTGCATTTGGGGAGTGAGCTAGTGAATGGGAGTTCTTTCTTATTTTTCTATGCCTTAAATAAATAATAATTTGAAAATATCAATAAATGTTACAATTACAAGTCATTAAAGTCTATTAGTGAGAAATGTAAATGAAGTGGGACTGGGTCATGTTATACACTCACATTTAGCTGGATTTCATTAATGTAGTGATTGGGACAGCACTGTGACACAGCAGCTTAGGCTGCTGCCTGTGATGCCCACATCCCATATGAGTGCCAGTTTGGGTCCCACTTCTGATCCAGTTCCCTGCTTATGGCCTGACAAAGCAGTGGAGGATGACCCAAGTGCTTAGGCCCCTGCCATTCACGTGGGAGATCTAAGATGGAGTTCCTGGTTCCTGGCTTTAGCCTGGCAGAGGCATGGTGGTTGCAACCGTCTGTGGAGTGAAACAGCAGATGGAAGACCTCTCTCTCTACCTTTGCCTTTCAAATAAATAAATATATCTTTTAAAAAAATGTATAGTAGTTAACCATAACTAACATTCTTTGAACAAATTTCTTTCTGAATTATATGGGTCTAAAATGCCCATCAACATACAGTGATAAATGACATGTTGTGATCCATTTTTTTTAACTGTTAGTACATCAGCAAAAGTAAAAGGGTACCTCATAAAGCTTGTGAAAAAGAATTATATTGGTGAAAAAGTTTATTTTGGTGAAAAAAAAAATTAGAAATCCGTGCAGTGATTTCAGAATATGTATTTTGACCCTTCAAACAATTGAAGTCACCAAGAAAAGGGGATTTACTGGGGCCAGTGTTGTGGTGTAGCAGGTGAAGCTGCCACCTATGACACTGGCACCCCATATGAGTGCCAGTTTTTGTACTGGCTGTTCCACTTCCGATCCAGCTCCCTGAAAACATGCCAGGAAAGCAGCAGAGGATGGCTCCAAGTACTTGGGCCCTTCTACCAAGTGGGAGACCCAGATGAAGCTTCTGGCTCCTGGCTTTGGCCTGGCCCAGCCCTGCCCTGGCCACTGTGACCATTTGAGGAGTAAACCAGTAGATAGAAAATCTCTCTCTCTCTCCCCCTGTCTCACTTTCAAATAAATTAATCTTTTTTTTAAAGATGATTTAGTGCAAAAATATCTTATTTACTTTTAAAAATATAGATGTGAAGATTCAAAAACCCAGCTTTACTTCTGTTGTTAAAGACTCTGGTGTTTTGGTTGAAATGTTGACTAGATGAGTTAGACTCGAGCCATTACCATAACATACCCATATATGTACATGTAGAGGTGTGTGTATGCATTCCTTTGTAAGTAGTTCCCAAGAGGAATTTTGAAAACAGCTTTGATGCATTTAAAAAATGATAGTAATAACAAACTTCTGCAATATTCATATACAAATAATAGTACTATAGTATTTTGAACACATTATCTCATATTCTCATATTCAGTGACAAAATTACCATTCAGAATTTACCTTAGCTATAAAGACTTGTTTTGGGGGCCAGCAATGTGGCACACTAGTTCAGGTGCTATTTGTACCCCTCACAGAAATGTTAGTTTGAATTCTGGCCACTCTACTTCTAATCCAGCTTCCTAAAGTGCCTGGGAAGACAGAAGATTGCTGAGTACTTGGGTCCCTACTACCCACAGGGGAGACCAGGATGGAGGGCTCCTGGTTTTCACCTGGCCTAGTCCTGGCTGTTGCTAGCATTTGGTGAATGGGCCAGCGGACAGAAGATCTCTATGTCACTCTTTTAATCAATCAATCTCTTTTTTAAAAAATGATTTATTTATTTATTTATTCAAAAGGCAGAAATACAGAGAGATCTTTTATCTGCTCATTTATTCCCCCAAATGGCTGCAATAGCTGAGATTGGGCCAGGCCAAAACCAGGAACCAGGAGCTTCACCTAGTTTCCCATGTGGACACACAGGTCCAAGCACTTGGGTCATCCTCCATGAGGATGCTTTCCCAATGAGCTGGACTGTAATTGGAGCAGTCAGGACTTGAACCGGTGCCTGTATGGGATGCTGGCACTGCAGGCAGAGGCTTAACTTTCTACACCACAGCACAAACCCCATAAATAAATCTTATAATAAAAAATGAATTTGTTTTTAATGTGAGTACCAGAAAATCCGACAAATTCTAATTATAAAACCTTCACTAGAACTTTGAGAGTAGATACAAAGGTTTCTGAATAATAGAATTAATTATTTAAAAAAATACTTCTACATATGCCTGGATTCAGTCTTAATGGCAATACGCTATAGGCTGAAAGGTGGAGTTGGTGCTCCTCTGTGGTGCCTGAGGACTCCATATTTTCATTGTAAGGCTCTTCATCCAATGCCTTCTCTAAAAAGTAATTAAGAACTAAGTGACGGAAAGGGGTATAAATTTGAAGTGTAATTACACTATATAGTTTTAATATGATGGGTATATTTTACTGGAGTGATACAAGGACAAAGTTGAGGATGAGAGGAAGCATCAGTTGAGCCACAGATACCCTGGGGGTCAGAAATATGAAAAGCTAATGGGGACTTTCTGAGAAAAGAGGAAATAAGAAATAAAATAATACGGGGGCAGGAGACAAAAGCTGCAAAAGCTCATAATTAAAGAATAAGGAGTTTCAGGTAGTAAAGATACAGAATGGAAAGGATCTGTAAGGAGGGCTTACAGCAAAAGTTAGAATTATAAGATTTCAATAGCAAAAACCTAGGAAGCACCATCTGAGTTGATATTTATAGTAACCACATTTTTTTTTTTTTTTTTGACAGGCAGAGTGGACAGTGAGAGAGAGAGACAGAGAAAAAGGTCTTCCTTTGCCGTTGGTTCACCCTCCAATGGCCGCCGCGGCCAGCGCGCTGCGGCCGGCGCACCGCGCTGATCCGAAGCCAGGAGCCAGGAGCCAGGTGCTTTTCCTGGTCTCCCATGGGGTGCAGAGCCCAAGCACCTGGGCCATCCTCCACTGCACTCCCTGGCCACAGCAGAGAGCTGGCCTGGAAGAGGGGCAAAGGGACAGAATCCGGTGCCCTGACTGGGACTAGAACCCGGTGTGCCAGCGCCGCTAGGCGGAGGATTAGCCTAGTGAGCCGCGGCGCCGGCCAGTAACCACATTTTTAAAAAGAAGCCCAAAGGGCCCTAACTGGAACGGATTTTAGTTGTCCAGGGAGCAAAGGTACCAATGACTATAAGAAAGGTTAGATCTAGCTTTAGGGGCTGGCGCTGTGGTGCAGTAGGTTAATCCTTCACCCGTGCTGCTGGCATGCCATAGGGGCACCAGTTTGAGTCCTGGCTGCTCCTCTTCCGATCCAGCTCTCTGCTATGGCCTGGGAAAGCAGTAGAAGATGGCCCAAGTCCTTGGGCCCCTGTACCCACGTGGGAGATCCAGAAGAAGCTCCTGGCTTCGGATTGGCACAGCTCTGGCCGTTGTGGCCATTTGGGGAGTGAACCAGCGAATGGAAGACCTTTCTTTCTGTCTCTCCCTCTCACTGCCTGTAACTCTACCTCTTAAATAAATAAAATTGGGTATTATGAAAGACAAAGAATGCAAGGCAAATGACAAAAAGTAATACCATTTATTGCCACAATTTCAAGATTGATTGCATGGAAGAAAATAGCTATCTAAGATGTGTACAATCCTTTCTTAAAAAAATATTTATTTATTTACTTGTAAGGCAGTTACATAGATGGTAGGGGTGGGAGTGGGGGAGACAGCTTTCTTCTGCTGGTTCACTCCCTAAATGGCTGCAGTAGCAGGGCTGGGCCAGGTCAAAGCCAGGAGCCAGAACTACATCCAGGTCTCCCACATGGTGGTAGAGGCCCCAAATCCAGTGCTCTCCCAGGTGCATTAGCAGGAAGCTGGATCAGAAGCAAAAAAGCTAGGACTTGAACCAATGCTCCTATATGGGAAGCCGGCACCAAGGGTGGCAGCTTAGCCCGCTCTACCACAAGGACAGCCTTCAATCTGTTTCTTGAATTCAATTAAGTTACCATTTTTTGAGTCACTGATCCTTGAAATCAGAGGTTCCCTATATTACATGCAAAGTTAGGAAAGTCAAATAGTGTATAAATGGACTAGTAAAGCATTCAGTATTTTGTGCTACATGAGTGCCTCTACTAAAATCAAATACTAGAGGTTTATTTTTGTATGTAATAATCATATAAAATGTTAATGGTAGCCTTCATTATTTCATTTTCCACACTTTTTCTGTTTCTTGGTACACTATATGTGGCAATAGTTCAATACAAAAAAATGCAGGATTTAATGTGTCCTTGATTAACAGCTGCTCATGAAGATAATAATTCCAGTCACTGGCTTAGAAAGCAAGATTCTGAGATTACTGCTGGGCCTAAGCCTCTGACTTGTCAACCAAAAACGTTACTTCCTCTTTAGTATAAAGAATTACAGAAGTATAGTTAAACAGATGTCTATGAGGGTTTATTAGCAGGCGTACGATATGGTGGGTGAGCAGAGATACTGATATTTTCTTTGCCAGTGACCAAAATATTTACAAATTTCATAAAAATAGAAAGAACTTTCTAAAAAATTAATAAGATCTGTTTCACAGATTACCAACTCAACCAGAACACTGAATAGTAGAAATGACAAAAGATTTGTTTCTATAGTTGATAAAAAATTTATATCAGGGCATTCAAGTAAAGTTATTTTCTGTGTTCTGATTTAATGAATCATGTGAGTTGTATCTGGTTGGGTGACACAGATTCTGGCTCACTGAAGCCTACTCTAATGCTTCCCAGCACAGCCTTCCTTGGGACAGTGAAGCCAGAATAACATGTCAGACTGAAGTAAGATCAAAGAAAGAGAAAGCAGGGCTGGCAATACTATGAGGTTGACTCTTAACATATCTTGCCCTGTGATTGTCTGGGAAGTTTGCAATGTCCTATGGGCTTTGATGACCTAACAAGGACCAAGAAGCAACAGTAATGCAATAATGACTGGTCCTCCAAAGGTTTTTGCAATTCAAGCTGAAAAACACTACATTTATTAAATGGTTTAACCCTATTGAAAAATAGCCTTAGAAACCACTAGTGGTTTCTTAAAAGGTGGTTGAGTAGTAAATGTTTTATATACACTTGTTCAGTAAGCATCTATTTTAGGCCTTTAAATTTGTTAGATTTTAAAGTATATATTAATTTGGAAAACAAAGCTTATCTGATGCTATTAATGATAAAATATATTGAAAAATGAAAAGCACTGAACATGTAAAAATGTAGATGTAAAATAACGAAGCACATCAATACATTAATAATAAAATAGACTGTTAAAAATGAAACTAAAGGAAAATATCTCTTTCAAAAGATAACAACAAGCCGGCGCCGTGGCTCAATAGGCTAATCCTCCACCTTGCGGCGCCAGCACACCGGGTTCTAGTCCCGGTCGGGGCGCCGGATTCTGTCCCGGTTGCCCCTCTTCCAGGCCAGCTCTCTGCTATGGCCAGGGAGTGCAGTGGAGGATGGCCCAGGTGCTTGGGCCCTGCACCCCATGGGAGACCAGGAAAAAGCACCTGGATCCTGGCTCCTGCCATCGGATCAGCGCGGTGCGCCGGCTGCAGCGGCGGCCATTGGAGGGTGAACCAACGGCAAGGGAAGACCTTTCTCTCTCTGTCTCTCTCTCTCACTGTCCACTCTGCCTATCAAAAAAAAAAAATAAAAAAAAAATAAAAAAAATAAAAAAAAAAAGAGCCATCATTTAAAAAAAAAAAAAAAAAGATAACAACAAATAGTATTTGTGACAAACAAGGTCCTCAGAAAAAACAAAGCTGGTAAAACATATAAAGAAATGATTAAAGCTTATCAAAATAAAACATTTTTACATGAAAATTTTTTAGATATACAGGAAAGAAAAATAAGCACAAAATAGACATATGACATTTTCCAAAAGAGAAGTTGCTTACAAAATCAGTGAACAGCTTTGTTTTTCTCTAATCAAAATCATTTATATTTAGCATTTAGAGTTAAAATCTTAAAGAATACTTACAATGACAGCAACACCATAGCAATTAAAGTCCATTCTGCGGGTTTGTGTATAATATTTCTATTTGTTAATCTGGAAGATAGTAAGATAAAATTAACTAAGTACTGCTACATTTAAATAAGTAAACCTTCTATTTCTGGATAAAATGATATTTATGACAATTTGTGTCTAAGAAGAACTTTTTTTTTTTTAAATTATTTATTTATTTGAAAGTCAGAGTTATACAGAGACGAGAGGCAGAGAGAGAGACAGAGAGACGTCTTCCATCTGCTGGTTCACTTCCCAATTGTCTGCAATGGCCAGAGCTGTGCTGATCCAAAGCCAGGAGCCAGGAGCCTCTTCTGGGTCTCCCACGTGGGTGCAGGGGTCCATGGACTTGGGCCATCTTCTACTGCTTTCCCAGGCCATAGCAGAAAGTTGGATTGGAAGTGGAGCAGCCAGGACTTGAACCGGTGCCCATATGGGATGTTGGCACTGAGGTGGTGGCTTTACCCATTACGCCACAGCGCCACCCCCTAAGAAGTACTTTCTAAATACTTGCTATATTTGATAAGAGTCAATATCTGACAATGATCATTTCAAAAGGAAGCTTTCAGTCCTATTTTATATATATAACAGTACGGTTAGACAAGATGGGGGTATAGTGGGAAACTAAATTTAAGGTTTTTCAAAACACATATACATATCCTGTGACAACATCCTCTATGCTTTCCCCTAAGCAAATATTTTATTAAATCTAACAAAGTACGCAATTTCTGACTCTAATCTTACTTAATCTTTTGTACTCTTCTACCTGGTGCTAGGTTGGCACAGGTAATTATGGGATGTCATAATCCATATCTTATAGAATGTGAGTTGGCTTAATCATAAAAATAAGTCCTTAGTAAAGAGTACTTGTTTTTTTAAAAATTTGAAGTAAATTCTGTAACTTAGCTGTTCATGGCGAAAGAAATTCTATCATCTTAATTCCTCAAAAAGTGTTTAGAAAGATCACTCTGTATTAAACAAGTGATAATACCAAGGTTGGTGAGGACAGGAAGAAACAGTTGATGTAAACAATAAACAATCTGGAATAACTAACAAAGTGGACAATGCATTATGAGTAGTCTAAATGTGTGTTTTCTCATGTTCTCACGTATGTATAAGGAAATGTGTATGAAAGTTGTTCATGTAACACTGCTTGTTATGGGGTAAATTGCGGCACAGTATACTGAATGAACTGGATTTACAAATTTTGCTGATTATAATTTGAAATGAAAGAAAGCAAATATGGTATGGTATTATAAAACAGTGTTTTAAATAAAGATTTATTTATTTGAAAGGCAGTTCAAAAGAGAGAGAGAGAGACAGACAGACAGACAGGCACCTTCTATCTTCCACAACTGCCAGGGTTGGCCAGGCTCAAGCCAGGAGCCAAGAGCTCCATCAAGGCATCAGGGTCCCCCATATGGGTGAAGAAGTGGAGCAGCCAGCCGGCACCGCGGCTCACTAGGCTAATCCTCCACCTAGTGGCGCCGGCACACCGGGTTCTAGTCCCGGTCGGGGCGCCGGATTCTGTCCCGGTTGCCCCTCTTCCAGGCCAGCTCTCTGCTGTGGCCAGGGAGTGCAGTGGAGGATGGCCCAGGTGCTTGGGCCCTGCACCCCATGGGAGACCAGGAAAAGCACCTGGCTCCTGGCTCCTGGCTCCTGCCATCGGATCAGCGCGCTGCGCCGGCCGCAGCGCGCTGGCCGCGGCGGCCATTGGAGGGTGAACCAACGGCAAAGGAAGACCTTTCTCTCTGTCTCTCTCTCTCACTGTCCACTCTGCCTGTCAAAATAAAAAATAAAAAAAAAAAAAAAAAAAAAGAAGTGGAGCAGCCAAGACTCAAACGGGCACTCATATGAGATGTTGGCATTACAGGTGGAGGCTTAACCTACTGCACCACGATGCTGGCCCTAGAAAGATTGTTTACAGACACATACATATGTAATGAAAGTATAAAAACAAATTCTGGAAGGTTACATGTTCACTTCACAGTGTCAGCTGTTTGAGGAGGAAAGCAGAGAGGGGATAATGGGGACTGTCTTCGTCTTCCTCCTCTGCATTAGCTATTCCACCTGTCTAAAAGCTATCTTCTGTCAGATAAATTTACTTACATCATCTTTGCAATAAGGTCTGTCCAGCACAACCTATCAAAAAGTGCAATTTGAGGTGAGTATTGTGGCACAGTGGGTTAGGCCACTGCTCGGGATGCCTGCATCCCATACTGGAGTGCTTGGTTTGATTCCTGGCTACTTTGTATTTTTTTTTTTTTTTTTGTAAATTTTTTATTTATTTATTTTTCTATTTTTTGAAAGGCAGAGTGGACAGTGAGAGAGAGAGACAGAGAGAAAGGTCTTCCTTTGCCGTTGGTTCACCCTCCAATGGCCGCCGCGGCCAGCACTTGGGCCATCCTCCACTGCACTCCCTGGCCACAGCAGAGAGCTGGCCTGGAAGAGGGGCAACCGGGACAGAATCCGGCACCCCGACCGGGACTAGAACCTGGTGTGCCGGCGCCGCTAGGCGGAGGATTAGCCTAGTGAGCCGCGGCGCCGGCCCGTAATTCCATTTTTATGAAGTTTCTGAAGTACCCTACACGTATTATATTTTCCAAAATTACCACCTCTGTTACAATATCAGCTCCATGACAGAAGGGGTTTTTTGGTCTATTTTGTTCACTATTGTACCTGTAGTAACTAAACTCACCAAAAAGTTCAAAGAAAGTTTAAGGATGCAAGAAAAAAGAACAAAACCAAAACAGTATTTTCTTTCCCTTGTATTCAAATCTCCCAAAGGTAAGACAGATTTAAGATTTCATGAATTCATTTACTCATTCAGCAAAAACTGTACTGAGTGCTTGCTACAACCATTGTTCCAGGCACTCTTGGGTTTTGCTTTTACTTCAAAGTACTTCTAGTAACAGAACAGCAAGTTTATTGTTTTCATGTCTTCCCTTTGCTGAGCCAACAGACTGTCCAGCATTGATGCTAAATGAATACGTTTATTATTGTCTGGGTGATAATTAAAAAGTGAAGATAGTAATATTTGTTAGAAAATGATTAAAATCCACATTTATAAAATACAATAATTGCAACTGATTTAGAAAGATATCTTGATTAATCATTGATGAAATTTTAAAAGGGTATTTGTGTCAAGTACTATTTTAATTAAAGTCTGATTTAGAAAAAATGTCTTGATTCAACACTGATAATAAGTGTGAATCATTACTGAACAGCTTCTGATGGCACCTATTTTATACTATTACCGGTAACTCAATGTAACATTCTGGATAACAGACTGAAGCAATTCAGTGGAAAGGACATTTCTATTCACTGGGGAAAGATTCTCCAAACAACTGAAAGGCTGCTCTATGTTCGGGTCCTAAAACAGGCTGTCAACTCTGGCTGCACATTAGAACCACCCAGGGGGCTTTTAACAAATACTAAAGTCTGAGTTCAATCTTAACCAATGAAACTCAACCTCTAGGGGCGGAGCCAGGCATCTGTAGTTCTTAAAAGCTCCCCAGGTAATCCTGATGCACAACTGGCTTCAGAATCATTGTTCTACAAGTTCCTATTATTGATTATCATTTCAAAGAGAAGGATATGGTTATTCAAGTCAACTCCTTCCCGCTGTCAGTATCGATTGAAAAAACTTCTCAACACTAGTCACTGTCATCAATATGGCACTTTTTCAGAAGCTTCACTTGTTAGCTCTAGCAATAGAAACATACCTGCTAAAGTTGTCTGTCAGAATCTGAAGACCCCAAATCAGTTATCCTATAAGCAACTGGCATTTTTCTAAAAGGCAGCAAAAGCAATTCAAGCTATTTTTATTAAGGTTCTGGACTTTCACTTGCAAGTATTAAGGAGTAAAGATTTTCAGGGGCTGGCAGTGTGGCACAGCAGTAAAGCCACCACCTTTGACACTGGCATACCATATGGGCTGTGGTTCAAGTCCTGGATGCTCCACTTCTGATCCAGCTCCCTGCTAATGGCCTGGGAAAAGCAGTGGAAGATGGCCCAGGTGTTTGGTTCCCCGCCACCCATGTGGGAGCCCCCAATAAAGCTCCTGGATTTAGCCCTGGCCATTGCAGCTATCTGGGGAATGAAATCAGTGGATGGCAGATCTCTTTGTTGCTGTCTTGCTGTAACTCTTTCAAATAAGTAAACTAATTTAAAAATTTTTCAAAAATAATTTAATATCAAATTCTGATTTTTGGAACAGGTACTAATATCATCTCTTACCATCATAATGCTTATTTTCTCCAAATTTTTAGTAACTTAAAAACATTTATAAAAGTACAATGAGTATAAAATACTTTTTATTTTTTTATTTTTTTTATTTTTTTGACAAGCAGAGTGGACAGTGAGAGAGAGAGACAGAGAGAAAGGTCTTCCTTTGCCGTTAGTTCACCCTCCAACGGCCGGCGCGGCCGACGCGCTGCGGCCGGCGCACCGCGCTGATCCGATGGCAGGAGCCAGGAGCCAGGTGCTTTTCCTGGTCTCCCATGGGGTGCAGGGCCCAAGCACCTGGGCCATCCTCCACTGCACTCCCTGGCCACAGCAGAGAGCTGGCCTGGAAGAGGGGCAACCGGGACAGAATCCGGTGCCCCGACCGGGACTAGAACCCGGTGTGCCGGCGCCGCTAGGCGGAGGATTAGCCTAGTGAGCCACGGCGCTGGCCAATGAGTATAAAATAAATCCCCAAATGTTCATCCCAACTTTTGACAGTTATCAATGTGGCCAACTATGTTTCATCCACACAACCCCTTTTGAAAACCACTCATAAGCTGGGTAATTCTGAAGCAAATCTCAGAAATCATATCTTTTTATCCAGTCTTTGTTTTACTTTCACGTAAATAATGCAGAAAGTAACTGGAAGGGACTTACAATTCCATAACAGGAACAAGAGAGGTATTAAAGTATTCTGTGGATCTAAGAGGAAAAGGACCTCTGAAAGTCTCACATTTGCAGTGTATAAGCCACCTCTTACAGGACTGACAGCATGCCTATTGTCTTAGTTAGCTTTGGTGTCACAAGAAGGCTGCTTCACAACAGAACCTTCTTAAAAAAAAAAAAAAGATTTATTTATTTATTTGAAAGTCAGAGTTACACAGAAAGAGGAAGACACTCCCATAATAGCTAAAAAAAAAAAAAAAAAAAAAAAAATTCAAATACCTTGGAACAAATTTAACCAAGAACGTCAAAGATCTCTATGATGAGAATTACAAAACATTAAAGAAAGAAATAGAAGATACAAAAAAATGGAAAAATCTTCTGTGTTCATGGATTGGAAGAATCAATATCATCAAAATGTCCATTCTTCTGAAAGCAATTTACACAGATTCAATGTAACACCAACCAAAATACCAAAGACATTCTTCTCAGATCTAGAAAAAATGATGCTGAAATTCATATGGAGGCAGAGGAGACCTCGAATAGCTAAAGCCATATCATACAACAAAAACAAAGCCAGAGGCATCACAATACCAGATTTCGAGACATTCTACAAGGTAGTTATAATCAAAACAGCCTGGTACTGATACAAATATAGGTAGATAGACCAATGGAACAGAACAGAAATGCCAGAAATCAATCCAAGCATCTACAACCAACTTATATTTGACCAAGGAGCTAAAACCAATCCCTGGAGCAAGGACAGTCTCTTCAACAAATGGTGCTAGGAAAACTGGATTTCCACATGCAGAAGTATGAAGCAGGATGCTTACCTTATACCTTAAACAAAAATCCATTCAAAATGGATTAAAGACCTAAATCTATGAGCTGATACCATCAAATTATTAGAAAGCAGTGGGGAAACCCTGCAAGACATTGGCACAGGCAAAGAATTCTTGGAAAAGACCCAGAGGCACAGACAATCAAATCCACAATTAACAAATGGGATTACATCAAAGTGAGAAGTTTCTGTACTGCAAAAGAAACACTCAGGAAAGTGATGAGGCAACTGACAGAATAGGAAAAATTATTTGCAAGCCATGCAACCAATAAAAGATTAATAACCAGAATCTACAAAGAGATCAATAAACTCCACAACAAAACAAACACCCATTTAAGAGATGGGCCAAGGACTTAAACAGACATTTTTCAAAAGAGGAAATCCAAATGACCAACACACACATGAAAAAATGCTCAGGATTATTAGTTGTCAGGGAGATGCAAGTCAAACCCACAATGAAGTTTCACCTCACCCCAATTAGAGTGGCCTTCATACAGAAATCAACAAACAACAAATGCTGGCGAGGATATGGGGAAAAAGGTACCCTAATCCACTATTGGTGGGAATGTAAACTGGTAAAGCCAATATGAAGACTGTATGGAGAAACTTCAAATATCTGAATACAGACCTACCCTATGACCCAGCCATCCCACTCCTGGGAATTTACTCAAGGAAAATGAAATCAGTAAACAAAAGTTATGTGCACCTCCATGTTTATTACAGCTCAGTTCACAATATCTAAGACATGGAACCAACCTAAATGCCTGTCAATTGAAGACTGGATACAGAAATTATGGCATATGTACACTCTGGAATACTACACAGCATAAAAAAATGAAATCTGTTCATTTGCAACAAAGTGGATGAATCTGGAAAACATCATACTTGGTGATATAAGCCAGTCCCAAAGGGACAAATACCACATGTTCTCCCTGATCCGTGATAACAGAGCACCTAAAAGTAAATCTGTAGAAGTACAATTGACACTTTGAGAAGGGATGACTTTAGCTGCCCTTGTCTTGACTGCTGAGGAATAGTTTCATTTTGTTTTTTCATTTTTTTTCTTCATACTATTTGTTTAATTCTTTACTTAACACAGAGTTAATCAAATGTGTATAAAGTCAATTAAAATAGATCTCAGTAAAAAATAAGAGTTGGGAATAAGAGAGGGAAGAGAAAGTTTTTAACTGTAAAGCAGTATTGTTCTGCATACATTCCTAAGGACCTACTTCTAAGGGTATAGTTTAAAAACTTGTCATGGGACTCCAAATCCCATTAAGCTGGATGGTAAAAATGCCATCTTAAGTGTTAAAGTGTTCATATTAAATGTAAAGTGAACATATAGATAGGATTAAATGTTAAAGTGATCATATAAATAGTATCAAGTATCTGGTAATAATAATAGATAGAATTAAAAAGGAGAGAATGTTCCAACATGGGAAGCAGCTCACACATCAGACACATAGAATGACAATTGCTTTAAGTAAAACTCTGACCTCAGAATCCACCCTTAAGGCTTCCTGGTCTGGCTGAAAAGCCTGTTAGAGCATTTCAGGCATGGAAAGCCAAGATATTGTGGCAAAAAGTGTTCTACATGAAGGATCTCTGTGAGTGAGACCCCAGTGGAAAGAAGTGCTCATCAAAGAAGGATGTACTTTTCTCTGAAGGGAGGCAAGAACTTCCACTTTGCTTATGGCCTTGTCCAAATACTGACCAAGTTTGTGGATTCAAAAGGCTTTCATAGCCTAGGCAGCTCATGTCAAGAGCCTCGGGTAGTCACTGACATCATACATAAGAGTATTAGTTGTTAAATTAACAACAGGAGTCACTATGCACTAACTCCCCATGCAGAACCTCTGTCCTCAATGAGTTGTATTATGAGAATTAACTGTAAAACTAGTTCTCAAACAGCTTTTTTTTTGGTGTGGTGCGTGTGTGTGCAAATTGTTGACATCTTTACTTAGTACAGAGTCAGTCTTCTGTATACAAAGTTAATTGAAAATGAATCTTAATGGAGAATGGGACAGGCAAGGGGAGAGGAAAGAGGAGGAGGGCTGGGAGTGTGGGTGGGAAGGCAGGTATGGTGAGAAGAATGATTATATTCCTAAAGTTATACTTATGAAATTTGTATTCCTTAAAAATAAATATAAAAAATTTTAAAATTTATAAAAAATTTATTCGAAAGTTAAGAGTTACACAGAGAGAGGAAGACACACCTACACAGAGAGAGGGAGAGAGAAAGAGACTGAGAGAGAGAGAGATCTTCCAACTGCTGGTTCATTCCCCAAAAGGCCACATCAGCTAGGGGTGGGCCAGGCTGAATCCAGGAGACAGGAGCTTCTTCTGGATCTTCCACATAGGTGTAGGGGCCCAAGCACTTGAGCCATCTTCTGCTGCTTTCCCAGGAGCATTATCAGGGAACTGGATTGGAAGTGTAGCAGCCAGGTCTCAAACCGGTGCCCATATGGGATGCCAGCGTTGTAAGCAGCAGTTTTACCCACTATAAGGCGGCCCCATAACAGAACCCTGTTAAGTGAAGTTCTTACTTGGAGTCTGGAGAGGAGATAAATGAAATGACCTTAAAATATATATATGTATTTTTGGGGCCAGCACTGTGGCACAGCAGGCACAGCTACCACCTGCAATGCTGGTACCCAAAATGGGTGCTAGTTCCTATCCTGGCTGCTCCCCTTCCTATCAAGCTCCTGGCTAATGGCCTGGGTAAACAGCAGAAGGTGGTCCAAGTGTTTGGGCCCCTGAAACCCATGTGGGACACCCGCATAAAACTCCTGCCTCCCAGCTTTGGCCTGGACCAGTGCTGGCTGTTGCAGCCATCTGGGGAGTGAACCAGTGGATGGAAGACATCTTGCTGTGTCTCCCTCTCTCTATGTAACTCTTTCAAAATAAATCAATCTTAACACACAAGACTGATTTGTATCTTTGAGACTAATGATACAGAGAAAATCAATGGTAGATTTCTTACAAAATCTTTCTGTACCAATTCCATCAGGCCCACTGCCTCAAGTTCACCTGATGGAAAGGTCTGGGTCCAGGTTTCTGGCATGGTGAGATCACTAGTTCTCAATTTGATGGCTCCTTCCAAGTACACTCAACATACTACCAGATGCTCCATTTTTTACATATGTGAGGGTCAGATCAGTGTTTGGACTGCTGGTATAGCAAGGCTACCATTTCAGAGAATGTGAGACATGATACACTGCAAATGACTAAGTATTTTTCACATCTGTCTTAATGTCATTTCCTTACAGGGAGGACTGTCCCAGAGGATACAATAATGTTTTCCCCAATTCAAAGGCTAATTCCCTGTTGTAAGCTTCCGTTAATTCCCTATATTGCCCTTTTGTAAACTTTATCATACTTGTATTTTTCTAGATTTATTGAGGTATAATTGGCAAATAAAAATTACATGTTTTGGGAGAGGCGCTGCTGTGTAGTGGGTAAAGCCATCGCCTATGGGCGCCCTATGGATGCCGGTTCAAGACCTGGCTGCTCCACTTTCAATCCAGCTCTCTGCTATGGCCTGGGAAAGTAGTAGAAGATGGCACAAGTCCTTGGGCCCCTGCAGCCACATGGGAGACCCAGAAGAAGCTCCTGGCTCCTGGATCAGCCCAGCTCCGGCCATTGCGGTTGTTTAGGGAGTGAACCACGGTATGAAAGACTTCTCTCTCTGCCTCTCTGTAACTCTGCCTTTCAAATAAAATAAATAAATCTTTAAAATAAAAAAAGAAAACACCTTATTGAAAAACTATTTTTCTGAATTACTCTCAAGCATACAAAAAAAGCTATTGATGATGAGGCCAGCATTTTGGTACAGTGGTTAAAACCACCACTTGCAACACTGGCATCCCCATATGAGCACTTGTTTGGGTCCCAGCTGCTCTGCTTCTGATCAGGCTCCCTAATGTGCAGGGGAAAGCAGCAGAAGATGTCCCAAGTACCTGGCCACCAACTACCCACGTGGGAGAACAGGATGAAGTTCCAGGCTCCTGGCTTTAGCCTGGCTTAACCTCAGATGTTGTAGCCATTTGGGGAGAGTCAACCAGTGGTTGCACAATCTCTGTCTCTTCCCCTCTCCCTCTGCCACTCTGCCTTTCAAATAAGTAAATAATTCTTTTTTAAAAAATCACTTTAAAAAAGAATTATTTACTTATTTGAAAGGCAGAGTGACAGGCAGTGGCAGAGGCAGAGAGAGAGATAGAGAGAGCAGGAGCCAGGAGATTCTTCTGGTTCTCCCATGTGGGTGCAAGGGCCCAAGGACTTCTGCCATCTTCTACTGCTTTCCCAGGCCATCGCAGAGAGCTGGATGAAAGTGGAGCAGCCGGGACTCGAACTGGTGCTCGTATGGAATGCTGGCACTGCAGGTGGCTGCTTTACCTGCTACGCCACAGCACCAGCCCACATGGTGTTGTTTTTGTTTGTTTGTTTGTTTGTTTTTTTGACAGGCAGAGTGGACAGTGAGAGAGAGAGACAGAGAGAAAGGTCTTCCTTTGCCGTTGGTTCACCCTCCCATGGCCACCACGGCCGGCGCGCTGCGGCCGGCGCACCGCGCTGATCCGATGGCAGGTGCCAGGTGCTTCTCCTGGTCTCCCATGCGGGCGCAGGGCCCAAGCACTTGGGCCATCCTCCACTGCACTCCCTGGCCACTGCAGAGAGCTGGCCTGGAAGAGGGGCAACCAGACAGAATCCGGCACCCCGACCGGGACTAGAACCCAGTGTGCTGGCACCGCAAGGTGGAGGATTAGCCTAGTGAGCCGCGGCGCCGGCTGTTTTTTAAAGATTTATTTTATTGCTAATCCTCTGCCTGCGGCGCTGGCACCCTGGATTCTAGTCCCGGTTGGGGCACCGGATTCTGTCCCGGTTTCCTCTTCCAGTCCAGCTCTCTGCTGTGGCCCGGGAGTGCAGTGGAGGATGGCCCAAGAGCTTGGGTTCCTGCACCCGCATGGGAGACTGGGAGGAAGCACCTGGCTCCTGGCTTCAGATCGGCGCAGCGCCGGCCGTAGCGGCCATTAGGGGAGTGAACCAGTGGAAGGAAGACCTTTCTCTCAGTCTCTCTCTCTCACTGTCTAACTCTGCCTGGCAAAAAATAAAAAAAAAAAAGAAAAAGAAAAAAGATTTATTTTATTTATTTGAAAGACAGAGTTACAGAGAGAGGTAGAGACAGAGAGAGAGGGAGGCCTTCCACTCGCTGGTTCACTCCCCAGAGGGCCACAATGGCCAGAGCTTTGCTGATCCAAAGCCAGGAGCCAGGAGCTTCTTCTGGGTCTCCCATGTTGGTGTAGGGGCCCAAGGACTTGGGCCATCTTCTCTTGCTTTCCCAGGCCATAGTAGAAAGCTGGATTAGAAGAGGAGCAGCTGAGATTAGAACCGGTGCCCATATGGGATGCCGGCACTTCAGGCCAGGGCTTGACCCTACTGTGCCACAGTGCCAACCCCCCCATGGTGTTTTTAAATATGCTTGAACATGATTGCTTAGGTATTACCAGTATATAGTATACTGTCTACAAGAAAAATCTAATAGCTGACAAGTGTCAAGAAATTGTTCCTGTACTATAATTTTTAAACTTTAAAATATCTACTACTGTTGACAACAATAAAGTATAACAACAATAATTACATTCTTGGGTGAAATGATTCTTCTACCCTTGAAGTTACTCTGTTGGTGCTATCTGGCATTGGCACATATTGATCTTAATATCTGGTCATCGATATTTGACCAAAATTTGTATTTGCCACATCTCTGCTAATGAGGTATTTAGAGATCTCTCTCTGTTTCTTGGTAGAGAATCTAGACTTACCCTGGCTGAATATTTTTAGCTTAATAGTTTTAAATCCCAACTGTTCCACTTCATAATTGATATAAATCAGCTATTCTCCCTTTCCTTGTAGATATTAGCTCTTCACGTCTATTTCACACAATTCAATATAAATCACTCACTCTGTTGTACTGTTCACTGTACTTAAGTTATCTTCTCACAGAAGACTTCTTCCTTGAGGGTGGGCACTACATTTTTTTTGTGTGGCCTATAATGTCTTGCCTAGGGATGACCATTTGATTTATATCTACTATTTCACAATATCTACAATGGTACTGGCTTTGTGTCACAGATAAAATGTTATATTCAAATTTAAGATATTGAAGGCAAGTCACTTTCTTTGTGACTTAGTCTATTTATGATTCTGCAAAACAAGCAATAACGTCAAAACAACTTACAAGGAAAACTGTAATTACCACTTACCTGAAAGTTCGGACAAGGTTTTTAAGTTGTGTATAAATATCTGCTAATGTAATCTGAAGAGGACCCAGAAGTGCAGGCAATCTGAAAGTTAAAAAAAAAAATCACACATAAATATATGGTTTATGTATACAAAAACTTTTGTTTTTGCCTGGGTCTGGGTTTTCCATAGGCAATAACAGCATTTAAATGGAAGCAAGCAATCATGATTTGAATCAAATAGTTAAGCTTGATTATGACTGATAAGAAATCATAAGGAAGTATTTCATAGTAACCAACACTTCAATTTGTAGGTTATGTCTGAGTGTGAAACACTGAAATGGAAAATCATTTTGGCTGCTGTCTATACTCTTTTTTTGTTAGTTTTGCTTTCTTGTTTAATTTCAAATTTTAGATGAAGATGAAAAGAACCCAAGTTCAGAGGAACTGCCCTCAAAATGGTCCTGGGGGTATGGTATATTACTCTCTGTAGAATCATCTTGGTGGAAGTGAAGATTAGTGCGATACTTTTAAAGAGCAATTTGACAACATATATTAACGTATTAAATGTGGCTACCTTTTGACCCAGTAGTTTTACTGTGAAAAAAAATTTATCCTAAGGAAATAATCAGATAAACATAAGAAAGATACTTATTGTCGAAATATTTTTATTATGAAAAATTGGAAACAAATGTATATCAATGGATGGTTGGTTAAACAAATTACGATATATCCACTCAGTAAACTGTAATAAAATCTTTAAAGTGATGTGAATCTATTTTTCAAAATGTGAAAACCTATGATAAATGTTAAGTGAAAAAATATGTATAATACTGTCCTTTTAATAAAAATATATATAATGCTTTTGTATGTCATATTACGTATCAAACATAATCTATTCCTAGGTTTGTTTTTATAAGAGAGGGAGCCAAAGGGAATGAATATACAGATAACATATATATCACGCACATGTCATGGATAAATATCAAAATATTAATAGTAGTTACTGTAGTGTGGTGAGATTACAAGTGATACTCACTTCCTTCTTTGTATCATTTTAGTACTGACTAAATCTTCTCCAATAAGTATGTATTACCTTATTTAAGAAAAATTTCTTGGGGCCAGTGCTATGGTGTAGAAGGTTAAGCCTCTACCTGCAGTGCTGGCATCCCTCATGGACGCCAGTTCTAGTCCTGGCCGTTCCACTTCTGATCCAGCTCCCTGCCAATGTGCCTGAGAAAGCTGCTGAAAATGTTCCAAGTGCCTGGGCTCCTGCCACCTATGTGGGAGACCCAGAGGAAGCTCCTGGCCAGTTCAAACCATTACAGGCATTTGGGGAGTAAACCAGTGTATGGAAGATCTCTATCTGTATCTCTGCCTTTCAAATAAATAAATAAATCTTAGGAAAAAAATTTCTTACTACTGAAGATTTAAACATGTTTCAATAGAGAAAGAATAGTAATAATAACCCACAGATGTATTTTCAGAGTCAACCTCCCTGTATTGTGCTACATTTGCTTCATTTTTCTTTCCTTTCATTTTGTTACAGTAATATTTTAAAGTAAAGTAAAATAAATTCCTGAGTTCATGTCATTTGACCCCCTATTTCCATTTGTATACTAACTACGTAGGCATTTCCCTGTATAACCAAATTAACAATAGATTAACAATAGTTCCTTAATATCATCTAATACCCAGTACATACTTAATTTCCTCAAATTATTTTTAAAACCCTTTTTCTCTACACATTTGGCTATTCATGTCAGAAGTCAAAAAAGGTCTTATTTTTACAACCAACCAACCAAAAAACCCATGCCACATATTTTGTTTTGTTTTCACTGGTCTTAATGCTTATTTTTCTTTTTTTTTCTATTTTATGCTTCCTTTTCTCTATGTTCTCCTATCACATATCAAATTCAGTTCTTGTGTCATTATCAACAATTTGGTCATCTACCACGATTCCTTTCAGTATCCTCTATTTTAGCCAAAAAGGAGGAAGAGAATTACATCAATGAAATACCTAAATGGTCTTAAATTTAAAATTGATATTTTCATTAGCTAAAAAGTATAGAAAATTATTTCCACATAATTCCTTATCTACCAAGTACATTCCACTATAAACAATCCATCCCAATTTACAAAACCTTTGTAATTAAAGTCAAGGCTGGTATCTTCTAGACCAATGAATCAGATAGGTGGTGAGTTATACTGTTTTCTAAATTACTATTTAACAGAAACAAATGTACAGTCAGGAAAACCAGATAGAAAGGCAACACTAGTAACAGATTTATTATCTACAAAGAACTTGACATACAGAGCCACTCAATAAATACTAAATGCTTATTTACAAAGCCAACCAAAAAGGATTTTAAGTGTTTAGAACAACACTTCAAGTGTTTTAAAGTAAAACCATCAAACTTCCCATTATATCAATAAGTAATTTTGTTATACTTCGACTGTTCAAAATATTATAGCTTCCAGAAAATGCTTTTCTTAAACTGTCACAATATCAAAATTTGTACATATTTACAACTCCTTAATCAATGAGTGACATATTTTTCTTTGTTTTCTGCTGTCTAAAAAAGCAAAGGAAGGTTGAAATGTTCTTGATAGCCCTCACACCTTTGGACAACTGATTTCTAAGCTCCTTTTACAGGGAAACCAAGATAGCAATTTAAAAATGTCTTTTATGACTGGGTTAATTTAAAGAACAATAATTTCCACCACAAGAAGCTTAAAGCTAAAGTGCAAAGTTGAGCTGAACAGAAACTCAAGTTGCTGAGTGTGAAAATGGTTCCATGAATACATATGCAGAATAAGTTAACAGACTGTTAAAACTGTAACAACTCTTATTCACACACGAAACTAAGGTGACACATTTACCACAAATCAGTATTTAAGTAGGTCTAGCTTTGATATTTTTTCCCTGACTTCACCGGATTATTAAGTAGGAGTGTGGTAGTTTGTTTTTCTACTCATATAATCTCAACTTTCCTCTTTATGGTGTGCAATTTGTTCTCTACAAACATAATTTCCTGGATAGAATACCTTACAAATCTAAAGTTCTCAAGTAAAGAAATTCATGTAAACTTTTTACATTATTGTTTAAAATGTCCAAAATTCAAGAATAAAATTTATAAATTATGAACTCATTAACAGCAAGTTAACTGAGAAATATTACAAAATTGGAATATTATATACTTACACTTTACTCAATTTTTCAAGCACGATGCGTTTTCTGATCTGGTTCTGGGAACTTGAGTCTACCAGTGGAAAGGTGGGATCATGCTGAATCAAATTTTTAAACAAAATAAAACATAATAAATTTACATTCCTTGGTAAGTATAAAAATAAGCATTAAATATAGTTTACATCTTATTACAGTAGGAAAACACTAGATTTGAGAAGGATATGATTTAGATTTCATTATCAGCTCAGTCATTAGGCTGATGTGAACTTGCTTGAATCATTTGCCCTCTTTGGAGAGTTGGTTTCCTCATCTGTAATACTATGATATTAATAACTCCTTTATTAAGTATACAAAAGGATTCTGCAAATTGCTAACTGCTATACAACTGTAGATTTGAATATTAAAATTAAAAAAACTTTTATAACTATATTATGGGAAGTTCTGCTTCCAGAAATTTCAGACAAGACAATTCAAACACTCCCTCTGAGAACTGAAAGGGGGAAACACCGCCACATTTGTTCAAAAGCATCAGAGAGCTAACAGTAAAGATTTTGGGCTGACATTCTGCAGAAGGTAATTCTAGAGAGGAAATTGACTATTTCCAAAAGAGGCAATTTAGATACTGAGAACCTGAGCAGAGTTTTTCCAATACACATTAGAGCTCAGGGCATGCCCAGGAGGGAGAGGTGTGAGCAACACTTCCCAAGCTGATGACCAAGTCTTGTTTAGATCCACATTTCAGGAATAAGGATGAATAGAAAACAGACTGCATCTTACTGAATCCCACGTTCAAATCCTCTTAATTCCTGTTAGGTGATTTGAGACTGAAATCAATCATGTCAGGAGCAAATATAAATCCATTCCAGAGGAAGATACACCTGTCTTTTTCCTTCAAATCTAGGAGTAGCGAGGACTCACAAAGTAGACCATACTTGTACTTCTGAACACAGTTCCTTTATTAAACTTTCCTCAAGTTACTAAATTATCATCTTTTATGATGAGACCATGTCAAATTTCTAGATCATTCTCACTCATTCTGAAAATATGAGCAAAGCTGGCACTGTCATGTAGCAGGTTAGGCTACCATCTGCAACGCCAGCATCCTGTATGGGTACCAGTTCCAGGCTCAGCTGCTCTGCTTCCAATCTAGCTCCCTGCTAATGTGCCTGGGAAAGCAGTAGAAGATGATTCTCCCCTGCACCCATGTGGTAGACCTGGAGGAAGCTCCTAACTTTGGCCTAGCCCAGCCCTGGCCATTGTAGCCATTTAGGGAGTGAATCAGCAGATGGAAGACTGATTTCTCTATCTCTGTTTCTCTCTGTTTTACTTTTTTTTTTTTTTTCAACAGGCAGAGTGGACAGTGAGAGAGAGAGAGAGACAGAGAGAAAGGTCTTCCTTTTCCGTTGGTTCACTCCCCAATGGCTGCTGTGGCCTGCGCACCGCGCTGATCTGAAGCCAGGAGCCAGGTGCTTTTCCTGGTCTCTGGTCTCCCATGCGGGTGCAGGGCCCAAGCACTTGGGCCATCCTCCACTGCACTCCCGGGTCACAGCAGAGAGCTGGACAGGAAGAGAAGCAACCGGGAAAGAATCTGGTGCTCCAACTGGGACTAGAACACAGGTTGCCGGCGCCGCAGGTGGAGGATTAGCCTATTGAGCCACAGCACCAGCCTGTTTTATTCTTTCAAATAAATCTTAAAAAAAAAAAATGAGCAAAAATTCCAAGGTAAATATTGGAAGATGAAACTCAGTTTTACATAAAAAAGGCTTAATCATCTTGGATTTATTACAGAATGCAAGGTTGATTTAATAGTAAAAAATGTAACTGGATATCAACTCATGATAACTACTAGTAAATTAGAAATAAAGAGAAATTTCATAATCAGATAAAGTGGACCTAATAAAAACTTCAACACTCATCATAGTGATAAAGTAATTAAAGGTTTTCTCCTGAGATGCAGAATGAGACCAGGAAGCCCATTGTTCTGGAGGTCTAAACTAGTGGAATAAGGCAAGAAAAAGAAATACTGGCAATAAAGATTGAGGTAGAAATAAATAAAACTATCATTCATGTAAGATATGACTGCATATGTAGTAAATACAACAGAGCTTACAGATAAGTTACAATAATTTGATTACTATAAATTATGAAATTTGCAATTTAAGCTAGTTTAATGGCTTCAAAATCAATGTACAAATAGTTTGATTTTCTATATAAAGCTTAATATAGAAAACTTAATGATAGTATATAAAAACAAAATACCTAGGAAGAAATGCAAAGAAACACATTCAAGACCTCTACACCTAAAATTATGAAATATTATTGGGCACTATTAAAGCTGTCTTAAAGGGAAGGACATCCCATGTTCCCAGGTTGATATAAAGATTTTAGTTCTCAACATTCTAAAATATGCTGTAGTGATGATTTTCCAAATCTGTGAATATACTAAAAACCACTGAACTGAAAATTTTAAATAGGTGAATCACATGGTATATTATATCTCAAAAAAGCTATTATCAAAGAAATGGCATCCCCAGGGTCCTGCACACAGACTTGTGCAATCAATGTTTTTTGAGTGATGAACAGTAGTAATACTACATGGCTTTTAATGTTCAGATTCATAGAGTCTATTAATGGAATGGTTTGTACATACTTACCAGTTCTTTGTATGAGAACTGGCACTTCTAAAAGTGTGTTCTGTTTGGCAGTTAAATAACTCTCTTGCCAACTTTCTTTTTTCTTGTCATATATGTAACAAATTCATTCTTCACACTGTCTGAATTATTACCTTTTGAATTAATAGGGGCTCAATTAAGGAGGTTTAACTAAATTTCAGATAACAATATTCACTATTATGCTGCCCACGAACAGATTAAACTAGTCCCCAAGATTCAAAGGTTATAAATAGCTTTTGAGTTCTTCAAGTGAGAGACCTAAAAGAAAAGATGGTGCCACTACTGTAATTAGTCTTCAGGTACAAAACAAAACAACAAAAATCTGCAAAGGATGAATCAAAACCAGAAACTGTAAATGCCTTCTGGAGGAATTTATGGAGTGACGTCATGAATTATTTTAAAGGCTCCCAGATACTGAACAGAGAATTTAAGAAATCATTCATTCAATAAGACAAGTTGGTGGAAAAGGATTTGTTCAAATGCTTGATAAAGAAGTGGAAAAATATACTGAAAGCCATTAAGAAATGTTCACTTCCCAAATGCTGGCAATAGCCAGGGTTAGACCAGGCCAAAGCCAGGAGCCCAAACTCCATTTGGATCTCTCATGTGGGTGGCAGGGACCTAAGCACTTGAGACATCATTATCTTCTGCCTCCCAGGATCATTAGCAGGATGCTAGATCAGATGCAGAGGAGACTAGACCCAACTGGCACGCTGATACAGGATCAGAGCATCCCAAGCAGCTGCCTAACCCTATATGCCACAACAATTACCCAAGAGATGACATTATAAACCAAAAGATAGACTGGCTAGAGAAATTTTCTGAAAATTTAATAATTAACTCTTTGATAGTCTTACTCCTGCTCCAAGAGTTGCTTTGCAGAGTTTTCTAACTGTTAGCAGCTTGGACCAATTCATCAAGACATACCTCTTCTGAATCTTCTGATTTGGTGGTTTCTTCATTCAAAACATATCGTCCTCTAAAAAACTCTCTGATCCTTAGATTTAACGTTTCGGTTTCTTTTTTCAAGTTCTCATAACTTGGCAGTGGTTTAATGGCTGTCTCTGAACCTGTAAAAGGTAGAGACTCATCCAGGCTGTTCTGAGATTCTCTCAAAGCAGGAGAAAGACTATCTGGGTCAGAGTTGATGTCATCTTCATCAAGTTCATTAACCAGAGATGCTGAAGAGGGCTTCAGACACACAGAAGCATAATTCTGACCATACAAAAACCTCAAAGTTTCTTCTGTCTTCCACTCGATCAAAGTCTCCTTCAGGACTTTAAGTAAATTTGTCTTTGCAATTTCAGGACACACCTGCACTGAGCTAGAAACTTGATTTGGTCTGGCAAATTTCCTCTTGAAATGCTCAGCACTTTTCTTACTTATGCCCACTAGAGTTATTTCCGATGCAGTGTATTTACTGTCAGAATTTTCTACAGCTTTTAGTTCTTCTTGCAAAGGACTATTTGAAGAAATCTGGGTATTTACTCTCTGTAAAGGAAGTTCACAAGCAGCAGCTGTCTCCTGACTATCTAATCTGCAATTGCCTAACTGCTCAGTGATATCTTCTATCGTCTGGTCTGTGTCTATGTGTTTGGAGTCTGCTTTTCGACCAGCTTTCTTTTTCATTATGCTTTTTTTGTGCAGCTGAGGCCTTGCACACATTTCATCTGGTCTGTTTCGTGGTAGAATAGAGGAAACAAAGTCTTGCTCATTATCACTGGCACTGTCACTACAAGTGCTAGACGAACCAGAGTCATACTGCTTTTCAAAATGCCCAGGATTATCAATATCTGATGTTTTGATGGCTTTACTGCACAACTGTACTTCTTCTCCAGAATCGCCACTGTAGAAGGAAAGGTAAAGAGTAAGTACAACAGGAAAGCAAAGTGTCCCAGAGCATTTCAGACTTGTAACTTTCAAGGTAGACATTTTTATTCCTTAGGCATGGCCTTATTTATAGATAGGCTCTAACGTATAGGTATCAGAGGTTGTAGTTTCTCTATATCTAATAGTCACTTGATAGACTTCTTCCATTTTCTTTCCTTTTGTCTTCCTTCCTAATTATTTTTAAATCGTTAAAGGAGTACACACAGCAAGAAAAAAAATCCTTTGATAATTAAGACTTTTTGGGGATTTTTTTGTTGTTGTTTCTATATCCGATTTATATAGCCTTTAACAAAGTTTTTATTTTGGGGCCAGCGCCACGGCTCAATAGGCTAATCTTCCACCTGTGGCGCCAGCACACCGGGTACTAGTCCCGGTCGGGGCGCCAGATTCTGTCCCGGTTGCCCCTCTTCCAGGCCAGCTCTCTGCTGTGGCCCGGGAGTGCAGTGGAGGATGGCCCAAGTGCTTGGGCCCTGCGCCCGCATGGGAGACCAGGAGAAGCACCTGGCTCCTGGCTTCGGATTAGCGTGGTGCTGGATGGTTGGAGGGTGAACCAACGGCAAAGGAAGACCTTTCTCTCTGTTTCTCTCTCTCACTGTCCACTCTGCCTGTCAAAAAAAAAAGTTTTTATTTTGGGGCCAGCGCTGTGGCATAGGTTAATCCTCTGCCTGCAGTGCCAGCATCCCATATGGGTGCCGGTTCTAGTCCCGGCTGTCCTCTTCCGATCCAGCTCTCTGGTATGGCCTGGGAAAGCAGAAGATGGCCTAAATGCTTGGGCCCCTGCACGCACATGGGAGACCTGGAAGAAGCTCCAGGCTCCTGGCTTTGGATTGGCCCAGCTCTGGCCGTTGCAGCCATGTGAGGAGTAAACCAGCAGATGGAAGACCTCTCTCTCTCTCCTCACTATCTCTAACTACCTCTCAAATAAATAATAAATAAAATCTTTTTTAACAAGTTCTTATTTTAAAAATTTTATTACTTGTTTTTCAAAAGGATAAATTACAAGAACATTATTTAATTTTGAAAAATCAAAAAAGAGATGGATAAACAGTTTCCAATTCTGGTTGGTCATCACCTAGAAAATTCCACAGAATAAAAAATGTAAGTTAACTGCAGAAAATGAAGTTGACAAATCAACATTTTCTTTTTTTTTTTCTTTTTTTTTTTTTTTTTTGACAGGCAGAGTGGACAGTGAGAGAGAGAGACAGAGAGAAAGGTCTTCCTTTTGCCGTTGGTTCACCCTCCAATGGCCGCCGCGGCCGGCGCGCTGTGGCCGGCGCACCGCGCTGATCCGATGGCAGGAGCCAGGAGCCAGGTGCTTTTCCCGGTCTCCCATGGGGTGCAGGGCCCAAGCACCTGGGCCATCCTCCACTGCACTCCCTGGCCACAGCAGAGGGCTGGCCTGGAAGAGGGGCAACCGGGACAGAATCTGGCGCCCCAACCGGGACTAGAACCCGGTGTGCCAGCGCCGCTAGGCGGAGGATTAGCCTAGTGAGCCGCGGCGCCGGCTGACAAATCAACATTTTCAAACAGAAGATATTTAAGTTTGAAAATCCAGGGTTATAACAAGATGCTAACAATAAAATACAGTTGTCCATATGACTATGTCTTTCAATTTTCTGATTAGTTCTGAATAAGTATTATGAAAGAGAGAAGGGAAAGAGTAGCTTTGCTAATTTAAACTTGAGACAGGAGAGGTGAACAGTTTTTCTCAAGTGCACATAAAAGAAAAGAACAACACTCTGAATGAGAATGGAAGAAAGAGGAAAAGTTTGTTCAGTATTTGATAGCATTCTTTATTAGAATCTTTATAGCCATGGGACTGTCTTTTGGATAAGAAAAGGGTAAGTTAAAAAAATTAGAATTAAACTTTCATACATTCCATATTTTCTCTTGGTATTTTTTTCTGGTTCTTTTTTTTCTACTTTTTTGTTTTTAAAGTTTTTTCTTGGAATTTTAAGGAAATTTTATTTTTTCTATAAATTGAAGATATACATAAAAAAAATCTCTTACTCAATTCTATGTAACTAACATAGTGATTAATAACCAGGAAGGTTAATCTCAGAGTTCATGATGTGTCTTGAGAGATGGCCATGACTGGGAAGCAATAGCATAAGCAGAGTTAAAAAAAAAAATCACAATTTGGGGATTTATATTAAAGTTTTAGAAACTCTTTCAAATAATTAAATAACAGACAGATTAATATCCTGAAATCCTATAAAATAAGATCATAAAAACCTTTCAACAAATGTAACTGGCAAAATCCAGCAGACAAAGAAAAACAGTATCTGAAATAGAGGCTGTGTTTGTGTAAGTTTGTGTCATATTTCAACAGGTTCAATTAGACTTCCTTAGTAGGAACAGCTGTACAATAAATCATACAGATCAAACACATCATCTTACCACCACAAAAGAAAAAGCTGGACAGGTCAAATATTTCTTTATGTGGGCTAGAATGGGACACCTACATAATGTAGCAGCACAATAAGTCCAAGAGCTCCTACCACCTGGTACACTCCTAATGTTCCTATTAACATGAGTACTACACAGAAGGTAAGTGATACTGATTCAGTCATACCTTTGTCCTTCCTTTAGCAGCTGAAAATCGGGATGGCTGTGACAAAAAACACAGAAATAGAAAATTAAATTCAACTAACACGCCAAACACGGTTAGGTGTTCACTGTAACTACACTGGGTCAAAAATACAATTAAAAGGGAACAGTTCATAAAAAGATTATTTCCTCTAAGAAAAAAAATTCAAGGACAAAATACCGTGAAACTCACTGACGAGAAATCTGGATTAGTCTCTTATCTGAAATTAACTCATTTTCAGGACTAAGTTCACATTCTATTCACCTAATGTTTTCTTTGACTAACAATGAAAGCAAATCACTCCCTTCTCTAAATTCAGACATTATGATTGTCTATACAATTGATCTGATTGATCATGTCCTCCTTTATGGCCTGCTACCAGAACTATTATCTACACATTTTATTTTTCTTACATTTAAATCTGGTTTCTTAACTAGATGATAAGCTCTTTGAGAGCAGAAATTATGTTTGTAATTCTCTTGTAGTTCCCTTATATGACCAATGAGAGACTTTTTGCCTCAATTTCTGAGAAAGCAGTCATAGTATAGAATAGAAGTGAGCAATGTAGAGCAAGTAATTTAATTTAATTATAGAAAGAATTCTGTTATGCAATACCAGAAACCACATTTAGCCACCACAGATATTTAGAAGGGGGAGAAAAATCTCTTTTCAAAGCACAATATAAAGCAGAATAAACATAATAGTAAATGAATTCACAGGACAGGAGAACTCTGTAAAATACTTCTGAAATAACCAAAAAAAATTGTGTCTTCTTAAAGAACTGAAGAAAAGGAGCTGGTAGGCTCCACACATAAAGAAAGGGTAAGGAAACAGAAATACTAATTTCTTGTTAAACTGTACACATGTTGAATATTGCATGGTACCCCATAAAAATGTACAAGCACTACATGTTAATTTTTTTTTAAAGGGGCCAGCATGTGGTGCAGCAGGTTAAGCCACAGCTTGTGACACTGGCATTCCATATTAGAGCTCCAGTTTGAGACCCAGGTGCTCTGATTCCAATCTAGCTCCCTGCTAACGCACCTGGGAAAACAGTGAACAATGGCCCCAGTGCTTGGGCTCCTATCACCTATGTGGGAGATCTGGATGGAGTTCCAGGTTCCTGGGTATGGCCTCACCCAGCCTCACCATTGCAGCCATTTAAGGAGTGAACCAGCTGATGGAAGATCTCTCTCTCTCTCTGCTTCTCTCTATATATCACTCTTCTCTCAAATAAACAAGTCTTTCAAAAAAAGAAAAGAAAAAAAAAAAGAGGCAGTTATTTGGCCTACTGGTTAAGGCTGCCACATCAGAGTGCCTGGGTTTGAGTACTGGCTGTCTCTAATTCCAGCCTCCTCTTAACACGCATTCTGGGGGGTGGCCAGGTAGGGCACGTGGTCCTTGCCACCTACATGGGAGACTTAGAATGGGTTCCTGGCTCCTAGCTTTGGCCTGGCCTAGCCCCAGCTGTTGCAGGCATTAGGGAAGTGAACTAGATGGGAGCTCTGTCTCTCTGCTTTTCAAATACATAATAAAAACAAAACAAAAATGTACCTTCTACAGATTGCAAAATGGATTAAACAAAAAGAAATATAAGGAACTAAATACACATTAAAGAGAAGCTAAGGCATAAATTATGGGATCACATATACCACTTGAAGGCCAAAATAAGGATACACTGAAGGTCATAATTTTACAGAACACTGTCAATTGAAAAAGTCAAGCTCAATAGATAGATGGAAGCAGAATTCATTTGAATTATGACATTTCAAGGCCGCCAGTCAAGAATGTTAGTCACAAGTATTTTTTCTGTATAATTAATCATCCCAGCATCAACTATGTAAGTAGTGTCTGGATAATATATCTTCCCTTAGTTTAGTTTCAAGTGTAGAAGGCACTGCAGAGAATAGGCTCTCTTGCTAATCCTTCCTTAAGTTATGGGAGACACTGTTAACTGATTAAGGGATTCATTCCCATTAAATTTCTTCTTGTCACCACACATTAGAGACATACAGAATGAAGTCAATATTGGCCATCCTTGCTCTAGTGCAGGGATGGGGAATGTTTTTTTTTTTTTTTCCCAGCCAAGGGCCATTTGGATATTTATAACACTATTTGTGGGCAATACAAAATTATCAACTTAAAAATTAGCATGCTCCAGATTTACTGAATTTCCAGTCCCACCTGCAGTCGCCTTGGCAGGCCTTATACAGCCCATGGGCTGATGTTCCCCACCCCTGTTCTAGAGATATGTCTGCAGTTCAGGAATCCCCCAAACTAAAAATAAATAATTTATGCCAATTTTAGAAATTTACCTTTTTTCTGCCCCCCTTAATACCTTAGCCAAATTAGGCAAAGCCTTTTCCTAGCCTCTCAATTATCCTGTTTACCTTACTGCTTTCCACTCACAAAATTTCTAATTACAGAAGTTATTGCTGCTTAAAAAAAAAAAAAAAGATACTACTTGAATGGTGACTAGCTTTGACTACTCCAAAGGATATTTTAACTCCCATTAAGTTTTTGTTTTGTTTGAAAGGCAGCGTTACAGAGAGAGAGGTCTTTCATCTGCTGGTTCACTCCCTAAATGGCCATAATGCCCAGGGCTGGGGCAGGCGAAAGCCAGATGCCAGAAGCTTCTTTCAGGTCTCCCATGTGGGTTCGGGGGTCCAAGGACTTGGGCCATTTTCTACTGCTTTCCCAGGCCATAGCAGAGAGCTGGATCGGAAGAGGAGCAAGCAATGACTTAATCCACTATGCCACAATGCACTAGCCCCTTATTAAGGTTTTTAGGCTTAAATAATTAGCTAACATTTACAACAGAGTGTTCGTTCTATTTTCCACTGACTACTTCCTCCACTTCGACTTCTAGTTCTGTCACTTTTATCCTACATCCTCATCCCATTCTTCCTGGATAAAATTAAGGTTCAGCACTATGCAGTAATTTGAATTTGGTCCTATAACAGGGTCTGAGCATCACTGGGGGAAAGAAAATTTGCATAGATAGTGGTGATTTTCAATTGGACTCTTACATTTAATGGCTAACTTGCAAATGCAGAATACATTCCATCATTCAACAAATTCCCTTAAAAATCAAATTCTGTGCGTGTGTGTGTGTGTGTTTTATATATATATATATATATCGACTATGTTGGGCACACTAAGTAATAGAAAGAATAGGTTCAGATTCTTAGTATGTTAAAATTTAGTAGATGAAAAAGTGTGTTCTAAAACCTTTTCAAGTATTAATCTATATAAGAATAAGCTAGCTACTATTATCATCCTCACATTAGAGATAAGGATACTGAGTACAGAGAGAATAAGAAATTTGCCCCAAATCACATAGCTAGTAAGTGGTGAAGGCAGGAGTCAAATTCAGAAAACACTGCTCACAGTAGTAATTATACTCTTGCATCATATAATTCAAGAGAATAAATGTGTTAAGTACCCTGAGAAATACATGAGCTGCTACAGAAAATCAGAGAAGACTTCCTGCTGAGCCAATCAAAAAAAGTTTCAGAGAGGAGTCATCAGTTGGGCTTTTAAAGACATAAATTCCTTTGCGGCGCTGGCACACCGGGTTCTACTCCCGGTCAGGGCACCAGATTCTGTCCTGGTTGCCCCTCTTCCAGTGCAGCTCTCTGCTGTGGCCAGGGAAGTGCAGTGGAGGATGGCCCAAGTCCTTGGGCCCTGCACCCCGTGGGAGACCAGGATAAGTACCTGGCTCCTGCCATCAGATCAGCGCGGTGCGCCGGCCGCAGCGCGCCGGCCGCAGCACGCCGGCCACGGCGGCCATTGGAGGGTGAACCAACAGCAAAGGAAGACCTTTCTCTCTGTCTCTCTCACTGTCCACTCTGCCTGTCAAAAAATAAAAAAATAAAAAAAAAAAAAAGACAAATTTGTATATAAAGGCATTTGAAGCTAATACTATTAATCTCACTCTGGAGCGTCACATCACAAACCTTCCCCCCTTTCTCTTTTAAAACATGTAACAATGCATAAATCCACCCTACCTCTCAAAAAAAAGACTCTGCCTGCCAAGCATTAAGCCCTTCCCCGTTTCAATGTAAACTTTCTTTAAACAAGACTGTACTCATCATTTTCAATTTCATATCTCCTGTTCAGCCACAAACCCTCAGTCTCCTGGAATCTGAACCCATAACTTCCCTGAATGTTTTTGGTAAGATCACCAAAAACCGTATGACTCTAAATCTAAGGGATATTTTTATTGGTTTTATTTTTCAATTTGAGGAGGAAAGGATCAGGATAAAAGGTGATCTTAAAGGAGGAAGAAAAGGAATGAATCATAAAGCAAGGCCCTGGAGAGAAAACAGAATCAGTAACACAGAGGAGGGTACTCTATGCATATGGTTATAAGACAGAGAAAAAGAGTGCACACGAAGAAAATAAAGTTGAAGGCGATTCTGTTGGATGCTTTCAATGGCTTCAGTAAAGTGGTAGGTGAAATCAGTCTACTGTGGGTCAGGGTCACGGGCTAATGAGAACAGAAAAGGTTTGTATATATCAGATCAGCAACAAGGAACAAAGGAAAAAAGAGAGCACACAGCTGCCAACAGAGCCAAAAGCAGGCAGAGTGCAAGCTTTGGTGACAGACTTGGAATAAAATCTCAAATACACACACACACACACACACACACAAACACAAACACAGTTACTTCACAAATTTTTTGAAAACCTGAATTGGAAGATGTTTCTTTTGGTGTAAAAATATTGAAATCCATCAGTTTTTCCTAATACACATTTCCATGAGCTTTTTGAAGATACTAGACATAATCAGTGTCCTGGACTGAGTCATCACTCCCATCTGAGCCTTAGCTTCACCATCAGGAAAATGAGTAACATTATATTTCCCTAGGAATGCTTTGAGAACTGAATTAAATGAAACTGAAATGTTAATGGTCTTAGATGAGAACTTTTCGAATAACATTGAGAAACTTAAGCACAGGAATAAAAGGTTGGCTAGAGGTTGGGAAAGTGGGCATGGCAGAAAGTTAAGGGAGAAAGAACCTGGGATTGACTGAGAGGACAATACTAATAGCAGACTCTGGATGTCAAGGAAACTGTAATAAGTGTATGCCAGCCCAGAAGAACAAAGCTGGGAGAGACAGAAGGTCACAATGAGGTCACCAAACAGACAGATAGCTGTAGATGAGATAGAGGCTGTGGTCAGAGACGGGAAACTCTTATTTCAAGACCTTGAAGGCAGAGTAGTTCCAAGTAAGAATGAGGTCCAAGTGTGGTGGAATCAAAGAGTAATCAAAATGTAAACTTATTGTAAATCATGAATATGCTTTAAGACAGTTTTACAAGAAATCCCCAGCTATGCAATTTGACCTTTTTTGAGAATTAAAAGAAAATTCAACCTCTAAAAAAGACAAGTAAAATGCCTACTATATGCTAGGTAGGTTTTTAAAAATTGTAGTAAAATACATCTAACATAAAATTTACCATCTAACACAATTTTTAGGTATGCAGTTCAATGATAGTAAGGACATTTACATTTTTACTATTATTATCATGCATCACCAGCACTTTTTTACTGTCTTAAGTGGTTTTATATTTTATATAATCCTCACATAACTTACAACCTTTTCATAGGTAAACCTAAAGCTTTGAGAGGTTAACCAGCTTCCTAAGATTACACAGCTAATAAATAATAAATCAAGTATTTGAACTTAGGCCTGATTTCATAGTATAAGCTTTTTCCATAGCATATTGCCTCTATAATTAATATCAGAAAAAAAAAACAACCAAAAGTTGTGGGGATACCATGTTTGGTTAATATATCATTGGAACTCATTATAGTTTACAAACTATTTTCTTCTCCTTCATTTAATTTCTCTGATTTCAGGTAGAGAACACCACACTGTGTCTAGATGTTATCTGCTTTACCAGTGACCTTAAATATCCTCTCTGATTTCAGTCCTATAAAATGAAGAAGGGTACCTGATGCTAAAAATAAACTAGATGAGTTTATTGAGGTATTAGATGAAAGGCTCAACATAAAACTTCAGTCTTTGCTATGCATTATTTTAGAATGAACAAGGTAACAATTTACATTGTTCTATCCTTTCATATGTGAAATTAAAATTCTCGTTTGTTAAAAGTGCTATTTCTCTTTCTGCTAAGTATTTTCCATTTTCTTCAAAATTTATATTGCTCTGGAGATAGTTCTATAAGTTCAATTAAAAAAACAAATTACAAACATTTTTATCTTCTTTTCACTAAGGCATAAATTAGATGATTAGTCGTAACTTTTGCAAAGTAAATCTGAAACTGCAAATAACTTATGTCAGAAAACCTACACACACTACACACACACACACATACACACACACACACGAGGGGAGTTTTCAAAAAGTTTATGGGAAATGTGTATTATTAAAAATTTATGCATGGGTTTCAAAAAAAATTCTTGCACCAAAATAAACAACTTTTAATTCTGTTTTCCACAAACGTTTGGAAGTTCCCTTGTATATGTATTTGTATATCTATCATCTGGAATGTGAACATTATATATAAATCAACAGAAGCAGCTGGTTACAATTCCCCGCTGTGGTGGAAACTTTTTAAATATAGCTTCAGACATGTTAAAATCTGTTTCAGAAAGCTTTTATTCTCCAATACTGAACAACAGAGGTGGCTGTTCAGGAAGAGGTTCTAAAAGTTGCTCTGCAGAGGTTTTTGGCTTCCGCACCTCTGAGATTATACTGTTTATTGCCAAGAAGCCATGTGTGAAAATCCCCTACTCTGGGCCACATGATGGCGCTTTTAGCTCTGTCAGCATTAACCATTCACCCCAATCTGATCTTTCAAATCATAATTTGGTTTTCAACATTTGTCCTTCCTGGTTAGATTTTTAGATTTTAATTTACAATTCAAAAAACTTCTCTCCTTCAAAGACTTGTCAAAGCACACATTTAATCAAACAGGATTTATAAATGCAAGTACATGTCTGTCTAAATGAGCACATTGTTTTAGAATATCAAAATGTATGTGGTCTGTTTCTGGCCACTATGTGGGTGAAACTTTTCTAACTCACAATGTGAAAAGGATCATTCTGCATCATGACCCAGACCATTCTAGGTCAATGTTTTGTCTCTAACAGGGCATCAGCAGCCATTTTCTGAGAGCATTGCTGCTCTCCATGAAATAAGCCTAGACTTCCAATATGTTTTCTTTTTCTTTCTTTTCTTTTCTTTTCTTTTCTTTTCTTTTTTTAAAGATTTTATTCGAGAGGTAGAGTTACAGAAAGTGAGAGGGAGAGACAGAGAGAGAGGTCTTCCGTCCACTGGTTCACTCCCCAAATGGCCGAAATGGCTAGAGCTGCGCCAATCCCAAGCCAGGAGCCAGGAGCTTCTTCCAGTCTCCCACACAAGTGCAGGAGCCCAAGGACTTGGGCCATCTTCTACTGCTTTCTCAGGCCATAGTAGAGAGCTGGACTGGAAGAGGAGCAGTCAGGACTAAAACTGGCACCCATATGGAATGCCGGCATTGCAGGTGGAGGATTAACCTACTGAGCCACACCGCCAGCCCCTCCCAATGTGTTTTCAAATCTTTTTTTTTTTTTTTTTTGACAGGCAGAGTGGATAGTGAGAGAGAGAGGGACAGAGAGAAAGGTCTTCCTTTTGCCATTGGTTCACCCTCCAATGGCCGCCGCGGCTGGTGTGCTGCGGCCGGCGCACCGCCCTGATCCAAAGGCAGGAGCCAGGTGCTTCTCCTGATCTCCCATGGGGTGCAGGGCCCAAGCACTTGGGCCATCCTCCACTGCACTCCCGGGCCAGCAGAGAGCTGGCCTGGAAGAGGGGCAACCGGGACACAATCCGGCGCCCCGACCGGGACTAGAACCTGGGGTGACGGCGCCGCTAGGTGGAGGATTAGCCTGGCGCCGGCTGTGTTTTCAAATTTTAAAAATGATAATCTACAAAGCCCTGATTCCAAAGTCTTGATAAAAGAATAGAGGTAGAATTCATGTATTTGTCCAAATCTTTCGTTAAGTCCGAGAAAGTGAGCTTACTGTAGTATAAAGCAGCATCTTGTAAATTTTAAGAGACCACCACTAGTTTTTGTTTTTGTTTTTGTTTTTTTTTGACAGGCAGAGTGGACAGTGAGAGAGAGAGACAGAGAGAAAGGTCTTCCTTTTCTGTTGGTTCACCCCCCAACGGCCGCTGCGGCCGGCGCACCGCGCTGATCCGAAGCCAGGAGCCAGGTGCTTCTCCTGGTCTCCCATGTGGGTGCAGGGCCCAAGGACCTGGGCCATCTTCCACTGCACTCCCTGGCCACAGCAGAGAGCTGGACTGGAAGAGGAGCAACTGGGACAGAATCTGGCGCCCTGTACAGGACTAGAACCGGGTGTGCCGGCATCACAGGCGGAGGATTAGCCTAGTGAGCTGCAGCGCCGACCAACTACTAGGTTTTAGCATTTAGAATCAGGCAAATAAATTTATACTATCTGCCAGCACTATGGCATAGTGGGTAAAGCCGTAGCCTGCAGTGCCGGCATCCTATATGGGTGCCGGTTCTAGTCCCAGCTGCTCCTCTTCCAATCCAACTCTCTGCAATGGCCTGGGAGAGCAGTAGAAGACGCCCAAGTGCTTGGGCCCCTGTACCCACATGAAAGACCTGGAGGAAGCTCCTGGCTCCTGGCTTCCAATCGGCACAGCTCTGGACGCTGCAGCCAACTGGGGAGTGAACAAGCAGATGGAAGATCTCTCTCTATCTCTGGCTTTCAAATAAATAAATCTTTAAAAAGAAAAAAAGACTAAGATAATGAAAATATATCTCCACTAAATGCTGTTATTTAAAAGAAGCCAATTTGGGGATGGCTAGGTGGTGTAGTGGGTAAAGCTGCTGCCTGCAATGCTGGCATCCCATATGGGAGCCAGTTCGTATCCTGCCTGCTCCATTTCCGATCCAGCTCTCTGCTAATTGCCTCGGAAAAGCAGCAGAAGATGGCCCAAGTGTTTGGGCCCCTTATCCATGTAAAAAACCTGGAAGAAGCTCCTGGTTCCTAGCTTCAGCCCAGTGCAGCCCAGGCTGTTGTGGCCATCTGGGGAGTGAACCAGCAGATGGAAGATCTTGCTATTTCTCCCATTCTGTTTGTTAACTCTGACTTTCAAATAAATAAAATTAGTTCTGTTGTACTTCATACCATATGTGAACAAACTTTATTTAAAATAAAACATTTCTGTAGAACTTCCATGTGTGTGCAACAACTAGACAAGTTTTTTAAATGCTGAATTCTAAAATTCTTACCCTTAGCACACAGTAAAAAAACCAATCCATCTGTAAAAAAAAAAAACAGTGACCTCTAGTGGCTTCATTAAATAACACTGGCATCATACCTGCCTTTAAGATTTTAGAAATTAAGGTAACAATGATGCATCCAGATACAGAAAATACTAATATAGTTATAAAATGACCATAATATAAGGACTATAGTGACTTTATACAATGAGACAGATGAATATTTATAGATTACTCACTGGTTTCTTTTAATCAAGTGGAATATGATGAATAGACTCTTGGCGTCTGAGGTGGGCACCTGGCTTAGTAGTTAAGATGCCTGTGTTCCATACCGGAGTGCCTGGGTTTGATACCAGCTCTGCTTTCTGACTCTGGCCCCCTGCTAATGCAGTTATGGCTCAAGTGACTAGTTCCTGTGCAGCTGCAGGTGTCTGGGGAGTCAGTTAATGGCTAGAGCTCTCTCTCTCTCTCTCTCTCTCTCTAAATCAGTAGATGGGAACTAATTCATTCTTTCCATGCCTCTCAAATAAATAAAAGTAAAAATTAAAAAACTCTGGTCTCATTCAAAATCTACCACTAAGAAATACAGGTAATCTTCTCTTTTTAAAAGTATGTATTTTCATCTACTTGAAAGGTGGGGTGGTGGTGGGGTGGGGGGACAGACAGGGAAATGGAGAGGGAGAGGAAGAAGGGAGGGAGTAAGAGAGAGAGAGGGGAGTAAGAGAGGGAGAGTAAGAATAAGAGAGGGGAGTAAGAGAGAGAGAGAGAGAGAGAGAGAGAGAGAGATTTTCCATCTGCTGGTTCACTCTTAAATGGCTGCAACTGCCAGGGTTAGGCCAGGCTAAAGCCAGGAGCCAGGAACTCCATCCAAGACTCCCATGTCAGTGAAGGAGCCCAAGCACTTGAGTCATCTTCTGTTGCCTCCCAGGATGGATTAGCAGAAAGCTGGATTGTAAGTGGAGCAGTAGGGACTTGAACCAACACCCTGATATGGGATGTAGACATCCCCAACAGCAGTTTAACCTGCTGAGACACAATGCCCACTCCCACTTAATTTTTCTCTGAATTAAATTTTCTAAGGACGCTATTTGTGATTCTTTTTTATCTTGTACACCAATACCAGACTAAATTATGGCTTTGATGGCTCCCTAGGACTTGAGGATTTACTGAACTTATCATGGCCACTTTTTATCTACCTTTCTATATCTTCTGTTTTTCCCTCCAACATATAGCATTCCCTCCTTATCTGTGGGGGGCATATTCCAAGACCCCCAGTGGATGTCTGAAACTGTGGACAGTATAAAACCTATGTACTATGTTTTTTTCATATGTGGCTCTAAGCAACTCATAGGTGGGTAGGATATACTGCCTGGACACATTAGACAAAGAAATGATTTATGTCCTGGGCAATATGGTACAAGATTTCATCATGCTATTTGGAAAGCATGCGATTTAAACATTATTTCTGGAAATTTCCATTTAACACTTTCAGGGTAACCAAAAATATGGAGAGTGAAACTTGTGGATAAGGGCAGACTATCCTAGATTCCTTATTTCAATATTCAATACCCCAACCCACTTCCATGAATTTCTCATTTTTGTACATAGTTTTCCATTATACAAGGTCCTAACTTTGCTATCATCCCTACTAAAGCCAATACAAAATTGTTCATTCATGTATTTGTTCTACCATTCCAAAAATAAACTCACAGGTTGGGTTTTATATCTATGGATGTATCCTTCCAGGTACTAAGCACATACTATATACTTTGTGAATTAAATTGCTTAGTTTAGGATAGGGAAACAAAGGCCATTTTCACCTTTCTTTTTTACTGATGTAGGGACGGGAATACAGATAAGGTAAAACTTCAAGAACCACAAATATAAAGTGGCAAGGTTTCAAGTTTTGGGGAAAAGTGGGCATTCTGTCTGGACACAGGTTGGTAAGATTAAAGGAAGTGATTAGAGGGAACAACCATTTTATATTAGCTGTACAAAGTATCAACAGCTATGTTTTAAGAAAACAGGGATCTGGGGCCAACACTGTGGCATAATGGATTAAGCCACTGCCTGCAATGCCAGCATACCACATGGATGCCATTTTGTGTTCTGGCTGCTCTACTTCTGATCCAGCTCTCTGCTAATGCACCTGGCAAAGCAGTGGAAGACGGCTCAAGTCTTTGGGCCCCCACACCCACGTGGGAGACCCTGGCTTTGGCCTGGCCTAAGCCTGGCTGTTGCAGCTATTTGAGTAATGAATGAGTAGATGCAAGCTCTCTCTCTTTTTATTTCCCTCTCTCTCTGTAATTCTACCTTTCAAATACATAAAACAAATCTTACCAACCACCCCCCCAAAAAAAGAAAAAAGGGATGGCAGAAAAGGTGGTTTGATAAATGGTTTGAAGCAGTTGAAGCAGATGAGAATGGAATAGAGGGTTATTTAAGAAGCAGAGAAGATATCTTTGGAAGCAATAATAAAGATGACCTAAGAAACACCAGCCTTAGAAATACACAAGGGGGGCCGGTGCCGTGACTCACTAGGCTAATCCTCCGCCTTGCGGCGCTGGCACACCGGGTTCTAGTCCCGGTTGCCCCTCTTCCAGGCCAGCTCTCTGCTGTGGCCAGGGAGTGCAGTGGAGGATGGCCCAAGTGCTTGGGCCCTGCACCCATGGGAGACCAGGAGAAGCACCTGGCTCCTGCCATCGGATCAGCGCGCTGCGCTGGCCGCAGTGCACCGGCCGCGGTGGCCATTGGAGGGTGAACCAACGGCAAAAGGAAGACCTTTCTCTCTGTCCCTCTCTCTCTCACTGTCCACTCTGCCTGTCAAAAAAATAAAAATAAAAAAAAAAAAAAGAAAAGAAAAGAAAAGAAATACACAAGGGGGTTGGCACTGTGGTGTAGCAGGTAAAGCCTCTGCCTGCACTGCTGGCATCCCATATAGACACAGGTTTGAGTCCTGGCTGCTCCACTTCCGATCCGGCTCTCTGCTATGGCCTGGAAAGCAATAGAAGATGGCCCAAGTGCTTGGGCCCCTTAGGAACACCAGAAGAAGTTCCTGGCTCCTGGCTTTGGATCAGCCCAGCTCCAGCCGTTGAAGCCATCTGGGGACTTAACCAGTGGATGGAAGACCTCTCTCTGCTTCTCTGTAACGATGCCTTTCAAATAAATAAATAAATCTTTCTTTAAAAATACACAAATAAAAAAAGATTAAAAAAATGCACAGGTCATAGTGGGGAATGGTTGCTCAGGAGATAAGAGGAAGTGATGGACAGCACTGGAGAAGGAAGCATTAAGAAGGGAGAAAAACAGGACTAATGCATCCTGGGAAGCCATAGATGGCTCAAGCACTTGGGTCCCCACTACCAACATGGGAGACCCAGATAGTGTTCTGGGCTCTGGGCTTCCACCTGGCCTAGACCTGGCTGTTTCAGTCATTTGGGCAGTGAACCAACAGATGGAAGATCTCTATCATTCCACATTGCCTTTCAAGTAAATGAAAATAAATAAACATGAGAGAGCGAGTGAGAAAGAAAGAAAAAGGTGCTCTCGGTTTCCTAATGCCTTTAACAATGACATGATATTTTATTCTCCAAATAAGAATGCTGACAGGCTGGATGGTGAAATGATGAACTATTTAGTCTATTTTTTTAATTTCAATTAACAAGCACCGCAAGGTATGCTTTACATATTTCAAACCACACAGGATTGGACTGGCAGGCAAAGATGTCTGATATCAAAGGTACTGTCATCACTGTAACCATGCTAGTTGAATTCAGAGTGGTATCACCGTGGGCATCAATAAAGACTAAGGTTGCTTGTTTATTTATTTATTAATTTTGAGAGAGATATCATCAGTTAACTTGCATCTGATTACATTTATTTAGCATATCTCTTTACTATCTTACCACAAGTAACTGCCTTGTGTTGTTATAATACTCTATCAAACATGAATTAATTGGGACATTATCTCATTAAGCCTTTGTTACAGTTTGATTACCTTTGGTGTATTATGCCATTTCACTTTCAATAATAAATTTTCTCAAATTTAGCATCTAGTAAAATACCTCAAGTGTTTAAATATTTCCCAAGAGGCACTTTTTAATTGGCTTTCTTTAAATTAACAAAATAGTGTACTGACTTTGAGATGAAATGAATTAGTAATCTGAACTTTTTAATCTTAGTAAATAGTTTCCTAATAATAAAATGAGTTCAGCTGGATCCCAAGACCTAGTATCTTCAGAAAAAAAAATAACATATTTATTCTGGATTACTATATTAACAGTATTCACAGACATAACTGGTACAGCATAAAACTAGAGTTATAGTTCCTGCTTAGTGATTAAAGCTAAAACAGTCAACAAACAGTATATATAGGAATTTTCTAAGTGAAAAATCCTTGATAACTAAGCTTAAAATGGTAATGTTCTACAGACAACTAGACCTCTCAGCCTAGCTCAAAAAAACAGAAATTATTAGACTACATGAGCAAATGTGTATAAATAATGATTTAAATTACCTGTCTTCTTCTCGAACCCATACTGGAGTTTTAGGAATTTGTGCTTCAAAAAACTTAGAGGCTTTGTAACAAAAATTGCTGCAAAAACACTGAAAAGAACATTTTAAAACTAGTTTTCTTATTGTGAAATATTAACTATATACAGAAGAGTAAAAAAAATACATGTGTAATTTTAAAGAATACAGAGAAAACCCATGAATCTACCACTCACATACAGTACCTCTGAAGGCTTCCACGTGTTTCTCCCCAACTGCACTGCCCTCCATGTGCCCCAGCAGTAACCATTATCACAGATTTGGGGTTAAACATTCTCTTATTTTTCTTTAGTTTTACCACCTGTATCTTACCCCTATAAAACATTATCATCCAGTTTTGCCTTTTTAAAATGTTATCTAAATGGAATCATATTGTCATGTATTGTTATCTTTTATTCTGTTGTTCAAAATTATATTTTTAGATTCATTCTGGTAGCTTATTCATTTTCACTGTGTATTATACTTCATTGTCTTAGTATATTGCACTTTATTCTTTATGGACAACTGAGCTCTTTGTAATGTTTTACTACTGCTATAAAATTTAGCATATTAACTATTTATTAAGTGTATAGTTTGGAGGCATGAAGTACATAAAATTGATGTTTCCATGTAAACTGAGGCAGGGGTCAATTCTCATTTTTCCATCTGGATAACTAGTTGTGCCAGTACTAGGTACTGAAAAATCTTTGCTTGCTTTATTAATCTACAACACACACAGTACTATGTTTCAAGTGTCCACATATTTGGTAAGTCTGTTATTCTGTTCCATGATTTACTTGGCCTAGATTTGTGCACTTTTAAGTTTTAAACACTGAAGTCTTAAGAGATGCTCAAGCAAGGAATTTTTTAGTACCTTGACTGAAATACTTACAACTAGAAACAAACTTTTAACATAGTTATTTTCTAACAGGCAAGATTTTATAATTATTTTCAGAATTCTATTTCATATATTGAAAATTAGCTGTTACCTTGAAAATAGCCTTCAAACTTACCTTTCTTTCAGTAATATCATACACTTTATTGGTTTTGGTAGAAATTTTATATTTCTGTTTTGGTACCTAAGGAAAATTAAGTACAGCTTACAAAAGAATCTAAGTAATAAACATGAACATTATATTACAAGATTAAGACTTCTACACATCACATATTTAGCTAATCCATACCATTAGTGTATCATTTCATTTCCTGATCTTTCTGTAAGTATTTTGCTAAATAAAAATATATAAGTAAATAAAGGCCTATATTTTAAAAACTAGTTATGGGCTGGCGCTGTGTAGTAGCGGGTAAAGCCTACCGAACCCACATGGGTGCTGGTTTGAGTCCCAGCTGCTCCACTTCTGATCCAGCTCTCTGCTATAGCCTAGGAAAGCAGTTGAAGATAGTCCAAGTCCTTGGGTCCCTGTATCCAGATGGGAAACCTGGAAGAAGCTCCAGGCTCCTGGTTTCAGATCAGCACAGCTCCAGCTATTGCAGCCATTTGGGGAGTGAACAAGCAGAAGGAAGACCTATCTCTCACTCTGCGGATGGAAGACCTCTCTCTCTGCCTCTGCCTCTGCCTCTCTGTAACTCAGCCTTTCAAATAAATAAATCTTAAAAAAAAAAAAAAAAGCTAAAGAAACCTTAGAGCAAAAAAAAATCACAAAAGCCTGGAAGTACTTTAAAAAAAAAAGAAAAAAACACTAGTTACTTACAATTCCCAGTTTCTTTTGACATAAAGGGTAGCCACAGAGTTTGATAATAGAACGCTCATCCACGACATCACTGTAGTGAGCAGGTGTGATAAACATACCCTATAAAGAAATGAGACAGAGGTTTCTCCCAGATCAATGGAAATGCGACTTATCAGCTCTCTAAGCTTCAAGAATCTCATCTGCAAACACAGACAATAGTATCCACCTTAAAAACTCTGAAGTCAGAGGAGAAAATAAAAGCCACTTAAAGTGTTTGACATATAGTTAGCACCCCAAAAATGGTATTATTAAAACAAAAATGTCTGCCACAGCAGATTATGCATATTAATAGATAAGTTTATGAAGTAATTCTGAGACAGAGAAATGATGATACAGCTATAGCAAAGCTGAATAATGGCAGTATCTTTTATTTTTAAAAAAAGTCATATTCAAGTGACTAGAGACTATTAGTTGAAGGGAAGAGTTGAAGGAAGAAGGACAAAGGCAGCAAGGTGACTACAGAACACAATAATGCATTACACATTGCATAAAGAACTGGAGGAGAGGAGCTGGTAGGCTTCAAACATGGACGAGGAAGCGGGGGGAGGTAAGGATGCTGATTGCCTGATTTGATCAGTGAGTGTTGTATGCATGAGTTGAAATACTGCACTGTGCCCCATAAAGGTATACAATTATGTTAATCAAAAATTTTTAAAGATACATTCAAAAAGTATACTAACAATGTAAAGTTAATAAAATATGATTTTACTTATTTTCTAAAAGTAAAATCTGAAAAAAAAGTTATATTAAAGGATTTCATTGTCACTCTTCAGCAAATTTCTGTCCAAAACTGAAAGAACTGCACAGAATGGTAAGAAGCTGACATCAAATATTTTCCTTTGACATCTTCATGTTCACATTGCTTTTCTTGTTTCACAACTTTGAGAACTTTAACAAGTTTTTCTGTTTTCACAGTAATTGCTATACTCTTTGTTGAAAGTGACATTGTTACAAATGAAGCATTTCTGTTTTGTCTGTTTTCTTTAGTGTCATCATGCATGTAGATTCTGATGCAGTAACCTATATCAATTTACAATACTGTCCTGTTTATATTTCTCTTATTTAGCGCCGCAGCTCACTAGGCTAATCCTCCGCCTAGCGGTGCCGGCACACCGGGTTCTAGTCCCGGTCGGGGCGCCGGATTCTGTCCCGGTTGCCCCTCTTCCAGACCAGCTCTCTGCTGTGGCCAGGGAGTGCAGTGGAGGATGGCCCAGGTCCTTGGGTCCTGCACCCCATGGGAGACCAGGAAAAGCACCTGGCTCCTGGCTCCTGCCATCGGATCAGTGCAGTGCGCCGGCCGCAGCGCGCCAGCCGCGGCGGCCATTGGAGGGTGAACCAACGGCAAAGGAAGACCTTTCTCTCTGTCTCTCTCTCTCACTGTCCACTCTGCCTGTCAAAAAAAATAAATAAATAAAAAATAAAAATAAAAAAAAGAAAAATTTCCAAAATATGCCAAGAATTATTTTTGCAACAGAACCTCTGAGTTTTAGTTTTTTCTCTTAAGGATTATGATGACACAAAAGAGATTTTTATTCAAAAATTTAACACAATAAAGCTGCTTAAAAAAAAATTTAATTCAGATTGCAATTTTCTTATTTTGTGTCTAGTCATAAAAGACTAATAAACCAGGCTTTTAAAAATATCAAAATAAATTACATTAACAAAAATAACACTGTTTGTTAAAATAGCACAACAGCATATTAGAAAACTGACATTGTGACCATAAACACAAAGTGAGGAAAATCAAGTGGTATTAGCAGATTTATTAAAAGAACTACAACGAAGGGGTAAAATATACCTATCCATCTTTAACTTCTTATTTTTAATTGACAAATAATAACTGTATACAGTTATGGGGTACATGTTTCAACACATATATACATTGTGGAATGAGCAAATCAGGTCATAACAAATCCAGTTCATATACTTATCATTTCTTTGCAGTGAGGACATTAAAAATCTACTCTTTTAGTAATTTTGAAGCATACATTATTACCTATAATCATTTTGCTATGTACTTGTTATTTTTCATTAGCATATTTGGAAGTCATTATACAATGAAAAATGCATGGCACTTGATTATTTTAAAAGGTACAAGTTATATAGCTTGTTAGATACATGTAATGACTGAAAACAGTTTCAAAGATTTCAATAATGCAAATACATTGCATGTTGTACTGATTTAAAGATATTATACCACAAAACTAATAATTTACCAACTTAACACATACACATTCCATTAGGAATTCTTCTGTAATATTCTCTTCTAAGAGCTGTTCAACAATACGTAGAGCTTTTCTCTCAAACTCAATCTTCCTTCTCACAGCTGCTTCTAGTTCTGCCTTCCTAAAATTTTAATGAGAAAGTTAATCTATATATGAGCTTTATTATGTCCAATATTCCATGTTTTAAATCCAACACTAGCCTAACCCACTGTTGTGCCTACACACAAACACACACACACACACATTTAAAGATTTTATGCGATGAAAGGCAGAGTTACAGAAAGATAGAGAGAGAGAGAGAGATCTTCTATCTGCTGGTTCACTCCTCAAATGGCCACAATGGCCAGGGCAGGGCCAGGTCAAAGCCAGGAACCAGGACCTTCTTCTGGGTCTCCCACATGAGTGCGGGGAGCCAAGCACTTGGCCATCCTCCTCTGCTTTCCTAGGCTAATTAGCAAGGAGCTGGATTGGAAGTGGAGCTGCTGAGACTTGAACTGGCACCCACATGGGATGCCGGCATTGCAGATGGCGACTTAACCCATTAAGCCACAATGCCAGCCCCAAGTTCATATTTTTTTAATAACTGTTACTGTTGATCCAACACTCTTCAAAAATAAAACAAGCTAGCTGTTGCCCTGTATAGACCAAAAAAATCAGTCATAATGGTTACTGCCAGGATCAGAACACAAGCAAGTATTTAGTGACTTCTATAGTTAACAGGATGAGATTTTTTTTTTTTTTCCTATTAAGAGTTTATACTCTTCACTCTCATGTGTATCTAAAAAGGGATGCTTTTTCTTTGGTAAGTAGCCAGAAATCCAAACAGATTAGAGAGGAAAAAACATGACATCTGTTGTTTTTATAAGCAGAAATTTCTGTCAAGTCTCAAAGTTAACTGGTAGTCAATTAACAAAACAGAGTCACATTTGCAAAGATGCGTTCACTTACTTTTGTTGTGGAGAATGTATGATTTGGGGCAGGCATTTGGTCAATGGTTGAAATCCTAGTTAAGATGACCTGTGCCCCGTATTGGAGTACCCAGGTTTGACACCTCCAGCTCCTGACTCCAGCTTCCTGTTAATGTAGACCCTGAGAGGCAACCTTGGCTCAAGGGTTGAGTTCCTGGCATCCATGTGGTAGACCTGGATTGTGTTTCCAGCTCCTGCCCCAACCACAAATCCAGCCACTGTGAAGATGTGGGCAGTGAACCAGAGGATGCGAGCTTTCTATGTCTGTCTGTTTCTCTCTGTCTCTGCTTGTCAAATAAATTAAAAAAAAAAAAAATTGCAAGGAAAGCTTGTTCTTGCCTTTTACTAGTGGGACTAGGTGAGCCTTTGCTGGTACCCTTGCATTACAGAATATAAAAGCAGAGATTGGATGATCAAACAATAGTCCCTAAAACAGTAGTTTTAAAATCCCATCTGCACATTAGGATCATCTGAGGAGACCTTTTAAAAAAAGGTACTATGTCTAGGTTCCACCGTAGACTAAATTAGAATTCTGAGGATAGGGCATAGTTTGGGCTTTTTTTTTTTTTTTTTTTTTTTGACAGGCAGAGTGGATAGTGAGAGAGAGAGAGAGAGACAGAGAGAAAGGTCTTCCTTTGCTGTTGGTTCACCCTCCAATGGCCGCCACAGCCAGCTGCGGCCGGCGCACCGTGCTGATCTGATGGCAGGAGCCAGGTGCTTCTCCTGGTCTCCCATGGGGTGCAGGGCCCAAGCACTTGGGCCATCCTCCACTGCACTCCCTGGCCACAGCAGAGAGCTGGCCTGGAAGAGGGGCAACCGGGACAGAATCCAGCGCCCCGACCGGGACTAGAACCCGGTGTGCCGGCGCCGCAAGGCGGAGGATTAACCTAGTGAGCCGCGGCGCCGGCCGGTTTGGGCATTTTTTAAAAAGTGCTTAGATAGGGGCCGGTGCTGTGGCGCAGTGGGTTAACACCATGGCCTGAAGCACTGGCATCCCATATGGGCGACGGTTCGAAACCCAGCTGCTCCACTTCCAATCCAGCTCTCTACTATGGCCTTGAAAAGCAGCGGCAGATGGCCCAAGTACTTGGGCCCCTGCACCCAAGTGGGAGACCTGGAAGAAGCTCCTGGCTCCTGGCTTCGGATTGGCACACCTGTGGCCATTGCAGCCAATTGGATAGTGAACCATCGGATGGAAGACCTCTCTCTCTCTCTCTCTGCCTCTCCTTCTCTTTTTGTGTAACTCTGACTTTCAAATAAATAAATAAATCTAAAAAAAAAAGTGCTTAATCTTACAGTGCAACAGGATTGAGGGTGCCATAGACCAAAGATATCAACCATACTGGTGACTCATTTGTTTCTCTCCTGTCCTGGTCTCTGCTTGCCTACCAAAACCACCTTTGCTGGTTTCTTGGACCTTGACATACCTCTCACATTCAGACCTAGAATGCAGTCACTTTTTTTTTTTTTTTTTTTTTGACAGGCAGAGTGGACAGTGAGAGAGAGAGAGACAGAGAGAAAGGTCTTCCTTTGCCGTTGGTTCACCCTCCAATGGCCGCCGCGGCCGGCGCATCCCGCTGATCTGAAGCCAGGAGCCAGGTGCTTCTCCTGGTCTCCCATGCGGGTGCAGGGCCCAAGGACTTGGGCCATCCTCCACTGCACTCCCTGGCCATAGCAGAGAGCTGGCCTGGAAGAGGGGCAACCGGGACAGAATCCGGCGCCCCGACCAGGACTAGAACCCCGTGTGCTGGCGCCGCAAGGAGGAGGATTAGCCTATTGAGCCACGGTGCTGGCCAGCAGTCACTTTTCATCCTAGTTTTCATCATTCATATCTTAGACTTTAGACTTGCCTGGAGCAACACACTTTACAAAAACAAATTGGAGAACTGATGTAGTTTTGCCAACAATTCACCTAACAGGAACCTTAAAACAAGAATTTTGCAACATTCATTCTCCCATCATTTCATAAAGGCTATTTTTATATGAAAGAAGTATAAAATACACGAATACAGTTTATATGGCCATTTTTTATACTGAATATTTAGTTTCATGAAAACTCATTATTTATTTTTATCATTTTGCTGTCTACCAATAAAAGATTCGCCATGTAGTAGATAGGGCCGGAGTTGTAGCATAGTGGGTTAAGCTGCTGCTGCTGATGCCGGCATCCCATATAGGCACTGGTTGGAGTCTCAGCTGCTCCACTTCCAACTGAGCCCCTTGATAATTTACTGGGGAAAGCAGTGGAAGACGGCCCAAGTACTTGGCCACCTGCCACCCTTGTGGGAGACCTGGATAGAATTCCAGGCTCCTGGCTTTGGCCTGGCCCAGCGCCAGCCATTGTGGCCGTTTGGAGAGAGAACCAGTGGATTGAAGATGTGTCTGCTGCCTGTCTGTCTCTCTGTCTGTAACTCTGCCTTTCAAAAAAAAAATTAAATATTTGGGGAAAAAAAGATCAATAGACAACCCACATTACAAAACTGCTGTCTCATCAATCACTCTAACCTGTGATAACAGCCACATTCCTCTTCACTGATAGATACTAGAGCTGCTGCCCTCTGCCCCAACATACAATAGGAAGTGCATATACAGGGGCAGTTCACAAACTTTTTGTTCTCAAGACCCCTTGATAGCCTTAAAATTAGAACCTTTGCTTATGTGGGTTACATCTAACAATAGTTACAATAGGACTGAAACTAAGAATTGTAAAAGTATTTATTTATTAATTCATTGAATATTAATTAATGCATTCATTACATGTTAACATTTTCAAAGAAAAAATTTTGTGAGAGAAGTAGAATTAATCCCTATTTTATCAAGTCTATTCAATATCTGTTTTAATAGTAGTTGCCTGGATTCAATATAGACGTATTTTTCAGTTTGAATAAACTATTTTAGAGGGTCTCTTCTCTCAACAATTATTTGGCTACTCCTACGGATTTCTTTTCTTTTTTTTTTTTTTTTCAGTTGTTTCAGCATCCTGGGTGATCTGCTCAAAACAGATTTCAAAGCTTACCTATTTTGCTCAAATTGTAGGAAATGTGATCTCCACAGGATTGTGGTCAGATCAGTTATAAGGACAGCTGCAAATCACCATCACACTCGATATTTCCAAAAGTTAGTATTATGTTACTCCACAGGGAAATACTCTCTAAAACAGACCCCAGAGCCATCCAGTTCTCCACTCATGGATGACCACCACTCCTCGGGTTTTAAAACTTTTAGAACTTTGGCTGGTCTCGCAGCTCACTAGGCTAATCCTCCGCCTCCGGCGCCGGTACCCCGGGTTCTAATCCCAGCTGGGGCACTGGTTCTGTCCCAGTTGCTCCTCTTCCAGGCCAGCTCTCTGCTGTGGCCCGATAAGGCAGTGGAAGATGGCCCAAGTGCTTGGGCCCTGCACCCACATGGGAGACCAGGAGGAAGCACCTGGCTCCTGGCTTCAGATTGGCACAGCGCACCGGCCATAGCAGCCATTAGGGGGGTGAACCAATGGAAGGAAGACCTTTCTCTCTGTCTCTCTCTCACTGTCTAACTCTGCCTGTCAAAAAAGAACCAAAAAACAAAAAACAAACTTTTAGAACTTAAATCCCACTACGTTGTTTCTTAAAGCTTTCGCCTTCGCACGTAGACAATCTTCACGTCTCATCACAGCCTCCCAGTCTCCGTCTGAGCCTTCCTCATGCTTTCTTCCCTTGCGCTAGTGTGGCACCTCACCCTCGGCATCTCTTTATTTGAAGCGGTTCTTTGGCTGGAGGTCTCGTCTCACTACTCTTTATATGGTTCACACCTATTTAGCCTTCATGGCTCAGCTTCATTGGTATTTCCTCAGAGAAGTTTTTTCCCTGGAAACCCACAGCCAACTTCCCTACCACCCTCAACTTCACTGGACTTTTGTTATTACTTCCTCCTCCTAACATCATAGCCTAACTTATCACTTTGCTATTTGCATTGGTTTAATTAGTATGTCTCTTTTTCACTAGACAAGAACTATGTCTACTATGTTAACATCACACCCTCAGAGCCTAACAAAAGTTTGAAATATCTCATCCTCAGTAAATAATTTCTGAAGGAGGCTGGCGCCCGCGGCTCACTAGGCTAATCCTCCGCCTGCGGCGCCAGCACACCGGGTTCTAGTCCCGGTCGGGGTGCCGGATTCTGTCCCGGTCGCTCCTCTTCCTGTCCAGCTCTCTGCTATGGCCAGGGAGTACAGTGGAGGATGGCCCAAGTGCTTGGGCCCTGCACCCGAATGGGAGACCAGAGACCAGGAGAAGCACCTGGCTCCTGGCTTCGGATCAGTGTGGTGCACTGGCCGCAGCGGCCATTGGAGGGTGAACCAACAGAAAAAAAGGAAGACCTTTCTCTCTGTCTCTCTCACTGTCCACTCTGCCTGTCAAAAATAATAATAATAATAATAATTTCTGAAGGAATGAGTAAATTAAGGCCAAAGTGAATATAAGATTAGTGAATCTTCAGAAAGTGATAAATCATATATATGATTTATATATACATATACACGCAAAAACACACACACACTTTTTAAGCCCCTTCACTGACTGTTCCTTTTCCAGAAAACTTGTGACATGAGATAGTATCTTGCCTTTAAAAAAAAATTTACCTGAGAGGCAAAGAGACAGAGAGAGAGACAGATAAAGAACTCCCATATGATGGTTCATTCAGAAAATGCTTGCAATGGCTAGGGCTAGACTAGGGTTGAAGCCAGAAGCTGGGAATCCAATCCAGGTCTCCCATGTAGTTGGCAGGGACCTAATTATTGGAACCATCACTGCTGCCTCCCAGGGTCTGAACCGGCAGGAAGCTGAAGTTAGAAGCTAGAGCCAGGAATTGAACCCAGACTTCGAAGTGGCACGTGGCTTCTCAACCACTAGGCCAAACACCCACCCATATCTTGCCTTTGAAGAAATCAAAAGACAGTACAGGATAGCTTTTTGATGAAAATCTGGACTTTATGTAACAAACAACAGAAAGGTTTTTCAGAGTGCCAGAGACATGTCTGAACAGTGACTCAGTCTCTAACATATAAAGCAATAAAAGAAGAGTGTACCTAAAAAGGTGGGAAGGGGGATCTGGGTAAATCAGTAACGTTGTTACCAGACACCTTCCTACAGATATTGGTATCTTTAACCAGCAGTCTGAGTGTCTAGGTTGGTTTTGTTTTATTTAATTCATTTGAAAGGCAGAGAGACAGAGATCTCCCTTTTACTGGTTTACTCCCCAAACGCTTGCAACTGCCAGGGCTGGCCCTGCTAAAGCTAGGAGCCAGGAACTCAATCTGGGACTCCCAAGTAGGTTGCAGGGTCCCAACTACTTGAGTCATCACCTGCAGTCTCCCAAGGTGTGCATTAGAAGGAAGCTGGAATTGGAAATGGAGCCAGGACTGGATCCCATGCATGTTGACATGGCACACAGACCACCCCAAGTGGCATTTTAACAGTTGCACCAAGTGCCCACCCTCTAGTTTGGTTCTCTTAAAGCCTGGAGGAGAGGGATGTAACAACTTACAGTGCTTTCCTTGCATCATAATTGTCTCCCAATAGACTGGTTTAATTAATACAATACTGGTTTAATAATAAAGACTGGTTTAATTAATACTGGTTTAATAATAAAGACTGGTTTAATTAATTCAAGGCACACAGATAAGCGAATGCAGTTGTTCAAGCAGTTCTCTTACCTTTTAGAAGCATCTTCTGATTTCAAGGCTCTTGTCTGTTTAGTGCCTACAATTTAAGAACTATATATATAGGTCAACTCTACACCAACATATCAGATGCAGCAGACTCCTACCCAAATAACAAACTGTAGCCCACCTTCTCTTTTTCATTTCCAATTATATGTGTAAATCAAAACGCAACTGGAAGGGAAACCAATTTCTTTGTAAATTAACTACTCCCTCATTTTTCTTAGTTACAACGTTATCTCTTTTGGTGACTGAATGGGCTCACGTGTCACAGCTGCTTAATCAAGCACTCCTAAAAATCCGAGATCGGAGTACTTTCTCACAATCCCCCAACCGTTCACTCCCAGGAGGAGAGAGGCGAGTCCAACACCTCCGAGGACAGGTCCAAGGTTTAAGGCAGATTGTATACGCTGCCAACCTCGCCCTGGTCACTCGCCCACCCTGGGGACCCCAGCTCTGGGCTCCCAGAACCCCCACTGCCCTTTCCTTCACACAACCCCCGTATCAAGGGTTCAGCTCCAACGGGGAGATCTTTCCCAAAACGCGCAAGGACTGCGGTGCAAAGCTCTAGGCCTCCTCTGCACCAGACAACCCTCCCCTAGGGCAGTCTTTCGAGAGCACCCACGCGCCTCCGGCCAGAATTCCGTCGGGATCCTGTCCCGGGGCTCCAAACGGGGGAAGAGGGCCCTGTTCCTACCTTTGGCGTTTCGGGAGGCGCGAGGAGCCCGGGCCTTCCGGCCGGGAGAACACGACTCCAGCCAGTCAGCCATGGGAGTCAGCCTTGAGAAAGCCAGGAACCTCCTCCGGCGACTCCCGCCCCCGCGAGGCCCCGCCCCCTACGCACAGCGCGGGGCGGGCCTGCCGCGGCGGGGCGGGGCCGGGGGCGGGGCCGGGAGAGCGACCTGCGCGGCCCGAAGACGAGGTGGTGGAGTGGGTAGAGAAGGCGCGAGGTCTGGCCGGTAGGTGGACGCGCCGAGAGCCGTGGGGCGGCAGGGGCTCGCGGCTGCTGGTGAGCGGCGGAGGACTGGGTGCCGCGGGCCTTGGAGGCCCCCGCTGGGTGGTGGGGCCGGAACGTCTGGGCGAGCCGGAGAAATGGCCTCCTCTGGATGCCGCCCGCACGCGTGCGAGGGTGTTACCGGCCTGTGAGCGCGCTGCCTGAAGACCCTGCTGACCTGCGCCGGCTCTGCGGGCCTGGAGGCGCGGGGCCAGCGACGGTGAGCGGGGGCGGAGCGGTGCCCTGCTCCTGAGCGCTTGCCGGGGCTCGGCGGGGCGGTTTCGCCGGATTGATGACTTTGGGGACTGCAGCTCTCAGACATGGGATGGAGGGCATCTGAGCCTTCACCCTCTCTGGGTGGTTTAGTTGTATTGCACCCTCCCCCCTTTTTTGGTCAACTTTGTATTAAAAAGTAAACAATTGCCGAACAAAATTTTTATTTCAAGTCCGCCTTTTGGAAATACTTTTGTATTTGCCTCGCTTTTTGGGAGTGCTCCTTGGGTTTTTGTTTTTGTTATTTAAGGTATCTGAAAACTATGCTCCTGGAAGATTTAAAAGGTGAATAAGAAAAAAAATGCAAGAGTCTTAAAAAATCGTTGATTTCTTACTATAATTAGTAGTAACATTTCGACTACAAAACTTTGCATTTTCTTTATTGTTTACTAATGTTCATCATAAGTTATGTATGCATGAATACATCAGTGGGATATTACACAGTTAACTGTTTTTCTTAGTACATTTCAGCGACAGAACTAGGATATATAAGGAGAAATGGCTGTAGAGGAACTTCAATCCATAATAAAAAGATGTGTAAGTGATTTTTTTGTCTTTTTGTAAAGTTAAATACCTTTCAAAACACCTAAGGGTATAGATTATTTTTAAATAGTTTTGTGTTTATCTTCTTTAATCCCTGCTCCTTTTGATCTATAAATAGAATGAGGGCAGGAAGGCACATTGGATTATTTCTCCAGGTAACATACTGATCTAAATAACCTTTTCACTGTTAATACTGATCCTTTTCCCTCGGTTTCTTTGGTACAGTGGATTTTGAGATCATTAAAGTACTTAGTTTTTTGTTTTGTTTTTACCAGCAAATACTAGAAGAGCAAGACTTTAAAGAAGAAGATTTTGGCCTATTTCAGATAGCAGGCCAAAGATGCCTAGAAGAAGGGCATATAACCCAGCTCTTAGAAATTATTCAAAATGAAAAGAATAAGGTAAGTTCTATCTTTGTGTTTACTTTTTAGTCTTTATTTGGGAAGAGAATAATCACATGATGCCATTATTCATCCCTTCCTTTATGTATCACACATTTAAGAATCAACTTAAACTTCCACAGTAGGAAACTGTGGAAGACAAAAAAGAAACTAGGAATGTTTCTGTACCTTAAGGTAGATAGAGTCTGGTGCAAGAGAGAAACATGGAGGCAACTAGCAGTAAGGAAGCAGAATAAATGAAAGAAATGCTGGGAAGTCTAAGTGAAGGCTTTACAAGGAGCACTATTACTTCTGGTTTAGGGAGGCAGCTGTGGCATTTTAACTGTTAATTTACATTGAGAAGTAGAAGTAACAGGCTCATTTTTAAGGAGCAGCCCTTTCTCCAGCCGGAGTGGTTATGGAAAGCCAAATTTTAATTAAGCAATATATTACACAAAATATTTTTGTGTATAATGTTACAAGAAGAGAAAGCTGAGTGACCTTACTGACCTTACTGGCCAATATTTTCCCACTGAAATGGTCTAAGACATCATTCTCCACATTGGGAAAGGATCTTGTTTGTGGATCAGGAACAGTTTCTTCCTGGGACACAGTGTTGGGAACACACTGCCAGATTTTCTGTCTTTGGACTCCCCTTCTTGACTCTAGGGAACATTGTGTTCTTTCTAGGAATATGGTCTTTCTTCATTTTAAGTGCTATTTATTTATATGGAAGTTGTCTTTGTTGATATCACAATCTACCAATGCTGGTCTGTGATTCTGTCCAGGGCACATTGATTGGATTTGGGAGATTCCTAAGACTTTGATTGCAAATTGTTGTATAACTTAAATGACTTATCCCTTTTTAATTTTTTATTTTGTTTTTGATATGTGTCTAAAACTTTCTAGCAAAAATAAAGGAAATTTCATGTTTTTTCAAAACTCTTGATTTTTTTTACCAATTAACATTCTCAGAGGATAATCTTGAGTATATGTAGCTTTTATCAAATAACGAAATTAAATAACAGAAGCCGGCGCCGTGGCTCAATAGGCTAATCCTCCACCTTGCGGCGCCGGCACACCGGGTTCTAGTCCCGGTTGGGGCGCCGGATTCTGTCCCGGTTGCCCCTCTTCCAGGCCAGCTCTCTGCTATGGCCAGGGAGTGCAGTGGAGGATGGCCCAGGTGCTTGGGCCCTGCACCCCATGGGAGACCAGGAAAAGCACCTGGATCCTGCCATCGGATCAGCGCGGTGCGCCGGCTGCAGCGGCGGCCATTGGAGGGTGATCCAACGGCAAAGGAAGACCTTTCTCTCTCTGTCTCTCTCTCACTGTCCACTCTGCCTGTCAAAAAAAAAAAAAAAAAAAGAAAAGAAATTAAATAACAGTACTTTTTACTGTGTGCCACATGCTATCCTAAGTAATTTATGTTTACTAACTTACTTAGTTTCTCCAGAATCCCAAAAGATAGGTACTACAAGGGTACTTCAAAAAGTTCATGAGCGGCTGGCACTGTGGCGTAGCAGGTTACGCTGCTGCTTGCAGCACTGGCATCCCCAATGGGTGCTGGTTCGGGTCCCAGCTGTTCCACTTCCAGTCCAGCCCTCTGCTAATGCGCCTGGGAAAGCAGAGAAGATGGCCCAAGTGCTTGGGGCCCTGTACCCACTTGGGAGACCCAAATGAAGCTCCTGGCTCCTGGCTTCTGTCTGGCCCACCCCTGGCTGTTGCAGCCATTTGGGGAATGAACCAGTGGATAAAAGATCTCTCCCTCTCTATAATTCTTACTTTCAAATAAATAATTTTAAAAAGTTCGTAAAACAAGTAAAAGATGTTTGTTTTGGTGCAAAAAAAATTTTAGAAATTCATGAATATGGAGAGGGGTGGTTCTTAAAGAGAGCTGGATCAGAAGTGGAGCAGCCGGGTCTAGAACCGGCGTCCATATGGGATGCTGGCGCTTCAGGTCAGGGCTTTAACCCACTGCGCCACAGCGCCGGCCCCTTTAAAAATGTTTATTGGGTGAGTATTGTGGTGCAGTATTGTGGTTAAGCTGCTGCTTGGGACACCCACTTACATTTCAGAGTACCTGGGATTGACTCCCCAACTCTGCTTCCAATGCAGTTTCCTGCTGATGCACCTGAAAGAAAGCCAATGATGGCCCAAGTAGTTGGGTTCTTGCCACCCATATGGGAGACCTGGATGGAGTTTCAGACTCCTGCCTGGCCCAGCCCTCGCCAGTAACCCTGTGGAAGGAAAAAAAATCTCTCCCTGTGCCTCTCCCTCTCGTGCTGGCTTTCGAATAAATAAATAAGATAACATTTTAAAAATGCTTAGTATAAAAGACTATGCATAGATTTGAAATTTTTTATACCCAAATAAGCTTCTCTTTTAATTCCATTTACCATGAACTGTTTGAAGTGTCCTCATACTATTAAATTCATTTTGTAGATGAGAAACATAAACCGAAAGGTTAAGTGACTTACCCAAAATTAACTCAGCTTTTATTTGACATCCAGGATTCAGTCCTAGATAACTTTTTTTGGAGGTCTTAACCACTCTGCGCCACCTCTGGTTAGCACTGTGTAACACTTGCAAGAGAATTTTAGGGTAGAATAGAGTGGACTGATTGACTGTGGAGGTGAGGCATCAGAGATAACTGGATTCCTAGTCTGTGAAAGGACAGTGCACCATTTGATATCCAGAACTGAAAAAGGAAACCTCATAGAGGAGCAGATTTCCTTTTTTCTTTTTAAAGATTTGTTTATTTGAAAGACAGAGTTACAGAGAGAGATGGAGAGACACAGAGAGAAAAAAGTCTTCTAGTCTGCTGATTCACTCCCCAGATGGCTGCCGTCAGCTAGGACTGGGCCAGGCTGGAGCCAGGAGCATCATCTGGGTCTCCCATGTGGGTGGCAGGGGCCCAAGTGTCTGGACCATCTTTTGCTGCTTTCTCAGGCTCGTTAGCCGAAGCTGGATCAGAAATGGGACAGCTGGGACTCAAACCAGTGCCCACATGGGATGCCAGCACTGCAGGCAACAATTTAACCCACTGCGCCATAGTGCCAGTCCCCAGGAGCAGATTTTCTGAAGGAAGACAAGTGAGTTCAGTTTTAGAAATTTTGAGTTTAAGATGCAGCAGAAAATTGGAAAACGAGATTTGGAGCTCAGTAGAGACATAGGAGATTAAGCTGTGGATTTGTGCATGACTGTTAAAGGTTAAGTAATTGAAGCAATGTGGGGAGAAAAAGAATTTGCCTGAGTTCACAGGAAGAGGAAAGAAGGGAAGAGGCCTAGAATCATCTTGAGGAATTAATGAACAGGTGAAGAGGAAGAGGCTGCCAGAAGACTGGCATCAGTGAGAGAGAGAGAAATGTCATTGTTCTTCATGCATTGCATACTCGAGTGCTTTATTTTTAGTATGCTTCAAAATAGCTAATGGGATAGATTTAAGTACAGTGTGGCTTAGTCTTAATAGCTGGAGAATCACCCTTCTATGGGTGATCTAAATGTAGAGGTTCAGATGTTCATAAGACGGTATTTAAAACTGACTGCCATTTAATTTTCTTGCCAGGTAAACCTATCAACATTGATGAGGGTTCTGTTAATCTGTTGTGTTTAATGTTTAAAAATATTTACCATATGTATAGTAATTTGTCCTAAGATTATATTGCAGGACTTATCAACCTTAATGCTATTAACGTTTGGAAAGGATAATGCTTTATTGTGTGGGCTGTCGTGTGCATTGCACGATAGTTAGCAGTAACCTTAGCCCCTACCTGTCAGATACCAGTATGAAAACCCTACCCCACCACCACCTCCAGTAATGACAACCAAAAATGTCTCCAGAAATTGCCCTATGTCCTCTTTGGAGGTAGGGGGCAAAACTGCCCCAGTGGAAATCTCTGATACAGGAGGAAAAGCATGGGCTTGGGAACTAGATAGTGTTACATGCAAACCCTGGCCCTGCCACATTTAGTTGTCAGATATTGAGCATGTTACTGATTTCTAAACTTTGGCATTCTCATTTATAAATCAGGGAAAACAATTTAACCCTGTATAGTTTTTATCTTTAGACAAAACAAGAATAGCATATCCTACCTGAAGGGTACTCAGTAAGTATTCTCTTCCTCATAACTATCTACCACTCCTCTTCCCTCAGAGCCGTGTGACATTTATGTTGACAGGTTACCTTGTAGGTAATAGTATATTTGTAAAATATATTGTAGGGCCGGCGCCGCGGCTCACTAGGCTAATCCTCCGCCTAGCGGCGCCGGCACACCGGGTTCTAGTCCTGGTCGGGGCGCCGGATTCTGTCCAGTTGCCCCTCTTCCAGGCCAGCCCTCTGCTGTGGCCAGGGAGTGCAGTGGAGGATGGCCCAGGTGCTTGGGCCCTGCACCCCATGGGAGACCAGGAAAAGCACCTGGCTCCTGCCATCAGATCAGCGCAGTGCGCCGGCCGCGGTGGCCATTGGAGGGTGAACCAACGGCAAAGGAAGACCTTTCTCTCTGTCTCTCTCTCACTATCCACTCTGCCTGTCAGAAAAAAAAAAAAAATGTAAAAAATCTCACTCAGATCTGAGATTCCCATTTATTCTTCAGTGGATCACTTAAAGGGTAAAAAAATAGGCTTATAAAAAAGGAAAGAACCGCTTATTTGTAAGAGAAGAAATTAATCTATAGAAATATAGGCTTTGTAATAAGTAATTTGGGATAAATATTTAATAATTTTGAAAAAAACATTAGTAACCGAATAACATAAATTGCTGAGTAAAATCCTGAATGTTGCCCGTCAAGCCACACAAAAAGTAGACGAAAACAGAATATCAAATCTTTGGAGGTGAGATAATTTGTTATGCTTAAAAGTAATAGGGACATTGCTTCTCAGCCTTTTGGCTAAGATCAAGTATAAAAGTAATAGGGACATCATTGTGGCACAGAGCATTAACTGCTGCTTGCAGTGCTGGCATCCCATATTCCAGTTGCTCCGCTTCTGATCCAGACCCCTGATGATGTGCCTGGAAGAGCAGCCGTTGATGACTCAAGTACTTGGGTCCCTGCAACCCATGTGAGAGACCTGGATGGAGTTACTGGCTCCTGGATTTGGCCTGGCCTACCCCAGATGATTGGGATATTTGGGGAGGGAACCAGTAGATGGAAAATCTCTGTCTCTCTGTCTCTCTCTCTCTGTCTCTCTCCCACTCTCCCCCTCTCTTCCTCACTGTTGCTTTGCCTTTCAAATAAATAATAAATTATAAAAAAAATTTTTGACAGGCAGAGTTAGACCGTGAGAGAGAGACAGAGAGAAAGGTCTTTCTTCCGTTGGTTCACACCCCAAATAGCCGCCACGGCCGGCGCTGCACCGATCTGAAGCCAGGAGCCAGGTGCTTCCTCCTGGTCTCCCATGTGGGTGCAGGGACCCAAGCACTTGGGCCATCCTCCACTGCACTCCCCGACCACAGCAGAGAGCTGGACTGGAAGAGGAGCAACTGGGACTAGTACCCAGCGCCCCAACCAAGACTAGAACCTGGGGTGCCAACACCGCAGGCGGAGGATTAGCGTAGTGAGCCACGATGCCGGCCATGAATAAATTTTTAAAAATAGAAGTAATAGACATCATTCAAACTGTATTTGTTGAATACCTATTTTGTAACAGGTTCTATTCTAATTGTGGGAAGTAAGCATAACCGTGAACAAAAGTCACTGGTCATATGGATCTTTAATTCAAATTAATGAAACAGATGCATACATGATAAATAAGTTATATAATATGTCAGAAAGTGGTAAATACTACAGAGAAAAATAAGGCAGAGTAAGGGAGGTGGACTGTGCTGTGTGACATTTCACAGAGATTTGAAGGAAGTCAGGATATAAACTCTGGGACTGTTTGGGGGAAGAGTGTACCAGGCAGAAGAAATAACTACCATTGGAGAATATTCACAGAGAGCAACTGAATTAACTCATTAGGTTAAAACATATGATTGTTTGCTATTTATTAAAATCTAGATCTTCATTTTGTGTCATATTCAACATAAATTTTAATGAATAAGAGATACACATTTTAAAAAAATTTTAAAGAGTGTTTATAAATATGTAGAAGGGAAACCCACCTTGGACCTAAAAGTAGTAGAAGAGGAACTAAAGGAAAAATCATTACATGTGATCATATGAAAAATGACAGGGTGGGGGCCGGCGCTGTGGCACAGTGGGTTAAAGCCCTGGCCTGAAGCGCCAGCATCCCATATGGGCGCCAGTTCTAGTCCCGACTGCTCTTCCTATCCAGCTCTCTACTATGGCCTGGGAAAGCAAGAGAAGATGGCCCAAGTCAGTCCTTGGGTCCCTGCACCCACATGGGAGACCCGAAAGAAGCTCCTGGCTCCTGGCTTCGGATTGGCGCAGCTCCGGCAGTTGCGGCCATCTGGGGAATGAACCAGCAGATGGAAGACCTCTCTCTCTGTTCTACCTCTCTCTGTAACTGTCTTTCAAATAAATAAAATAAATCTTAAAAAAAAAAAAAGATGACAGGGTGAGTGTTAGGCCTCGTGCTTGCATCCCACCCTGCAGGAGTTGGGTTCAATTTCCATGTGTAGCTTCTTTTTTGTTTGTTTGGTTTTTTTTTTGTTTGTTTGTTTGTTTTTAATTTGACAGGCAGAGTTAGAGAAAGAGACAGAGAGAAAGGTCTTCCTTTCGTTGGTTCCCCCCCAAAGTGGCCGCCATGGCCAGCACTGCGCCGATCTGAAGCCATGAGCCAGGTGCTTCTTCCTGGTCTCCCATGTGGATGTAGCGGCCCAAGCACCTGGGCCATCCTCCACTGCTTTCCCGGGCCACAGCAGTCCTCTTCTGGACTGGAAGAGGAGCAACTGGGACTAGGACCGGGCGCCCATATGGGATGCTGGCGCCGCAGGCGGAGGATTAACCAAGTGAGCCTCGGCGCCGGCCCCACCGTGTGTAGCTTCTGATTGCAGCTTAATGGTGATGTGTACCCTGGGAAGTGGCAGTGATGGCTCACTTTTCTGGGTTCCTGCCACTCATAAGAGATTTGTGAATTGAGTTCTTGGCCCCTGGCTTCAGTCCCTCCAACTGTTGTTGGCAAACGGGAAGTGAGTCAAAGGATGGGAGCTCCCTGTATTTATCCAAACAGTGCTCTGGTTGACCTGCTCTAGCAATCAATAATAAAAAGCAAGGCCAACCAAAAACCCTAACAGGTTTTTGTCATAAAGAGATAACATTGACGTGTAGGTAGCACATGCAGATTGCTAAGACGAACACTGAAATAACTGGCTGGTAAGTGAGCAAAGATGTGAACAGATAGTATTTTCTCTTTTGTGAACTCTGTTTCACAAAACGTTCTCCACGATGGTTCTGTGGAACATGTTAAGCCTGTTTCAGAGTATTCAGTGAATTTTCCACTTAGCATTGCCTCACTGATTTCTCTGTATCTCCAAAAAGTCTTAACTTGGATTCTGGGATGTCTCTCCTGCTTTGGAGATAACTATTCTCTTGTTAAACCTGTACTGACTTTCATTATCTTACAACACTGGAGTCAGGAAGAAGTATTGAGTATGCCATTCCATCATCTTCCTACGTCTGTTTTTAGAAATGGTTTATTTTCTATTTTTAGAGATTTATTTACTTATATTTGAAAGCCAGAATGACAGGGAAGGAGAAACTGAGATCTTCCATCTGCTGATTGACTCCCCAAATGCCTGCAATAGCTAGGATATGGCCAGGCTGACGCTAGGGGCCCAGCACTCCATCCAGGTTTCCAGCAGGAATGGTTAGGAACTTTAGAACTTGAGTCATTATCTGTTTCCCAGGATGCATTAGCAGGAAGCTAGATCAGCATGTGGAGTAAGCTTGAACCAGCACTCGGATAAGGGACTTGGGCATCCCAAACATCATCTTAATCTGCTGTGCCGTAGCGCCTGCACATTTTTGTTTCATTTTCAAATATTGAGCCTAGAAATGTACTCCATGAGGGTAGAAATCTTATCTGATGGGTTCCTAACCTTTGTCACCCATACTATATAGTGTATACTTGGTAAATGCTGATGAATTGAAGTACAAAGCAGGCTGGAGACGTGGAGTATAATACTTAAATTTTGAAAACCAGTGGTTTTGATAAGGAATGTGTATAACTGTATAATAAACTTTCTGTGATAAGCATTTTGAAATATTAATGAAGTTACATCCTTTCTTTTTATGTAAGTTACAAATGATTATGTTTAGAAATTCTGTAAGGAATTGACTGGATTTCCTTTATATATGGGAACAAAATTCCTTGTGGAAATTAAGTCATTGCTCATCTTAAGCAAATTATTTCTCTTTTTGGAAATAGAGAAGTTATTTATTTTTTAAATTTATTTTTAAAGTTTAAAACTATAAAAAAATAATAATTATTGGAACTATTTAAATCCTGGCAAGGTCAAGGTACCTGATAAAAAAGTAGACTCTTTTTCCTTTGCTCAATGAATATATTAAAAAACTGTTTTAAAGTACTGATATCTGCTAACAGCCAGCCCTGCAGAGTCACTGGTAAAATGTCGACCTTGTTGGCCTCATCTTTTCTGCTTGAGAAAATTCTCACCTTCTCCAAGTTAGGAAGCATACTACCAGAGTCCTGTAGATGGCAGTGTTTGCTTACTCCAAAAATGTTTTTACAGGTCATCTTTAAGACTATGGGCTGGAATCTTGTGGGACCTGTTGTTCGATGCCTTTTATGGAATGATAAAGAAGATGATAAAAGAAAAGATTATTATCAGATGCTTGATTTATTGGTAAAGGTAAGTTAACAAAACTGAGATCTTATAAAACACAGCAGAATCTTATAATTCCCTTTAATGTTTAATACTTGTTAGGTAAGAAAATTTTCGCTTCATGAAAATACATGCAGCAAAGGATTCTGGAGAAAAGCTCCATCTGATTAATTGGATGAGCAGAAATTCAGGATTTCCTGAATTTCCCGGGTATAAGAATTCTCTAACCTCTTTTTAGCCCCACTGATTCAGACTCTCCAGGGAGAGATCTGAGAAGCTATATTTTAGCAAGTACCCATGTGGTATAAATGGTGAATTCAAGGTTTAGTGAAGTAGTTCAAGGCTATGCTGATCTTTTGGCCACATTGGAATTAGAATCAAATGTCATTGCTCTTGCCTCTGGTATCTTCCCTGAAAGAATATGAAAAACCTAGAATACAGTCACAGTGGAACTGTAAATAGGAAGTAATACACAAGGTTCTACTGACAACCTTAGAGAGAGATCATTGATAAAAGACTAGTAGAGTTGTAAGTCAGTATATGATGGCTTAGAAATATAAATCTGAAGAAAAGGGATATTATTGGAAACCTCTTAGAGATCAGTGCAGATAAATGCAAATGTATACTTAAAACAGGGAACTTCATCTAGAAGTTTAAAAAACAAGACAAAGGGCAGGCATTTGGCCTAGCAAGTAAGACACCCACATCCCAGGTCAGAGTACGTGGGTTACATACCTAGCTCTGCTGCTGACTCCAGCTTACTGCTTAGGTAGGTCATGCAAGACAGTGCTGCTAGCTTAAGTGATTGGGTTTCTGCCACCCCCCTGGGAGGCCTGGATTCACTTCCTGGCTCCCTGCTTTGGCCCCAGTTAGGGATATTGTAGGCATTTGGAGAGTGAGCCAGCAGATGGGACCTCTGTATGTTGAATAAGTTTTTTTAAAAAACAAGTGAAGTGATAAGATGTGGCCAGTGGAAAAAGTAATGCAAAGTTGTATCTGTTCAGGAAGCACAGGAGAGAGTCTGGACAAGTCTTAAGTAGCCGGGCAGCATGGGGTAGGAAGCCCTGGGATCTAGCGCAGCCTTCAGAGTGAGCGGTGAAGGCCACGGCAAGCCTGAGCTCGGACCAGACTCTTCCTCCCCTAGTTCTCTAATATTTCCTTTTGACAATTGTGTAAGATGTTTTAAGCAAAAATAATTATATTATCTCAGTATATGCCTTCTTAAAATAGTAATCATGTGGCTTTAAATACAACTTGTATTAAACAGGTTCAATTGTGAATATTTTTATAGTTATGTAATCCAAAGGAATTATTGTTGGGTTTGCTTGAATTGATCGAAGAACCCTCTGGAAAACAGATATCCCAAATTATTCTTCTTTTACTTCAGCCATTGCAAACAGGTAATGAACATTTTGATATCCAAAGTATTTCTTGTTTTAATTGTGTGAGTGCCTTGATATTTACCCTAAAATGTCAACAGTACACCAAATTAAAATTTATGATGAATTATTGAGAATTGTGTTTAAGCTGGTAATAGCAATGTCAGTTTGAATCCTGTTGCTGTGTTTCTGGCACAGTATGGATACCCAGTAAATATTTTGTTGACTATCATACTAGCTTTCATGTGCTGTGGTGGAACCTGTAGCGTTTCCCCTATCCTTCCTATCTACAACTTGTATCTAGAATTTTTCCTCTAAGCATATTTAAATTATAACTTCTGTGGTGTCTAGTACTCAGTTGGATAGCATGGTGGCAGTCTTGGATCTTGGTTAAAAAGTATTAGAGGGCCTGGCGTTCTGGTTAAGCCACAGCCTGTAGCACTGGCATCCATCGAGTCCTGACTACTCCACTTCTGATCCAGCTCCCTGCTAATGTCCTGGGAAAGCAGCTGAAGATGGCCCAAGTCCTTGACCCCTGCACCCATGTGGGTAACCTGGATGAACCTCTTGGCTACTGGCTTCAGCCTGGCCTAGCCTTGGCCAATGTAGCCATTTGGGGAGTGAACCAGTGGATTGAGGATCTCTCAATTTCTCTCTCTCTCTGCCTTTCAAATAAATAAATAAATGTCAAAAAAAAAATTCTGATAAAGCTCTCTATTAAAGCACCTGGAAGACAGCAGATGACACAAGTGCCTGGGCTCCTGACACCCAATAGGAGACCCATATGAAGCTCCTGGCTTCAGTCTGGCCCAGCCCTGACTTTTATGGCTATTTGAGGAGTTAACCAGCAGGTGGAAATGCTAGCTGTCTCTGTCCTCTCTCTCTGTAACTCTACATTTGAAATAAATAAATCTTTAGAAAAAAAAAAAGCTAAAGAATTTTTTTAAATTTTTTTAAAAGGAAATACATACATTTTACTCTGACAGAGAGACTCAGAATCAGAAATTAAAATAAATTCATTTTAAATATGAATGGCCACAAGTTTTGTACCACTTGAAAGGTTCAGTCTTCTAGATAAAACTCTAATACTACCACCTCCCATTTGTATGGTGCTTTATAATTTATCAGACACACATATGGTATGCTTATAACCACCAAAAATATGGAAGGAATGTGTTTTTATATAACTATGTAACCTGTGACAAATGTACCTAAAGATTTAATGGCATGTTTTGTAAGAGGCCCTGATTATAAGATGCTCCATTAATGTACACGCCACTAAGAAGGAAATAACGCTGTCCCTTAAGCTATGATATGTCATCTCGATTTCAGATTTGTTTAAATGTGAGGGGGAAAGAGTGCTTGGTAATTCTACCTACTGAACTTCTTTTCTTTTTTTAATTAAAAATATTTATTTATTTATTTGAAAGGCAAAGTTACTGTTTCATTCCCTAAATGGCTACAACAGCCTGGGGCTGGGCTAGGCCACAGCCAGGAGCCAGAAGCTTCATGTGAGTCTCCCAAATGGGTGTCTTCTGCTGCTTTTACCAGGCACATAAGCAGGAGCTGGGTAGAGGTAGAGCAGTCAGGACACAAACCTGTGCCCATATGGGATGTCAGAAGGCAGCAGCTTAACCTGCTGTGCCATAACGCCGCCGCTCTGTTGAACTTATCTCGTGTTTATTGTACTCAAGGTTACCTCAAGTAGCATCTTGGTCTCTGTTTCAGTGATTCAGAAACTCCCTAACAACAAAGCATATTCCGTTGGATTAGCATTGTCTACCCTTTGGAGTCAACTATCTCTTCTTCCGGTTCCATACTCAAAAGAACAAATACAGACAGATGACTATGGCCTCTGTCAATGTTGCAAGGCCTTGATAGGGTTTACTAAGCCATTTGTGGAAGAAGTCATTGATGCCAAAGAGAACTCAGTGGAAAATGAAAAGTTAAAGGATGAATTACTGAAATTGTAAGTATATTTTAAGAACATCTCACAGTGTATTTTAGAAATGGGTAGTTCAGTTATTTTATGTTTGTTTGCCTTGTTTGTCATGTAAACATAAATCTAGTTTCAGATTTTGAATTTTTTAAGAATATGTGGTTCAGTTGATATAACTAGCATGGACATTTGATGAGACATTCATATTTTTAAAACTTACGAAGCCCTAATCCATTCATTTAACTTTATATTCTGTGTTTTGCCCTTACTCATCAGAGTACACAATGAAAGTGGGGGAAATAGATATTGCAGCTCAGGAATCTGCCCCTTCTGTGGGGTAATTGTGTTTTTATTCTCCCTTGGAAAACAGCAAAAGGACCACTATACACTTGAACATCCAGCTTGACTACAAGAACAGCAGAAGGCCCAGCTATTAGCATGCATTCCAGGGGCACCAGGGATTGAACATACACTGTTCAACATGGCTGGTCCAAATTCATACGTGCAGGTTTATTTGAAAAATTGCCATATTGACTTGAGTTTTCTTGCACTAATGAAAACTACTCTCTGGACTGGCACTGGTTCCTCAGACAAGCATGAGAATTCATTGAACAGTCCAAACATAAAGTGGATTTCAACATATTGAATCTAACACGATGTTCTAATGTCCTCCCCATAAGACGTTATATCACCAGATTTCTAAGCTGTTAAGTTATTGGTACTTATTCTAGTTTGTGCTGCTATAAAAGGATGCCTAAGATTGGGTAATTCATAATGAACAGAAATTTATTCACTCATACTCCTGGAGGGTGAGAAGCCCAAGATCCAGACACTAGCATTTGTTGAAAGTCTTGTTTCATCATGTGGCAGAAGGGCAGAGAGGCAAAATGGGGCCAAGCTCGCTGTTTTAAAACAACATTAATCCCACTCATAAGGGTGGAGGCCTCACCTACTCTCCTGTCCACGGTCCCCTTTCTGAATATTCTTAGAGTGTCAACTTGAGTTTTAGAGGCGACAGATATTCAAACCATAGCAGTGCTTAGGTTATTTTTCCTGTAAACTTAATTTAGATTTTAACTAGGCATTTTACATTTGGGAAGGGTTGATTTCATAGTTATCTATTTCTTATGCTCTAGTTGTTTGAAAAGCTTGAAATGCCCTTTGCTGACAGCACAATTCCTCGAACAATCTGAAGAAGGTGAAAATGATCCTTTAAAGTTTTTTGCAGCTGAAATAATAGTAAGTACAGCTAATTCAATTTGTGATAGAATCTGTTACACTATATTCCCCTGCTATATTCTTTGGTGCTGCTGCAAGTGGACATGTAAGTTGATACCTTCATTAATAAAGCAATATGTATTTTCTGTAGAACACAGGTGAAAAGATGGCAAATAAAATGACAATAACTTCATTATCCAAAGACAAATACTGCTAACACCTTCTAGACTTTTTCTGCTGGTGTACTCACAGACAGGAAAATGTGTACATACATATGTATATGAGTACATAAAAAGTTCATGGAAATGGAATTAAAAATTATTTTGATGCAAAAAATTTTGAAATTCATGTAGTTTTTTCAAAATCATTTACTTTGTGTTGTGAAGTGCACTTGTATATAAACTTTTCAAAGAGTGTGTCATGTTGTACTCTTTCAAAATCACCTTTCTTTAACAGTGCATTGTGAGCGTTTGTTGGCTTAATAGTATTGTATGGTCTGGATTTAGCATAATATATTTAAATTGGGCCATATAGTTCAACATTTGGATTGTTTATAATTTTTCATTATTATCAGTCATTTGCAGCTTTCTCTCTTGTTTTAGCTCTTATGTCTGTGGTAAGTAGTGTCCTTGTAACTAAATTTTTCTTGTAACTAAATTCTTCTTTATTTCCTTTAAATTCCTTAAAGGAATTTCTTAAAGGAATGTAAAGTGGGTTTTCTGTGTCCCTAAAATTCCTTTTTAAGGCTCAAATATTTCCAAGAGCTTATAGACATATATAACTCTTATTTTAGAAGCAATTTGCCTTTTTTATTAAAAAAGAGATTTATTTATTTTATTTGAAAGGCAGAGATGCAGAGAGAGGGAGAGACAGAGACTGAGAGGTCTTCCATCCACTGGTTCACTCCCCAAATAGTCACAAATGACCAGAGTTGGGCCAGTCTGAAGGCAGGAACCAGGAGCTTCTTCTAGGCCTCTCATGTGGGTGAAGGGGCCCAAGCATATGGGCTATCCTCCGCTGCTTTCCCAGACCATAGCAGAGAGCTGGATCAGAAGTTGCATAGCCAGGACTCGAACAGCACCCATGTTTCATACCGGTGCAGGCATAGACTTAACCTACTATGCCACAACACAGGCCTGAAGTTTGCCTTTCTGTATTAAACATTTTAGCGGTGGTGTTTGGCCTGTATTTTATGTTGTATTGCCTAGGTTCAATTCTTGGCTCTTACTTCTGACTCTTGACTCTAGATTCCTGCTAATACAGACCCTTGGGGAGCAGTGTTGATGGCTAAGGTAATTGGGTTCCTACCAGTGATGTGGGAGACTTGGATTGAGTTCCCAACTCCCACTTTTGCCCCCAACTATTGGCAGGCATTTGCAGAGTAAACTAGTGGGTGGGAACAGCCCCACCCCTACTGCCACACCCCTCTCTCTGCCTCTCTGTTTTTTTCTGTTTTGTTTTTTAAAAATTGTACTTATTTATTTGAAAGGCAGAGTTACAAAGACAGAGGAGAGAGAGAGCGCTTCCATCCATTGATTTATTCCCCCAGTGGCCACAGTGGTCAGGCCTGGGGCCAGGACAAAGCCAGGAGCCAGGCGCTTCATGTGGGTCTCCCGTATGGGTAGTAGGGATGTCTTCTGCTGCTTTCTCAGGCACATTAGCAGGGAGCTGGATAGGAATTGGAGCAGCCAGGACACGTAAACCAGTGCTGCAGATGGTGCTTCACCTGCTGTGCCACAGTGCCACCCCATCTCTGTATTTCTTTGTCTCCCTCTGTATCTGGCTCACAAGTAAATAAAATTTTTTGTAAAGAGAATTTTAAATTGTGCTGGTATTCTGTTAGCAAAGTAATCTGAAGTACAGAAATATATGTACTTGGCATTGGTGGTTATGAATTTCAAAAAAGAGCAGTCATTGTGGCTATGTGTTTTTTTTTTTTTTTTTTAGCCATGTTAGGCTGCACAAGTATAAGTGTAGCATTGGAGGAAAGCTGCATTTAATTAGATTGGGGTTTTGAAAACTAGATGCATTCTCAAAAGCAAGAGAAGGGCAAGAAATTGAGCATATATGCAAAGGGGTGACTTTAATGATGGTTGGTAGAATGTAAGTTGGGAAGTACATAATAAATGTGTGGGACAATGAAAAGATGATGGGATCACTAGGTTGTACATCTTGGTATGGTTGTTGGAATTAGGATACTAAGACGAATAAGCTGAAAAATAGGTTTACAGAATAGGGTGCTAGAAAGTAGAATGGAAAAGTTGTGATTATTAATATGAATGTCTGGGGTATGACCATAGGAGTGGGTGTTCTAAGAGAGAAGATAGAAGTTACAATCATTGGACTAGCAAAAATGAAGATTAGAAGATGGCTGATTATCCATTTAAGCCCCCACAGAGTTATGATAAGAGTAATATTAGAAAAGCTCTTAGACTTGGGGATAATGACTACAACAAGGAGATGTAGAGGTAGTAAAGTCACAAAGAATGAGTTTCAAAGTGGAAGGATTTTAGGGAGTAGGGAGGAGAGTAATCTAGAAACAGCAGGCTCAGTGTTACAATGGGTATAGATGAAAAAAAATAGCAACCCTTTGTGGGGTATCCCGGGAAATTTTTCAGAAGAGAACCAGAACTTTCTGGAGAACAAAATAGGTAAGAAATTATTTAAAGCTGAATGGATTTTTCTGATGAATGTGAAGTCCAAAGGCCATGATTGAAGGGTTTGTGTGGTGTAAGGAGGTTTGGGAAAAGAGCCAGAATTTTATGGGAAGTAAATTCTGAGAATGAGAGGTGACCTGGTGACCGTTATGAATAGGGATCCCTAGTTTAATAGGGTTAATGCTGATGTTAAAGGTGCTGGTGGAGAAGCTGAGCAATGAAAAGACAGGGGAGGTGAAGGAGTTTCCCAAGAGCGCCACAGCGTCCCGGTGCGAGAGCACAGTATGATTGTACTACTCAGTGCAGCCCGGCGTCTCAGAGACACTGCTGTGTATGGTATGTGTACTCCGTTTTGAGAGATGGCCATGAAATTCAGAAACTATTTAAAAGCTGTTAAACCTGGGAGTGATTTAATCAAACTGTTTTAGATTCATCACTTAAAAAAAAGATCTATTTATTTATTTGAAAGAGTGAGAGAGAGAATCTTGCATCCACTGGTTCACTCAAATGACTGCAACAGCCTGAGATGGGCTGATCTGAAGCCAGGAGCCAAGAGCTTCTGGGTCTCCCACATAGGTACTGGGGCCCAAGCACTTGGGCCATCTTCTGCTGCTTTCCCAGGCACATTAGTAGGGGTCTGGATTGGCAGTGGAGCAGCTGGAACAAACCATTAGATACAAACCATTAGAGGGGAAAAGAGAAATGTTTATGGGATAATTAAAGTCTTATGGCTTAAGTTGGAGCATGCAGCTGGGCAGAGGACCAAGGTTATAGGAGGACTCCTGGAGAGGAGGTCAGAGTGGGTATGCATGTCAAGTATTGTGTAACAGGAGTGGGATATAACTGAGGGGAATCAGACTCACTGGACTCAGATTTCTAGATGAACAAGAAATAATCTCCAGAGAGCAAGGGGGTAGAGATTAGGATTGAGTGAGGGACTTCAGGAAGCTGGTTAAAGGTTTGGAATACTGAGGGAAAAGAAAAGAGATAGTGGAAGGCTCAAGTGTTAGTTGGAGACCACACTGTATTGAAAACAGCTTGTATTTTTGTGCCATCTTCTGCAGCAGTTCTCAGCTGCCTGGGAGTAGAAATAGATGAGGTGAGTTGCAGTTATTTTTAGACTGGCATTTTATTGGTAAATCCAGCTATAGAATATCAATAGTTCGAATGATCGATAATGTGGGATCCAGGTTGGAGGGGACAGATAAGTTGAAATGAAGGAATCACAGGACTGGAGGAATCAGAGGTAAAAAAGCAGACTGGTAGGAGAGATGGGATAAAAAACAGATTGTGGTCAGAAATTGGGATATTGGAGTTTAAGATATCTAATGGAATACCTCCAAATGTTGACAGAGATCCAGAATGAGATTAGGTGCTGAAATGGTTTGGAAGTAAAAGTCAATAGAATTTAGAAATCAAGAACTATGAGGCTTGCTTTTTGGGGGAGTTGTCTACAAACACAATCAGTTTTCCCAGGATCATAGCAGGTGTTGAGTAGAGAGACAGTGAGTGGGTGCCAAAGTGTTCAGAGAATGTGGGGAAATGACTAGAGGTCAATGCGCAGCAGAGAAGAAGGGCAGTGTGGCGTCTGCCTCAAAGGAAAATGTGCTTTTGCCAAACTGTTAAGAAAGGGCCAAGGTAATACTAAGCTTCCGCTGGTACCTCCAAACCCTTCTTCCCCCTTCCTGGCCCTGCAGTGAAAAGAGTAGGAGAGAATGAGTAGCTCTCACCAGAAGGCAGATAAATTCATGACAGCAGAAGCGGTGATGAGTGTAGGAGAGTGGTCCTCAGAAGGAGCCTTAGTAGAAGGAGCCAGCAGTAAGGAAGCGTAAGCAGTCAAGAAGTAGACGTAAGATCAGGCGGAAGAAGAGAGGATTTGCCTTCTGTGCTGCAGAAATACTGCTAAGTGTAGTGTGGTTGGGATTGACTGGCCTCGGCCATTCTGTTTTAACACAAGTCATGTTGGTAAAGAACTGCTTGAATGCGCCAGAGGGTACAGCGAAGGAACACTCCCGAAAGGACAGAGACCGCCGTGAGGATTGAGAAACGGAGCAGCGGCAGGTGCAGCTGAGTGGTGTGTGGGTAGATGTGGACGTTCTGGTTCGGGTGTGGGTTGAACCCCTGATATTCAGGCAGCACTCACTGTAAAATCTAGTTACATGTGGTGATTTTTTTTGAAGGCTACCTTGCTCTGAAAAAACACACATAGCACTGGCTGAATGAAGAAATGGAACTTTATGATTAAGAGGACATTTGGGTTCTGAGTGCAGTAAGCTTTTTGTCTTGCAGCTATAATGAGTGCATGGTTTTGAAAATTGGTACAGCAGCATATATTTAGCATCTGGTAGCTGAATAGCAGTCTCTTGTGATTGAGGATGTTTTTCTTGGTTCCTTTTTGTGCTCTGAAATGACTAATGAAACCATCTGGGATCAGTAGATTTTAACTCGCTGAAGGCCAGGAAGGTCTTATTTGACTTTGTATTTCTCTGCAAAGTCTAACGGATATATCGAAAAAAAAAAAAAAAAAGAGTAATTATGTAGAAGGTCATTATTCATTCTGGCTTAGCTATTTTTATCATTCATTCCTTTTTAACTTCTATATGGTAGTTTTTGTTGTGACTTTAACTTTCTGTTAAAAAATTAAAAAGAAATCAATTTGAAAGGCAGAGGTGGAGAGGAGAAACAGATCTTCTATCTACTGGTTTACTCCCCAAATGGCTGCAATGGCCAAGGGTGAGCCAAGCCAAAGCCAGGAGCCTGGAGTTTCTTCTGTGTCTCCCATGTGAGTGCAGGGGCCCAAGCACTTGGGCCATCTTCTGCTGCTTTCCAAGGCACATTAGCAGGGAACTGGATCGGAAGTGGAGCAGCCAGAACATGAACCAGCGCTCACATGGGAGGCAGAGACTTAACTTGCTACCCCACAATGCAGGCTCTGAGACTTTAACTTCCTTAACATTTCTTATGGCACATAGGTATTATATTATTTTTCAGTAAGGAACCTGAGGCTCAGAGAGGGTAGGCAAGTTACCCAGTGTCACACAGCTAGTGAGTGGTGGAGTCAAAACTCAAAATCTGTTTCAACAGAACAAACAACAACAAAAATGCCTCCCTGTTGTCATACAACACTATCTGATCATGTGGAATTAGAGATAGAAGAGCATTTTGTCTCCTCAGGCCCTGCTGCCGAGCAGGTTCCTGCAGCTGCTCTCGGGGGAGGCAGAAGTGGCCAGGAGCGCTGTCCTGAGAGGAGTGGTCATCTGGCTGAGCGGGTGGCTTACTCTCATTCCATGATACTTCTGTGTCTCACGCGTTGAGATTGCTCTCTCCTACCTCAGAAGCACTTTGTAAAGAAATGGTGGTAGAAAGTACATACCTTAAAATGTAACGTTTTAACTTTGCAAGCACACAGTTGGGTGGTAGTAAGTATGTCCATGTTGTTTCGCAGTCATCACGGCCCTCCATGTGCAGGGTGTTTTTGTCTGCCCACTTGAAACTGTTCCCATAAATACTAACTTCCCAATCTCCCTTCTCTTCATCTCCTGGTACCCGCTTTTCTATTTTCTATGCCTGAAGCAGTTCAGAAAAATTGTTTTTTAATACAAAATGATGGGGCCGGTGCTATGATGTAGTAGGCTAAGCCTCTGCATGCGGCACTGGCATCCCATATGGCACCAGTTCGTGTCATAGTTGCTGCTCTTCCTGTCCAGCTCTCTGCTCTGGCCTGGGAAAGCAGTGGAAGATGGCCAAAGTGCTTGGACCCCTGCACCCGCTTGGGAGACCCAGAAGAAGCTCCTGGCTCCAGGCTTTGGATTGGCCCAGCACCGTCTGTTGGGGCCATTTGAGGAGTGAACCAGCGGATGGAAGACCTCTCTCTCTGCTTCTCCCTCTCTCTGACTTTTGCTCTGAAATAAATAAAATCTTAAAAGAAATACAAAATGATTCCTTTTGTTTACTTCAGAGCCCTCTATCCAGCAGTCGTTTAGCTACCAGCTGGTGCTGAATTGATTTAGAAAACCATCTGACATTTAAATTCTTACGTAAAATATGATTTTGCGGTTGTCTTCTATACTAGTTTTCTTCTGCTGTGTAAGAAGTTCCTATGAATGTAGCAGTAAAACAACATACTTTTTTTTTAAGATTTTATTTATTTATTTGAAAGGCAGAGTTACAAAGAGGCTGAACTGTGTTAATCCAAAGCCAGGAGCCAGGAGTTTTTCCAGGTCTCCCATACAGGTGCAGGGGCCCAAGCACTTGGCCCATCTACTGTTTTCCCAGGCCACAGCAGAGAGCTGGATCAGAAATGGAGCAGCCGGGACTTGAAGCAGCACCTAGATGGGATGCTGGCACTATGGGCGGCAGGTGTACTCGCACAGCGCCAGCCCCACAAGGCACTTTTTAAAATCACAGTTCCCGTGGCTCAGGCGTCTGGTCTTCACTTAGTTGGATCCTCTGTTCAGGGTGTTCTTAAGGCTATCGCCAGTCATTAATTGTTCCTGCAGTGTCAGCAGAAGCTTAACTGAAAAGATAAGCTCACATGTGCTCACATCTTCTTGTTCCCCAAGGTGTTGGCACAGTTCATCACCTCAGGCTCGAGAACTGAGGCCCCCATTTGCTTGCTTCCTTCCTTCCTTCCTTCCTTTCCTTCAAGATTTATTTATTTATTTGAAAGACAGAGTTACAGAAAGGCAGAGGCAGAGAGAGAGGTTTTCTATCCGCAGGTTCGCTTGCCAGTTGGCCACAATGGCCAGAGCTGCACCAATCTGAAGCCAGGAGCCAGGAGCTTCCTCTGGGTCTCTGATGTGGGTGCAGGGACCCAAGGACTTGGGCCATCTTCTACTGCTTTCCCAGGCCATAGCAGAGAGCTGGATTGGAAATGGAGCAGCTGGGACTTGAACCAGCACCCATGTGGGATGCGGGCACTGTAGGTGGTAACTTTACCCGCTATGCCACAGTATGGCCCCCAACTCCAGCCAGGGACCAGAGCTTCTGGAGGCTCTGTGGACACCCTGGCCATGCAGCTGGCTCATGACGTGGTGACTCGGTTGTTGAAAGGCAGCAAGGGAGAGTTACTGCCTCAGAGGGAAGGCCTGTACCTCTTTAAAAACCTGCTCAATTAGGTCAGGCCTTCCCAGGATAGTCTTGGTTCTGAATAACTCAAACCAGCTGATTACAGGCCCTACCTACATCACACAAGCCAGCGTTGTGCACAGTGAGTGCGACAAGCTACACTTGCAATGCTAGCATCCCATATGGAGTGCCAGTTCATGTCCTTGCTAATTCCACTTCTGATCCATCTTCTATGTGCTTGGGGAAGTACCAGATGAAGGCCCAAGTACTTAGGCCCCTGCCACTCACGTGTGAGAAGAGTTCCTGGCCCCTGGCTTTAGCCTGGCCCAGAACTGGCTATTGTGGGCAGTTGGGGGATAAACCAGCAAATGGAAAGTTTCCTTTCTATCTCTACCTCTGTCTGTTGCTCTTGTCTTCCAAATAAATAAATACTAAAAAAAAAAAAAAAAGGAGGAGGGGGGCGCTGTGGCACAGTGGTAACACGCCCTGGCCTGAAGCACCAGCATCCCATATGGGCGCCGGTTCTAGTCCCAGCTGCTCCTTTTCCGATCCAGCTCTCTGCTATGGCCTGGGAAAGCAGTAGAAGATGGCACAAGTCCCCCTGCACCCACATGGGAGACCTGGAAGAAGCTCCTGGCTTCTGGCTTTGGATCAGCGCAGCTCCGGCCATTGCAGCCAACTGGGGAGTGAACCAGTGGATGGAAGACCTCTCCCTCTCTCTGCCTCTCCTCTCCCTGTGTAACTCTGGCTTTCAAATAAAATATATCTTTAAAAAATAAAAAACCCTTCCTGATCATTTGGGTGACTTCTTGCTGAATTCTGACAAGTCTTGAAGGTTGGGACCCTCAGGGGAGGGGATATACGGGCATGTGGTTGTGGTTGTGGCTGGGGCACTTAGAGTCTGTGTGCTGTTCTTTTGTATCTGTTTCACAGGGGTTTTTATCAGCAATTGGACACCCTTTCCCCAAAATGATTTTTAATCATGGAAGGAAAAAGAAGACTTGGAATTACCTTGAATTTGAGGAAGAAGAAGATAAACAGTTAGCAGACTCTATGGCTTCACTGGCCTATCTAGTATTTGTACAGGGCATCAGTATTGATCAGCTTCCGATGGTCTTAAGGTAAGAGTGTTTGGTTTATTTATATATTCTAAAAGAAATATCATTAGACTCTCAATTTTCTGCATTCAATATATGCATATTAATATATACTTAAAAATACAGTTAAAAGGCTGTTTTTCTAAGTGATACTGGTTATAATCTACTAAAGGCAGTAGGAATCCGTGAAACAGGATGGTGTTGAAGTCTATGTAAGGGGATGATGAAGACAAGAGGGGCAGGGGACTGGCACAAGACAAGAGGCAGAAAGCGTTAAACCAGGCATGACTTTGAAGACTGGGGGGCCACCCCGGGCTAAAAGAGAGGGAACTAGCTAAGCACTCTTGGGTGTCATCTCTTCACTGGATTACGACTGTAATCCTAAGAAGGTATTTATATATGCATTCTCATTCCCTTTTAATCCAGCCTGTTCTGAACGCACTACAGAGTAAAATGCATTGGAAACCCTTCAGCAGTTTTGTACTGCTCTAAGAACAAAGTCTGAATGCCTCCTTGTGACTCCAGAGTCAAGCTTCTGCACCATCCGTTCGCTGCCCGAATGCTCTGTTTCATCTCCTGTAGCCCGCGCTCTTGTTTGCTGTGTTCTGATAGCACAGAGCTTTGGTTTTCTTACACAGATGTGTCAGACTTGCCTGCACCTTTGCTTAGAGCCACCTCAGTGTCACTTTCTGAGTAAAGCCTTCTCTCGGTACCCAATTTCAGTTGAATTCTCCCATTGTAATTACCTTGATCTTGTCCTTCCCCCATGAAGTTTATCAAAATTATTTTTCAAATAAATGTATAATTTTTTAATGTAACAACTTGTGACTTTAAAGTCTGCGATGGATTTTGATAGTCTTAGGCATTGGGTGTATTCATATACATTTATGTTTATATATGAATATACTTAGGGGTATAGATAAATATTACAAAATGGCTGCTCTTTGCATGTTCATCATGCATGAAACGTTATGCTAGTACACTATCTCATCTTTGCAATAACCTTGTGAAAGAAACCATTATCTCAGTTTAAACATAGAAGTAGCAGACAAGGTAGCACCCAAGATTATACAACTGATTAAAGGTATAGGTAGAAATTCCAGTACAATTGTATCTGATTCCAGAGTCTATGTATACTCATCAACCTACCACCGAAATAACCAGTGTATGCCTCTTAGTTTGCTAGGGCTGCCGTAACAAAGTGCCTCACACTGGCTTGTGAAATCACAGAAACCTATCATAGTTCTGGAGCTAGAAGTCTGAGATCAGGGTGTCTTATTAAAGGGGTCGTTGCTTCTGAGGGCTATGAAGGAGACTCATGTCTCTTCCTTAGCTCCTGGTGGTTTGTTTACAATCTTGAAAGCTCTCTGGCTGCAGATGCATTATCCTGCCCTCTTTGTGTTCACATGGCAGTCTCCCTGTCTAGATGTCTCTCTGTCCACATTCCTCCTATGTATCAGGACGCCATCACCCTGGATTAGGGCTCAGTGAACTCACTTTAACATGGTTACTTCTGTAAAAAAAAAAAAAAAAAAAAAAAAGGCCGGTGCCGCAGCTCACTAGGCTAATCCTCCGCCTAGCGGCGCCGGCACACCAGGTTCTAGTCCCGGTTGGGGCCCCGGATTCTGTCCCGGTTGCCCCTCTTCCAGGCCAGCTCTCTGCTGTGGCCAGGGAGTGCAGTGGAGGATGGCCCAGGTGCTTGGGCCCTGCACCCCATGGGAGACCAGGAAAAGCACCTGGCTCCTGGCTCCTGCCACCGGATCAGCGCGGTGCGCTGGCCGCGGCGGCCATTGGAGGGTGAACCAACGGCAAAAGGAAGACCTTTCTCTCTGTCTCTCTCTCTCACTGTCCACTCTGCCTGTCAAAAAAAAAAAAAAAAAAAAAAAAAAAAACCACTGTCGCCAAAATCGAGTAAGAGGTACTAGAGTTAGGACTCCCAACATAGTTTTTTGCAGGGGGACACAGTTTAGCCAACCATAGTATATGTAAGGCTCTTCAGAAAATTCATGGAAAATGTGTATTAGGACAAAAACCTATGCATGGATTTTCTGGTGCCAAAATGAATTTACCTTGTAGTTCCATTTTCCATGAACATACTCTCATAGCTGTATAAAAATTTTAGTGTTTATATATTATATTTACTCTTTTTTTTCTCTTTTAGCCCATCGTACCTTTTGCAGTTTAATATGGGGCATATTGAAGTCTTTTTGCAAAGGTAAGATAATTTAGATGGCATCTTAGAATGGTATAGGCAACAGTTTTTTAGATAGGATCACAAAGGCTCAAGCAATAAAAACAAAAATAGATAATTTTTTTTTTTTTATTTGAAAGGCAGAGATACAGGGAGAGAAGGAGAGAGAGAATGAGAGAAATCTTCTATCCACTGGTTCACTCCCCAAATGGCCACAACGGCCAGAGCTGGGCCAGGCTGAAGCCAGGAGCCAGGAGCTTCTTCCAGGTCTCCATGTGGGTACAGGGGCCCAGAGACTTGAGTTTGTTACTCCTGGCTTTAGCTTGGCCCAGCCCTGGTGGCCTTTTGGGCAGTGAACCAGTGAATGGAAGATCTCTCTCTACCTTTCAAATAAATGAATCTTTAAAAAAAAAAAGCAGGACTTTTTCTTTAAAAAAAAATTGCAAGGTAGCAAATAAACTTAATTTCTCCAGACAGAAATGTAAGAATTTTGCAAAATTCAGTACTTTTCTTACACTATACCATGTTGAAATTATCTCTGGGACCAGTCAGTGCCTTGCAGTACTGTACTCCAGGGATACTAAAGACATCTCTCAGAGTTCTCTTCCCATTGAAGGAAGATTTGTAACATGGCAGATGTCCAAAGCCTCAGCCTACAAGGCAGGAATTTCAATCTCCATGGGTTTCCTGACACAAGTAGTTGTTTTGTTTTGTTTTGTTTTAAAGATTTATTTATGTATTTGAAAGAGTTACACAGAGAGAGGAGAGACGGGGGGGGGAGGTCTTCCATCCACTGGTTCACTCCCTAATTGGCCACAATAGCCGGAGCTGCGCCGATCCGAAGCCAGGAGCCAGGAGCTTCCTCCGGGTCTCCCATGCAGGTACAGGGACCCAAGGACTTGGGCCATCTTCTACTGCTTTCCCAGGCCATAACAGAGAGCTGGAATGGAAGAGGAGCAGCCAGGTCTCGAACCGGCACTCACATGGGATGCTAATGCTTCAAGTCAAGGTGTTAACCCGCTGTGCCACAGCGCCACCCCAGAGTAGTTATTAATGCTGTGAATTTGCTTTGTTGTGTAGGCCTTAATGATTTTATATTCATTTCACATAATCTCTTACTCATACAAAGAATATATATTGTGTTGAATGTAAGTGCTACACTCCTGAGCTTTTCAAATTGTTTAGTCATTGAACTAAAAACATTTTTAATTTCTTGTGTGATTAGAATAAGAGCCTGGAGCCTGAGATAGTTTTTGCCACGGATATTTAGTTAAGAATGATTAGAACTTTTTCAAAAAAAGTATCATCATAAGTGAAAAGCATTTAATTCTTTTTTGTATAAAAAGAACTGAGGGCGCCGGCGCCGCGGCTCACTAGGCTAATCCTCCGCCTAGCGGCGCCGGCACACCGGGTTCTAGTCCCAGTCGGGGCGCCGGATTCTGTCCCGGTTGCCCCTCTTCCAGGCCAGCCCTCTGCTGTGGCCAGGGAGTGCAGTGGAGGATGGCCCAGGTGCTTGGGCCCTGCACCCCATGGGAGACCAGGAAAAAAGCACCTGGCTCCTGGCTCCTGCCATCGGATCAGCGCGGTGCGCCGGCCGCAGCGCGCTGGCCGCGGCGGCCATTGGAGGGTGAACCAACGGCAAAGGAAGACCTTTCTCTCTCTCTCTCTCTCTCACTGTCCACTCTGCCTGTCAAAAAAAAATAAAAAAAATAAAAAAAAAAAAAAGAACTGAGGGGCCGATGCTGTGGCACAGTGGGTTAAAAAAACTGAAAAGATTTTACATAACGGTCAAGTGGAATATAAAGTATTTTTTGTTTAAAGATTGATTTATTTATTTGAAAGGCAGAGAGAGAGAGAGAGAGAGAGAGAGGTCTTCCATCTGCTGGTTCACTCCCAGGTGTCCGCAGTGGCTGGAGCTGCACTAATCCAAAGTCAGGAGCCAGGAACTTCTGGGTCTCTGATGCGGGTGCAGGAGCCCAAGGACCTGGAGCATCTTCCACTGCTTTCCCAGGCCGTAGCAGAGAGCTGGATCAGAAATGGAGCAGCCAGGACTCGACCCAGCACCCACATGGGATGCCAGCACTACAGGCAGCTGCTTTACCCACTACACCACAGTGCTGACCACAAAGTATTGTTAACACTAGCTTTTGCAAATCTGTTGATTTGTCATCAGGAAATAAACTCTGAGCAGGCTAATTTTGATCTCCTTTGGATGTCAGTAGCTAAATGAAAAGATCAAAGTGGATTAAGAATTTTGGCAAAATCTTGAAGAGAAGTTCTTAATGTGTATTTTAAAAATCTTTACATTTCAGGCCGGCGCCGCGGCTCAGTGAACTCACTTTAACATGGTTACTTCTGTAAAAAAAAAAAAAAAAAAAAAAGGCCGGCGCCGCGGCTCACTAGGCTAATCCTCCGCCTAGCGGCGCCGGCACACCAGGTTCTAGTCCCGGTCGGGGCGCCGGATTCTGTCCCAGTTGCCCCTCTTCCAGTCCAGCTCTCTGCTGTGGCCCGGGAGTGCAGTGGAGGATGGCCCAGGTGCTTGGGCCCTGCACCCCATGGGAGACCAGGAAAAGCACCTGGCTCCTGGCTCCTGCCATCGGATCAGCGCGGTGCGCCGGCCGCAGCAGCCATTGGAGGGTGAACCAACGGCAAAGGAAGACCTTTCTCTCTGTCTCTCTCTCTCTCTCACTGTCCACTCTGCCTGTCAAAAAAAAATAAATAAATAAAAAAAATCTTTACATTTCAATTATTTATTTTCCTAAAGTGAAGAATTGTTCTAAACCAATTTATAAAATCATGTTGATATATTTTAACCTTCTCTTCCAGAACAGAAGAGTCTGTTTTCTCCAAAGGATTGGTAAGATGTCTTTATTCTCATTGTAATTTAAATACATAGTCGTGTCAACAATTATAGCTGCTGATTTCACCATGTGTGTATCTTCATAATTTTAATCTGTAGGAATTGCTGGAGAATGGCTTGTTAAGAATAGAGGACAACAGTCTCCTTTATCAGTACTTGGAAATCAAGAGTTTTCTTACTGTACCTCAGGTAAAAGCACCACAACAAAAGATACTCTAATTTTAACGCATCCTATTTTGAACTTCAGTAAAGTAAAGGTGTTTTCTGATCCTGCTTCCATTTTCTTCTGTTTATGTCCTTTGAAAGCGCTCATGCAGTGCAATTCAGTGGAACGCTGTGTGATGATGGATGTGTTCTGTTATCTGTGCTATATAGTGTGAAAGCCACTAGCTGCTTTGAACACTTGGAATGTGTGGCTAGTGTGATGAGGAGTTGAATTTTAAATTTAAATTAAATTTTGCCATGAGTGACTACCACAATTAGTAGCATAGCCTCCAGTGGAAAAGGATAACCTTATTCTTACACACTTTCTGTGAGAAGCTTAGTTAAAGAAACTCCTTTATTTTTCTCATAACTCAGATTCTCAGAACTCCATCTTTAGGAGTCTACACTGACCTATTACTGAAAAGGCTAATCCACATTTTGTTCCCTCCTGTGGTTAATTTTGCCTAGTACTCTTTGTTATGATATCCAAGTAGGTCTTTAGCTATGAGTATAGACATTTCATAATTAAATGGAATAACATGGCTGACTTTTGTTAATACAGCGATATTTCAGAAAATTCATGGAAAAATGGAATTAAAAGATACTTTTATTTGGTGCAAAATGTTTGAAATCTATCATGGTTTTATTGTATGCATTTTATATGAATCTTATGTATTTTATATGATATGTATTTTATATGATTCTTTGAAGATCCCCTTCATGTGTTAAGGCTGTTGATTTTTAATGAGTGGATTGCATTTCTGTGTTTGATTTCATGTTCTTACCACTCTAAACAATAAACAATTAAAAATATCACTCACTTTTAAAATCACACTTTGTAATATAACACTGTTACTTACAAAATTGATTATAGTTAGCCGTGTGGTAGACTTGGAATGGTAGAATGAAAGGCTCAGGGAAAAACAAATTTACTTCCACTTTTAACTTTCCTTCCTACAATTCTTTAAATTTTTAGTACCCAGTATTGATAATATGCTTGTTTGTTGTATCTGAATTAAAAATTTTTTTTGTTTCCAGGGTTTAGTCAAAGTAATGACACTTTGCCCTATTGAGACATTGGTATGTAAGTAATAATTGGTTACAGTGAGAAATTTTGATAAGTAACAATATTTTAAAATATTTTTTTCATTTTATGTTAACAATATGATTTGTTCCATTTTAGAGGAAAAAGGGTTTAGCTATGCTTCAGCTATATATTAACAAGTTGGATTCACAAGGCAAATACACATTATTTAGGTATGTATCAAGCAAGGGTAGTTGCTAAGTGTGTGGTTGATTGAAAGGCAAGTTAGCCTGTAATTATTCTAGCGTGTGGTATTTCAGTATGTCTTATGTGTAATTCAGCTGTAATTGGAAACCTCATTGTAATAAGTTCTCTTACCTGAGATAGGTAGAGAAGGGGTTTAAATACATATGTGTGTAGGTATTATAAGAATAATGTATATTTCAATTAATTGAAATATTTAAAACCTAAAGGTTTATGTATTATTAAATTAAAAAAAAAAGATTAAACTGAGATTGATAATACTCCTGCTAGAACTTTACATATGTAATGATTTCCATTGTTCACTGTTGAAATTAATGGCTCTGGAGTTATAACTGACAGGCCATTCATTTTAAGTTGATATTAGAGCTGTCAAATAGTGCTGTTTGTGGCAGAAAAGTTTTCTAAGTTTTCTAAGTTAAAGATTTAAATTCCCTGTATAGGGCCAAATAGTGAAGATAGGTGTTATGGGCCTCACAGTGTATTCCAGTTGCTCAGCTTTGTCTTTGTATTAGAAATTATTGTGTTCCAGTAAAACTGTTGTCAAAAACAGACAGGAGGCTAGATTTGACCTGCAGACCTAAGTTTGTCGGCCCCATTCTAGGTAATAAAAATGAGTTAAAAACAGATTTTGATAGTGGTGAAGTGCTACAGAATCTTCTTTGGGACGAGCTAATACTAGCACTCTTGATCCGACCTTCATTTCAATTACCAGTCAGAGCAGGTTTGTGAAATCTCAGTAACTAGTCCTTACACTGGCTTTCCTGCTTTCTTTCTGTATCTTGACCAAGGATTCTCCTCCTTTCTTGAGCTGGTCATACTGAATTTCCTTTCTTTGCTTAATTAATCTAGCCAGCACAAGTCTGCTTTTACAAGGAACAATTTGGGTAGTTTTTTAGGTTGTTAGACTGATGCTTATTCTTGCTGTGTTCAATTACTGCAAATGTATGCAGAGTAATTGTAATATAGCCTAGAGTAATTTCGTGTTTTGTGATTTTGCTTTTAAGGTGCTTATTGAATACCAGTAATCATTCGGGTGTAGAGGCCTTTATTATTCAGAATATCAAAAATCAAATTGACATGTCATTTAAGGTAAGAGCATAGCCACGATATTACCTACCAATTTATTTAGTAGGGTAAAATATTCATATGTAGAATACATTAAATGTGAGGTTTTGCTCCCCAGTCTCTTTTTAGTATTAGTATATTTTTTGCCTATTTTTACTTTTTAAAAAAAATCATTTATTTGAAAATCAGAGAGATGGAGTGGAGAATGTAGGGCAAGAGATCTCTCACCTGCTGTTCCAATTCCCAGTGCCTGACCAGGAACCATAGATTCAATTAGGATCTTCTACATATGTGGCAGGGACCCAAGTACTTGAGCCATCACCAGCTGTCTCCCAGGATATGCATTAGCAGGAAGCTCCCATTGAGACTGGTGCCAGGACTTGACCTCAGGCATTTCAGTGTGAGATGCAGGCATCCCAGGCAGCATCTTAACCTCCACACCAAATGCCTGCCCCTAATACTACTTCAGACACATACACACACCACACACTTGAATCTTGGAAACGTCTGTTAACTATAAATTTAAATTACTTTAATTCTTTGAGCTGCTGGTAACTTTTTGTTTTGCTATATAATTTGGAAAAATTAATGGAAACAATTCTCATTTATTTGAGAATACTCAGTAATCCCATACAGAAAACAGAAAGAGCACTAATATGCTCAAAATGGCAGGTTTTGTTCTGTAGGTCTGAAAAGTGAATGAATATATGGAAATTAAAGTTTAAAATATTTTTTAAAGATTTATTTATTTATTTGAAAGAGTTACACAGAGAAGAAGAGACAGAGAGAAATTAAAGTTTAAAATATTTTTTTTAAAGATTTATTTATTTATTTATTTGAAAGAGTTACACAGAGAAGGAGAGGCAGAGAGAGAGAATGAGAGAGGTCTTCCATCCGCTGGTTCACTCCCCAGTTGGCTGCAACTGCCAGAGCTGCGCTGATCCAAAGCCAGGAAGCCGGGAGCTTCTTCCTGGTCTCCCACGTGGGTGCAGGGGCCCAAGGACTTGGGCCATCTTCTGCTGCTTTCCCAGGCCATAGCAGAGAGCTAGATTGGAAGTGGAGCAGCTGGGACTCAAACTGGTGCCCATATGGGTTGCAATAGGCCATGGCTTTACCTGCTGCATCACAGCGCTGGCCCTAAAGTTTAAAATATTTTTAAAAACATAATAATGTTTTATTTCTGTAGTGACAAACTGTTATTTAAAACTTTTACAAATTTTTTTTTTTTTGCTTTTCAGAAAACGCAAAACGATAAATGGTTTACAGGACCACAGCTGATTTCTCTGCTGGATTTGGTGCTCTCCCTCCCAGAGGGTGCTGAAACGGATTTACTGCAAAACTCAGACAGGTGAGGTGACCACTACTGGAGTGCACATGGTAAACACCTAAACTAATAAAAATGTGTTTTCCTGTGATTTTATAATCTAGGGGGTTACTTCATAAAATTAGATAGCAAGCTTCCTATGTAAGTGATTTGATAAATGTACAGAAACCTGTTTTTCCCAGATTAATGACCAGCATTGTAATTTTATATCTTTGTTGCAATCACCATTCCACAGATGTTGGCAACTGCAGCATTTGTAACTAAAACTAAGAATCACATGCCTATAACTGATAAAAAAGCTTATGTGTTTAGGTTTTGTTGTTTTTATTTTCCAGGTCATTTTTTAAAATATAGAACATATAATTTAGTAAACCACAGTAGTCATTGACAAATGATTTTAAACATTTATAAAAGAAATCTTAAAATTCAAACAAGAGATGATGCTGTCAAATATTAAAGATAACAAGATTCTGTTGAAGAAAAAGATAGTAACTTTCACAGTTGAACTCTGTGAACTTAAATGTAAACAAGAGTGTTACTACAACTCCAAAACATACATTGAATATAATTTTTAATGGCAAACATAATTATCAAAATGTACACAAGATTTTAATACACATTGAAATTGCTGTTGATTATATGAAGCTATAAGTAACAAATATATGTTTAATTAACAGGATTATGGCATCATTAAATTTGCTGAGATATTTGATTATCAAAGATAATGAAAATGACAATCAAGTAAGTGAATTATTTGATGAAGAAACTGTGAGTATATTTCGAATTTGTAAGGAATGTCTCAGATGTTCTTGATTACTATTTACGTAGGCCAATATGTAATATTTTACCAAGTTACAAAGGCTGGAAAAAGTGCCAACAATTATTCTAAAACCTGAAGTTAACTCCCAGGAGCATTTACTATCCCAAATAGAGCTTCCCTTCCCTTTTCCTTTCCTGCTGTACCTGTGCTCTTTCTTTTTTTAAAGGTAATTTTTTGTTTATTTGAAAGTCAGAGTTAGGGAGAGAGATCTTTCATTCACTCCTTAGATAACCACAATGGCCAGGGCTGGGCCAGGTTGAAGCCAGGAGCTAGGAACTACATCCAGGTCTCCCACACGGGTGCAGGGGCCCAGGGACTTGGGCCATCTTCCACTGCTTTCTCAGTCCATAGCAGAGAACTATTAATCGGAAATGGTGCAGCCAGGATACAAACTGGTAAAGGCAACTTTACCTTCTACACCATAATGCCAGCCCCTGCTCTTTTTTTTTTTTTTTTTAAAGCAGTGTTTTTTTCTTTTCTCTTTTTAATTTATTCATCTGAAAGGCAGGTTGACAAAGAGAGACACAGAGATACTTTCCATCTTTTGGTTCTCTTTCCAAATGGCTACAACAACCAGGGCTGGGCCGAGCCAAAGGCAGGAGCCGGGAACTCCATCCTGGTCTCCCCCATAGGTGGCAGGGGCCCAGACAATTGGGCCGTCTTCTGTTGCCTTCCCAGGCCCATTAGCAGGGAGCTGGATCAGAAGCAGCTCTGCTTATGCTCTTTTGCTGAAAGTAGTGCTTAGCCTTATCGGGTTGTTTAGTTGCAGGTCCTAAGTTAATTATCCTTGTGGAACGCAGCATATATTTGGGTGTCCTGTTCAGTTTTTTCTGCCTATAGTTCATGATTTAAATCTGAGCTATATAAAAGAAAATCATCTGATATTTTGCTTCATCAAATATGACAAATTGAAGTATTCTCAGCACTAAAACCGAATTTGTTAACAGCACCTTTTGGATAATGTGTAGGAAGTTGAATTTTTTTAATAGCTCATCATTAAAAGTGTTCAATAAATAGAAAAGTATTTGAGGGAGATGTGTAATGCCATAAAATTATATTAACTTTTTATCTTCTCTCTTTCTACTTACCCTGTTCTAATAATTTCTTTCCCTAAATGTCACCTTCATTAACTATAACTACTTGAATCATGAGTTGCTGATGTTTTCTTAAGAAAATAATAAAGATGCCAAAAATATTTTCTACATCAAGTAAATTCACTATTTAGGGTAAAAAGTTTCTGGAAAAGGTAGAAAATTCCTTTCCTCTGGACAGATGTATATCCATCTTTAGCCAAAACTGGTTAGTTCTATCAGTACCAGGTGCAGTCTTGTTTAGCATTTGATTGTGATTCACAGTGTTATAGGAAGCTGTTTTCCCCTTTTCATAGATAATGTAGGCACAGCACAGCAAAGACATTAATTTGCACAGGGGCACATATTTTAGTACGTTTGAGACAGCTATAACTGTAGACAGTGTGGCCCAAACTTTTGAAATCCAGCTAAATCTTGAATCCTTAAGGAACTTCTAATAAAAATAGAAAAAATACAACTTAAAATTCAGCAAGAGTAGAGACTGAGGCTTTAGGAAGGTGTCCAGAGGGTAAACTGTAAGTCTTGTGTTTGGTTTTGTTTGTTTTTTTACTATTTTAGCAATCAGAAAAGGTTCCATAAGAAATAATCTGGGCCTGGTGGTGTGGTACAGTGAGTTAGCCGCCACTGTCAATGCCAGCATCCCACAGAGGAGGGCCAATTTGAGTCCCAGCTGCATAGCTTCTGATAACACTTCCCTACTAATGTACCTAAAAAGGCAGCAGATGATGGCCCAACTACTTGGACCCCTGTCACACACATGAAGGGCTTGGATGGAGTTCTTGCTCCTGGCTTTGGCCTGGCCTAACCCTGGCTGTTGCAGCCATTTGGGGAGTGAACCCATGTATGGAAGATTGACTTGCTCTTTGTCTCTCTCCCTCTGGTGGCCTTTCAAATAAATAAATAAATCTTTAAAAATAAATTAAAAGAAATACTGTAATTTGCTTGACAGGAAGAAAAGGAATCTTGTAAATTAGGAGTGATAGATTCTTAGGTCTGGAGCACTCTGGTGCAGAGGCAGCAGATGGCTCTCTCCCTAGAGAGGGAAGACATGGCAGCAGCTTGGTATTCTGCACTGTTTTGCTGTGACCCACAGATGATGCCTCACTTCTGTTTGGCATGAACATTTTATAGTACAGTAAGAGCTACAACCACCTTCCAAAGATTATGTTCTTATTTAATGGTTTTTCAAAAAATTTTCTTAGAGATCAGATACTCCAAATAGTTGTCATGTAAATTACTGTAAGAATTACTGTTCCAGGTAAATTAGCAAAAATACTCATCCAAGATGACAAGCTGACATCTTTGAGGCAGCTTTTGCCTGTTTATCATGGAAGCATTTCTCCCAAGTGTATTTACATAGCTGTATACATAAATGAGAGACAAATGTGTCCACTATGGTTAATTAGTAAGTAACAGCTTCTGAGATTTTAGAAATTTTGGTTAAAAGAGAAACAAAAGGATACTCCAGTGATGCTAATTTTTGGGTATTTGATTCAAAAGGACTCATACCTGTAACTTTTTGACAAGTTGAGTGTGCTGAGTTGGAAACTGAAAAGCATTTGGAAAGGTGTACAGGAAAATTTAAAAACGAACAGAATCATTCAAATACAAAGACAATAAAGTGATTCATAATTGAATACTAATACATTTTTCCCTGGTATTTTCAGTTACTGTCAACTGATATACTCCTTGCCTAAGCTGTTCTCTCCTCTCTCTGCTGTCTTATGCCTCTTGATCTCTTTGACTAAGTTACAGACACCAACTTCCACACTCAGTTTCACATAACTTTTCTTGAATCTTATAGTATAAATCATCCCCCATCTCTACTGTTAAAACCAACTTATAAATATGTACGATTATTACATGTTAATAGAAAAATATAAAACCCTTACAGATTGTTAAAAAATACTTTTTAAAAAACTTTTTAAAAAATTTGAGAGGCAGAGTTAGAGAGAGGGTGAGACAGAGAATCTTCCATCCATTGGATTCTTCCATCCATTTCACTTCCCAAATGGCTGCAACGGCTGGGGCAGGACCAGGCCAAAGCCAGGGGCCTAGAACTTCATCCAAGTCTACCATGTGCATGCAGGGACCCAAGCACTTGGACCATCTTCTGCTGATTTTCCCAGGCAAATTAGCACGGAGCTGGATTGGAAGTGAAGCAGCTACGACTTGAACAGGCCCTCACGTGGGATGCCAGCATTGCAGGCACCAGCCTAACTTGCTGTGCCACAAGTGCTAGTCCCAAAAAACAACTTACATTTTATACTTCATGTGCTTTATTTGGTGGGTACTTTTGTAATTGTTTTGATTTACCATTACTTATTCTAATACACAGGCGATAATCATAATATCCTTTACCTTTTGTCTTGTCTACTTATATCCTTTTTCAGTTTGTTATGGTAATATGATTACTTATTCTAATACACAGGCGATAATCATAATATCCTTTACCTTTTGTCTTGTCTACTTATATCCTTTTTCAGTTTGTTATGGTAATATGATTACTTATTCTAATACACAGGCGATAATCATAATATCCTTTACCTTTTGTCTTGTCTACTTATATCCTTTTTCAGTTTGTTATGGTAATATGTAAATGAAAGCAGGGTCAAAGGAAACAGATGCCGAGTGAAAGGATATGTGTGTTTTCAGTTTTGGATTCTTACCTAGTTCTTCCCTATAACTTGACTTTTCCTAGTGGTAGAGGAGGAAAGGATGTATATGATAGTCATTAATGTGACCAGTTATTCACAGCTGTGTGTAGATTTTATCTGGAGGGCTATAGTAGTGAAATATATACTGCTTGGATCAAAAAAGTTCATTTCAACATAGGTTTTCAAGAGTTCCTAAGGTGTTTTTTTTTTTTAACCTATTTTCCTGGGTAAGATTATCTGGAAATAGTAATAATGGATTTTCTTTTTTAAATGAAGACTTCATGACTCCCCTCTTTTAGTATTTAGCAGCAGATGTTCTTGATACAGAAATCTCTGAAGAGCTTCCTGTTAGAAGAGTTTCCATCAATAGGGAAGGGAATGATCTTACAGAACTAAGTCTATGGCAAGGTATCAATTGAAAGATCAAGGTGTGAAAGTATAAGGTAGAATCATTGTTGGCTTAGAGGGGAGGAGAAATGTTTCAGACTGTGGATCATCATCAGATAATTTGTTCGTGGATAAAACTCGCATGTTAAAGACTTTCAAACCAGGAGTCTGTCCCAGTGACGCAGTAAAGCACACGGTGTACTGCAGACATTTTTGTTTCAGCCAGTGCTGTTTGTTTTGATGGGTATGTACATAACGACTGGATGTATTAGACAGTTTACCTGGAAAAACAAGGACCATGTGTCATTCATTTTTGTTCCTCCTACTGTTAATGCCTGTTTTGTAATAGTAGGCAATTGATAAATGTTAAACCAATTAACTAATTTTTTTCCTTAATTCTGAGCAGACTGGAGTGTGGACAGAACTTGGAAAGATTGAGAATAATTTCTTAAAACCACTCCATACAGGACTTAACATGTCAAAAGCACATTATGAAGCAGAAATTAAAAACAGTCAAGAAAATAGCCAAGGTTGGTAGTGTGCAATTTTCAGTGAGATCTAAAAATTACTTAAATTTTGGAAGTATTGTATTATATTCAAAATAAAAAACTGGTTTTATTTTGTATTTGTTTACTTTCTACCAAACAAGGGACTGACAGCTTAGACATTTTTCCTTAAAATGATTCATAGAAGATCTGTGAGTCAATTAACACTGAGATGGGGTTAGTGAAGATTTATGCCGAATTGAGTGTAATTAAGAACCTAATTGTATTGCAGGTATTTTAGTGTGGGTTTCATTGTACTTCCTTCAGTATTACTGAGTCACCCATCTTAGCCCTGAATAAATGTGTACAAATTATGGAAAAGAAGTTTTTAAGTCAGTGATTCTATAGTAATCATAGGAACACTTCAGTTTATATAGTGGTTTTTTTGTAATAGGCAGTACAGGTTGAGTATGTCTTATTCAAAATGCTTAGGACCAGAGTGTCTCAGATTTTAGAAATTTTTATCATTAGTATTATGAAATATCTGCATAGACTTTACCCCAGTTAAATACTCCTAATCTCAAAAATCCCAAATCCAGGTGCTCCAGGATCTGAAACCTTTCAAGTGCCAATATAATTCAAACACTTTTGGATTTAAAGCATTTCAGATTTCAGCTGGGGATGTTTAAC